>NC_067121.1:5445796-6045796 GCF_021347895.1 Acanthochromis polyacanthus
TCTCTTACTGTTGTCTCAAAAAACACAGATTCAGACTTCCAGAGCTTCATATTCAATACAATTCAACTTTTTAACCACGCCCGATGGGTACGTCGGCGGGGTTATTGCATTCGGTGCGGTATCTGGCTGGGTAAGTATGTATGTATGTATGTATGTATGTGGCTATGTCCGGTCCGATATCTCTGCAACCACTGAAGTCAGGATAATCAAACTTGGCACTGAAGATCAGTCTAAGGTCCCCTGCTCAGTTGTGGAGTTACAGGTCAGCAGATCAAGTAGGGAGGGAGATGCGTACGATGATCAAAATTGATACATATTGCATCAGTTGTATAGGGAGGACAGGGTTTTCGCCAGCAGAGGGCGTGGTTCTGCCCTCTACTGAGGGCTCATCTAGTTTATATAGCGCCAATTGGAATTCAAATTGTCTCAAGATGCTTTACTGAACCCGTATGCCTGAACCCCCAGAGCAAGTCCTAAGGCGACAGTGGCAAGAAAAACTCCCTTTAAACGGGAAGAAACCATGAACAGAATGCGGCTCAAATGGGGGACCCATATGCTGCTGGCCGGCTGGTTGAGAAGAGCAGAAGAGGTAGAGAGGGGGAACAAGGAACATATAATTGGTTTCACGCATGACAAGAGTAACATAAATGATGTATACAAAGTACGAGTCAAAATTGAAAATGATTCATAAATTTACTGTTGTGATGTAAAGCTCTGGCATTACATATACTACATATATAGTTGGTAGTTTGATGCGAACAGTGTGTGGATGAGCATATCAAGTATAGTGAGGGCGATGCAGAGTAGACTGGAGGAAATTGGCAGCTGGAAGCAGTGGACTGGAGGAAAGCCCGTAGCAGCATCCCACAGTGGACGTGATGGAGACTAAGCCAGTTGGTTGGACAGCAACCACAGATCAGAAGCATCCAGCTCAGGGACCAGGGACACTCAGAGAAAGGACACAGAGGAAATGCAATGCAATAATGGTATATACAGTACATACATAGGTAATGAGAGAAGGGCTCAGTGCATCCAGAGAGGTCTCCCGGCAGCTTCGGCCTATAGCAGCATAACTAGGGGCAAAACTAAGGGACATCGAAGAAGAAATCAGTTCTGCTCTGTACATGCAGACTCCAACTGATCCCTCAATCTGCTGTGAGTAATGTCACAATTGCTGTTATTCATTTTGAGTCTCACTTTACTGGTCATGTGTGCAACAAACAAAATTTCATAGGTGCTTCTTCACTCTGAGAAAAAACTTAAAGTTCCGAAAATGTAAACTGATGTAGCTTTCCCTAAATGGGATTATATCTGCATTTTGCTAGTGGTAAGGTCAAAAGACTAGCAGCATTTATCCCACAGTATAAACAGACAGCGGGATGGTCTGAGCTGCAGTTTTTTTTCCACTAATTTCAATCTAAACTTGTTGTTCTGGCATAAGACTATATTTAACCATTAGTCTTTTCAGATTTATTTTTTTCATTTTTGCTTTCCAGGTCTCCCAGGATTTACATCAGCACTCCTGATTAAACTATTTGTCGAACATTTTAATGCAGGCCATGACCAAAGACAGAGACTTTGATGGGAAAGGCTACATGCCAGTCTGTCTGTTTCCAAGGTGATGGTAAATGTAAGAAAGGAATGACAGATGATAATAAGAAGCAAAATGCCAGCTGTCAGTTGGCCTGTTAACCACAACTGTGTGCATTTTATGTGTGGGAGGTTCATTTTCCACATTCACTGTGTCACACAGCAAATGCCACTTCTGAAATGATCGCTTCTTAATATTTAGATTGAACAGACTGGCTGATTCATAAACATGTGTGCTGGGATGTTGAATGAGCTGAAGTTTGTTTTTTTTCCACTGATCTGTTTTTGTAAGAAAGTAGGAATTGCTTAATAAAATGCTATTCCTCTTATATTGCACCTACAGTATCCACTGCTGCAAGTAACTCATGGCCTAACAGAATATTTGTCACAGACATAAAGCATTACTTAATCCTAACAAATATGTATGTTTTTAGATTCCATTAGTATTTTTTCATTTGGCACACTTGCCTTATTTGAACAGGGATCTTGAGACAACAGTAAGATAAGATAGGACTATAACTTTATTGATCTTGAAAATTATATGTGTCAGGAGTGGGATTTGAACCACGCCTCCATTTGGAGACCAGAAATCCCACCTCAGTGGAAGGAGTTTGTCCTTGAGTCTGGTGCCTTAGACCACTCGGCCATCCTGACACACTGCTGCAGCTTCCAAGGAGAAATAGTCAGCCATGGTGTTGACTGTTTATTTTGCTCCTGATGTTTCTTCTACTTTTTTTTTTAAGATCTCCTACAAAAGCTGATCTGAAGCATGAACAAAGACGCACAGAAAGTCGTGTTTCACATTTCAGACAAGGCCATTTGACATGACAAGGCCTTCAGATTCTTCCTCAAAATAGAAATGTACATCTTCAGAGCACATTCAACACGACGCAAAGAAATATCTGAGGAATTTTCATCTTTATATAGCAAGAAAAGAGAAGCTTTATTTCATAATAACCTTGTAACAAGCAACTACTGGGAGTCACATAGCTGCAAAAAACTTCACCAATAGACCCCAACATCATCCAGCTATCTCTGGGTAGTGAAGTCAACAAGCACAGCAAATTTCCCTATGGCACTTAGAGGCCACCAGGGAGATGTTGTCCCTCCATAATGTCCTGGTTCTTCTCCCAACTTGTCATGCTTGAGTCGCTAAGTCAGTAGGAACCCTCTGAGTGGTTCTCCTCTCTCCTAAAGTGATGCCACTCAGTGTGGAGTAACCCCTAACCCTGCAGAGAAACCTCACTGGAGACACATGTAGCCCCACAGTCATTTTTTTGCAGGAGATTGTGACCCTACATGCGACGATGAAGGCGAAGAAGCAAGACTGACCCGCTCTGAATGAGTTCTGTCCGTTTGTCCTCCTGAAGGTGAGGCTGCCGGCAGCGTTAGGTTTGCTCTGATAAGCCGTGCTTCTGTGTAAAGACTGCTTCAGGTGTACACCACCTGTAATTCACACAGACACCCGCTCGCTCGCTGCCTCACCGCGATGACAGCCACAGGGATCTTAGCCATAACTCATGTGAATAAATGGTATGTTTAAATGGGGGCGATATTTGATTTAGTGTAGATGGAGGTTTCCGCAGCACAGATAACGGCGTCTGCAGGCATTCTCCAGCGCTCATCATTCATCATTACATGGCTTTTTTATGACAGAACATATTCCAGGGGACAAAACAAGATATGCATTTAGAGATTAGGGCACATTCGGTGCCGCTATCTGAGCAAAAAATCCTAAAGAAAAAGGTTCTGATATTCATCTGAGTGAAATTAAATGTCTGCTTCCGCCAAAGTCTTTCCTCGAACAGTAAGCGCAGAAGATTACAATGCAAAGGTGTCATTTTTTTAAACAGGGAGAGGAAAGGGTTATGAAAATGTACAAATTGCTTCTTAAAGTCACTGTCGATAACAAACAGAATGATGTAGTTTATTCTGCAACAGATTCAGGTAACAACTATTCAGATTTGGGAGGCTTGTGGATCGAGAATAATTATGAGCTGCAAGCCAAAGTTAAACCACATTCGCAGATTAATTCCAAAAGTCACAAATGAATGATGCTAATTATTGAGCCTCTTTTACAGCTGATGAACGGGACTAATTGACTTACACCTTTGCAACAGTATTTCACATTCTCTTCTCTCCCACGAGATGATTGGATCTGAACATTCAGCCCGTGTAATGCGTTAATGCAATACAAGCTTTTAAATGCATGTGTGGCACATAAGCCAGCACTTTAAACTTAGTAGCAGAAAGCTTCCATAAGCCTTTCCTGCCACCTCGGGAGAACGCAAATGTGCTGCCTTATGTGCAACATGAATCACAGGTTGAAGTGGCATGGATCCTCTCCTTTGTTTCCTCCACAAAGCGGCTGGTGTTAAAAGATGAATAACAGCGTGCACATACCCACTCAGACATCCTGTTACATCGTACCGAGCTCACATGGTGGAAATGCTTCCACACGGTATGAATGCTTAACCTCAGCCACATATTACATTTCATTATGCATACATTATTGACTTCAAAATGATATCTTCTCAATGCATAGACTCCATTTGGATCGGATAGATTAATGAAAATCAGTAAAAATCAGTTCCACTGAGCTCAGTGTGTCCCCGGGGACATCAAGGTCATGTCCTCTGTGTCTTTTCTGGGACTTTCATGAAGTGATTCAGATCTAGAATTTAGCTCAAAGAATGTGGTCAGCTTCTACTGATTGTTTGAATATCACTTGGGTCAACACATAATTGCGGGACTTTTTGCATCAGAGTTGACATTTTTGCTGTTTTCAGGCCTAAAACCAACATGGCCGCCTATAACCAAACACCACATGACATTTTTAGCGAAAGATTCTTCTAAATATTATATATACAATAAAGATATTGTAATGGTAAATATTGTAAAGATACTCTAAAGGTATTTCTAAAGATACTGTAAACCTGCTGACATGTCATAAATCCACACTTGACTCACACACTACTTTATATTAAATAACTCAGAAAGCCTTGGAGTCTTGCCAGTCTCTTCTTCAAGAGGAAATGACATCATGTGGAGCAGGTCATGTGATTTGGAATAAACATTAATCTGTCATTTGCCATAATGTCCAGTCAAAGAAAGACAAGAAGAGAAGCCACAGTTTTTCTCTATGGTGCATTTTATCAAATAATCTCTGAAATTCATGTCAATGAACGTGCCAGTGTCATTAGAATGACAAGTCTCTGTGTCATTCTTCCCAAACAACAAAGTCAAAATAATGAAGTATTTTTTGATGTATGATTTGAATTACACTTTTTCTGTACGATACTTTCCAACTTTAACGCTACAAAGTTGCACTTTACCGCATGTAGAAGATTTACTGAAAGACACTGGGCAGCACTCACGTTTATAGCTTTACTGTTGGTACTAAAATTTGTTGACAGGCCATGTTACTGCGATACCGAAAAGAAAAAGACAAGACCGTTTTACAGCACTGCATGGCACAATGGACAAAATACATCACAGCCTTCAGAGGGTGGATAAGACTCCAAAAGATTTTCTCTGCGCTGCTTTGGAAGGTAAGATATCCGTTATGATGTAGAAGAGAATCTGTGGCCCAACAGACTGCAAACATCAGGAGGTGTACAAAGACTGCATTCGCCATACGTGTCTGCATGTATATCTCTGCCTGAGGGGCTTGTCATTTTCTTTTGGATCACAGTAACATTGTCATGTCACACGCACACTTACAAAGAGACGTCCAATGGAACTGCATAAGAAATATACCTGACAGATTATGACAACTGATGCAACCACTTTGCATGTGATAACTTCTGCAGCGAGGTAATGCCTGCAGGATTCTTGAAGGTACAACTATCCAGCAGAAAAGCATTATGATGCATTCTGATCACCATGACATACACACCTGGTAATGTAGGAAATGGTGGATAATTGTACTTTTATTTGGATGCATGTGCCACAGAATTTTCTGTGTGTTCAAAAGAATAAAAAGTGCTTTTCTGGTTTGCACAAGTGACTATATGAGACTGAAAAGTATGTTTCAGAATATCAATTCTGATTTAAAAAATGTGTGCAAATGGAGCAAAGTGAGAGTTGCTATCAAATCCCAGCTGTAAAACAATGACTGACAGGGTGACAGAGGAGCTGAGAAACCTTCAATTTACAGCCAGGTCCATAAATATTAGGACATTGACACAGTTTCAGCATTTCCGCTCTATACACCACCACAATGAATATAAACTAAAACAATCAAGATGTGCTTAAAGTGCAGACTTTGAGCTTTAATTTATGGGTATTTACATCCAAATCAGGTGTAGGACTTACAAATTCCAACTCTTTCTTTACTACAGTCCATTGCTAATCCAAATATGGCCTAAAACACAAAGAGTTATCGTTGGTTTTTAATCATTTATTGTTACTTTCTGGGCAGATCTTGTTGCTCAGTGGGACATTATTAGTAGTACTTACATGGATAATTGCAGTGTTTGTAGTGCAGCTAGAGTGAAGTTTAAATGGGAGCATTTTTAAATCTTTTTTTGTGTGTTTGCAATAAAATGAAAAGCAGGGACTTCTCTGGTGTTTGAATGTGTTTGACACAAATTATTGCAATGGCAGTGCTCTCTCTCTACTTCTGTGTGCCAGAGCTTGCTTTTCATATGCTGCCACTGTTGATCTTTATATTTACAGTAAATCCAATCATGTTCCAGATGGCTGCCGGACATTGCTTGACAATGTGTAGGAAATGCAAATCAGAAGACCATGAGTTAGTTCAGTGGAAAGTGAGCACCAGTATTTCAGAGTAGCAACATAAACCCAAGAACCCACTGAGCTTCACAGATGGATGATATAACATTGAACCACAGGGTGGAATTTGTTTCTTACATGTCTACACTCATATTTTAGAAACTGGGCCCAAAAGTGCCACCAGCTAAAAGTACAGAGCAGATACATAATACATGAAACTGTACAGACAACACGTGCATTTTTAGCTTTGCACGGCTTAAAATCACACAGGGGAAGCTGATCGTATAGAAGGAGACAGACAACGTGAGAAAGCATCTAAAAGCCACAGAGCATGTAAAGGAGGAAGCGCAGCGCCTCACATGCAGTAAGTGCATTACAGTCTGGAATGACATGCATGTCTAACTCCTGTAATTCCTGCTATCAGGGTGTGTTTACTGCTTGCAGATTCAGATGCTACAGCATGAAACACACACACACACACGCACGCATACGACCAGAAATACACAAGAAAAGCACAAAAACACAGTAACAGATACCGACAGGCTAAAACAAATCACACACATGGAAGCACATTAGGACACACAAAGGGATAGACAGTCGGAGATACTTTTGATCAGACTGCACGCACACACACACACACACACTCTAAGCGCTAACCGACTCAGACGGTCTGTGTAACAGCCTGCCTGCTCTCAGCCAGAGCTCATCTCGCCTGAGCCGCTCGCTCACCTCTAAATGAGGGCTGTCAAGCGGAGCCATAGTGACGCCTGCCACCTCTAATTGGCAGTGCATTAACAATCAAATCAGGCTAATTAGCCAGAGCATGGCAACGAGGAGTAATATTCTCACTGTGTGCGACTGCGGCACATGGCTACTCTGTTCCCGCCGTCCTATTTTGCATATTCTAATTTCCCGGGAACAATGGGAGAAAATTAGAAAAGACAAAGAGAAGAGGAGATCTGAGAGAGTGACAGGAAGTGAGAGAAGGCGAGCTTGGCTAAGACAGTGCGTTTCAACCGAGTTTGGAAGTTTGTTCGTTTTCAATTTACTCAATTCTACAACTGAGAACAGACGGTGATTTTCTGATGAAAATAGCAAATACAGTGGAAGAAATCTCTCACCTTCAAATCTGCAGTCTGAGTTAAACATATTTATTGATTCCATCGTAAGAAAAGGAAATGAAATAAGAAGTTTACAAGGTAACATCTACTTGCAAATGGCTGATCCTTTTGAAACAGACTTTTGACTGAAGATTAGACTCTTTAGTTGAAGATGCGAGCACCATGGCTGTCTGGGTATCAAAGAGTAATTGGTTATGCCAAAACGATTTATACTTTGAATCAATTTGATGTAGTTGACTCTATAGATACAGCTTGATTTGGTCTGTCCCCAAGAGTTTCAGAAGGCAACCGGACTTCTTGCTAAAACATTCTGACGAGATGTCTCCAGACTGTGTCATAATTAATTGGAAAGTGGTGTTGGTGACATCCTTCTCCATTTTCAGTAGACATAACTGTTCCAGTTGAACATAAATGTCTTCCTTCAGTCCTCTCTCAAACAATTTGTCCTCAACAGATTTGCACAAATCTAAGTACGTTCCTTTATTTACATCCACACACAGCAGGTAATAGAAAATGCAACATTACTAAACAATAATTGGCTGATTTGTAATATATATATTAAGCACGCTGCACTTTAATTCTGTCCTGATGCTGCCGTTTTAAGTCACAGACACACAAAAATGATTGCTGCAGATGCCACTTAGATATATGACTGCTGTTCTGGTTAATCCTTGCTTCATGGGACGTACTTGAGCTGGCTGGAAGTCATTATGCATCACAGAAGACGCTGTCACCGTGCCCCTTTACTAGCTAAACCCCCACTATGCTCTGCTTTGAAATATGGAACAGCCTGCCCTCTCTGGCTGCTATAGTGTTTAACTGTAAGAGGTGGCACAAGCAAATACTAACCTACAATACAGTGTATAGTTTCAAGGAAATGGAAGCAGGTCTCAGAAGGTACTGAATACTAAATGACTTAGATCAGATCGTGGAGCAAAAAACCTTGATCAGAAGAATGTTTTTAGCTTGATTTAAAGCTTAATGTAGAGAACATTACATCAAACAACATAAAAAAATTATCTCAAGCCAAGCGTAATGAATAACTTAAAAGCTCATTTATACAGGTGTTTTTTATTTGGTCTGGTTGATTAAAAACCTTTGTCCATGGCATGCTGTTTGGGTTTAATTACCTAAATTTTGGATGACATGAGATATCCGTATTTGTTTAATCTTTTCAGGGACTTTGGTATTATCAACCTTTATTCACAGACACTGAAAAAAAGAGAGGTTACTGATCAATAATTATGCGTCTGGTCTATTTAAGTGCCTCAGTAAACCATGGCAACATAGAGTGAGCCAAAATGCACAAACCAGGGCTGTGAAACTGAAGCAGATACACAGAATTCAGTCATTGTTATACTTGTGCTTTTCCTACTAAAGCATATCAAAAGGTAAATTGATGGTACTTGACGTAAACAGTATTTACAGTTTGTTAACTGGTCGCAAAGTCAGTATTACATCGCTTACATCAATAAAATCAGGCTCTTTTAAATTCATGGAATATGATTTGTGGCTGGTTTGAAGCTGGCACCTTCGTTTTTCTTTGGTATGCTGATTATTCAGTTTTAGGGATTTCACAGAATGAGAGGTGAAATGTTTTCAAGAACCAAAAAGAGAACTCCTGTCGCCTTCTAACGAAGCTCTTTGGATCATTGTGGCCTGGATGATCAAGAATCTACACAGGCGCATACAGAAATACCAAACAAATACGGCACAAATTAAAAAAAAGACATGCTGCCAAGCTAATGCTGGCACATGGCTGCCCAATTAGACTCTCGGTTGGAAAAACACTGATCCAAAACTATTAACGTTCAGGAGAAGTTTTAAAATATGAAAACGCTTCATAAGTTACTATTCAACACAACCTGACAAAATTTGCAAATTAGGACAACAGCTGCTGTGATTATGTAAAAAACATGTGCCACTGCTTATTATCTTTGTGACAAATGATACACGGGTCACGCGATAAAGAGACTGAGGCCTCTTCCTCGCAGTTCTGTTTTAATTCCGCCCACACCCAGAACATCAGCCAGTTTGGAGTGCCTTACATAACCTATTGCAAATCACTTGAAAGAAGCATTGATTGGCCACACTAGATAAAAAGTCCATCCTTAAACAGGCTCAGGGGAGCCGTGGCATCGAGTTTGGAAAGAAGGCAGCAGCCCGAAGACGGTCGAGCAGAGAGCCGAATGAGTAATGAACAGAAAAAAGACATTAGAATGAGTAACAGGATAGACTACAGTCAGTGTCATCTGTGAGCCCTTTGCAGTGGAAGCCAAGCAAAGTGAGTGTGTGTGTGTGTGGTTTTATGCATTTATATATGTGTGTGTGTGTGTGTGTGTGTGTGTGTGTGTGTGTGTGTGTGTGTGTGTGTGTGTGTGTGTGTGTGTGTGTGTGTGTGTGTGTGTGTGTGTGTGTGTGTGTGTTGTTGCCCTTCCATCCTTATGAGCACCAGTGGACCTTTTGAGTAATGATGGTATGTTGGCTAGTCATCGCTTTGTCTGTTTTAATGGCTGTTTTTATGGGTAGAAGTTCACACATTTTCCCTTTTGTCCTACTTACTAGTTGCTTGTACATATTTCTTGCCTTAAAAGTTCAGATTTTAAGGTACATTGACCTGTCTCGGTAATTTACAACCCCTTTTCTTATGTAAGTGAGTGGATTTTTATTCGTGTTGGATATTAAAAGATATATTAAAAAGTAAACAGTAGATCCATTAAGACTTGAGGTTAAAAGAGTACTACGATTTAGCATTGCCATCCTCTGACCCTTGAGCACTACGATGGACAATTAAACAAAAATAGCACAGCAAAGCCACAGCTATCTTTTTTGTTTCCATGCATTTTTGCACATTGTTAAATCTTCCACCTACATTACCACCTACATGCCAACAGTTCAGTCACAGATTAGGCTGTGTTTTGCTCGTAGCATCTAATATAGGTTCAAGTCACCAGCTTCAAGCAGAGATGAGGACACAGAGGTCTATTAAGTTAATTTCTTTCTGGCTCTACACCCCCATGTTTCCTCTTTTTCAGACTTTTAAGTCCCAGTTAATGTCAAAACTGCCTAAAGTGACAACACTTTAGGAAATTACTCATATTTCTTGTATCACCCTCTAAGACCTTAATAGAATTTCTTTTCTTTTTTGTTTGCAAAAACAGAAAGAACCTTGGGTTTTCAACTATCCGACGATTCCAGATCGTGCTGTTCTGTTGGAAAAAATCAACCATATCTTACCCTAAAGTCGTAATATTTTAACAAAATCATTTTATTCTACGTGTCTCATTTTTTAAAATCACCATGAATGAACCATTTAGATTGACAAGATTCTGTAGAAATCTAAAAGTTCTGTACTTTCCAAAGTTCCATCAGCAAAAATGAAGGACTTTTCTGCTGAAAATGGAAAACGAAAATGAATGCTTTTTAGTTGAAGTGTAAATTATCAATGTGCATGTAGGATTGCAATTTTTTTCCCATATTAGTAACACCTGTAGGCACCTGGAAAAAGTTGTACATATTGATTCCACATTTTTTGCATACTATAAACTGTTTATTAATGGTATTTTTCCATTTTTTTCTTGCAAAAATGAATAATCCATGAAATTTTACATTTGCTGTCTGTTTTTCTTTATGAAATTTTTCTTTAACTTTTATTATTCTGCACAAAATACATTTTTGAGTTCTTTCTACTTCTATCTTAGGTTGTACTGTTTCCATCGATGTTCAGGACTTAATATTGCACCGAAATATGAGCCCACGGTGAATACAAATGTTACAGGAGCAAAACATGGCCAGAAACTGCTTGTTGCGAGGATAAAAGTCAGATTTAGGATCAGGGTCCTCACACTGACAGAAATGTAAATGTTTTATGTGAGACGCAGCCTCCTTACAGGGACAGTTACAGTGATGTAAATGCTGATGCGGCTTTCCACCCCCCACCCATTCCCCCAGTGCCAGCATGCATTAGTTATACTGGGTGATTCATACACACACAATCTCACTAAGACATTTACGACGAGACAGACAAATGGACACATCCTGTAAGCGCACACTTGCACCGAATCCAATACTTAGTTGATGCACTCCTACACGGACACCACACACACAAAAACATTTACTAATGCACAATATATGGCACACACACACACACACACACACACACAGCACAAACACACACACACAAACGTATAAACACATTAGTTATAGCAGCTGTCTCAAAGTGCTCAAGATGGATTTGATGTTTGCACTTGTGGCTGATGTTATGCGGGACATTTTCTGCCCTCCATTTTATTCGTGTTTGGCCTGTAAATCGTGAGAGGCTATGCTTTCAAATGAGTAATTAGAGAGCTGTAATGCAGTACTTTGTTTTATTTGTTTTCCCCTAAAGAGTCTAATAAAGAACTGAAAGAGTAAGAAGGACGGACGGACGGATGGACGGACGGACAGACAAACAGACAGACAGACAGACGTTACATTTCTTCTAATATCGTCAATATAACATCAAGACATTATCTATTTCCTTCATCTGACTCTTTGTTTGTGGCTACATTTTCACTCTCCTGTTAGCTGTGTTTTGTGCCTTAGCTCTTTACTGATCTTTATGGCATCATTCATCTCACTGTTTGGGCTTTTCACCCTCCAATTTCATCCTTTTGTTTCACTCTTTTCTCTGTTATTTTTGGCCATTGCAGGCAAACGAAGTTACCGAATAGCAATGTGAATATATTGGACCCATTTGCAGCTGAAAAGGCCAGATGTTTCCCTCGAGAGTTAATAAAAAACCAAAAAACACAGCCAGAGGCAGAGGGAAAGCCAGCATAACAAATAAAACTAATAAAAATGAATGTTAATGTTGCTCGATTATTGTTTGTGAACAAGTTTGCCGTATCATCTTAAAAGATGACCACATGTCACTGCTGAAGTCAGTTATTACTCGGTTCATTTGGGATTAAGTGCAGGTTTGCTGAGTACCCAGCAAGAATTATTTTTTATATTCCAAAAACATTCAGAGAAATTTTTGCAAAGTTGTATTAATATTTTCAGTGGAAAGTTTTCTTTCAGTTCCCAGACTGTTGTTAGACTGTCGTGCCCTAATGTTCTCAAAACTGAATTTTGCACTGAGAATATTCTTCCTTTGTGAACATGTAACATTTGTTATCATGCGACATTGTGGGAACATTTCATACATTGGATAATTTGTTCCCCCAGCTAAAACATTCTCAGAACATTGTAGCCATAATGTTCCACCTTTGTAAATATATTGCAGTACAGGAGCGACCCTCAACAAGAAGGCAACATTTTCTACCGTTATGAAAACATTCAATCATCTGAGGTCCTGATGACGTCTAGAAATCTGTTTTGAATGTTGGTTTCTTCCTGTGTTATCATGGAACATTGCGGAAATGTTTTATAGAAGAATGTTCTATAATGTCTTCTCCCAACAACATCCCAAAAACATCCTCAGAACATCACAGGCAGAATCTTCCACCTTTGTTAACCTTAAAAATGATCAGAACTTGTATGTAACGTTTACTGGTGTTGTGAGAACAATCCCTACCTGGGTAGCACTTTAAGAAGACTGTGCTTTGCATTCTTTAAATCCAAAATCTTAATCAAGAAACTTACATATGCATAACATTGGTAGCATATTTAAAACAATAAAAGTTTAAGGTCACAAATTGCTCATTGCGCCTTTAAGTGCATGTTCTTTTAAATATATATCAGTAGGTGTTATATCTTTCCTGGTCAGATTCCAAAAGCTATCGTGTTATGTTTACATAACCATATACTGTTTAGAAATATGCTGCAAAGCTCTTCCAAGACACATTTTTATAATTATTAATCATGCTGTCTGAGCTTAATTGAATGTCAAAATATGACAAGTCTGTCACCGAGGCAGCTTCAACGTGACAGGCATGATTTATATCATGCACATGTTTTTATGCTTCTGTTTGTAAGCACAGTCTTTAACATAATGCAGTCCCTCATCCCTCACTCTAACCCTTTTTTCAAACAGCCCTTAGAAGGGGCGTGAAAAAGTGACGATGAGCCAAAATGTCCTCAGTTTTCACTCCGTGGATCCAAAACTCAAACCGGTCCTCATGAAGGTGGTTGGATGAATCCAAACACCACAATCTGCTGTGCTCTTGTCACTGAGACTACATTCAGTGTCCTCCCTTTATTCACCCTCAGCACTTGTCTCATATAGAGCATTCAGAGCTGACAAAGATGTGCATACAGTGAGCGAAGGCACTGTGATTTGGCTGAAAATCAGCGCATATGGAACTTCATTGTGCACACTGTTCTCGAAAGCAAGGACTCTCTGCTGGAGCTGAAAGCATAGAAGATCATAATTGTTTATGTCGTATTATGCAATCAGCGTGCCATCCTCAGAAATGACAGCGTAAATTAAGCTGTCAAAACGTTTAAGACTGTCCAATCAAAGGCAGCCAAGTCTGCTACGATACGCATTATGACTGGATCCACTTTTTATGTGATCATATTTATGCATGTCTCTGCAGAACTATGCTATTATTGATGTGTAGAAACTGCAAATATATTTGAATTGTTAATACAGGAAAAATTACAGCGTTACAAAAACCATTCATTTTCATACACTCAACAAAAATATAAACGCAACGCTTTTGTTTTTGCTCCCATTTTTTATGAGATGAACTCGAATATCTAAAACTTTTTTCACATACACAATATCATCATGTTTCTCAAATATTGTTCACAAATCTGTCTAAATCTGTGATAGTGAGCACTTCTCCTTTGCTGAGATAATCCATCCCATCTCACAGGTGTTCCATATCAAGATGCTGATTAGACACCATGATTAGTGCACAGGTGTGCCTCAGACTGCCCACAGTAAAAGGCAACTGAACTCCGACGTAAGTCAAGGACCGCCTGTAGGTAAAAGTGTTTGAAGCTGTTCTGAACGTCTACAGTATAAGGTGGGATGAAAAGCTGATAGTGAGGATGGAGAGACATCTTTAGCGTGTCTCCTGGAAGACATTCATAGTGTTTCACACGCTAGCAGAGAAGAAAAGTGACAGAAATAGTTATATCAACAGTGAAAAAGAGTATTCAAAAGAGCTGCATGTTGCAAAAGTTCCACAGTACTTAAAAAGACAAAATTAGTAGTCGCTTGACTTATATGTCTGAAACACCTGATGATGTGGAATTTTTAAAGATGAATTTTGGGCAATTTGAGCCTTTTTTTATAGATGACAAGAAACAGGAAAGGTGAGAACAACAGGCACCAAATTTATGCTGTGGAAATCGATTAATGATGGCCACAGCAGGGACTTTCACCTGCTCAACCACAGTGGCGGCTGGTGGTAAAATTTGTTGGGTGGGCTAACAAATGCATAATACTGATTAAATAGTTAACATCACCTATGATACACACAGTTACATCAATTACAGGTACACTACACTTTTGCGCTCTCTCTCTCTCACACACACACACACACACACACACACACTCATACACACTCTCACACACACACGCCACATCGGTTGTCTCATCAGCTTGCACAGCCACAAATGCCGTCTGTGATATTTCATCAGTCACTTTTTGTTCATAAACAGCTAACATACAATCAAACAACTCGTTTTGGCTAGTCTTAGACGTGTACTTTGCGACTTGTGTGTTTGATAGGTGATCTGCTAACTGGCTGTCTAAAAAAAGAAAATTGGTCAACCACGTCCAGAAATACGCAACGTTGGGTTAAAGTGGGGGATTCGTCAGACCCCCGTAAAGCTAGCTCGTGTGCGCCACAAAAGTTAATACAGTCCACAATCCTTGATAGTGAATGTCTATTTTTTTTCACCAGCTCGTTGTGTCTCTGTACAGCGATGCGGTGGCCCTCATCCAGCTGACAGGTGATGTTAACTTTTCCTAACATGGACAGCTTGACGCTGTTTCCGATGTGACTTGTGCTGCATTCATGTTTTCTAATTTTGTCCGACAAATGGTTCAAATCCACAATTCCTTGTTGAGTCCATGTGGTGTTTCCTAAAAAAGTAAGCATGGGAAACAGAAAAGTGAATTCTTAGCTACACTTGCCGTTAGCCAGTCCTTTCTGTCAAACCAAGAAATGCAAAACTTACGATTTTGTCGTTTGACCCGTTGAGTTATTTGAACATCGTTTGGCCGATGTGATCCCAGTCTCTTAACTTCCAGCTTTTCCTCCAAAGACATTGAGGAAAATGGACAAGAAAGCAAATAATCCACCTCGTTCATGCTAACACCCGTCACAGCTTAACTTTTTCTCCCTCCTTCCCAACTCTGGCACAAATAGCAGCACCGCTGTGTTAACTCGCTGCTATTGGTCAAAAGTCAGAGGCCTGTGGGCTGACTGTAGTTAGCCCAAATGATCAATAAATCACGGGGGCGGGACATGACACCTGTCAATCACTTACAAGAACAAAATGAATGAAAGCGGACTGTATCTGCTGGGGCTGTAAAAATAAGCCCATTTAGAGATATTCTATGTTTTTCTTTTGACTGATTGGTGCTGTTGCTACCTTTGGTTTCACGTAAACTTAAAACAATCTGTTGTAAGTTATTTAAAAAAATAATTTTCTCATCTTTTTTGTGTTGGCCTGGGAGGGCTTAGCCCTGTTAGCCCATTTATACCAGCCGTCTCTGCTCAACCATGTAAGCTTCTGGTGCAATTTTTAAGAAGCACTACAGCTGCAGCTGGACAAGTTGCTCAAGACTATGCAGCGATAAATATCATCATTACACGAGTTGATATTATCATAAAGCACAAGTGGCTCTACAGCTGATGAGATCATAAAAAGCAAACTATGACTCTTTTAAGTGTTTTTCTTTTATTACTAATTATGCCGATACATTTGCCAAACACACACACCTTATCCTCTTTAATTAGCATACGCTTTACCCCAACGTACAAATTGACAAATGTGTTTACCATCATTACCAAAGCTCGCCTGTGCCTCGCTATGCTCGTCAGCACAATTAGTGACATGAGAGTAATCACAGCTCGTAGCCTCAGCCAGCGCAGCTGTGAGCGGATAGAACTCTGAACACAATTAACAACACCTAAATCCAATTAGCAAACAATGAAAGGTAACAAAACCTGATGGTGCTAGTTAACCACAGAGGAGCTCGTTGCTGATGGCGTGTTCGAAAAAGAGAGCAGAGATGGTGCAGAGGTGGAAGTGAAGACCGGTGTGGGAGGCGTAAAGAGGTGAAGGTTTGGAGGGTTGCTGCCGGACCGGGGATGTTGTTTTTCACATTTTATGTAGAAATACATAAAAAATACGCATCTTATCGGCCTCAAACAAAAGGTGAGGCTGCGGCAAACGAGAGGATTGTAGCTTCCAGCTGCCTGTAACTCAGATCTAATAGCTAAAATAAAATTCTGCTGCTGGCTGTGATTATTGGGGTGAAATCCTGTCCACGCACAGGACGGGATGCATTGAAATCTGTCACTTCTAAACTGCAAGTTGGGTTTTAATTAGAACCTACATTTAATTACAAAGTTTATGGGAGGTATATTTGGCTGCATTAGCATGTTAAATTAGCATGTTAAATGTATTTTAGATTTAGGTCAGAATGTCCATGTTTCATTTAAATTTCACCTTCAACACGTTTACATCTTTGAACAATATCTGACGAGGAAGCCACAAAGGAGTGGCACCCCTTTACGTCATTGGAGGATTTTTAAAACCTCGCAATCCACTGTAAATCTTACTGACATTTGAAGCCGCTGTTTTGCAAAATTGGTCAGTCTAATCCAGTCAGAACTCTGTGATTCAGTCATTTTGTGATTTACTCATTTTGTGTAACAGAATGCAGGTACATATTTGTTCACAACCTGTAAATATAGAAACCTACAGCTATTTATCACCATTCACATTCTTGATAGGATAGAAATTAAACATGTTCAATTTTAATTAAAGGAGCTCAAAATGCAAGATTTTGCTCTCACTTTACAGTAGACACCCAGTGACTGCAATGAATTTGTCATCACAATAGCTGCATGACACACCAGAAGAATATTGTGGCCACAAGCAGGAACTTTTTGTGTGATACTGTCTAAGCTCAGGTGTTTTGGTAGCTAGATGGTGCTGTGGTTAGTTGTAGGTCTGCAGAAAATGAGACCAGAAAGAAAAAAGGGGTGTAAAAGGGGATGAGGATGGGAGGGAGAGTGAGAAAGATCAGAAATGAGAAAGGAGATACTGTAGCAGAGGCTAACGAAGGACAAGGAAAAGAATAGGAAGTGATTTAGGAGGAAAGGATGGTGGAAAAAGAGCGAGATAGAGGAGAGAATACAAGAAGATAAGAGCAGAATGAAGCAAGAAATGGTGGACAGGTAATTAGCCAGGAAGAGCAAAATTCAGTGTTTTAATGGAAGCGGAGGAGGAGAGGGGTAAAAGGGATTGGAAGGGGTTTGAGTTAATGAGCTGCAGTCTGGAGGGCAGTTCTTTTATAATCAACTATCTTGGACAGAGATGGTTCTTTTGGAAAGTTAAACTTTATCCCTTCAAAAGGTTTATTTTGTGAACACCTCCCAGACTCTACAATAAAGAATATTTTGTAGAGGAGAAATCTAAAATATCGCTGTTAGTTTCCACTTTTTGAGACACAAAGTGGGTTTATTGGACACATACAAGGCCAAGGCTGCCCCTGATGGATTTAATCACACCACATTCAGATCTATTGTTTACAATGAGAGACTCAATTAAACTGAACTAACCCCCTTATTATCACACATACAGGTACAATTTGCTAACTGGTAAATTACCAAACACTTGGTCATTTACACACCCAGCAGGCTCAGATTAGTATTCATGAGAAGTTTTTTTTCTGATGACCTTCTGTTTAAAAGAGCAATATTTACTCGCCTTTTACCTCTGTTTTGATCTCCACTGAAAACCCCTGAAGGAAGTATCAGGCAGTAAATGCTTCACTGAGTTCAAAAAGCAAGTTTCTAACCTCAAATGGATTATCTACCTCTAACTTTAAAGCTTCCTGTTGCTAAAAACAAGGTTGATGACATTACTGGAACAAATAATGTGCAATAAAACCAAAAAGAATGAGCTTTAAAAAAAAAAAAAAAGGCTAAAAAGCTTCAAGAAGTCCGTTTTAAGCAACCCCTCCCTCAAGTGGTCATGCATGCATAGTTTATATTAAAAAATGTAATAAAAATTTAAATGATAGTGAGTACAGGTGTAAACTAGAGCGAGCCTGTTGTCTCAGATTTGGTAATATCTCAGCCCACAGTGTGTTTTTGTCGAGCAGAGAATGATCATTAACAGCACACACCACAGGATCTTAATGATGAGACGTTAATTCAGAAACAGAAAAGAAACCGATACTGATATTGCAAATTGTGGAGCAGCATGAAAGCACCAGCTAATCACTTAATTTGTCCATTAATTCCAAAAATAAATACAAAATTACTACTTAGCTTAAGTCTTGGAGCCTTGGAGGAAATGACACCATGTGGAGCAGGTCATGTGATTTGGATAACACACTTCTTTGAGAGGTGTTTTTGTATTGAGGAACTTAGCTGAAAATGATTTGTTACTTTCCATACAAATGTCATATCTGTCATAATTATCTCAACTTAATATAAAGAACACAATCAAAACTATCTTTGAATAAGCTCCTTTTATTATTGTTTAGCTCATTAGAAGGTGGTTATTAAAGTCAGACGATTATTTTGTTGACATTTCAGTGATATCCAGTCTTTTTTTATTAAGTGATTGTTTCCATCATAAATAATTTTGGAATTTGTAAAGACATGATCATAACAAACATAAAAAACTTTTTTTTTAACTTTTAATAAAAATGTAAGCAAGGTATATCACATGGACTTTAAAATCCCCTCAATTATATAATGACCCATGTATTGTTATATTTCTGATACACTTCTTATAAAAAGTTCTGTTGCTTTAAGTTTACACCATTATGTTTTGAGTACTCCATATATCATTTACTAAAGTCATCATCATCAGTATCATGTATTTTATGCATGTTTTAACTCTGGTCTTCAGTCTAATAGCATTTGCCATAACTATGTCATCTTTCACTTTTAGTATATTACACCCAAAAAATATTACACTAGAAAGGTTACTAAATAACAACTAACTTCAGATTTTTACCACCTGTAGAAGCAGTTGCAACTCAAAAATGTCATTAAAAGCTTAAATGTATTTCAGCCCTTTAATCATTGCAGTGATCACTTCCTGGAAATCATGTGTAAAATATCATAATACATGAAACTTCAGTAATTTTGATAACTATTGCAGCACACATTATAGGCTCTGAGGATCAAATGACATCCTGAGCCTGTCAAACAGACAAACAAACCAAACAGAGAAATCAGCTCACCCACACGCCGTGCCGTGCCGGTTCTTCATCCTTCCATGCTCTAACAGCATTGTTATGGTTCCTGCTGTGCATACACAGAAAGCCTAATCTAATCCCTTTTATAGATTGGATATAGTGTATCTAGTGTCATGTATCTGTACAGAAAAGCACGCTGTGACCACTGGAACGTCGACATGTAAACAGACGTGTTTCTCCATCCTCAGCCTCCGGCTCCGCTCTCTAATCACATTTCCAGAGAAAAGAGGCCAGAACGGGAGGAGCGTTTATCAGCAGCAGGTGTCTGATTAATGCTGCAGTCTGTGTCTTGTTGTTTTGAAGGGAAAGTGTATATCTGTGAATACTGCAGACTTTGGAACGAATACATCAGGTAAAATAACATCTGTGAACCGCAGACAGCAGGTTCATTATTGATGTTGAGTCCAGATGATCTCTGAGTGCAGACCTCATTAGATGTTCATGAGATGAACTTCCACTTGGCTACACTGTTAAAAAAAAAAAAGATAACTGTAAATTTGAATAATACATGTTTTTCTTTTTTGTTTAATTACAATAAATATCAAGTAAAAACACTAAAAGTAATAATTTACATGAAAAAAAAATCAGCTCAGAACTGTTTCAAATCTGTATTTTCACAAATGTTTTTTTTTCTTTTACAATGTTTGACAGTAAAATCACAAATTCTTTTTTGGTTAATTGCTTGAATTATTTTAATCAGGTACAATAACATTGTTTTACAGAAATGAATATTAATTTACATGATGACTGTGAAAAAACAGGCCAAACCTGTACATGATGTCCATACAAAACATCTGCATAAACAATAATTTATTTTTTAAAGTTTGACTGTAAATTACACTTCATACATAATAAAATGAGGTGAAAAAAATCTGTAATTTTCCAATATGTGCTTTTATTTTAAGGACAATTTCTGTATATCATATTTTTTTAAGTAGTAAAAAAAAAAAAAATTCACATATTTTTCCTGTTTGTAAAATTACAGATATCTCTAGCAAAAATCACAGAGCTGTAAAACAAAACAAAAAAAAAAGTACATCATGTTCACACCTAAAATCTCTACTTTTAAAATATTCATTTATTCCTCGTTCTGACCATGAAGTTACAGGGCTTTACTGTACTTAAATCATCCAGAAAAAAACATTTTACAAATATTTGCTGTTATTTTTTTACTGGTTTTACACTTTTTGAATTTCTGACATATACTCTTTATTATTATTATTTATAGTGCAGCTTTCACAAAGTATGAATTTAAAGACATTTTTTGGACAGAATTGTGAATCAGTGTGTGTCCATCACCTAGTGAATTTGGAGAGATTTAACAATAAATCAAGCACCAATAACTGATACATTACGGCATGT
This sequence comes from Acanthochromis polyacanthus, assembly GCF_021347895.1. Taxonomy (NCBI): domain Eukaryota; kingdom Metazoa; phylum Chordata; class Actinopteri; family Pomacentridae; genus Acanthochromis; species Acanthochromis polyacanthus. The sequence continues at coordinate 5,466,998 of NC_067121.1, forward strand.
CATTACTGTTTCTGAGTTTAAATGCTGTTTTTTTTTAGGTGAATAAGCTTCTCTTTATTGCAGTGTTTTGCTATTCTAGACTCAAACTTGAATGCTGTGCATGAGAACATCCCACCATCCAGATGTTTTGGTTCTTCACTTATTAGGCTTTGTGGTGGACTGTATATATGTACATTTATGCTCTGTCAAGGATAAGAGTAGTGTGACTTTTGCATTATAGCCCTGCAAAATGCTCTGAGGAAGAAAACTCAGCAAAGACTTTGTGTAAGATTCAGGTGGTAAAAGAGGCTCTTACTTGCCCGGGATGGCTATTGCAGCTGAGATGGTGGAAAAGAATAAGGTGAAACTTGCAGAGGATGCAGATCTTCATATTTATTCACCAGCACATCACGAAGCAGTCCGACAGCATTTCCCCAGCACACAGAACAGGCCCACCTCAAAATCCCCTCACACCCAATATATAGGTGAGCTTAAACCACTATGCCCCATTGACAGGTAGAATTCTAGGAGCAGTGCAGCAGAATTACTTACAATATATTACAATTTATATACAAAATATGCCTATTTATTATTAACAAAACACATTACAGTTTCCAAACTCATATGTACACTAAAAACTACCCCTTTAAGTTACATTAATTACCCACTACAATACATTTTCCCCAGCCCAACCTCCCCTCCCATGAGGCCACTTGGCTCAGTCCAATCAGGGGAGATGAACAGCACCTGGACTGCACTCACATGGGCACGCCTCCATGGAGTAACCCAGCCAATCACACCTGATCAATGAGGGAAGATGGACAATCCCTCACATTTCCTCCCCCTTCGGAAGGCTGGCCCTCTTCTCTCCGGGACAGAAAATCCGCTACAGAGTTCTGTCTCCCTGGAATGTAGCAGATGTTGAACCTGTATGGTTGGAGTGACAGGAACCATCTAGTGATGCGACTGTTTGTGTCTTTCATCGACTCCAGCCACTGGAGCGCCCTGTGGTCCGTTTCCAAGGTGAACTCCCTTCCCAGGAGATAGTACTTGAAGGAGTCGATCACCCACTTGATGGCCAAACACTCCAGCTCCACTGTGGAGTAGCGGGTCTCTCGTGGGAATAGCTTCCTGCTCACAAAAGCCACCGGTTGCTTGTCCTCGCCCTCGCCTTGCAGAAGCACTCCTCCAATTCCTCTGTGAGATGCGTCAGTCTGGACAGTGAACGGTAGACTGAAGTTTGGACTCTGGAGAACCGGCTTGCGACACAGGGCCTCCTTGAGATCCTGGAACGCCTTCTCCTGCTCCTCTTCCCAGGTCCACTTGGTCTTGCTGGCACTAGTGAGGTCAGAAAGAGGGGCTGCCCGGGCTGAGAAGTTCCGGATGAACCGACGATACCAGCCCACCAAGCCCAGGAAGGAACGGACCTGCTTCCTGGTGGTTGGTCTCTCAGCTGCTTGCACCGCCTCCACCTTGTCCTTGACTGGCCGGATCACCCCATTGCCCAGGACATGCCCCAGGTACTGCAGCTCCCGCCTGGCCAAAGAACATTTCTTTGGGTTTATCGTCTGGCCAGCTTGCTTGATTCGGCCAAGAACGGCTTTTAGATGCCCCAGGTGTTCCTGCCATGAGTTGCTGAAAATGATAACATCATCAAGGTATGCTCCAGAAAATGACTCCATACCTGCCAACACCTGGTTCATCAGTCTTTGAAACGTCGCAGGAGCCCCATGGAGGCCAAAAGGCATCTTTGTGAACTGCCACAGTCCATGGGGGGTCCTGAAGGCGGTGAGGGGCTTGGCAGCATCCGCGAGAGGCACTTGCCAGTACCCCTTACACAAGTCCAGGGTACTGATGAACTGGGACTGGCCAACCCGCTCTATCAGATCATCTAACCTGGGCAAAGGAAAGGCATCAAATTTTGACTGTGCATTTACCCTCCTGAAGTCGATGCAAAAGCGAATGCTCCCGTCCTTCTTGATGACCAGTACAACAGGATTGCTCCACTCACTGGTGGATGGCTCTATCACTCCCAGTTCAAGCATGGTCTCAATCTCCTCTAATAGAACTGGCACCATCCTCTCCGGGATGCGGTACATCCTCTGCCTGATGGGGGTGCTGTCTGTCAGCTGAATGTCATGGTACACCAGATCTGTGGTGCCTGGCTTCTCCTTAAAGAGGTCAGGGGAGATGATGGCTTCAAGCTCCTGCTGCTGTATAGGAGGGAGATGGGACAAGTCAATTTGTGTGGCTGAAGGCTTTACTGGAGTAAACTCACCCTCCTCATCTTCCTCCGGCACAGCCCGAACATAAAACTGTGGGCTAGGGGGGGGATCTCGAGTCTTCCACTCTTTCAATAAATTAATGTGAAAAGTCTGTTTTTTGTTCCTCCGCTCAGGCATGTCTATTTCGTAGACAGTGTCACTCTGCTTTCTCAGCACTGTATATGGACCCTTCCATTTTGCCAGGAGCTTATTTTCAGAGGTAGGTAACAATAACAGAACTTGCTGACCTGGTTTGAAGGACCTCTGTCTTGCAGCGCGATCGTACCAGGTTTTCTGGTTCTGCTGTACTTTCGCCATCTCTCTCCTCACCAGCTGTGTCGACTGTTCCATCTTGTCACGCATTTTAAGGACATAGGTGAGGATGTTGGTTGCTGTCCCCTCTGGTTTCCCAATCCAGGACTCCTGCAGGACATCCAGAGGCCCCCGGACCTGACGACCATAGAGGAGTTCGAACGGCGAGAACCCTGTGGACGCCTGTGGAACTTCACGGTAAGCGAAAAGAAGATAAGGTAACCATTTATCCCAGTCTTTGCCACTGATGGAAACAACCTTCTTCAACATGCTTTTTAGGGTCCTGTTATACCGCTCACAAAGTCCATCAGTCTGTGGGTGGTAAGGCGTGGTCCGGATACTCTTAATACCCAACAGCCTGTACACTTGCTTTAGAGTGTTGGACAGAAAGTTTGTACCCTGATCTGTTAAGATCTCAAAAGGAAATCCTACTCTAGAGAAGAGCTGAAGAAGAGCGTAGGCTATCTGCTTAGCTGTAATATCCCTTAAGGGGAATGCCTCAGGGTAGCGAGTAGCATAGTCACAAATAGTGAGAATAAACCGGTTCCCTGACTGTGACCTTTCTAGAGGTCCCACTATATCCATGGCTATCCTACTGAAAGGAACATCAATAATGGGAAGTGGCTGAAGTGGATATTTAGGGACATTCTTATTAGCAAAGAGCTGACAAACAGGACATGACTGACAAAAGTTCTTTACCGCGGACTGGAGACCAGGCCAAAAAAATTTACTGGCAATCCGGTCAAAAGTCTTTTTGGAGCCCAGATGACCCGCCCATGGAATGCTATGACCCAGCTTTAGCACCTGCTCACGTAACTGGGTGGGGACCACTAGCCTCTCTGCTTGTGATTTCCCAGACTGGTGGTACAGCAACCCCTCCCTCAGGACGTAACCCTCCCTAGGGGCCGCCTCACCAGCCTCCTGCTTTGCCTGGCCGAAGGCCTCCTGCAATGACTCATCCTGACTCTGGAGCTGTAGAAAATTTAGAGGCATGTCAATATCAGAGTCCCCTGGATTTGGAATACATTTCATTAGGATTTTTGCAGTACCTTCCATTTTTTCCCGTCTTTTCTGGCGTCTACTTTTTCGAGGTTTAAAGGAGCCCATCTGAGGGACATTAGATCCAAAAAATGGTAGGCAACTCAATGGATTTGGATCAACAGGGGGAGAACTTTGGATTTCCTGGGGATTAACATCTCCCCTTTGTATGTCTAAACCAGCCTTTGACTGCCCTTTGCTTTGGGATCTGGTCACCACACAGACAGGTTTAACAGACTGGACTAGCTCGGACAATACAGGAATATCCTGGCCTAAAATCACCTGATGAGCGAGATTTTTCACCACCCCAACTGTTAGCAAATATGTCTGACCTGCCACTTCAACATACACTACAGCAGTGGGGTAAGTGCGATGATCCCCGTGGACACAGGAAATATCCAAGCCTGGTCCAACAAAATGGCCCTGACTTTTCAAAATGGCGGGATTAACTAGCGTTTGCACACTCCCAGTGTCAAGTAAAGCCAATGCTGGCTCCCCATTAACTTTAACCTCTGTTAACTGCTGTTTGCCATTTCCCCGAACCTCCTCCCTTCCCGGTCGAGGCACAGTACAAAAATAGGCAGATTTAGCTTTCCTGGCAGGGCAATCAGGTTTTTTGTGTCCTTCCTGACCACAGAAGAAACATACGAGACCCTTACCAGAGGGCTTAACTTTACCCAAGTCAACATTTTCCTCTCTAGGCCTACTCGCCCCACCTGCCTGATCCGGACCAACCCCCTTGCCAAAACCCACAGACCTACCCTGTAATGTACTGCCTTTGGAGTATGGGTCGAACCGGAATGTCTTCGGTCCTCGTCTGGCTGACAGGAAGTTCTCCACAAACTCCGCAGCTTCACGCCCCGAGGTTGGGTTACGCTCCTTAACCCAAACTCTCAGCTCTGGTGACAGCGAATGGTAGAACTGCTCCAAGATGAGGATTTCACCCACTTGCTTCTTCGTCTTCTTCTCTGGCTGCATCCATTTTTGGTATAAGTCTTTGAGGCGGTTGTAAAACTCCCGTGGAGTCTCCCCGGGCTGGAAGTCTGGCTCACGAAACCGCTGGCGATATACATCTTCATTAATTTCATATTTTGTCAAAATGGCTTCTTTCACACTTTTATAGTCACATGAATCTTCCAAAGCCATAGCAACATAGGCTGCACGGGCCTTACCAGTCAGATGTGGAATTAGCCTCACTGCCCAGTCCATCTCTGGCCATTGATAAGCGGTGGCCAGACGTTCGAAGGTGGTGAGATATTGCTCAATGTCGTCACCATCCTCCAACCTGGGAATAGCCGACTGTGCCCAGCCTCTACCAGTGTGTTCCTGTGCCACTGGTACCGATTCGGCCTGTTGCTGTGGTGGGGGATGGGGGGGTGCTTGTACCTCAACCCTGGGGCTCGATCTTTCACCCAGGCGGCGGACCTGCGCCTGCATCTGCCTCCATCGTTCCTCTTGCTCCTGCGTCTCCCGGTTCCATCGATTGCTCAGGTCGGTTTGGGACTGCAGGCATTTCTGTAGCATACACATGATGGAGGACAGATCCGCGGCACCTGGAGGCTCTTCTTTGGACTGGGACTCCACATGTTCTCCTCCTGTGGCTCCCTCCTCCAAAAACTTTTCCTCGTTCTTCTTCTTAGGTGGCATGACTGATGTGATGTGCGTACTCAGTTTGGCAGCACCAATCCCACTTCTGACACCACAATGTAAGATTCAGGTGGTAAAAGAGGCTCTTACTTGCCCGGGATGGCTATTGCAGCTGAGATGGTGGAAAAGAATAAGGTGAAACTTGCAGAGGATGCAGATCTTCATATTTATTCACCAGCACATCACGAAGCAGTCCGACAGCATTTCCCCAGCACACAGAACAGGCCCCCCTCAAAATCCCCTCACACCCAATATATAGGTGAGCTTAAACCACTATGCCCCATTGACAGGTAGAATTCAAGGAGCAGTGCAGCAGAATTACTTACAATATATTACAATTTATATACAAAATATGCCTATTTATTATTAACAAAACACATTACAGTTTCCAAACTCATATGTACACTAAAAACTACCCCTTTAAGTTACATTAATTACCCACTACAATACATTTTCCCCAGCCCAACCTCCCCTCCCATGAGGCCACTTGGCTCAGTCCAATCAGGGGAGATGAACAGCACCTGGACTGCACTCACATGGGCATGCCTCCATGGAGTAACCCAGCCAATCACACCTGATCAGTGAGGGAAGATGGACAATCCCTCACACAGTCAAACATATTTGACATTAATTTTGTCAATTTTGGGATCTAAACCAGAGTTTAAAATAAAGTAATACAATTAGTTGAATGTGGAAATCTCTCTTTTTTTTTGAAAATGAAAATATGTCGAATTTTCTTTCTGTTTTCTCAGAATAACAATAATGTTAATACAAATACAAATTTGTTTTTCCAGTATGTCTAGGTGTTCAAATAAAGGAGCATTTGTATTTCCCCTATAACTGATTTCCGCTCAGTTTCTTGATCAAAATATATATTTTTCTTTGTTGGTATTTATTTGGTATGGTATTTATTTTGCAAAATTTGACTTTAGTTTGATTGTGCCTAATTAGAATGTTAAAACTTATTTTTCATCAATATACACAGTTTTTAAAGCACTAATAATTCAATCTTTCTGCATATTTTAATCCACCCTAAATTAAGAATTAGGTGTTTGTACATCTCTGATAATTCATCATATCCATTTGACATGTTTGTTTTTCTTCATATATTTCAATCATCTGAATATTCTGCTGCAGTTCCACAATATTTCACCTTCCTCATCTGTTATTAATGTCTTTCATTCCAGCCGTCTCATGTCAACATGTGTCCATAAAGAAGTGTCTGCATGTGATGCTGCTGCTGCATCAGGATTATCAGTGTTACACTGCTGCCCTCTAGTGGCTGCAAACACACACTGCATCCAGCCTTCTACTACTGCTGCTACTATGAGCACACACTACTGCTGCTGAGGCTGCTGCTTCTTCTGCTGCTGCTAATGCAGCTACTTCTGTCTGTGAGCTGTACACAACTTTCATTATTCATTCATCTGATGCTGATCAAACTGCATGTTCATCCAACCAACAATAAAAACTAAATGATGTATGTAATATTGACGAGTCTGGAGGCGTACATCTTACGTGGAACATCACTTTACTTGCTTGTTCATGTAGCTACAGGCCTACGAACATACCTGCTACATACATACTTCCATGTTGTCGTATATCAAACTACGGGTGCCTCCTAGGCACAAACCTTAATACATTACATCTCCTTTTTTTTTCTTTTTTTTTTTTCAACAGTCAACAAACCATTTCCACTTTCAACCAAACATTTCAACTGCCTTGAATTTATACCCATCTCTTATTCTATAGGTACATCAGACATCTTTAAACTTGACACATGAACAAACATTTTAATTGTCTTGAATATACTCAGATCAGTCTCTGTATCTGGACGGCAACCTAACATGTCTACCAGACCTGGTTTGGTGTGAACTTGTTTCACACTGTTCATTGTACATCCCTGTCTGGTCAACCACAACTGAGTGCTCAGCTGCTTTGTCTGCATGTTCTGCTGTTGGTTCAGTGTCCTTCCCAGCTGAGTCAGTGTCCTGGAAGGATACAAGTTCCTGTGTAGGTTGAAAGGTTTTCTCATCAGTTTTAATCAGATGCTTTCTGTTTCTCCTGTACACTCTCCCATCAGGTGTACTAACCACATAAGATCGTGGCTGATCATGTCTTTGCAGAACCACGGCTGGCTGCCACGTCTCTCCTCTTTGCATTCTGACATTATCACCTGCCTGCAAGTCAGACAGTCTTCTGGTTTGCCTGTCAAAATAAAGCTTTTGCTTTTCCTGCTTGTCTTTTAACTGCTGTCGCACCTGAGCAGTCCCATCTGGAGTAAGCAGTGAGGTGGATGTTGGCAGTTTTCCTTTCAGCCGTCGTCCCATGAGCAACTGCGCTGGTGACAGACCTACACCTTCCAGTGGTGTGTTGCGATACTCCAACAGTGAAATATAGGGGTCACCCATTTCACCTTCAGATTTTTTCAGCAGATTTTTAATAGTCTGTACTGTTCTTTCTGCCTGGCCATTTGATTGGGCATAGCCAGGACTAGATGTAATGTGTCTGAACTCCCAGCTTCCTGCAAAATCTCTGAACTCAGTGCTGGCATACTGTGGACCATTATCTGAGATGACAACATCAGGAATGCCATGCCTTGCAAACACTGATTTCAGTGCAACTATGACACTACTACTGGTGGTGTCCTTTAACTTCATTATCTCAGGAAACTTTGAAAAATAGTCCACACATAGTAGAAACTCTGATCCGTTGTAATGAAAGAGATCGGTCCCTACTTTCTCCCATGGTCTGTCAGGTAGTGGATGCGGGAGTAATGGTTCTCTTGCATTGCTGTTACGGTTTTCATTACAGATGGCACACTGAGAAACCACTTCCTCAATGTTTGATGACATGTGCGGCCAATAAAGAATGTCTCTGGCTCTTTCTTTGCACTTAACCATTCCTAGGTGTGACTCATGGATTTTGTTGAGCATGTTTTGTCTCATCTTCTTTGGAACAACTAGTTTTGTTGCTTTGTAGATCAGCCCAGCTGTGTATGTGATCTCATCTCTGAATGTCCAGTAGGGCTGAATTTCTTTTGGCACGGCACTCCTTTCATTCGGCCATCCCTTGAGTGTGATTTCTTTCAGGAGTTGCATTTCAGGATCCTCTTCTGTTGCTTCCTTGAACTGCTGCAGTTTTCCTTCTGAAATGGGTAGCTGAGGTATAATCATGTTTACCTCTAGTTCTTTCTCTAGCAGATCTTCCTTCTGCTCTTTGAGGAATGCACGGCTTAAGGTGTCTGCAATATGCAGTTCTTTACCTGGGCGATAGGTAACAGTGAGGCTGTATCTTTGCAGTCTAAGCAGCATTCTTTGAAGCCTCATAGGAGCTTGGTGTAAAGGTTTTTTAAATATGCTTTCAAGTGGTTTGTGGTCGCTCTCAACATGAATGTTTTTTCCATAAACATATTGGTGGAATTTCTCACAGCCATAGACAATAGCAAGTAACTCTTTTTCTATTTGCGCGTACCTGCGCTGACAGTCAGTGAGAGCCCTTGACCCATAAGCTACAGGTTGGCCATCCTGCAGAATAACTGCACCGATCCCTTCAGAGCTGGCATCTACTGACAGCGTGATTGGTTTGTTCACATCATAAAACTTCAACGTTGGAGCATTAGTGACCAGCTGTTTAAGATGCTCAAAACTTTCCTGTTGTGCTTCCTCCCAGTGCCACTCTGTCACCTTCAAGCAGCTTTCTTAAAGGAGCACTGATGTCGGACAAGTTTGGTATGAACTTGGCAAGATACTGGATCATGCCCATGAACCTCTGCAGTTCCTGCTTGTTCTCTGGCGATGGTAGCTGTGTCACTGCTCTCACCTTTTCCTCATCTGGTGTTATGTGCCACAGTCTCTCTCTCTCGCTCTCTTTCTCTCTGGTTTGGCTCTCTCTCCTCCTTCTGCCTGCTGCTCACCTGAGTGCAATCGGCACTCAGGTGATGAGAGGAGGAGGAGGGAATAAAAGGGACAGGGAGTGCAGAGATTGGGGGCACGACTTGGCACAGACACCTGGACAGGTAGGAGGGAGTTTACCTTCCTCCGTGGTTTTTCTCCCCTCCAGGCAGGTTTTTCCCCGTGCATGTAGGTGCCGGGGTTTTTGTTGGTTTCCTTCGTTGTATTAATTTGGGCTGGAGATCACCGACAGTTTCGTTATTCGTCTTTTGTTTATTTCAGCCTTAGTTCTTATTTTTGGGTAGTTTAGGGGGAGACGCTGGGAGCGACGGCCCACTGCGTGGTTGGCCCAGCGTCTTCCCACTTTTGTTCTTTTGTCTGGGGTCTCCAGCCCTCCTTTGTTTTTGCTTTCGTTTATGTTCTTTCTATTGATTATCTTGGGGTGGCCAAATAAAGCCTGTGGGTTTAATTGGAGTTATCCTGTGTGGCGTCCTTCTGTATATGCTGCGGTCTCTCTCCCCTATTGAGCCTGTGTGTTTTTTTTAGTCTATGTGAGGGCCGTAACATATTTGGGGGCTCGTCCACTCGCGTTTGGCTTTGTTGCCTCCGCGTGGAAACTGGGCAGTTTGTTGCTGTTGCAGTTCTTTGTGTCGGTGATGTGTATCATGGTAACTGTTTTTCTTCCCGGTGTTAATTGACGCGTAGCTTGGCGCCGTGATTTGTTACCTTTGGTACTTTATATTGTTTGCCGCCGACTTTGCACTGCCCATGTGTGTGTGTGTGTGTGTGTGCTTTTGTGATTTTTGTGCACGCATATGATTGTACTTTTGTGCACACATATTTTCCTATTGTGGACGCCACTCTAGTTGTATGGTGGTCTGTGCCGTTTTTGTGTCGTGTGCTGTGCCAGTTTTGGACTGGTGTTTTTTCTTTTGACCTGTGGCTTTGTTTGATTTGACCAGGGGTTTGTGATCTGTTTTTGTGCGTGGTGTTTTGGCTATGGAGTTTCACTTTGATGATTTTGTGGCGCATCCTAGCCTTGATAATTAGTGTCGCCGGGCATTTTGAGGTTGCTGTGCCTAAGCAGGCGAAAAAACAAGTAATCAAAGATGAGTTGTTGGCTGGTTTGTCTGATAAAGGCGTTGTGTTGAAAATCCCTGAGGAGTCGGCGACGCGGTCGCCTGCCGGACCAGAAGATTCGGGGGGGCAGCTCCGTCTTAAAGAGCTGGAGGTTGAAATGCGTCGCTTGGCAATTAGAGACAAGGAACTTGATAATGAAGTAGCTTTGCGTAGATTGGAAGTAGAAGCACAGATTCGTTTGAAAGAGCTCGAGTTGAAGCAGTCCTCCTTACCCGGTGTGTCTCAAGTTCAATCTGGCGAGTTTGATGTAAATAAATGTATTCGTTTGGTTCCTCCTTTCAGCGATCAAGATGTTGACAAGTATTTCGTTTTGTTTGAGCGCGTTGCAAAGACATTGAAGTGGCCTAAAAACGTTTGGCCATTGCTTTTACAGGGTGTGTTTACCGGCAAGGCTCAAGAAGCTTACGCATCTCTGTCACTTGATTTGAGTTTGAACTATGACGAAGTAAAAAAAGCTGTGTTGAGGGCGTACGAATTGGTGCCCGAGGCGTATCGCCAAAGGTTTCGCCGAGGCAAAAAGGTGGATAATCAAACTTTTCTTGACTTTGGGCGTGAAAAGGAAGCTCTATTTGATCGCTGGTGTCAATCTGGAAATGTTAAAAATTTTGATGATCTGCGTAATCTAATATTGCTGGAGGAATTTAAAAACTGCTTACCAGATAAAATCGCTACTTACATTAATGAACAAAAAGTATCCACAATGTCTGAGGCGGCAGTCCTGGCTGATGAATACGTCCTCACGCACAGGAATAATTTTGACAAGTCCAATCTGTCCCCTGAGCGTGGCGCCCCTGTTGCCAGGGCTGTTGCTTTTCCATTTAAACCACACTCTCGGGGTGAGATGAAGATTGTTAGTAAAGACGGTGACATTAAGGACAAGCCGGTTTGTTTCTATTGCAAGAAGCGTGGCCACACCATCAGCCATTGTTTTGTCCTGAATAAACGAAATAAGTCTCCAAAAGCAGTTAATCTGTTGAAAACTGAAGTTTTGCCCAGTCAGCAATCCTGTCATAAACAGCCTATAGCTAAATCTGACTTTGCTATGTATGCTCCTTTTATTATGAGAGGTTTTGTTTCACTGTCAGAGGAGGGCCCAAAAACTCCTGTCACCATCCTAAGGGATAGCGCAGCCTCTCAGTCGGTCATTCTGCAGGGAGTGTTGCTGCTGTCGGCCCGGTCCTCTGTTAAAACTGAGGTTTTAGTCCGAGGGTTTGGGATGCAGTTTGTGGGTGTGCCTTTGCATTCTATTTATCTAGACTCTGAGTTGGTTAAGGGACGTGTAGTTGTGGGAGTGTGTCCAAAATTTCCTGTAGAGGGGATTTCTTTTATTTTGGGCAACGATTTAGCTGGTGGCAAGGTGCTGTTGAATCCTGAGGTAACTGCGGTTCCTCTTCTTGAACACCCGGATGATTTGGGGCGAGAATTCCCAGAGGTGTTCTCAGTTTGCGCTGTCACGCGCGCTATGTCCAAGAGGCAAGAGCAGGATTTACATGACGAGGTGGATGAGGTAGGATTGGCGGATACTTTTGTAGCCGATCCTGTCTGTCCGGCCTCTCCGCCAGTAATCTCTTCTCCTGCTCCGCCTCCGCCACCTGCAGTCACTCCTGCTGCTTCGCCTGTTTCTACTCTCGTTGACGATCACAGCTCAAAAGTTTGCATGTCACGAGAACAGCTTATTGTTGGGCAAAAACATGACGCATCTTTAGTTTCTTGTGTCGATGCGGTTGTTCCGGTGGACCAAATTGAAAAGATGTCCTCCGGTTATTTTTTGAAAGACGGCGTGCTTATGCGTAAATTGACACCGCCACAGATGTCCCCACAGGATGACTGGGGTGTGGTGAGACAGGTGGTAGTACCAAAAGCATACCGGCGTGAAATTCTTAAGTTGGCGCACGATAATCCACTAGGTGGTCATTTAGGGATTAATAAGACCTATGACCGTGTTTTGCGGTGTTTCTTCTGGCCGGGGTTAAAACGGGACGTCCAGCAGCATTGTAAAACATGCCACATATGTCAGGTTTCTGGGAAACCAAATCAGACCATTCCACCATTTCCCCTTTATCCAATCCCGGTGGTGACTGAGCCTTTTGAGCGTGTTGTTGTCGATTGTGTCGGTCCTTTTCCTCGCACAAAAGCTGGAAATAAGTTCCTTCTGACCATTATGTGTTCCTCAACTAGGTTTCCTGAGGCTATACCTATGCGGAAAATCACAGCTCCAACTGTCGTGAAAGCATTGGTCAAGTTTTTTTCTGTGTTTGGGTTGCCAAAAGTAATTCAAACCGATCAGGGATCTAATTTTATGTCACGAGTTTTTGCACAGGTGATGGCGCAACTTGACATCTCTCACTGTTGTTCAAGTGCGTACCACCCGGAGAGTCAGGGGGCGATTGAGCGTTTTCACCAGACCTTGAAATCCATGCTCCGTGCTTACTGTCTAGAGTCCGATAAGGACTGGGATGAGGGGGTCCATCTCCTCCTTTTTGCGGCTCGCGAGGTGGTTCAGGAGTCCCTGGGTTTTAGTCCGGCGGAGCTGGTGTTTGCCCACACCGTGCGTGGCCCTCTTAAACTGTTGCAGGAGAAATGGCTGGGTGATGGTGAGCCACAAAATCTACTCGACTATGTGAGTAATTTTCGTTTTAAACTACACCGTGCCTGTGAATTGGCGAAAGCAAATATGTCTGCTGCACAAACGAAGATGAAAAAGTGGTTTGACAGAAGTGCTGTTAGCAGATCTTTTAGCCTTGGTGAAAAAGTTTTGGTGTTGTTGCCTGTGCCTGGTTCTGTTTTGCAGGCGCGTTACAGCGGCCCTTATGTAATCCAGGAGAAGGTTGGTCAGCGGGATTATATCGTCGCTACTCCTGATCGTCGAAGACGGAGCCGTTTGTGCCATGTGAACATGCTGAAGCCCTACCTGGACAGAGATTCAGCCCCGCTGTCTTCTGTTGCTACTGACAGTAAAGCTGTTTTGGCGCTGTCCAGTGCTGAAGGCATTGATGAGCCTCAGGTAGCAGAGGCGCTGTCCAGTGCTGATCCCACGCAATCACCGGCGGTTTTGGCCGCGTCTGACATAGAGGATGTTGTGGGTTTGTCGAGTGCTGTGGTCCAGGGCCGATTAAAGAACTCTGAGATGCTGTCTAAACTGGATGAATGTTTACAACATTTAACTCAGGTGCAACATGAGGATGTGGTTAGAGTGATAAAGTCTCACATCTCTTTGTTTTCAGATGTGCCGACTCGCACCCACGTGTTGCAACACGACATTGATGTCGGAGATTCCCCACCAATAAAGCAGCACGCATATAGGGTGAATCCCGATAAGCGCCTCCGTTTACAACAGCAGGTAAACTATATGCTGGAGAACGGAATTGCAGAACCCAGCTTTAGTGCGTGGAGTTCGCCGTGTCTCTTAGCCGGCAAATCTGATGGCTCTGACCGGTTCTGCACGGATTTTAGAAAGGTGAATGGGGTCACGAAGCCGGATTGTTATCCTTTGCCTCGAGTTGAGGATTGTGTGGATCACGTCGGCAGTGCCAATTATGTGACAAAGTTAGACCTTTTAAAAGGGTATTGGCAGGTGCCGCTGACTCCTCGGGCAAGTGAGATTTCTGCGTTTGTGACCCCTGATGCTTTTCTGCAGTATACGGTGATGCCATTTGGCGTGCGTAATGCACCTGCTACGTTTCAACGTTTAGTAAATACGGTTTTGTCGGGCTTGTCAGGGTGCGAGGCGTATCTAGATGACATTGTTGTGTATTCCAGTTCTTGGGAGGACCATTTGCAGCAGCTTCAAGCGGTGTTTGGGAGGCTGTCCGATGCCAACCTCACACTTAATTTGGCGAAGTGTGAATTCGGTCGCGCTACAGTGACATACCTTGGAAAAATTGTGGGTCGGGGACAGGTTAAACCGGTCCATTCCAAAGTGGAAGCTATCTTGTCGTTCCCTGCTCCTGCTTCACGTCGGGAGCTGCGCCGTTTTTGGGGATGGCGGGATACTACAGAAGCTTCTGTAGGAACTTCTCGGCTGTGGCGGCTCCGCTCACCGACCTACTGAGTCCAAAGACTGTCTTCCGTTGGTCTGACAGTTGTCAGCGTGCGTTTGACTGTGTAAAAGCTCTATTGACTCATGCCCCAGTTCTGGCTGCGCCCACATTTGATCGTCCGTTTAAATTGTCCGTTGATGCAAGCGATGCGGGGGCGGGTGCTGTTCTCCTTCAGGATGGAGATGATGGTGTTGAGCACCCAGTCTCTTATTTTTCAAAAAAATTTAACCACCATCAACGTGTGTATTCGACCATTGAAAAGGAGGCTCTGGCGCTTATTTTAACACTTAAACATTTTGAGGTATATATTGGCTCCGCAAGTGCGCCCGTTGTTGTGTACACTGATCACAACCCTCTTGTTTTTATTAATCGGATGCGAAACGCCAATCAGAGGCTCATGCGCTGGGCATTGTTTTTACAATCAGTTAATGTGGAGGTCCGGCACATCAAGGGCCGAGAAAATGTCCTAGCCGACACATTGTCTAGGTGCTAGGTGCGTGAATGATGTCTGCGGCGCTCCCCCCATTCACGTTTTTAGGGTGGGGGTGTTATGTGCCACAGTCTCTCTCTCTCGCTCTCTTTCTCTCTGGTTTGGCTCTCTCTCCTCCTTCTGCCTGCTGCTCACCTGAGTGCAATCGGCACTCAGGTGATGAGAGGAGGAGGAGGGAATAAAAGGGACAGGGAGTGCAGAGATTGGGGGCACGACTTGGCACAGACACCTGGACAGGTAGGAGGGAGTTTACCTTCCTCCGTGGTTTTTCTCCCCTCCAGGCAGGTTTTTCCCCGTGCATGTAGGTGCCGGGGTTTTTGTTGGTTTCCTTCGTTGTATTAATTTGGGCTGGAGATCACCGACAGTTTCGTTATTCGTCTTTTGTTTATTTCAGCCTTAGTTCTTATTTTTGGGTAGTTTAGGGGGAGACGCTGGGAGCGACGGCCCACTGCGTGGTTGGCCCAGCGTCTTCCCACTTTTGTTCTTTTGTCTGGGGTCTCCAGCCCTCCTTTGTTTTTGCTTTCGTTTATGTTCTTTCTATTGATTATCTTGGGGTGGCCAAATAAAGCCTGTGGGTTTAATTGGAGTTATCCTGTGTGGCGTCCTTCTGTATATGCTGCGGTCTCTCTCCCCTATTGAGCCTGTGTGTTTTTTTTAGTCTATGTGAGGGCCGTAACATCTGGTCTCAGTCCACTGCTGCTGAGTTTGTGTCCAATGTAGTTTATTTCCTTTGTCCTTATAACGCACTTGGACTTGTTGAGTTTCAGGTTGTATTTCCTGGCTCTCTCCAAAAGCTTCTCCAGTCTGTGGTCGTGCTCCTCCACAGAGTCTCCCCACACTAGCAAGTCATCAATAATATTTACCACACCTTCTAGTCCTTCAATCATCTGTGCAACAGCCCTTTGGAATACCTCAGGTGCAGATGAAATTCCAAATGGCAACCGTAGGAATCTGTATCTTCCTATTGGGGTGTTAAATGTACATAGCTTTGAGCTATCTTCATCAAGTTTTATCTGCCAGAAGCCCTGATTAGCATCTAGTACTGAGAAGTATTTCGCATTTGGCATGCGGGACACTACCTCTTCAACAGTCAGCAACGGATAATGCTCCCGTTTTATAGCCTGATTTAAATCCTTCGGGTCCATACAGATACGGATTTTCTTGGGCGTGACCACAGTTACCATACTATTGACCCACTCGGTCGGTTCAGTCTGCTTGGCTATCACTCCTAGCTTTTCCATGCTCTGCAGTTCCTCAACTACTCTTTCTCTGAGTGCTACTGGGACTCTTCTGGGTGCATGCACAATGGGTGTAACTGTGTGGTCAATCTGTATATGGTGCTGACCAGGTAAACATCCTAGTCCATCAAAGAGATCATCATAGTCTCTTAGAATGTCATTTTCCTTTCCAACATCATGCATTCTCTTAACTAAGCCTAGCTTTACACACGTGGCTCCTCCCAGTATTGCTGGGACATCCTGTTGTGTGATTTCGAATTCAATTTTGTGCTTTTGTCCTTTGTACTCACATGTTAGTGATTTCTTTCCCACTGGTGCTATCTTTTGGCCAAAGTATGCAACCAATTTGCTTTTAGTTGCTCCAAGTCTGCCTCTAACATTGAGAGCTTTAAATGTTTTAAATGACATTGCATTACAGTCTGCACCAGTGTCCAGTTTAAAAGTCAGTTCTTTGTTGTTTATTCTTAGACTTTCAGTCCACTTTACTTCCACAGATTCAGTGTCTGCTGTCTCCATCACTCTGATGTGTCTGTGTTCCACTTTGACTGTGCCAACAAACATTCCATTTCCACTCTCACTTTGCTCAACTGCATGCACTTTCCTCCCATGCTGGTACTGCTGACCTGGGGATTTACACATCTTGGCAAAATGATTTTTCTTGTGGCACGATTTGCATGTTTGGCCTATGGCAGGACATTTCTTCATTCCGTGTTTAAAGCCACATCTACTGCAACTTGAGTCTTTTTGTTCATGCTTTTGCACATTGGCTTTAGGTGTGTCATCCTTCTGCTTAACAGTTCTTATTCTGTTCACTTCTACTTCCTCTGTCAGTGCTTTAACCTGACTGGATGTAATCTCACTGGCACGGCAAATGTCAATTGCTTTTCCCAGAGTTAAGTCTGCTTCTCTGAGAAGTCTGCCTCTCACTTGGTCATTAGTTATGCCACAAACTATTCTGTCACGTACCAAAGAATCGTGCAATTGTCCAAATTCACAGTCTTTGGCTTTATTCTTTACATCCGTAACATATGCGTCGATAGATTCCGACTGTTTCTGGGCCCGTGTGAAGAACATGTGCCGTATGTAAGGTAAGTTCTTACGGGGCTCACAGTAGTCCTGAAATTTCTTCTTCAGAATAGTTATTTTGTCTCTCTCGTCGTCCCCGAAGTCAAAAGTATTGCATACTTTTATTGCTTCCTCTCCCGCGACGTGGAGAAATGTGGCACACTGTACCTTCTCCGACTTTTCCGCGATGCCGCTAGCAGTACAGAAGAGCTCAAAGCGCTGAATCCAGTTTCTCCAGTTTTCGGCAAGATTGCCTTGCAGGCTCAAAGCTGGTGGAGGTTGAAACTGCGCCATACTCTACTTCCGCCTTAACTTCTGACACCATGTAATATTGACGAGTCTGGAGGCGTACATCTTACGTGGAACATCACTTTACTTGCTTGTTCATGTAGCTACAGGCCTACGAACATACCTGCTACATACATACTTCCATGTTGTCGTATATCAAACTACGGGTGCCTCCTAGGCACAAACCTTAATACATTACAATGTACAGCACTTTGTTTCAGGCTCTTCACATGTTTGGATTCTTCTCCATCAGCATCAGGAGGCGTCTGATGCTCCCAGATTCCTTGTGCAGCAGGACAAGCAGCCCAAACATCCAGCCAGACTCATGAAGAACCATCTGCAGCCACAAGAAGAAGCAGGAGTCCTGCAGCAGATGGTCTGAGCTCAAAGAATCCTGATCTCAGCATCATGGAGTCAGTCTGGATCACATGAAGAGACACTGAGACACACTGAATCCTCACAAGAACTGTGGCAAGTTCTCCAAGATGCTGGAAACAAGCGACCTGCCACAGAAGCAGGAGCCCAAAGAGTCAGGAGGCCGGTCCAGAGTTGCTGTTTGAGAAGACTGTAAGGACCTCTGGTTGGAGAATCACTGAAACAGCTACAGAGGGATGGAAAGTGACCAAAAAGAGAGAAAATGAATCAAAGTGATGGAAAACAGCCTCAAATGGACGCAAGACACTCAAACAACCTCCAAACCAAAAACGGTCTTAAAACAACCATAAAATGATCAATAAGAGACATACTTATACAACAAAATGCAAAAATAACACAAAAACACACAAAACAAGTACAAGATGCAAAATGACAGAAACAAGATTTGAAACTGCCACAAAAACCATCAACATGATGGAGAAGAAATCACCTCCAGGATGTCCTGATGTTCAGTCATTTACTGCTGAGTTCAAATTTAATAATTTGATTCCGAACAAATCTTTCTTTTGCAGCATGTGTAAACAGACATCTTTCTTCAGTCGAGGTCAGAAGAAGTACACAAAGGGAAAACTCTGCTAAACCTACCAAGAGAACCTCCTCTACCAGTAGCATGCACA
Source organism: Acanthochromis polyacanthus (assembly GCF_021347895.1). Taxonomy (NCBI): domain Eukaryota; kingdom Metazoa; phylum Chordata; class Actinopteri; family Pomacentridae; genus Acanthochromis; species Acanthochromis polyacanthus. Next base: position 5,485,444 of record NC_067121.1, read on the forward strand.
CACTGCTCAACACTTACCTCCTCATGACTCTGTGATCCCAAACTATCACAAGACAGATAAACAATCTCCTCAGCCCACAAACAAAAGAAAACCTGAACTGAAACACTCAAACACCTCAAAGTAAACCTCCAAGAGCACAATCAAATAACCTTTAAAGGTTTGCCAGCAGATGAGACAAAAGGGAATCCCCAACATCATGATATCAGTCTTTAGAACTGATCTGTCTCCAGACCACAAAACTGAAACAGCCCATAATGCTGTGCTAACAAAGTGCTCAGTTCAAATTAGGATCATAAGAAACTTACTGAAAGAGAAAGAAACACACCAAACACCAGGAAATTCCTCACAATGGATGAGGTCCCAGTTTGTTCTGACTGGCTCTCAGGCTGCCACAAAGGAGGAGATGAACAGAGAGGTTTTACTGCAACAGACAGAGATTTATGAAGAAAAAGCATCAGTGGTGTGTGAGGGTGTATGATGGTAGTGGTCAATGTGTGGTGCATGTTGTCAATGTAAAACAAACCACAGTAAGACAAAGAAGAGCATGGATGGATGGATGTAAGAGAGAACATGGAGATCTCTGTCTCCACAGGTCTGCTTATAGAACCAGGAACACTGTCCAGGTGTACCAGGTGAGGTGATTGTAGCTAAAGATAAAATAGAGATAAAAACGCAGCACAATAAAATATAAACGTCAAAAAAATCAAATGGGTCTGATATCATTGAATGAATGTTCTTTTACATCATTTCACACACGTTCTCTGTGTTGTTTGTAGGATCCACCAGCCGTTATTACACAGTGGAACAGGACAAAAGCAGATTTTTGCTCATCCCGCTTTCTGTAGCTCTGATTCCTAACAACTTTGCAGCCACAGGTCAGAAACGGGGCTTCCTGTGATCAGAAGAGCAGACACATCAAGACACTGCAAGCAAGACACTTTCCAGATCTGGAACGAGGGCATAAAGTCATGAACCTGCAGGAGGCGAGCATCAGATCAGACTTTAAAGGATTCCCCTACACAGACCTCCAGGATGTAAATTAGGCCTGTCTCAGCCAAGAGACTGGTTTAAACCCCCAGCTGCTATCCAGCCTAAAACGGACCAAATGGCTGCAAATAAACATTTGGACTGATTCCTGAACCACTGAAGGGGAATCAGGAACCTGGATGATAACTTCAAAGACATTCCACTCACTGACAAAGGAACTCTGGACTCAAGACAATCATCTCACAATTCTCCTTTTTATGTACATCCTGTTGTGAAGCATGGAGATATGGGATCCCAGAATCAGCCACAAAGGGGAGACTCTGACAGAACAACAGCTAAATAAGGGAACATTGTGATGTTATAACCTGTGATTTAGGATCAGATTATGCCATAACCTAATGAATGAGTGTGAACTAACCAAGTGTCTATTCTTACATTCTTTAATGTTGAAACAGTGTAGAAGTCAGAACAGCAGCTCACTGTGAAAGCTGATGTGTTTGATAGATTTGAGTAAAAAGAGGAACTTATGCTTTATGAAATGGGAATGCTTTTAAGAGTTTTGATTTGACTACTGTTAAGATAAGAGGGTTTTAACTTTGTATTGAGGTGAGAAGTCACGAGTTAAGTGAACTAGGGTCAAGTGTTCACAGTAAAGGTCTCTAGACTCAAAATAGATTGTTTTTTTTTAATAAGTCTGTACACATTGTCCAAAAGATTGCACAATGGGATGCCAGCGACAGTTAGAGGCTGACATCTGCGTTTCCATTTCCTGATCAGGATCCTGTGCTGAGTTGCAGACAGGAGAGATCAGGGGGGGCAAGATGGGCTGTCTGGACAGTCCAAAACAGACAGTTTCAGTTCCTTAAAAGTGGAGGTGATCATGCGGTCAGTGTATGGGGCAAGTGTGTGAGTTGGGAGGGGGTAAAGATACAGTAAACTATAAATTACATCTGATCGAGATGCAAGTTGGGAGATTGTTGCGGGTATCTGCCTGGGTGCAATCCAGACATCAGTCTGAGCACAGGGGATGATTACCACGTAACTCGGACAGGGAATTCAACATGATCTGCAAAGGAATAACTGTTCTGATGGAATTATGGACCAAAGTACTGCGTTTCCTGCAGTGTTGGAGGATTACAGAACTGTGATCTGGAAATAATGCCGTCTGAAGGAACATTACTGAACTCTATTTTCCATGTGAGGAATACTGGACCAAACAACAAAAATGGATACATGCAGATCTAAATCTGGTCCGGACCCCCGTCCACTTCCCCCTGGGCCCCGGCGGGTCTCAGGTGAGCAGCCGGGTGTGGCCACACCGTGACTGCTCTCCCTCAAAATTATGTAATCTGGGTGAATATTACTTCTCTTTTAGGAAAGCATAATACCAGTTAGGAGTTAGGATGAGTGATTTGAATATTATCTAAGGTTTGATTATTTGTCTGATGATTTATTGGCTATGCTTTTGCCCTGCTAAATATATTTTAATAAAGCATTTTCCTGCAATTAAAGACAACAAATTGCAAGTGCTATTTTTATCCCTGAATGAATACTTATACATCTAGCTCTGGATGTAAAAAGTCAGATTACTGCGTGCATAACAATAGCAAAGGTTCTGAAAGGTTACCTAGTCATGGGGGCCAGGTTGGCCCTGTATAAACATATCCTAGAGGTTGTCTATATGTCCATAACCTCTGAATTAAACCTAGCAATTTAACAAGTGCAAGATCTATGAGAGGAAAAGCTGCCATTAACAGGTGTGTCTGGTGGTTAAATTTAACGATACCGAAGTGGCTACTCGGTTAAATTAATTATCAGAGGAAGCAGGGACAGGCGTCTGGATGAAGGCAGTGAGACAGCTAGGCGAATTTTCCTCGTCAACCAGCTTAACAGTTCTGCAGCATCCCTCTGAGTAAGATCTCAGGGCGCAGTAGAACCGGACCCGAAGGATGGAGAGCTGGTCCGGTGATTCCCTGACAGCTGAGTAAGTTAATCAGGGGGTCACTGGCCCTGAGGATCGACAATCCATATCACAGAAAAAATAATTTTTCATTGACTTCATGGTCAGTCCACATCTTGCCTTGCCTTCAATCTTGTGTTTCTCCTGATTAATATCAGTATGATCATTCGTAACATGTCTGTCATCCACATGATCCTATTTGCAGAGGTGGGTAGTAACCAGTTACATTTACTCTGTTACATTTACTGGAATAAATTTTTTTAAAAAGTAGTTCTGAGAGTAGTTTTACTCTGCCACACTTTTTACTTTTACTTGAGTAGATTTGAGAAGAAGAAACGCTGCTCTTACTCTGTTACACTGGGCTACACTTGAATATTCGGATCACAAAATGAATTTCTGGATACCACTTGTCAGGGCCTCCTCCTCCCCCTGTCCTTCCTGACATCCAATTCCCCTTTTCCTCTCTCTCTCCCTCTCTCTCTCATCTCTCTCTCTCTCTGCACCAGGTGGAGTGCAGCCTCACAGCTGCCTCCACTTGGTGATTAGCTTCTCTCCCCAGAATCCGGGCAGCTGCGGCTCATCGACTGATTACACCTCCCTCCATAAAAGACCGGCTCCTGCACCCACAATCTGCCAGATTGTAAACGCTGCTATGCAGTCAGTTTCCCTCTCGCAGCTTTCATTGAAGTGAAATTGTACTCACGTTTGTTATCCTCTCCTTCACCTAGAGCGACCCAGCTGCCCGGATCCCCTCCCGACCTGCCTGTCTCCCTCATGTCCTCCTTGGACTCCCTCCTCGGCTCCCTTCCTGCACCGTGTTCCTCTCCGGATTCCCTCCTTGGCTCCCCTCCTGCGCCCCCGGATCCACCTGTTGCCTCCTCGCTCCCGGACCATCTGCGCCTGGCTTCCTCCATCCTCCGGCATACACGTCTTCAGCCCTCCTGCTGCCGTCAGGCGACCGCTCGCTCCCCAACCGCCACACTCTGGTCCTCCCGGAACCGTCTCTGACTGCTGAGCCCCGGCACCGGCGCTCCATCCCCGGACTCCTCATCACCACTCCCTCCTGGACCCTCTCCTGGCTCTCCATCCCTCCACTATCCCCCACCTTCCCTCAATAAACCTTCATTCAGCCTGTCCCTGCCTCGGTAGTGTGGTCTCTGCTCAGGTTCGCCAGCTTGTTTCGTGACAGTACAATCTGGCCAAATAATGAACCCGGAGAACCCACTACCGAGGTCGGATCGACCATCTCCCCCCAAGGTGCTTCAGGCCTTAGCCAGACAGGGCCACCTGCTCAGTCAGCACAGTAAAGCCCTCCAAGAGTTAGTAGACACCAGTCAACAGATGAACGCCCAGTTAAACGCGTTATCAGATCAGATGACCCAAGTTGCCTCCACCCTGACCCTGCTCAGCCAGCACAGCGAGGCCCTCAAAGAGTTAGTGGACACCAGCCGACAGATGCATGCCCAGGCGGCGGCGGCGGGATTTATACACTATCAGGCCGTCTTCGCTGTCTCCGCCACAGCCGCGCGCCCCCACGGTCTCGTCGGTCAGACAGCAGAGGGCGCGCCTCTGAGTCTTGACCTGAAGAGGGCGCCATTTGTTATGTAACGTAACACCATCAGAGTGTCAATGGATGCTCACTCAGCTGCGTGCTTATGAAGGGAATTGTATTTAATGATTTTTTTTTTCCCCCATCATCATGCCGCCCCCTTGAGTTTGCCGCCCTAGGCGGCCGCCTAGTTGGCTTGTGCAAAAAAACGCCACTGGTTAAATTCCATAGAAAGAGATGCGATAGCTGTTGCATAACTCATCATTTGCGCACAGATGTTGTCTGTGGGAAACTGTCGATGACCTCTTTCAAAGCTGGAATGTGCGCGGTACAGGGCTCCGTTTGGGACAAGTGTCTCTGGAAAAGTTGCAGCTTGGTTCCAAAGGCCTTGATGTGAGCATACAGCTGGCTCACCACTGCATCTTGTCCTTGCAGATTAACATTCAGCGCATTCAGATGCTTCGTCATGTCAACCAAAAAAGCCAAATCTGCCAGCCATACTGGATCGGACAGTTCTTCCATCGGTTGCCCCTTTTCACCCAAAAAACGTCCAATTTCCTCTCTGAGAGAGAAAAACTGGTGCATTGCCGACCCCCGACTTAGCCACCTCACATCGTTGTGATATATTACGTCTCCGTATTCAGCCTGAATGTCAATCAAGAACTGCTGAAACTGTCGGTGGTGTAGAGCTTTAAAGCGAATAGAATTGATTGCCTTTACCACTGGTTTCATAACATGATCAAATTTGAGATGTTTGGCGCAAAGAGCCTGCTGGTGAATTGTACAGTGAAGTTTAATCGCGTTACCTCCTTCTTCGCTGACTTTATTGCAGATCAGTGTGGACAATCCACTTCGCTCACCAGCCATGGCAGGCGCACCATTGGTAATAATCCCAGAAACTTTACTCCATGGCAGTTTCAGATCATCAACAGCTTCACAAACAGAAATGAAAAAATCTGTTCCTCTGGTTTGGCCTTTAAGGCTGTTAGGTTCAAACCTGAAGAATACACAAACAGCTCAGGAAGAAAGGACAGCACTCACGAGCTCCGGTCTTTCACTTGCGCACAAGGAGAGAGATAGAGACTACAGCTCTGCAGTATGCATCGCGGCAGCCTCACAAACTCTGGAGAGCCTGCCTCTCTCCTTGTCCTTTTATTTCCTTCTCATACAATCATACGGTACAGAGGAGTCATCATGCGTTAGTCATAAGATTTCAGAACAATACAAAGACAGAACATGTGTTACTTGCATGATCTTATCATAAGAGCGAGTCAGCTCACTACAGGAACAAGTCAGCTTTGTTCTTGTTGTTACTTCCGAACACATGTGGTGCACACGAGTGTGCAACCACATTTGTTGTTATTTTGTGATACACTAAGTACATTACATTTTACATGCATGCAGTACACAAACACATTGTTGTAATTTGGACCATTATTCTAAATTTTTGTTAGGTATCCCTAAATAAATTTTAAATACTTTCTGACTAAATTGGTAATAAGAATAAGTAATAGTAATAGATGCTTGGACAGGAACAATGTAATATCGCCTGTCACCACTAGGCGGCAGTACCCGCTGTGAGACGGCTTGAGGGCGCCCGTTTCCTGCTTCCTGTTACTCAGCAGAAGCAGAGAGCGAAGACAACACAACTCACGTCTCTGTCTCATTTCTTTATTTTACAGAAGTTGCATGCCCAGTCACCAATCCTTTCCCCACAAAATAAATATAAACTGTTAGCGGTGATTGTACCGGCCCGATACCTGTTACACATGCATGGCCACAACTTAGAATTCTGATGGTCACAACTTAGAATGCTGATGGTAGTCCTTATTTCTTCATAGTCACTCAATGATAACCTCATAAGTATAATCATTCTAATATAAGTGTAATTCTTCTAACAAAGGCTTTGGAGGTCAAGCAGCTCCTCTGTTACGTTCATGTTGTCATCAACTCCTCTTAAAAAAATCAAGAGCTGTGCAGTGTCAGATGCATCGATGCTTTCATCGCAGGCTAATGAGAAATAATCAAAAGCCACTCCCCTTTCCCCCAGTAGTCCCTGAATATCTAAAGATATGTCCTCGACTCTCCGTGCCAGTGTTACGTGCCAGGCAAATGTTCATAAATTCTTGCTTCTTCTCGGGGCAAATGTTCTCCACCATTTTCATGACACAGTCTTTGATAAATGCACCTTCAGTAAAAGGTTTGCCATGTTTAGCTATTAACATGGCCACTTTGTAGCTTGCTTTGATGATACTTTCCTTTGACTCACAGGCCCGCGTGAAGAATCGCTGTTGTGATGCCAGAGCAGCTTGGAGTTGCTTCACTTTTCAGCGCGGTCACTCCCTGTTAGCTTGTCGTATGTGTTAGCATGTTTAGTTTGGTAGTGTCTCTTTATGTTAAAATCTTTAAACAAGGCAACAGTCTCTTGACAAATAAGACAAACGCAATTGCCTCGATCTTCAGTGAAGAAGTACTGTAATTCCCATCTTTCCTGAAAGCGGCAGCCCTCACTATCAACTTCCCTCCTTTTCTTTGCAGTCGCCAGTGCAGCAATGAGCAGAGAAGATTTTGCCGAGGATGCAGAGCCAGATAGCATTAAAGTGGTGCTGGCACCATGTGGTGAAAGGAGGAATAACATTTTAAAGTTTTGTGATTTATTTATTCTGTTAGACAGTGCTAGCGGGTCATAAATAATACATTATAAGACAGAAGTTGCGGGCCGTATGAAATCCTACCGCGGGCCATGATTGGCCCCCGGGCCGGACTTTGGTCATGCCTGCCCTAACGGATCAGTTAAACCAAATTTCCTCTGCCCTCGCCCAACTCCCGACCCTTCAAGCCCCACCAGCTCCCCCACCACGTGCACCACCGGCCACGGAACCTGCCACCCTAGCCCCAACCCCGGTCCGTGAACCTCATGTCCCCACTCCAGAACGTTACGCCGGCGACCAGGGCGCCTGCCAGGAATTTCTTATGCAGACCTCCTTGGACTTTAGAATGCAGCCCCTGACTTACAGCACTGACCAACAAAAGATCGCATACATCCTCAGCCTCCTCACTGGAACGGCCCGACGCTGGGGATCGGCGGTCTGGATGAACAACAACCCAGTCTGTGAGTCCTACACTGCTTTCACCGAAGAGATGAGATGCGTTTTAGACCACCCGGTTCAGGGGCAGAATGAGGCAAAGCGCCTAGGCAGCCTCACACAGGGGGGACAGAGTGTGGTGGAGTACGCGGTGGAGTTTCGGACCCTGGCGGCTGAATGTGACTTGAACGTCTCCACACTCCGTTACGCCTTCCAGCGAGGATTGAATGACGATATGAAGGACGAACTCGCCCCCAAGGAGGAAGCCGCCGATCTCAACACCCTAATCGACCTGGCAATTCGCTTGGACAACCGTCTCCGGAAGTGCCGCTGGGAGAAGAGGGTCCAGGCTCCCCAGTCCATCCGGCCTCGCCTCCCAGTCCAGCCCTGTCCCTACCCCGGCGCCCGCGGACCCAGCCCTGGAACCAGTCCTCCCAAGCGGCCACCCTTTCCAGCCCGGCCTCTGTCCTCTGCTCCCGCCCAACCGTCGTCGGGGGAGGAACCCATGCAGCTTGGCTGGGCTGGGCTCGCCTCACCGACAAGGAGAAGGCAGCTCACCGCCAGCGGGACGCCTGTCTCTACTGCGGTGAGGTGGGACATTATGCGGCCACCTGCCCAGCCAAGCTGGAAAAAGCCGCGGCTCACCAGTGACCGGGCGGGTCCTGGTGAGCTGAACCATTGTTTCCTCCCCCTCGAGGCACCTCCGGGTGACGACCACGCTCCAATGGGGAGACCATCAGTACTCGGTCGCCGCCCTGGTGGATTCGGGAGCAGAGGGCAACTTTATCGACGAGGCCCTTGTCAAGCTACTCCGGATTCCCACTGAACCAATCCAACCTCCTCTGTGTGCCCTAGCCCTGAACAGCCGGCGTTTAGCCTATGTCCTCGTCCAAACTACCCCTGTCACCATCCGCATCGCTGGCAACCACACCGAAACCATCTCCTTCTGTTCCCTCTAAAACCTGCACACCCCTTTGGTCCTCGGCTAGCCCTGGATCCAACTTCACAACCCCCATATTGACTGGACTCTGGGAAAGATCCTCACCTGGAACCCCTCCTGTCATACAACCTGCCTGATTTCTTCCCCGGCCCCGGTAGTCCTGCACCTCATGTCCGGCCCGAGCCCCCCGATCTGTCTAACGTTCCCCTGGAATACCACGACCTTGCCCAAGCCTTTGATAAGGACCAGGCCCTCTCCCTTCCTCCTCACCACCCATAACGTTGTACATGCAGTCCAATGCAGCAAAGAGACTAAACAACAGCTTCACAAGGCTCAACACAGGAGAGCAGCTCCTCAGGACAAGACTGATACAGGAAGTGGAGACATGAGACACAGACAGAGAAACAGCAGTCCACCTGCATCTGAAGGAAAAGAGACATTCATTTGAGGACAGCAATGTACACATTTTGGACAGATGGTTTGAGAGAGGAGTAAAGGAAGCTATCTAGGTCAAACTGGAACAGTCATCTCTAAACAGAGGAAGAGTTCTGTGACACCACTTATCAGACATCTATAACACAGTGATGAGGTCTCTCCCCAGAAAGTTTCACTATCATTAACATCTTGAGTCTCTCCTGACTTTCAGCCATGTGAGTTGTAGTGACCATATATTGCAGAACTCCCCATCAGTCAGTTAGAACTGAAGAAGAACTTTGGATGAAGGTGAAATGTCTTCAGGAACCTACAAGAGAAGTTCAGTTGATTCCTACTGAAGCTTCTACGATGTTTACAATCATATTTGCAGTGTTTAAATTTAAACAGTTGCTTTTTTTGTGTGTATTTTTCTGGTTGTCACATTTTAAGTGCTTATTTTATTGATTGTTTTTTACAGTTTGAATGTGATTCACTCTCCTGTAAGTTCTCTGACGTCGTCCTGTGAACTCTGACTGGAAGAACAACTGAATGTAAACTTTATGAGATGTGGAAAACTTTCCTCCTCTCTTCTCACACCTGGAGAAATACTCATTCATTCATTTACAATATTTAAATTGTAGATGTGACTCACAGAGGCATGGAATACAGTAACTGTGAGCAGACATGTCAGAGGTCATGATTATTGTTGGCTGGGCTGAAACAGCTGCAGACAACAGCAGCAGATACCAATCTGTTCTCTGTGTTTTCAGACTGTTGACAGTCAATCACACTTCTTTTCCTGTGTGGCTTTCTGCAGCCTCCACACCGTTAGCTGTGGCTTTTCACTTTATTAGCACAATGAGCATCAAGTGTGCAGAAAGAATGATGACAGGAAACATCTGTGCTGTTGATCTGTGAGAGAAACAGGTCAGAGCATCAAGTCAGAGCTGACAAATGAACTGTGATGGAAAAACAATGAGAAAAGAGACCATGAAGCTCCTGCACAAAGTTTGCTGCTGGTCATTCATTCTAAATAAATGAGAGAAATTTAACAACTGAATTCACTAAGGGCTGCTCAGTGAAGTAGTGGTTAGCACTTTCGCCTTGCAGCAAGAAGATCCCTGGTTCGAATCCCGGGGTGGGCCTGGGATCTTTCTGCATGGAGTTTGCATGTTCTCCCTGTGCATGCGTGGGTTTTCTCTGGGTACTCCGGCTTCCTCCCACAGTCCAAAAACATGCTGAGGTTAATTGATTACTCTAAATTTCCCGTAGGTGTGAATGTGAGTGTGATTGTTTGTCTGTATATGTAGCCCTGTGACAGACTGGTGACCTGTCCAGGGTGTCCCCTGCCTTCACCCGAGTCAGCTGGGATAGACTCCAGCACCCCCCATGACCCTAGTGAGGATAAAGCGGTGTATAGAGAATGGATGGATGAATTCACTAAAATGTGTAGAACCAATAAACACATAAACAGTAATATCAGTGTTAGATAATATTAATCATGTGATCCATATTTTCTACATGAAACTGTGTTCACAATTTAAAAAATCTCAGATCTATGTGAAAAAAGTAGATATTTGAATGAAAATGTGTTTAAATTCATTTTCAGTGTTGTGGTATTTAAATAAATAAAAAAAAACACGTCTTATTTTTCCAACATTCAGTCTGATTAAACTGCTTAAAAAAGATGAACATTTTTAAAGCAACGGTGGTTTGAAAATGTGAAATTATTTTCAAGATACAGGATTTGTTCTCCTTCAACGTGTTGTTTTTCTGTTTGCTGATATTTGAGCATCCTCTATATTTGTTTGTGTCTCTGAGTAAAAGTGTATTTAGAGTCACTGACAATCAGGAATCAATAAATTTGATTAATAGAGTTTAATTTGTTCCTGATCATTTGCTGTGGACTTCATTAAAAAGCAGTTTATTAAACACAGATACCATACTTATTTGAGTTTATTGATCAACTTGCTGCACTTTACATAAAATGTAAGAGATTACAAGACCAGAATATCAAAGCAACACTGTCCTGCAGAATTTAAACAGAAAAACAGAAAATATATTGATGAATATCTGTGTTTACAGGATGAAAATCAAACATGTGAGTGAAGAGAAGCATTTTACAGCCAAGAACAACACGTCAAAGCTATCATTTGTGATCACTGATCAAAGAGATGAATGAGACGTATTGATGAGATGTGACGGTGAGAAAAGTCCAGCAGCAAACAGTCAGTCAGCATGTGTGCAGTTGGTGGACGGTCCCTTGTTTGTGAGGATCATCAGCAGAGAGAGTCCACAGCAGAACACCAGACTCTTCACTATCAGCACTGTGGACAGCAGACAGAGCAGATTCACCTGAGACTGCAAGGAGGCTGTTGGATCTGGAATTTCTGAAACAGAAAAGGAGGGAAATGTTTGTATGTGCAGTGAGAAACATGAGTGGTGTTTGACAGCGTCTCCACATGAAGCTGAATCAGTGCTGAACACAGTCATCCAGCCTTCATCACCTTGTTGTGTCTGGGCCTCCACTGGTCCCCCCTCGTGCTGGACGTAGCAGCTGTATTTATATGTGCTGTCCTGTTGCTGATGGATCAGCAAGATGGAGGCGCTGCGTCCCGGCTCTCTGATCTCCAGCTGCTCTCCCTCAGCAGGGTCCACATCCTCCAGCTGGCCGTCCTCCTTCTGTCTTTTCCAGGAGAAGCGGACCAGAGGAGGAAACATGGCTGAGGCCAGACACAGCAGGGAGCTGCTCCCCTCCAGGTGGACTCTGGATGCTGCTGGGTACACGCTCACCACGGGCTTCACTACCTGCTCACCTGATAGATAGATAGATAGATAGATAGATAGATAGATAGATAGATAGATAGATAGATAGATAGATAGATAGATAGATAGATAGATAGATAGATAGATAGATTATTTAACATCAAATATTTTTCTGTCTGCACAAAATTTTTCATTTTTCAACCTACTATTTTCTAAAATGTATTTACTTTTATTTATTTAAAGCTCTGTTGAGCATCGTTTACATTTTGTCTTCAGGTAACTTTTATTTACAACAAATATTTGCTGTTTGACATTTAAATATTCTCTATGACACATAAATAACAAAAAAAATCTAAAGGTTTTTGCTTCAACTAAAGTATTTTCTAATTAAAGATGCATCATCATACAAACAATAAACTTTACTGATTTTATTTTTAGAAATGTTAATTTTCAACTGTATGACAGAATTAAATTATCAGTTAGATTTTCTTTCAACTACTCTGAGAAAGAGGAAAACATTAAATTAATTATTAAAGACATGAGTTTAAAAATAATCTTAAATTATGAATTTCTCACAACTGAAACAATACAAAGACAGAAATGTCAAATATGAATAAAGAATCATAGTTTTTATCAGATTAAATATTATTCTGTCAGCATCAATTCACATGTTATAGAACATAAACATAACTAATATAATGTGAAATAATTGTATCTTTGGTTTTGTGACGACCCTCCACTTGGACACCAGGTGTGGAAGGTCGTCACAATTTTCTATCTGATATTAAATATTTATCACGGACTACTTGCATTAAATATGTGAAGTTAAGTTTAACATCAGATATATTTTATATTTTTTATCATTTATTAAAATACTAATTTACGCATGTTTGTAAATTAATGATGTCTGATGTGATATAAAAATGAAATATTAAAGCAAATTTGTGTTTCATTTAATCAATCAATCAATCAATCAATCAAAGTTTATTTCTATAGCACTTTTCATACAAAAGTAACACAGAGTGCTTAACAAAAAACAATAAAAAGACAATGCCCCACATCCCTCCCAAATCCTGCCCCACAACATACTTCCTAAGAACACACAGACATACACACACAGACAGTCACAAAGCCATGCACACACACACACACACACACACACACACACACACACACACACACACACACACACACACACACACACACACACACACACACACATGTTTGTTTTTCTATACCGGTGGGGACTTACCATTGACTCCCATTCATATCTAACTCCTAACCCTTACCCTAACCCTAACCTTAACCATCACCAAATCAATGCCTAACCCTAAACAAACGTTTTTGCACTTTTACATTTTTTAATAACAACAATATGGCCAAGAAAACGGTGTTGCCACCCGTGGGGACCTCATTTTAGGTCCCCACCGTAAGACAAGTCCCCACCTTTATAGCAAATAGTCAGGTCAAAGTCCCCACTGGAATAGCAGAAACAAGTACACACACACACACACACACACACACACACACACACACACACACACACACACACACACACACACACACACACACACACACTTTTGTAAGGCCTGCCAAAGCCCCAGATGCAGACGGCTCCCCACTGAGGAAACACTGGAATCTAAAATAGGCGTGTTAAAAATAACAGGTAAAACTAAAAATTGAAGAATAAAATAGCTACTAAAAGATAAAGAATAGTAAAATAGTAAATAAATAGTAAAATAAATGGTAAAATAGATAGTAAAATAAATACTAAAATAGTGAAATAATAATATAGTATACAAAATAATAAAATAAATGTATAAATAAAAGCAAAACCAGGGAATAAACAGTATAAATCAAGGCATTAAGATAAAATCAAAGCATTATGTAAAAGCCAGTTTAAAAAGGTGAGTCTTGAGCCTGCGTTTAAAAGTCTCTACATTCTCTACAGCCCTCAGGTCCTCTGGCAGGCTGTTCCACAGGCGAGGGCCATAATGTTGAAAAGCTGCCTCGCCATGTGTCACTGTATTCACTTTGGGAATTGTTAAAAGGCCAGTGCCAGAGGACCCATAAGGTAAATGGTCTGTATTTATATAGTGCTTTACTATACCTGCAAGGTACCCAAAGCGCTTTGCATGATACATCACATTCACCCATTCACACACTGATGGTGGAAGCTGCCATGCAAGGCGCTAACCACAACCCCATCAGGAGTAATGTCTCTTGCTCAGGGACACCTCGAGCACGACGGGGCAAGGATCGAACCGGCAACCCTTCGGTTGCAAGACGGCCACTCTACCCACTGAGCCATGCCGCCCCATCAGACAAATATGAAGGCCCAAGACCATTAATACATTTAAAAACTGTTAGAATAATTTAAAAATCTACCCTGAAGCACACAGGGAGCCAATGCAGTGATTTTAAAACTGGTGTAATGTGGTCCCGCTTTCTGGTCTTCGTCAGGACTCGTGCAGCTGAGTTCTGCAATAATTGGAGGTGAGAGATCAGAAAGCAGGGCATTACAGTAGTCCATTCTACTAGAAATAAAATCATGCATTAACATCTCTGTGTTTGCTAGAGAGAGAAATGGGCGGACTCTGGCTATATTCTTTAAATGGTAAAAACCTGTTTTAGTTACTTGTTTAATGTGAGGTATGAAATTAAACTCAGAGTCAAAAATGACGCCCAGATTTTTTACAGAAACAGCAGGTTTAAAAGATAGCGAAGACAGTTTTGATAAAAGTTTCTCTCTCTTGGCTTCAAGGCCGATAACTAAAACCTCAGTCTTGTCCTGGTTGAGCTGCAAGAAATTCTTTGCCATCCAAGATTTGATGTCTAAAATACAGTTAAAAAGGGCATCGACTGGCCCTGTGTCATCAGGAGACACGGCAATGTAAAGTTGAGTATCATCAGCGTAACTGTGAAAACTGATTCCGTGTCTCCTGATGACATCTCCGAGTGGGAGCATGTATAAGTTAAAAAGAATGGGACCTAAAATTGAGTCTTGAGGCACGCCATATTTCATTTTGTGGACATCTGATGAGCATGTATCCAAACTTACCAGAAAACTTCTGTCAGAGAGATAGGAGTAAAACAATTTTAAAACAGTCCCAGAGAGGCCGACCAGGTGTTTAAGTCTAGATAAAAGAGTCGGGTGATCTACTGTGTCAAAGGCTGCACTTAAGTCCAGTAGCACCAGAACAGAAAGTTTATGGGAGTCTAAATTACTCCTGAGGTCGTTAACAATTTTTAACAGAGCCGTCTCTGTGCTGTGGTTCGTCCTAAAACCTGACTGAAATTTTTCTAAAATATTGTGTCTTTTTAAAAAAGCATTCAGATGAGTAAAAACAATTTTCTCTAAAACTTTGCTTAAAAATGGTAAGTTGGATACTGGTCTGTAATTATTAAAAATAGCAGGATCCAGATTAGTCTTCTTCAGAAGGGGCCTCACCACTGCCGTTTTAAAAGCAGCAGGGAAGACCCCTGTCTGAAGGGAGCAGTTCATGATGTTTAAAAGCTCGTCTTCAAGATGCCCACAAAATGTCTTAAAAATGAAGTGGGGATGGGATCTAAAAGACAGGTTGTTGGGTTCATTTGGGATAAAATTCTACCAAATGTGCTTGCATCAACCAGGTCAAAACTGTCCAGTGTTTCCTCAGTTAAAGACAGAGTCGCGGAAGCAGTAAAAGTAGAGGCAGTTTTCAGATTTGATAAAATGCTAGATCTAATCGACTCTGTCTTCCATCCGAAGTGGACTACAAATTCCTCACAGAGTGTGTTACTTATGATGCCCTTATAATTATTGGAAGTGGGGTTGAGTAGTTTGTCGATGGTTGAGAAAAGAAATTTTGTATTGTTTTTGTGGCTGGCAATCAGTTTTGAGAAGTAGTTGTTTTGGGCTTGCTTAAGTGCACTGTTGTATCTTTTTACTAGATCACGAAATATTTGATAGTTTATTGTCAATTTGTTTTTCCTCCATTTTCTCTCTGCTGCTCTGCATTTCCTCTTCAGTGTTTTTGTTTCCTCAGTCCTCCATGGTGGTATGTTTTTTATATGTATCTGTTTTGTGACAAAGGGAGCAGCTGAGTCGAGGCTTGACTTGAGTTTACAGTTAAAATAGTCAACAATAAAATCGCAGGGAGCTGGTAGAAAAGCAGGAGGATAGTTCTCTAAAATGCCTAAAAACTCTGCAGCCACTTCAGAAGTCAAATACCGCTTCCTCACAGTTCTCACAGGGGCCTCCTGTTGGATAAAACCAGTGACTCCAAAAAACACACAGAAATGGTCGGACACAGCCAAGCCAACAACAGAGGACACACTGATGGACAGAGGACCGTGACTAATGACCAGGTCCAGAGTGTGTCCCCTGTTGTGAGTCGGCTGTGTGACATGTTGTCTAAAATCCAAGCAATTAAGAACATCAATAAAATCTTTAGACATAGGATCTGGCAGCTTATCTATATGTAAGTTAAAATCAATAATGATCCTGTCATACGTGCTGTGAATTATTGTTAAAAACTCAGAGAATTCATTGTTAAAAGCAGCACATTGTTTTGGTGGTCTGTATATTGTAATTCATAAAATTGAGGGATTGTTAAAAGTAAAGGCATGGTATTCGAAAGTGGTGTACTGATCAAATAAAATTTCTTTAACTGAGAATAAACCAGAAATGATTGATGCAGTGCCACCACCTCTCCTACCATGCCTTGATGAAAACACAGAGTTAAAATTTGGTGGGGAGGCCTCTGCGAGAACTGCTGATGCATCCGCCCCCCGCCAAGTTTCAGTTAAAAACAAGAAGTCAACATGGTTATCTACAATCAACTCATTAATAATAAAAGTTTTACTGGAAAGAGAGCGTGAATTTAAAAAGATGGATTTTGATATTTAGTGTCTGTTTTCTGTTGTGTATTAAAATATTTTTAAAGAAAAATGCATCATCACAGAAAAAATAATAATCACTGATTTAATTTGAAACAAATGAACATAAAAGTTTTATGTTCTTCTGAACACTTTTATGAATAGGTAAATATGGAATTATGATTTTATCATTAAAACATTGATGTGTTCTATGTAAAGTAGTGTCATTTTTAAATAATATTTTACCAAAAGTTACATTTTACACACAAATAAAAACAAAATGAAATAACAAGCAGAGTAAGATCTGTCTGATATGAATAAAGATTTGAATGAAATATGTCTTTAGTATGTTACTCTATATTACAGATAAATAATATTCATTAAAAATATTGATTGTATTTCATGTCTAGTTTATGTAACACATGAACAGCTAAAACATACATGTTCATCGTATAACACATAATTATCAAGAACTAAATTGATCATAATTATTTTACACAATCCAGAGACATTTATTCATAAATATTAAATTGTGTTTAACATCGCTTTGCAGAAATAAAGAATAACTTTAGTTGTTCAGTCACATTTCAACATGTTTTCACACATTATTGAGCTTTTCTGATGGAACAGTGGCTGCAGATGAATCCTCCACTAATGATGGAAAAACTAACATGGAAAGCCTGAAACAGCACAAAGTGACTTGAAACACATTTTCAGCTTCACAATGAAACAGCAGAAGAAAAGAAATGTTTCTTCTTACCTGTTACATACAGTTTAGTTCCAGAGCCAAAGATGTCGTACCAGTTTCCTCCCACAGTGAAAAATGGTCGTACAAAAACCTGCTGCTGAATGTTTGCTCATATCTACACACTGTAGCACATCTTTCAGTTCTCAAAGATGCTTCTAGAGATGAAAATATACAAATATGAATAAATAATGAAGTGATGGTGTAACAGTGGACTGTAGTTCTCTGAACTCTGTGATCCTGGGCTGTAGTTTACTGCTGTCTTCATGTCACAAACACTGTTTGTTGATCTGGAGGTTTTTGTACAGGCTGCAGACACAATCCATCACTGTGGGAGGCTCTCTTCCAACAGCTGCAGTAGTAGGGGGCTGAATGTTGAAATTTAACTTTCTCTATCTTCAACTCAACACCGTTCTGTTTATTCACAGCTGAGAAATCATTTTTGTGAAGATGACTGTCACGTAAATCTATTTGACCATCACTCCTATCAATCTGAAGAATCAATCTGAATGTTTCTGTTTCTGTCTTCTGCCACCAGAAAACATAATTGGTACCACATTGATTAGTTAATCGACAGCTGAAGGAGGCTGATTGACCGACTCTCCTGGTCAAAGTCAGATCGTCCTGAATCAGCTGTGCTGCCATGGCAACCAGCGCTGCAGAGACACACACAGGTAGATGAAGGTCAGTGTGACAGCGTTTGTTCCAGGTGGACTTTTTGGCCTCCTGATTGGCTGGAAACACTCACCTGAACACAGACAGCACAGAGCAGCAGCTGGGAGGAGAAGCATCTTGTGCAGTGGTGTTTCCTCTGGAGAAGCTGAGCACAAGTGGAGCTGTGATGCAGCTGAGGCCAAACAAGGACGAGCTGTGAGAGCAGAGCAGGCCACGTGCTTTCTAACAGCTCCTCAAAGCTCCCATCAGCCCCTGTTAGCGGCCCACAGATAAGGCTGCTGCTGCTGACTGACAGCTCAGCTCAAGCTGCTGTGTGCTTTCATGCTCTGGATTTAAAGCTGACGGCAGATCCACTAAATCTGCTTCACATCATGCACAAAGACTCAAAACATTCATGTTCCCACAAACACATTCAGGTTGGTGGTCAATTTAGTGACACAGACTGTTATCTGTTGTTGGGAGCAAAACAGAAAACTACAAATCCACACAGCTCCTCAACTCTCATCGTATTTCAACAATAGTTTCACATTTGTAACATGACAAACACTTTGAAACAATTCTACACATTTCCTATTAATTCTT
The DNA here is from genome assembly GCF_021347895.1 of Acanthochromis polyacanthus. Lineage (NCBI taxonomy): Eukaryota > Metazoa > Chordata > Actinopteri > Pomacentridae > Acanthochromis > Acanthochromis polyacanthus. The sequence goes on from NC_067121.1 coordinate 5,504,008, forward strand.
GTAATGATTCATTTGTGAGACATAACAATAGATACATTGACTTTATGTGTTTCAGCTTTTGGAAACTTTTCAATCTGCACGACAGTTTTTAATAAAGTATCAGAGTTAGTTTGTGTTTGTGAATTTTTGTTACTGAAATGTTAAATGAGTGTTTCATTTTCATTACTTATGAAAATAATAATGTTCACACTTTGTCACTATTAGGAGGTCTGAGTCTGAACAGATCAAGGTATTTGGATTTTTCTGTTTTTTTTTAATCAAAATTTTAATTTCATTCTTTTTCTTTTTGATCCATTAAAATGTTTTGAACTTCAGTTATTCTGTAATTTACACAAAATAAAAACAAAAGAATAAATGTAAACTTTAACATTTCATCATATCCATTCAACAGGTTCGTTTTTCTTCATATATTTCAATATTTTACACAATATTTCACCTTCCTCATCTGTTATTAATGTCTTTCATTCCAGCCGTCTCATGTCAACATGTGTCCATAAAGAAGTGTCTGCATGTGATGCTGCTGCTGCATCAGGATTATCAGTGTTACACTGCTGCCCTCTAGTGGCTGCAAACACACACTGCATCCAGCCTTCTACTACTGCTGCTGCTATGAGCACACACTACTGCTGCTGAGGCTGCTGCTTCTTCTGCTAATGAGCTGCAACTTTTCATCATTCATCTGATGGTGATCAAGCTGCATGTTTAATCCAACCACTGACCAACAACTCAGTGTCATACAACACTTTGTTTCAAGCACTTCAGATGTTAGGATTCTTCTCCATCAGAATGAAGAGTCATTGTTTAGTCATAACACATCTACTATGGATCCAATTCCATGTTTCCCAGCAACAATCAAAAACTAAATGATATACAATAAGCTGTTAAGATGTTTCTGTTCCTTTCTGTCAGGATCAGGATGCAGCTGATTGTACCAGATTCCTTCTGCAGCATTACAATGAGCCCAAACATCCAGCCAGACCAGTGGAAGATTGGAAAAATAATTCAAGCATGGAATGTGCATGTTTGGGACAACCTATCTTTGTGAGCAAGTTTTCTCAGTAATGAACATTAATGAAACAAAGCTGCGCACAAAGCTCGCACATAGGCACTTAACTGGCATTCTGAAATTGGCTGCTACTCATGACATGATGCCTTATATTGATGCACTTGTGCAGGCAAAAAGATGTCAAGTTTCAGGACCAAATACAAAGCAGGAAAATCGTGTAAAATGCTGCTTTAAACACTGTTTACACTATGAAAAAGAAAAAAAAACAGTTACGAAATGAAAATTTGCTGTAGCAAATACTGTGAAATTCAGTGTTAGTCAACAGATTCCCTAGAAAAGAGTTTGGTTGAGTGGAATATTATTTCTATTGCATGCCCTGAGCTCTCGTAGGAGGCGGTCGCATTTTTCCTCTCTATATCTCTATCTCTGTTCTTTTATTTATTTAACCTTTATTTAACCAGGTAAAAGAAAAAACCCATTGAGATCAAGATCTTTTTCACAAGGGTGACCTGGCCAAGAGGTCAGCAACACACGTCATGGTAAATACATAAAAAACAGTATAAAACATAACAACAATTTAAAAATGCATTTTTGTGAATGGAAAATCGCAGTAAAGGACAGAAGATTATCAAATATACATAACTATTCAGAAACACAGGCACTGCTTAATGGTTTCATGCTGTTTGTCCATTAGCAAGGACCGGAAAGCTCCAAGTGAGATGAGCTCTGAGAGCTTCAGTTCAGTCTGTATAGAGTTCCACGCTGTTGGAGCAGCAAAACTGGACGCTTTCTTCCCCAGTTCAGCTCTTACACGAGGAACAGAAAGATGAAAAACATCACAGGACCGTAAAGCATAGTGGCTTGTTGTTCTCCAAAGAAGAGAGCATAAATAAGAAGGAACCAAGCCAAGAATTGCTTTGTATACAAGTGTCAGCCAGTGCGTATACCTTCGCGCACTTAAAGAGGGCAACCCAGAACGAATGTACAGGTCACAATGATGTGTAAGGCGACCATCACCCGTGACAAACCTCAGTACACTGTGATAAACAGTGTTTAAGGACTGGAGACATTTAGTAGGAGCACCGAGGTAGAGCACATCTCCATAATCAATCAGGGGCAGAAATGTTGCTGACACAAGCAGTTTCCGGGCTCTGAGTGAGAAACAACATTTGTTTCTGTAGAAGAAACCTAGCTTGACCCTGAGGTTACTGACCAAGCCTGCAATGTGTGCTTTAAAAGAAAGCTCATGATCCAAAAGAAAACCCAGGTACTTATAATGAGAGACCAGCTCAACTGGGTTTCCTTGTTGAGTTACCACTGTTGGGACATTTGTGGGTAACTCACTTGTGTTTGAAAAGACCATGAGCTTTGTCTTTTCAGTGTTTAGAACCAATTTCAGAGTTCTCAGACGAGACTGTACAACATTAAAAGCAGCTTGTAAAAACTCAAAAGCCTGAGTGAGTGAGGATGAACAGCAATAAATAATGGTATCATCTGCATAAAAGTGATAAAATGCATTTGACACAGTAGAGCACAAACCATTGATATATATTGAAAATAAAATGGGTCCCAGGACTGAGCCTTGGGGCACCCCTTTGGAAACACCCAGAACAGTGGAGGTGGATCCAGCCACCTGCACACACTGTGTTCTGTTTGTTAAATACTCACTGAACCAATGAGTGGCAGGTTTAGAAATGCCAATGTTATGTAAAAATTTTAGTCAAGAGTTTGTGATCTACTGTGTCAAAGGCTTTAGAAAGATCAATAAAAAGAGCTACACAATATTTCTTACTGTCCAGGGCCTCGATAAAATCATTTAAAACTTTAAGACCAGCTGTAACAGTACTGTGCTGTTTTCTAAAACCAGATTGAAAAGATGATAAAATATTATTTGACTCTAAAAAATCCTTTAATTGATCACTGACGATCCTTTCAAACAACTTTGCTAAAACACATAATTTGGAAATTGGTCTATAGTTATTTACATTACCAGGTTCTCCCCTTTTTAACAGGGGAAGAATAAAAGCAGATTTCCAAACTTTAGGGATTTTATTACTAATAAAACTCAAAAATATGTGCCAGAGGCTCAGCAATAAAATCAGCAGCCAATTTTAAAAAGAAAGGATCGATATTATCAGGCCCAGCAGCTTTTCCTGTGTCCAGTCTCTTCAGAGCAGTCTGAACCTCAGAGGCAGTCACAGCAGTAAACTCAAAAGGGCTGATGGTGCCACCACTTGTTGAAGTCGGGAACAAGGGTGAGTTTCCACTGGGTGGGTCAACTTTAGTCAGCTCAGGATTTAAAGACTCAAACAAGGAGCCAGCAGAGATAAAATGATCATTAAAATAATTTAAAATGGCTGTCTTATCAGACAGGGGTCCAGAATCTGTAATTAAAGAGCTTGGCAGATCACTAGTCATTACATGACTGTTCGATTTTATGACCTGCCAGAACTTTTTGGGGTTGTTCAAATTTTTGGTAGATTCAGTTAGATAAAAATCAGACTTTGATTTTTTAATCTGAAAAGTGCATTTGTTTCGTAGCTGACGAAAGCTGAGCCAGTCTGCCTCTGATTTTGATTTCCGAGCCCTTGCCCAAGCAATGTCCCTTTCCTTTAGAAGGTTTCCTAAATCTGCAGAAAACCAAGGATTTTTCCTTCCCTTTACCCTAAATTTACGGATGGGGGCATGCTTATTAATGATACGAGTGAACTCGTCATAAAAGTAGGTCAAGGTCAGCTCAACATCATCAAACAGAGAAATTCTGCTCCATTTAAAAACAGCCAAATCATGAATAAATGCTTGTGTACAAAAGTTTTTATAATCTCTCTTGAAGAGAATATGCGGCTTGGATCTTGGCAGTTTTGTATTTCTTACTGCCGCGATGGCACAGTGATCACTCAAATCATTTGCAAATACACCTATGTTTGTGTATTTGTGGGGGACATTTGTTAATATTAAATCAATTAATGAAGATTTTGAGTGGTTTTTATTATTTGGTCGGGTTGGGGAATTTACTAGTTGTGTTAAATTTAGTAAATTGCAGACTGATTTAAGGTTGTCTGACGATGAAGTCAACCAGTCAAGGTTTAAATCCCCAATCAAAACAAGTTCACTGGAGTTTAACCCAGTCACAAACAACACAAGTGAGGATAGAGCATCAATGGAGGCAGATGGAGGTGTATAACACCCTATGATGTTGAGAGACTGACCATGAGTGAAATCTAATTTCAGGGCAAGGGCTTCAAACTGCTTGCAAATGGAAAGTGAGGATAGGAGGGTAACGTTGAATGAATTTCGAATATATATTGCTACCCCGCCACCTTTCCTCGGGCGATCACACCGGAAAACATTATACCCATTAATAGCAATGTCTTTATCAGGAACTGATTTACTAAGCCAGGATTCTGACAGGACAAGTATGTCAGTATTTGTCGACTGAACCCAGATTTTAACAAGATCTAGCTTGGGGAGCAGACTCCTGACATTTAAATGAAGAATACCTAGGCCTGACCTAGTTCTGAATTCATCAGGAGTACTGATGTTATTCACAACCGGGCCTGGATTCGGTTCGACATTGCCTGATAACAGGAGTAAAAGCAAGAAGAGACTTTTTCGCTTGACATTATGTGATGTCACAGAAACCAGACTTTTTGGCCTCACAAGAACAAGAGAGGAAATTTCAGCAGAAGTAAAACAATTTTTCAAAAATGAATTACACCATAAAAGCTGATTAAGGAAATTTAAATGTAAATCATCAGAAAATGTCAGTGACAGCTTTGACAGCTCAGCAGGGGCCGAGGACCAGCTGTCAGTGATTGAGCTGAGTAAACACAGAGGTGGGCGGGGCACCTGGTCAGGTACACCACCACACACGTGGAAAACCGATCCAGGGATAAGCAAGAGAACCAACAGCGGTACCAGCGCCGAAGCCATTGTTATTGATTTTGGTTAAAGAAGAGATTTGGAGCTGTGGTTATGGAAGACGAAAAGGAGTCACCCGATGAAGGGTCCTGATGTCGTGGGTGTAGCTGGAGCCACTGCACTCTGACGAGGGACGCCTGACGGCCAGGCGAGAGGCGAGGGGCTAACGGCGAGCGACCGGCAGCTAGTCCTCCAGCTAGCCACCAGAAGCTAACGCGCCAGCCAGCTGCAGTGAGCCAAAGCGGCAGCCTGCCTCCTCGAGCTGAGGGCGCTAACCAGCCGCCAGGAGCTAACCAAGCAACTAATTGCCCCGTGATCAGCCTCCTCTTGGCAGATGTGACTCCCGGAATACACGGTTAGCCGCTAACAGGCTAGCGAGCAGCTAACAGCGTTGACATCCAGAAGAATGGCAGCAGAGCTGGACGATCCAGGGAGACACCGGCTGTAGTGGACAGGCGACCACTGGGTCCTCACGTCCAGAAACCGGCGCACAGCGCAGCCAGGACACCGGATTGGCAGCAGCAGCTGAGGATGGTAGCGGCCGCAGCTAGACGTCCTCCCCCATGGGGCACCTGGAGGCAGGGTAGGGGACAGGTACAGCCGGCGAGAGCTTCAGCTGGTCCAAGCCTGGGTGACAGCTCCTCAATCTTGCTGGCCTGGTACAGTTCACCCCCGAGAGAGGGTAGGATACAGCAACCAACGATTTCCTCGATCACCGACAGGAAATGCAAGATTGAACCCCAGCTCTGGCCCCACAGCCCGCGGGGCACACCAACGACTTGACAGGTGAGTACCGGTGGTAGGGAAAGTCGATAAAAAACTTGGCGAAAGTTTCGTTTCCTCTCCAAAAGGGTTTTCTGAAAATCAGTCTTTCAAATAAGAGATGCAGGCTTACTGACAGACCGGCAAAAGTTCAATCTGCCCGAAGGGTCAGTAACTAGTCAGACGCGGAGACGTGTGCGCGGCCATCTTGGATGGATGTTTACAAAAAATGTCTCAAATGGTGGCAGTCTCTTTCCATCAAAAATGGTCTCCCACGTGGCTCGCTTCTTGCTCACAGGGCTGTCTTCCATCCCCTGCATCGACACCTCGTACTCCCCATCCAGCAGCTGCAGCCTTCTGTTCTTATCAAAGACAGTCATCTGTGCAACATAGGTCTCTGTGGTTTCTCCCTCCTCCCTGTGGGATAAACTTCTCTTCTTTCTGCTGGGAGTATCTGTTACATCAATGTTCTCGTTGGCCTCTCCGTTGACTAGACCATTGGTATCCCTTCTCCCTGTGCGTGACACCCTGAACAGAAGCGAATATGACTTCACCATGTGGCTGTTGTTGGGCTCAAACTCGTTGCTGGAGACCAGCACCCCACACCCTCATATTTTCTGCTTGCTGCTCTTTTTGTCTCGTCTCTTCTGACTTGGAGCGATCACTTGGCACTGGACCTTTGAAACGGAAGGTTTTCATGGCCAAGAGCTCTCTTACATAACAAACCTTTTTTTCATTTTACCTGCTGCTATTCCTACCCCGATCCCAAATGTCTGTTTTTCCGTTTCCTCAAGACAGGCGGCGCGCTGCACAGTGCAGCAGCCCGAGCTGCCATTGGCAGGGCAGCTCAAATGAAATTTAATTGTATATGAAAGTGTGCAATGACAATAAAGGTTTGATTGATTGATTGATTGACTGATTGATATTCATGTTATATATGCATTTTTTATGTATTTTGTAAGTATACATAAACAAGGCAGGTGACAACTTTACTTTCTTAATTGTCTGTATAAAATAGCTGCGAGCTGCTGACTCGGGCAAAGGCAGGGGACACCCTGGACAGGTCACCAGTCTGTCACAGGGCTACATATACAGACACACAATCACACTCACATTCACACCTACGGACAATTTAGAGTAACCAATTAACCTCAGCATATTTTTGGACTGTTTTTCTCCGGGTACTCCGGCTTCCTCCCTCTGACATCTGATCAGATCACCTGCTCATAATCACCTCCTTCAGTAAAAGTCCACTTCATTCATCCATTCTCCATCAGATCATAGACATTCAATGTTCCTGCTGATCTCTGTTCTGTCTCCAAACCTGTCTGCCCTGATCTGCTGCTGTCTGATCACCCTGCATCAACATCATTCTCACTGCTCTGTTCCTGCCTCCATCCTCTGATCTGTCCTCTGCTGGCTTCCTCAAAGCCTCCCTGCCTGACCATCCTGTATCAGCGACACATTCACTGCCACCGGTCCTGCTGCAGCTTTTCCTCTCCAGCCTTCACCAGCTGCAGCTCTTCTTGAAGACGCTGGATTCCCTGAGGCTGCCCCCTTTAATTCAATTTTCCTCTTTTGTTAGTTTAGTTTAGTTATTCTTCTCAGCTTACATTAGATATCCCTTCAGGTCTTAGTATTGAGTTTATGTAGGTTTTTGTGATTTAGTCTGTTTTTTCTATGAAGTTTGGCTCAGTTTTCTTCAGAGTTTAGTTTCTCACTGCCTGATCTGTGTCTGGGTTCTCAGACTACCTCCATGAAATCAGTCACTGACAACTTGGTGGAACTTTCTCAGTTCTCTTTCTTGGCAAATGGGATTTCTCCAGAATTCCTAATTAACCTACCATCAAATTTGTGGCTTCCTTCAGGTGAGATCTATTCATTCCTCAGTATCTTTTCTATTATCTTCACTTTCCACCACAGCACTTTGTTTTATGTTGTCTTGTCCTATTGTTGTGTCAGAACTCATAACCACAGGTTTCCACAGCACTGGCATATTAAGAGGACGTCAGAAATAAATTAAGGGTTCACATATCTAATTAGGTCTGGAAACACTTCAGGATTGTCCAGGAGGAGCTGGAAAACTTTTTAATCTGCTGCCACAACAATCTGCCTCAAAAGAAAATAGATAAATGTGAGGATGTTTTACTGTCATCGAATTAGTGACTGAAGGAAAATTATTTTTTCTTCTTTCTAAGATCATAATGACGTTTAGACGGACAGATGCTGCATGAAATAGATCCTCTCTATTCTGAGGTGACGAAGCAGATGAGTTGTCTCCATAATGGTCTGTAATCTAAATTTGATTTTCTCTCAACTACAAAATATACCCAAAGATCAGAGAGAATCCTCAGAAGTGACACTGTTTTACATGTTCTGCTGCTTTGTAGGCGTCACTTCTCCTGATATCAGTCAACCTTACTCACAACTTAAGCCATTTAAGTCTCTATTGTGTCTCTCCTCATCCTCTCAAAATCACTGAAATTCCAGAACAGTAACAGATTTTTGTGTACTTCTGTCCCTCGAGAGTTGGACCAAGAACAACCAGAACCCCCACCAGAAAGGCCCATAGTCTCCACCAGTCATGAGGGAGAGAAACTTACATCAAACCAGGAGGTGCATATCTTTTATCATGGTTCAGTTTTCATTTATATTACAGATCCTTCACAGAGCAAAGAGCAGCAGGACAAACTCTGCATCAGTCTGGACCAGGAGGACCCACAGTTTCTACAGATGGAAGGAGGTTCTCTGCATCACTCTGGACCAGAAGAACTCAGCTTACACAAATGAAACAGGAACAGGTCCTCTCCACCATCCTGGACCAGGAGGACTCACAGCCTCCACAGTGTGTGTTTGCAGCCACTAGAGGGCAGCAGTGTAACACTGATCATCCTGATGCAGCAGCAGCATCACATGCAGACTATAGACTGTGGTTGTGTTGGATTATTAAATATATTTCTTAATTCACATGTTGGATGTCGGTCTCACAAGTAAAACTATGTTTGTGTCATTCCATTTCAAATCCTTCTGGTCTTTCCCTCAGGATTAATAAAGTATCTTTCTTTCTATCTTCAAATTATTTCTGCTGGACATTTTCTGATTTGCTTGAGGTTTCATAACATAAAATATAAATGTTTATCAGGTGTTTGAGAATTTGTAGAATGATAAATCAAACACTTTCAAAGATTGTTTTCTTTGTTTAAACTGATCAACACACTTTCAACAGTTTTTTCACGTTGACATTTGAGGCAGTTTGAATGAAAATATCTCAGGAACTCAAAAAAATAACAGCCTTAAATGTTAACAGTTTTATTTCTCATGGCAATGATTCTGAATTTTCAACACTGGACACATAGATCAAAAAATGTGTGATTATTGATGAGAACAGAAAACAAACTGAAGCCTGATCTGACAGCAGTTTGATCACAGCTGAAGTTTGAATAATGGAAAATTGATGAATGTGTTGATTTCACTCCATCCATTCATTTTCTTCTGCTTGTCCAGGTCTGAGTCATGGAGGCAGCAGATGAGATCCATAATCTCTCTAGTGGGTTCTGTCTGCCCCAGTGTTTCCTCCCAGGCGGATGTGTTTTCAAAATCTCCAAAGGAAGTCTCCCTGGAGGTATTCTAATCAGATGTCCAAACCGCCTCACCTGCCTCCTCTCAACATGAAGGAGTTGTGGTCTAGCTCTGGTACCAGGTACACTTAGGAGCTCCTTTATGCTCAGACATGATGTTCATTATGGTCTGTCTGTGGTGAGCACAGAAGTCCAATAGCAAAGCCCCCCTCCACCCCCCTCCACGTTTCTCACATGAATGTTGAAGTCCTCCAGGAGAACGATGGAGTCTCCAGGTGTTATCTCTTCCAGGACACCACCCAGAGACTCCAAGAAGGCCAAATCCTCTGAACTGCTGTTCAGTGCAAAGGCACAGGCAACAGTCATGTAATATATTGCCTTTGACATGTTGAAAATTGTCCCTCCGGTGTTACCATCCCTCACGTACAGAGCGTACAGCCGACACTTGTTGCACTGCCTGTGTTGGTAAGCTGCAGTACACCATGCTTGAAGCTGACCCGGTCTCTCTGCTTTTTTATTAATTATATACAAGCAAGTATAGAACAGGTCAGTTTCCCCCTCTGCAACAAACAGCCACAGAGAGGAAACCCTCTCTGAGGAGAACTCCAACAAAGATGCACTCAGCCGGGGACTCATGAGTTTCCCCACATCCACCCAGAACCTCTCACCCTGAGCAACTCTGGAAAAGCAGAGAGTCCAACCTCTCTCCAGGATTTTGGTTCTAGAACCCTGCTGTGCTTGGAGGTGAGTTCAGGTATGAAACACTCCACCTCCTCCACCAGCTCAGGTTCCTTCCACACAGTGAGGTGACTTTCCACATCCTCACAACCAGTCTATGCCACCAGGGGGCGATGTACCTAAACTCTTGGTCCTGCCTTATGGCCTGGTAGACAGAGAGCCCAACCCTGGTTTCCAGTCTGGTGAGTGTTGGACCCACTGGATGACGGCCCCATGTTACTTTTTCAGACTGTGACCCCACGGGGCCCCAAGGCTCGACCACCAGGTGATCTCTGGTGAGTTCCCCTCAGATCTGGCTCCAGGAAGAGGACCCGGGTTCCCTGATCAGGGCGAGGTTACAGCTTTTGTTTTTCTTCCTGCCACTGAGGTTTTCTGAATTTCTGAAAATCTGATTTTATTTGAAATTGCTAAAATATCACTCTCTCAAACTCTGACAGTCAAATAAAAAATTACTGGTTTTACACAAATTTTATGTTAAAGATGATGAAAGATGTTTAACACACATCAGTTCAATATTAAAGATATTTTATTGGAACTAAAAATATAGATTAAAATATACACACGTGGACAAAATTGTTGGTACCCCTCAGTTAAAGAAGGAAAAACCCACAATTCTCACTGAAATCACTTGAAACTCACAAAAGTAACAATAAATAAAAATTTATTGAAAATTAAATAATCAAAATCAGCCATCACTTTTGAATTGTTGATTAACAATTATTTAAAAAAACAAACTAATGAAATAGGGCTGGACAAAAATGATGGTACCCATAACTTAATATTTTGTTGCACAACCTTTTGAGGCAATCACTGCAATTAAACGATTTCTGTATTTGTCAATGAGCGTTCTGCAGCTGTCAACAGGTATTTTGGCCCACTCCTCATGAGCAAACAGCTCCAGTTGTCTCAGGTTTGATGGGTGTCTTCTCCAAATGGCATGTTTCAGCTCCTTCCACATATGTTCAATGGGATTCAGATCTGGGCTCATAGAAGGCCACTTTAGAATAGTCCAACGCTTTTCTCTCAGCCATTCTTGGGTGTTTTTGGCTGTGTGTTTTGGATCGTTGTCCTGTTGGAAGACCCATGACCTGTGACTGAGACCAAGCTTTCTGACACTAGGCAGCACATTTCTCTCCAGAATGCCTTGATAGTCTTCAGATTTCATCGTACCTTGCACACTTTCAAGACACCTGTGCCAGATGCAGCAAAGCAGCCCCAAAACATTACTGAGCCTCCTCCATGTTTCACCGTAGGGACAGTGTTCTTTTCTTCGTATGCTTGGTTTTTGAGTCTATGAACATAGAGTTGATGTGCCTTACCAAAAAGCTCCAGTTTGGTCTCATCTGTCCAAAGGACATTCTCCCAGAAGCTTTGTGGCTTGTCAACATGCATTTTTGCAAATTCCAGTCTGGCTTTTTTATGAGTTTTTTTCAGCAGTGGTGTCCTCCTTGGTCGTCTCCCATGAAGTCCGCTTTGGCTCAAACAACGACGAATGGTGCGATCTGACACTGATGTACCTTGGCCTTGGAGTTCACCTTTAATTTCTTTGGAGGTTGCTCTGGGCTCTTTGGATACAATTCCAACGATCCGTCTCTTCAATTTGTCATCAATTTTCCTCTTGCGGCCACGTCCAGGGAGGTTGGCTACTGTCCCGTGGGTCTTGAACTTCTGAATAATATGAGCCACTGTTGTCACAGGAACTTCAAGCTGTTTAGAGATGGTCTTATAGCCTTTACCTTTAAGATGTTTGTCTATCATTTTTTTTCGGATGTCCTGGGACAATTCTCTCCTTCGCTTTCTGTTGTCCATGTTCAGTGTGGTACACACCTTTTCACCAAACAGCAGGGTGACTACTTGTCTCCCTTTAAATAGGCAGACTGACTGATTATGAGTTTGGAAACACCTGTGATGTCAATTAAATGACACACCTGAGTTAATCATGTCACTCTGGTCAAATAGTTTTCAATCTTTTATAGAGGTACCATCATTTTTGTCCAGGCCTGTTTCATTAGTTTGTTTTTTTAAATAATTATGTTAATCAACAATTCAAAAGTAATGGCTGATTTTGATTATTTAATTTTCAATAAATTTTTATTTATTGTTACTTTTGTGAGTTTCAAGTGATTTCAGTGAGAATTGTGGGTTTTTCCTTCTTTAACTGAGGGGTACCAACAATTTTGTCCACGTGTGTAACAATGAAAAACACTATTAACTGTATTGTTTTTTTATAATGTGTTCATTGTTTCTTCTTTGATTAATAAATGTTTGTGACTTTCCTTGGTGTCAGTATTAAAATGTTCTGCTTTGTTCATCTGTGGTTTGTTTTCATCATTTATTGATTTTTAATGACCAACAGATTTTCTGCAGCAGGTTTTTCTCCTCTTCTTCTATTTCTACCTTCAGGGTGAATTTGTCAGCTCTGAGTTGAGGATTTGATCTGTTTCTCTCACGGATGAAGAACACAGATGCTTCCTGCAATGATTCTTTCAGCAGAGTTGATAGTGGTAACTTATTAAAGTGAAAAGCCACAGCTAACGGTGCCACAGAGCACAAACCCACACAGGAAAAGAAGTTTGATTGGCTGTCAACAGTCTGAAAACACTGAGAACAGATTCATATCTGCTGCTGGAAACACTCATCAGCTCCCCTCCTTCTCTGTGGTTTGTGTTCTTTCTTGGTTTCTGTCAGCCTTGTTTCCACTCAGACCTCCACCTACAGAGTTGAACTGAGCCCAATCACCACCTGAAGCTCATGTCCTGCTCACATTTTGGAGGATTTACAGCTTTTAGTGATTAAAGATGGATGTGACTGTGTCCACTCTGCTGTTTGTTCATGTGTGGAAACAACAGTGTCATCAGCGTAGAGGTTTACATCCACACTGACACACTTCTAAAAGGTGATTAATACACAAAGTGAATGATGGGGAACACAGATCTGAACCTGCTGCTTCATCCACACCTGCTAGTTCACACAGAAAACCTCTGTGTTCATCTTTATCTCAAACTGTTCAACTCATCTTCCTGTTTAGTTGTGAGCTAATATTTGTATTTCTGAGACTCAGTAACTTCAAACTACAATTAGATTTATTTGTGGGATCAACATACCACACCTACAGACAACAATGTGATCTTCACTTTATTGAAAATGCTGTTCTGAATAAATGTGAACAATCTTCAACATTCTGATTATATATTAAAAATAAAACCAAGAAGAAAGAAGTGAGATGGTAAATGTTGAAATATGTACAAGACAGCAAATAATTCAGCTGAATTTGGTCTGTAAATGTCACAATTAAAAAATTAATAGTGAAGTTTAAAGAAGAAAAATATTTGTTAGAACTGTATCTAACTCAACATTACAACCAAACGTGATCAGTTGCTATAAAATTGATTAAAAGTTGTTTATCGAATACAAATATTGTAATTTTATTGTGTTTTTTGATAAACCTGGTGTACTCTCTGTGATACTTTAGAAAGAAACATCAGACTCAGATCTCAAAAGAACATTGTTCAGAAGATTTAAGCTGCAGAACTGAAAATATCATTGTGAATATCTGTATTTACACTTATAGGATGACGATCCAACATGTGAATTAAGAGAAGCATTTTACAGCCAAGAACAACACGTCACAGCTGATATTTCTGATCACTGATCAAAGAGATCAATGAGACGTATTGATGAGATGTGATGGTGAGAAAAGTCCAGCAGCAAACAGTCAGTCAGCATGTGTGCAGTTGGTGGACGGTCCCTTGTTTGTGAGGATCATCAGCAGAGAGAGTCCACAGCAGAACACCAGACTCTTCACTATCAGCACTGTGGACAGCAGACAGAGCATATTCACCTGGAAGGAGGCTGACAGACAGACAGACAGACAGACAGACAGACAGACAGACAGACAGACAGACAGACAGACAGACAGACAGGTCATTATCAAGTCCAAATGAAAGTGAACAGACTGAGTGCAGCTCTGAGTGCAGCAGAACATTGCAGCTGTCCATGCAGAGAGGCAGCAGCTGATCTTACAGTGAGCTTGCTGCAGAGCTGGCAGGTCTGCTGGCTCTCTCTCTGGAGGACAGGAGGCTGCTGGAGCTGGAAGCTCTGAAACAGAGAAGGAGGGAAATGTTTGTATGTGCAGTGAGAAACATGAGTGGTGTTTGACAGCGTCTCCACATGAAGCTGAATCAGTGCTGAACACAGTCATCCAGCCTTCATCACCTTGTTGTGTCTGGGCCTCCACTGGTCCCCCCTCGTGCTGGACGTAGCAGCTGTATTTATATGTGCTGTCCTGCTGCTGATGGATCAGCAAGATGGAGGCGCTGCGTCCCGGCTCTCTGATCTCCAGCTGCTCTGCCTCAGTAGAGGACAGCTTCACCGGCTGGCCGTCCTTCTTCCAGGAGAAGCGGACCAGAGGAGGAAACATGGCTGAGGCCAGACACAGCAGGGAGCTGCTCCCCTCCAGGTGGACTCTGGATGCTGCTGGGTACACGCTCACCACGGGCTTCACTACCTGCTCACCTGGAGGTGGACAGCAGCAAGATAGATAATATTCACAATAAAATAGAGCATTATAAAAGTACAAGAAGGCATGATGTAAAAATAGAGCTACTACTAATAATAATAGAGGAGGTGTGGTTCATGAGTCCTGGTGGTCTGGATTATTGGTTTACTGCACATGACAGAATAACAGATTATTTAACATCAAATATTTTTCTGTCTGCACAAATTGACACATAATATAAAATAACATCACATAATAAAAATATCATATAATTTCAGATAAGAGGATAATTTCTATTTTCTTTTAACCTACTACTTTCAAAGTGAATTTTCTTTTATATATTTAAAGTTATGTTGAGCATCATTTATATTTTGTCTTCATGTAACTTTTATTTAGAAGAAGTTTTTCCTGTTTAACAATAAAATATTCTCTATAACACATAAATGACAACAAACTATCAATAAAATGACTTCAACTAAATTATTTTCTAATAAAAGATGCATCATCATATAAACAATAAGCAATCATTGATTTTATTTGACAAATGCTAATTTTTCAACTGTATGACAAAATGAAATGATCTGTTATAATTTATTTCAAATACTCTTAAAATGAGGAAAAGATTTAATCATAATGTGATCACTAAAAACAATAATCTAAAAATAATTTTCAATTATTAGTTTCACAAACACCTAAAACAATAAAAAGACACATAAATGTCAAATATGAATAAAGAATCACAGATTATATCAGATAAAATATTTTCTGTCAGCATTAATTCATGTTACAGAACAAAACATAAACATAACTAATATTACATAAAATAATTTTATGTTTGATTTTCATTTGAATCTGAAATTAAATATTTACCACCTACTGCTTTCATTATATATCTGAAGTTTTGTTTAGCATCAAATGTATTTCATTTTTATGTCATTTATCAAAATACCATTTTGTGTTTGTTTGCCATTAAATGTTATCTGACATATGAAAAATTAAAGCAAATTTGTGCTTCAGTTTTTTAAAAATGAATTTTTATATTCAGTATCTGTTTTCTATTGTGAATTAAAATATTTTTAAATAAAAGATATATCATCATAGAAAGAACAATTATTGATTTTCTTTTAATCATAATTTCAAATTTATCTATTTAAGCAAGTGTGCAAAAGAACATTTAACTCGTGTATTTATTTGTTTAAATAATTAAAAACATTGATATATCAGATGTAATTTAATGTAATTTTGAATTAATAGTTAGTCTTAAGTTACATTTTACACACAGAAAAACTGAATAACAAGAACAAGTTCTGTCTAATATTAATAAAGAATTGAATCAAATATGTTTGTCGGATGTGATTCTATGTTACATATAAATAATATTCATTAAAATTATAAATTATATTCAGATAAAACACACGTGTGTCATCATATGAAAAGTAATTATCAAGAACTAAATTTATAATATTTACTAATTATTCTCCACAATCAGAGACATTTATTCCTAAATATTAAATTGTGTTTAACATCACTTTTCTTCTTCTGTTCACAAACCAAGAGACGCCACAGAATCAAAGACTAAAGAAATAAAAACACTGAATATTTGTAAGCTCACTGATATTTGCAGAAATAAAGAATCACTTTAGTTGTTCAGTCACATTTCAACATGTTTTCACACATTATTGAGCTTTTCTGATGGAACAGTGGCTGCAGATGAATCCTCCACTAATGATGGAAAAACTAACATGGAAAGCCTGAAACAGCACAAAGTGACTTGAAACACATTTTCAGCTTCACAATAAAACAGCAGAAGAAAAGAAATGTTTCTTCTTACCTGTTACATACAGTTTAGTTCCAGAGCCAAAGGTGTCATCCACAGTGAAAAATGGTCGTACAAAAACCTGCTGCTGAATGTTTGCTCAGATCTACACACTGTAGCACATCTTTCAGTTCTCAAAGATGCTTCTAGAGATGAAAATATACAAATATGAAGAAATGATGAAGTGATGGTGTAACAGTGGACTGTAGTTCTCTGAACTCTGTGATCCTGGGCTGTAGTTTACTGCTGTCTTCATGTCACAAACACTGTTTGTTGATCTGGAGGTTTTTGTACAGGCTGCAGACACAATCCATCACTGTGGGAGACCTGATATCCAACAGCTGCAGTAGTAGGTGGCTGAATGTTGGAGTTTAACTTTATCTATCTTCAACTCACAGCTATTCTGTTTCGTCACAGCTGAGAAATCATTTTTCTGAGGATGATTGTAACCTGAATTCATTTTACCATTATCTGGATCAATTCTAAGAATCACTCTTAATGTGTCTGTCTCTTTCTTCTGGTACCAGTAGATATTCGCGTTACCACACTGATGAGTTTGACAGCTGAAGGAGGCTGATTGACCGACTCTCCTGGTCAAAGTCAAATCGTCCTGAATCAGCTGTGCTGCCATGGCAACCAGCCCTGCAGAGACACACACAGGTAGATGAAGGTCAGTGTGACAGCGTTTGTTCCAGGTGGACTTTTTGGCCTCCTGATTGGCTGGAAACACTCACCTGAACACAGACAGCACAGAGCAGCAGCTGGGAGGAGAAGCATCTTGTGCAGTGGTGTTTCCTCTGGAGAAGCTGAGCACAAGTGGAGCTGTGATGCAGCTGAGGCCAAACAAGGACGAGCTGTGAGAGCAGAGCAGGCCACGTGCTTTCTAACAGCTCCTCAAAGCTCCCATCAGCCCCTGTTAGCGGCCCACAGATAAGGCTGCTGCTGCTGACTGACAGCTCAGCTCAAGCTGCTGTGTGCTTTCATGCTCTGGATTTAAAGCTGACGGCAGATCCACTAAATCTGCTTCACATCATGCACAAAGACTCAAAACATTCATGTTCCCACAAACACATTCAGGTTGGTGGTCAATTTAGTGACACAGACTGTTATCTGTTGTTGGGAGCAAAACAGAAAACTACAAATCCACACAGCTCCTCAACTCTCATCAGATTTCAATAAAAGTTTCACATTTGTAACATGACAAACATTTTTAAACAATTCTGCAGATTTTTTTTAATATTCTTTTTTATTAATTTCTGCCACATAATCATAGAAACATTCACACTCAGACATATTTAGTACTTTTATAAACATTTATATCAAAACTCGAGTTTAAAATAAACTGAGACAATTAGTTGAATGTGTAAAATTATTTCAACAAAAAATTAAAATGTGTCTGATTGCCTTTCTGTTTTCTCAACATACTAATAATGTTCTTAAAAAATAATTAGTTTCATGAGGAGGTCTAGGTGTAAAGAAGCAACTGGATTTTCCTTACATGCTAGCTCAGTTTTTGGTTTAAAGTTATCAATTTTACTTTTTGCTTTATTTTAAGGTGGTTATTTTGGCAAATTTGACTGCAGTAAACATATTTTCCTATGATATAAAAAGTTTGATAAACATTCATAATCCAACATTGCTGTGTATTTTAATGCACCGTAATTTCAGAATTAAGTGTTTCTACATCTCTGATAATTCATCATATCCATTTAACAAGTTCATTATTCTTCATATATTTCAATCATCTGAATATTCTGCTGCAGTTCCACAATATTTCACCTTCCTCATCTGTTATTAATGTCTTTCATTCCAGCCGTCTCATGTCAACATGTGTCCATAAAGAAGTGTCTGCATGTGATGCTGCTGCTGCATCAGGATTATCAGTGTTACACTGCTGCCCTCTAGTGGCTGCAAACACACACTGCATCCAGCCTTCTACTACTGCTGCTACTATGAGCACACACTACTGCTGCTGAGGCTGCTGCTTCTTCTGCTGCTGCTAATGCAGCTACTTCTGTCTGTGAGCTGCACACAACTTTCATTAATCAAAGAGTCCTGATCTCAGCATCATGGAGTCAGTCTGGATCACATGAAGAGACACTGAGACACACTGAATCCTCACAAGAACTGTGGCAAGTTCTCCAAGATGCTGGAAACAAGCGACCTGCCACAGAATCAGGAGTCCAAAGAGTCAGGAGGCCGGTCCAGAGCTGCTGTTTGAGAAGACTGTAAGGACCTCTGGTTGGAGAATCACTGAAACAGCTCCAGGGGGATGCAAAGTGACCAAAAAGAGACAAAATGAATCAAAGTGATGGAAAACAGCCACAAATGGACACAAGAGTCTCAAAATAACCTTCAAGCCAAATTTGACTGAAAACAACCACAAAATGATTAATAAGAGACATACTTTCACAACAAAATGCAAAAATAACACAAAGACACACAAAACAAAACTGACCAAGACGGACCAAGACTTCAAACTGCCAAAAAAAAAAGCATCAACATAAAGGAGAAGAAATCACCTCCAGGATGTCCTTCTATCCATCCATCCTCTATACACCACTTTATCCTCACTAGGGTCATGGGGGGTGCTGGAGTCTATCCCAGCTGACTCGGGTGAAGGCAGAGGACACCCTGGACAGGTCACCAGTCTGTCACAGGGCTACATATACAGACACACAATCACACTCACATTCACACCTACGGACAATTTAGAGTAACCAATTAACCTCAGCATATTTTTGGACTGTGGGAGGAAGCCGGAGTACCCGGAGAAAAACCACGCATGCACAGGGAGAACATGCAAACTCCATGCAGAAAGATCCCAGGCCCACCTCGGGATCTTCTCGCTGCAAGGCGAAAGTGCGAACCACGACTCCACTGTGCAGCCCTCCAGGACGTCCTGATTTAGAGTAATTAACTGCTCCTGTTGAGTTCAAATTATAGAAAATGATTTGATTCCAAACAAATCTTTCTTTTGCAGCATGTGTAAGCAGACATCTTTCTTCAGCTGAGGTCAGAAGAAGAACCCAAAGAGGAAATGCTGCTAAACCTAACAAGAGAACCTCCTCTACCAGTAGCATGCACTCACTGCTCAACATTTACCTCCTCATGACTCTGTGATCCCAAACTATCACAAGACAGATAAACAACCTCCTCAGCCCACAAACAAAACAAAACCTGAACTGAAACACACAAACACCTCAAAGTACGCCTCCAAGAGCAAAATCACATAACCTTTAAAGGTTTGCCAGCAGATGAGACAAAAGGGAATCCCCAACATCATGATATCAGTCTTTAGAACTCTTTACTCTTTAGAACAGCCCATAATGCTGTGCTAACAAAGTGCTCAGTTCAAATTAGGATCATAAGAAAGTTACTGAAAGAGAAAGAAACACACCAAACACCAGGAAATTCCTCACAATGGATGAGTTCCCAGTTTGTTCTGACTGGCTCTCAGGCTGCTACAAAGGAGGAGATGAACAGAGAGGTTTTACTGCAACAGACAGAGATTTATGAAGAAAAAGCATCAGTGGTGTGTGAGGGTGTATGATGGCAGTGGTCAATGTGTGGTTCATGTTGTCAATGTAAAACAAACCACAGTAAGACAAAGAAGAGCATGGATGGATGGATGTAAGAGAGAACATGGAGATCTCTGTCTCCACAGGTCTGCTTATAGAACCAGGAACACTGTCCAGGTGTACCAGGTGAGGTGATTGTAGCTCCACCCAGACAGAGACCTGCAACAGAAGAGCAAGAGAGAGAAGACCAAGACTCTGGGACCATAAGACACCAACAACAGAGAAAAACATCTAGAAAAGAAAGATTAAATAGAGTTAAAACAAAAGACAAAATATAAATGTCAAAAATATCAAATGGGTCTGATATCATTGAATGAATGTTCTTTTACATCATTTCACACACGTTCTCTGTGTTGTTTGTAGGATCCACCAGCTGTTATTACACAGTGGAACAGGACAAAAGCAGATTTTTGCTCATCCCGCTTTCTGTAGCTCTGATTCCTAACAACTTTGCAGCCACAGGTCAGAAACGGGGCTTCCTGTGATCAGTAGAGCAGACACATCAAGACACTGCAAGCAAGACGCTTTCCAGATCTGGAACGAGGGCATAAAGTCATGAACCTGCAGGAGGCGAGCATCAGATCAGACTTTAAAGGATTCCCCTACACAGACCTCCAGGATGTAAATTAGGCCTGTCTCAGCCAAGAGACTGGTTTAAACCCCCAGCTGCTATCCAGCCTACAACGGACCAAATGGCTGCAAATAAACATTTGGACTGATTCCTGAACCACTGAAGGGGAATCAGGAACCTGGATGACAACTTCAAAGACATTCCACTCACTGACAAAGGAACTCTGGACTCAAGACAATCATCCCACAATTCTCCTTTTATGTACATCCATATCACAGAAAAAAATATTTTTTCAATAACTTCATGGTCAGTCCACATCTTGCCTTGCCTTCAATCTTGTGTTTCTCCTGATTAATATCAGTATGATCATTCGTAACATGTCTGTCATCCACATGATCCTATTTGCAGAGGTGGGTAGTAACCAGTTACATTTACTCTGTTACATTTACTGGAATAATTTTTTTTAAAAAGTAGTTCTGAGAGTAGTTTTACTCTGCCATACTTTTTATTTTCACTTGAGTAGATTTGAGAAGAAGAAACGCTGCTCTTACTCTGTTACACTGGGCTACACTTGAATATTCGGATCTCAAAATTAATTTTGGATACCACTTGTCAGGGCCTCCTCCTCCCCCTGTCCTTCCTGACATCCAATTCCCCTTTTCCTCTCTCTCTCCCTCTCTCTCTCCCTCTCTCTCTCCTCTCTCTCTCTCTCTCTGCACCAGGTGGAGTGCAGCCTCACAGCTGCCTCCACTTGGTGATTAGCTTCTCTCCCCAGAATCCGGGCAGCTGCGGCTCATCGACTGATTACACCTCCCTCCATAAAAGACCGGCTCCTGCACCCACAATCTGCCAGATTGTAAACGCTGCTATGCAGTCAGTTTCCCTCTCGCAGCTTTCATTGAAGTGAAATTGTACTAACGTTTGTTATCCTCTCCTTCACCTAGAGCGACCCAGCTGCCCAGATCCCTTCCCGACCTGCCTGTCTCCCTCATGTCCTCCTTGGACTCCCTCCTCGGCTCCCTTCCTGCACCGTGTTCCTCTCCGGATTCCCTCCTTGGCTCCCCTCCTGCGCCCCCGGATCCACCTGTTGCCTCCTCGCTCCCGGACCATCTGCGCCTGGCTTCCTCCATCCTCCGGCATACACGTCTTCAGCCCTCCTGCTGCCATCAGGCGACCGCTCGCTCCCCAACCGCCACACTCTGGTCCTCCCGGAACCTTCTCTGACCCCCTGATCCCCGGCTCCGGCGCTCCATCCCCGGACTTCTCATCACCACTCCCTCCTGGACCCTCTCCTGGCTCTCCATCCCTCCACTATCCCCCACCTTCCGTCAATAAACCTTCATTCAGCCTGTCCCTGCCTCGGTAGTGTGGTCTCTGCTCAGGTTCGCCACCTTGTTTCGTGACAGTACAATCTGGCCAAATAATGAACCCGGAGAACCCACTACCGAGGTCAGATCGACCATCTCCCCCCAAGGTGCTTCAGGCCTTAGCCAGACAGGGCCACCTGCTCAGTCAGCACAGTAAAGCCCTCCAAGAGTTAGCAGACACCAGTCAACAGATGAACGCCCAGTTAAACGCATTATCAGATCAGATGACCCAAGTTGCCTCTGCCCCGACCCTGCTCAGCCAGCACAGCGAGGCCCTCAAAGAGTTAGTGGACACCAGCCGACAGATGCATGCCCAGATGAATGCCCTAACGCAGGGGTGTCCAAACTTTTTGCAAAGAGGGTCAGATTTGATAAAGTGAAGATGCCTGGGGGCCAGTAGTTTCTTCTGATGTTTCTTTAAACACAAAGTTACATGCAAATGTACACTATTATAAAACAATTTTCATTGTCACAATTCTCTTTATTTTTCAAAAGGCAGTGTAACCAAATATAAGCCACTCAGGCAGGTGTGAACAACTCTAAAAACACAATTCTGCCTTTAATTCATATCTGGAGAGTCACATAACAATGAACATTGAACTGTATGGAATACCTTAAATTTCCATGAGTTTGATAAATATCTTTGTCTCATGAACATTTTAAACAGGAGTTATATGTAATGCAAAGTTGTCTGTTATCATTAAAGTTTAAAACAAGTGAATTTTCTCTTGTCTTTCACAAGATCATTCAGA
Organism: Acanthochromis polyacanthus; assembly: GCF_021347895.1. Lineage (NCBI taxonomy): Eukaryota > Metazoa > Chordata > Actinopteri > Pomacentridae > Acanthochromis > Acanthochromis polyacanthus. The sequence continues at coordinate 5,526,598 of NC_067121.1, forward strand.
GAGTAATAGTTTGTGTCACATCTACAGGTACACAACATCAACAGTTACAACCAAATCTTATTCAAGATGTGTAATAAAAAAAAAGTGCCATAAGTCCAAGTGCATAAGTATGCTTTTGGCTTTTCACTGTTAATAGTGACAGATGTTACTGTTCAAAACATTCATTTTCAGATTGTTCAAGAAACCAATAACTTGCTTACACTTATGAGAAGGGTGGTACTGAGATTTGGATTTCAGTAAAGAGGCCAGGTCTGGTTTGAGGGAAGTGGTTGAGATGCGTAAAATGTCACGTAAGTGGGAGTCACTTAGTCTTGACCTCAGTCTGTTCTTGTTTAAGTTCATGACAGAGAATGTCTGCTCACACAAATATGTGGAGCCGAATAAGCCCAGCATTTTCTTGGCAAATGTTCACATTTCTGGAAACCTGCCTTTATCCAGCTGCCCATAAAAGTCAACAAGAGAAAGCTACTGGTGCTTACCGCGCCGCTCATCATCACCCTGCAGCTCAATGAGCTGCAGCTGCAGCTGTGGAGGAGCATCATCAGGGTCCACGGAGAAGGGAGAAGAGAAAAGTAACATGTTCTTTTCAATAACTGCAAAATCCCGAAAGCATTGGTTAAATTCCATAGAAAGAGATGCGATAGATGTTGCATAACTCATCATTTGCGCACAGATGTTGTCCTGTGGGAAACTGTCGATGACCTCTTTCAAAGCTGGAATGTGCGCGGTACAGGGCTCCGTTTGGGACAAGTGTCTCTGCAAAAGTTGCAGCTTGATTCCAAAGGCCTTGGTGTGAGCGTACAGCTGGCTCACCACAGCATCTTGTCCTTGCAGATTAACATTCAGCGCATTCAGATGCTTCGTCATGTCAACCAAAAAAGCCAAATCTGCCAGCCATACTGGATCGGACAGTTCTTCCATCGGTTGCCCCTTTTCACCCAAAAAACGTCCAATTTCCTCTCTGAGAGAGAAAAACTGGTGCATTGCCGACCCCCGACTTAGCCACCTCACATCGTTGTGATATATTACGTCTCCGTATTCAGCCTGAATGTCAAGCAAGAACTGCTGAAACTGTTGGTGGTGTAGAGCTTTAAAGCGAATAGAATTGATTGCCTTTACCACTGGTTTCATAACATGATCAAATTTGAGATGTTTGGCGCAGAGAGCCTGCTGGTGAATTGTACAGTGAAGTTTAATCGCGTTACCTCCTTCTTCGCTGACTTTATTGCAGATCAGTGTGGACAATCCACTTCGCTCACCAGCCATGGCAGGTGCACCATTGGTAATAATCCCAGAAACTTTACTCCATGGTAGTTTCAGATCATCAACAGCTTCACAAACAGAAATGAAAAAATCCGTTCCTCTGGTTTGGCCTTTAAGGCTTTGGAGGTCAAGCAGCTCCTCTGTTACGTTCATGTTGTCATCAACTCTTCTTAAAAAAATCAAGAGCTGTGCAGTGTCAGATGCATCGGTGCTTTCGTCGCAGGCTAATGGGAAATAATCAAAAGCCAATCCCCTTTCCCCCAGTAGTCTCTGAATATCTAAAGATATGTCCTCGACTCTCCGTGCCAGTGTTACGTGCCAGGCAAACGTTCATAAATTCTTGCTTCTTCTCGGGGCAAATGTTCTCCACCATTTTCCTGACACAGTCTTTGATAAATGCACCTTCAGTAAAAGGTTTGCCATGTTTAGCTATTAACATGGCCACTTTGTAGCTTGCTTTGATGATACTTTCCTTTGACTCACAGGCCCGCGTGAAGAATTGCTGTTGTGATGCCAGAGCAGCTTGGAGTTGCTTCACTTTTTCAGCTCCCTGTTAGCTTGTCGTATGTGTTAGCATGTTTAGTTTGGTAGTGTCTCTTTATGTTAAAATCTTTAAACAAGGCAACAGTCTCTTAACAAATAAGACAAACGCAATTGCCTCGATCTTTAGTGAAGAAGTACTGTAATTCCCATCTTTCCTGAAAGCGGCGGCCCTCACTATCAACTTTCCTCCTTTTCTTTGCAGTCGCCATTGCAGCAATGAGCAGAGAAGGGTTTGCCGAGGATGCAGAGCCAGATAGCATTAAGGTGGTGCTGCCACCATGTGGTGAAAGGTGGAATAACATTTTAAAGTTTTGTGATTTATTTATTCTGTTAGACAGTGGCCTTAAATAATACATTATAAGACCGAAGTTGCGGGCCGTATGAAATCCGACCGCGAACCGTGATTGGCCCCCGGGCCGGACTTTGGACATGCCTGTCCTAACGGATCAGTTAAACCAAATTTCCTCTGCCCTCGCCCAACTCCCAACCCTTCAAGCCCCGCCAGCTCCCCCACCTCGTGCACCACCGGCCACGGAACCTGCCACCCTAGCCCCAACCCCGGTCCGTGAACCTCATGTCCCAACTCCAGAAAGTTACGCCAGCGACCAGGGCGCCTGCCAGGAATTTCTTATGCAGACCTCCTTGGTCTCTAGAATGCAGCCCCTGACTTACAGCACTGACCAACAAAAGATCGCATACATCCTCAGCCTCCTCACTGGAGCGGCCCAATGCTGGGGATCAGCGGTCTGGATGAACAACAACCCAGTCTGTGAGTCCTACGCTGCTTTCACCGAAGAGATGAGGCGCGTTTTAGACCACCCGGTTCAGGGGCAGAATGAGGCAAAGCGCCTAGGCAGCCTCACACAGGGGGGACAGAGTGTGGCGGAATACGCGGTGGAGTTTCGGACCCTGGCGGCTGAATGTGACTGGAATGACTCCACACTCCGTTACGCCTTCCAGCGAGGATTGAATGACGATCTGAAGGACAAACTCGCCCCCAAGGAGGAAGCCGCCGATCTCAACACCCTAATCAACCTGGCAATTCGCTTGGACAACCGTCTCCGGAAGTGCCGCTGGGAGAAGAGGGTCCAGGCTCCCCAGCCCATCCGGCCTCGCCTCCCAGTCCAGCCCTGTCCCTACCCCAGCCCTGGAACCAGTCCTCCCAACCGGCCACCCTTTTCAGCCCGGCCTCTGCCCTCTGCCATGCAGCTTGGCCGGGCTCGCCTCACCCACGAGGAGAAGGCAGCTCGCCGCCAGCGGGATGCCTGCCTCTACTGCGGTGAGGTGGGACATTATGCGGCCACCTGCCCAGCCAAGCTGGGAAAAGCCACGGCTCACCAGTGACCGGGTGGGTCCTGGTGAGCCGAACCATTGTTTCTTCCCCCTCGAGGCACCTCCGGGTGACGACCACGCTCCAATGGGGAGACCATCAGTACTCGGTCGCCGCCCTGGTTTTATTCGGGAGCAGAGGGCAACTTTATCGACAAGGCCCTTGTCAAGCTACTCCGGATTCCCACTGAACCAATCCAACCTCCTCTGTGTGCCCTAGCCCTGAACAGCTGGCGTTTAGCCCATGTCCTAGTCCAAACCACCCCCGTCACCATCCGTATCGCTGGCAACCACACCGAAACCATCTCCTTCTGTTCCCTCCAAAACCTGCACACCCCTTTGGTCCTCGGCTAGCCCTGGCTCCAACTTCACAACCCCCATATTGACTGGACTCTGGGAAAGATCCTCACCTGGAACCCCTCCTGTCATACAACCTGCCTGATTTCTGCCCCGGCCCCGGTAGTCCTGCACCTCATGCCTGGCCCGAGCCCCCCGATCTGTCTAATGTTCCCCTGCAATACCACGACCTTGCCCAAGCCTTTGATAAGGACCAGGCCCTCTCTCTTCCTCCTCACCACCCATAACGTTGTACATGCAGTCCAATGCAGCAAAGAGACTAAACAACAACTTCACAAGGCTCAACACAGGAGAGCAGCTCCTCAGGACAAGACTGATACAGGAAGTGGAGACATGAGACACAGACAGAGAAACAGCAGTCCACCTGCATCTGAAGGATAAGGAACATTCATCTCAGGGACAGCAATGTACACGTTTTGGACAGATGGTTTGAGAGAGGAGTAAAGGAAGCTATCTAGGTCAAACTGGAACAATCATCTCTAAACAGAGGAGTTCTGTGACACCACTTATCAAACACCTATAACACAGTGATGAGGTCTCTCCCCAGAAAGTTTCACTATCATTAACCTCTTGAGTCACTCCTGACTTTCAGCCATGTGAGTTGGAGTGACCATATATTGTGGAACTCCCCATCAGTCATTTAGAACTGAAGAAGAACCTTGGATGAAGGTGAAATGTCTTCAGGAACCGACAAGAGAAGTTCAGTTGATTCCTACTGAAGCTTCTACGATGTTTACAATCATATTTGCAGTATTTAAATTTAAACTGTTCCTTTTTTGTGTGTATTTTTTTCTGGCTGTCACATTTTAACTGTTTTCAAATTGATTGTTTTTTACAGTTTGAATGTTGAGACTCTCCTGTAAGTTCTCTGATGTCGTCCTGTGAACTCTGACTGGAAGAACAACTGAATGTAAACTTTATGAGATGTGGAAAACTTTCCTCCTCTCTTCTCACACCTGGAGAAGTACTCATTCATTCATTTATAATATTTAAATTGCAGATGTGAATCACAGAGGCATGGAATACAGTAACTGTGAGCAGACATGTCAGAGGTCATGATTATTGTTGGCTGGGCTGAAACAGCTGCAGACAACAGCAGCAGATACCAATCTGTTCTCTGTGTTTTCAGACTGTTGACAGTCAATCACACTTCTTTTCCTGTAGATATGTTGGAACTAAATGCTGTAGCCGAGAGCACAGTCTGACCAATGACCTGTCTGGAGACTGAGATCGGTTGATTAAATGAGTCAGGTCTGGTGTGATGCTGCTTAGTTGGAACAAAAACCTGCAGCCACGCCGGCCCTTTGTGGAATGAGTTTGACATCCCTGGTCTACATGAATGCACTCAATACGCATGGAAACGCTGTAAAACACATGCCAGACCTCAAGGGGCGCTGTAACGATATGACGGAAACACGCGCAAACAGAAGAAAAAACAGTGGGCATGCGCACTTGCGGAAAAAGTTGTAAACAGAGACCAAGCCGAGAAGCATGAGTGGGCCGTAATGTCTCCTCGATAATTGTTTTGTTCAACTCGGTTAGGGTTGCCAACCGTCCCTTAAAATATGGAATCATCCCATATTGAGCAACAAAATTACGCATCCCATATGGAACGCACTTTGTCCCATATTACCATAAGAATCAAAAATCAGTCTGTAAAATGTCAACGTGATCAATGAACATCAGGGTGCTTCATTTGAAAATTTACAGTAATCTCATTGCCAGCCCTTTCTTACTCTGTGACCAATGAACTGACAGCACACTTACACACGAGTAAGACAATACAGAATCCGGCTCATCTCATTGGTCGAGGTCCTTTCACGTGGAAAGAAGGTATACCGGCAAACAAGAGAGGACAACAAAGCAGCATGGGTGACGCTGACGTGGATGACAATTTTCAGGCCTCGGAGACTGCCGATGGAACTCCTCCAAGGAAGATTAAGAGGCTGCAGAAATACAGAAGCGAATGGGAACGAGAATGCATGTGGGTGGAAAAAGTGCGCGATAATATTTACAAGGCGCATTGTATTGTCTGTCGGCGCGCGTTTTCTGTAGCCCATGGCGGACTTTATGAAGTTAAACAGCATGCATCTGGTGCTGTACACGTTAAAACCATGAGGGACAACAAAACCAGGGGAATCGTTGACCAGTTTGTTGTCCACCAGGCAACACCAGAGGCAGATATGGTATGTAAAAAATAAGAATGATTTCTTTTTTACCCTTTAAGTCCTAGTCTGTCATCGGTGTTTGGGTAAGGCAATGTGTAGTTTTATTTCATTTTATTTTTCATTGACAGTAGTTTCATTCATACCCTCCCAGGAAGCAATAGAAGCAGCCACTTTGTTCCCAGAGAGAGAACTGCCCTGTGCGGTTAAATAAAAGCTGCAAAAAAAGCTTAATTTCACAGTTTTTTTCCCCACTAAAAAACTAAAATCAACTTCTGTTTTAGTGTTTTTCTTAAACCATCACTACACTCTTGTAGCAGGAGGTAAATTCTAAATAACTGCCAGATATTGAAATTTTCTTCTGAACTAATGGGCACAAACGCTGACTCACAGGACATTTTCTGACCCTTTTGTAGTCAAATGAACAAAATGAGTCCACAGATAGATAAATAGATTGATATAACATGCATAATTTATATTGTACAGGCAGTTGATATACTGCCCATGAACCTTACATATAAAATAAGGTTTCTTCTTTGCATATAAAATCATGAAGACATTTTATGCTCTTCATGAGGCATTAACACTATTGAAGCTTCAGTCTGCTGGGTGTGTGTTGCCCCTCATTATGGGAGTCATTCAGTCATTCCCTCATACAGTAGGGTTTGTTAAGTGCCCTAGTGGCCAGGTGTGAATGGGTTGTTATTTTGCACTAAAAAATAAATTGTTGAATAATAATTTGTTTTCCATGTATTTGTATCACTCAAAAACATGCATCTAATTAAATCAGGTTTGATTCAAAAAAGGTTAAAAATCGTTTCACACGCGCAAAAAAACAATTTCACCATGCCGGGAAGGGTGAAGACAATCAGGTCGGCCAGCCCTGCCAGGGAGGTGTCCCTTATTTATTTTTGAGGGAGTTGGCAACCCTAAACTCTGTGGTGATTGAGAAGGAGATTTTGCTGCAACAGGGATAGTAGGGTCACCAGCTTCATCAGCACATTTGCTACACTGTACGCCACCATTGTTGTTGTCGTTGCCGCGTGTGGCGCATGCGTGTCAATGAAGCTATGAAACTGCACATGCGTGTCAATGAAGATACGAAACTATGACGCAAGCATATCTGAAAAGTAGCGGAGAGCCAGTAAACACAGAGCTGCGTATACGGCATTTCAAAATCTTTCCACTCTGGAACCTGGTTTCAAAAATGATCATTTACAGACCCCCAAAACACCGTCTTCGTGTGGATGATACTTATGCGTTTAGACCTCGGTTTGTCTTCATGTGGGTAGGGCCTAAAAGGACGTCAGAAATAAATTAAGGGCTCACATATTATTAGATCTGGAAACACTTCAGGATTGTCCAGGAGGAGCTGGAAAACTTTTTAATCTGCTGCCACAACAATCTGCCTCAAAAGAAAACAGATAAATGTGAGGATGTTTTACTGTCATCGAATTAGTGACTGAAGGAAAATTAGTTTTTTCCTCTAAGATCATAATGACGTTTAGACGGACAGATGCTGCATTAAATAGATCCTCTCTATTCTGACGTGATGAAGCAGATGAGTTGTCTCCATAATGGTCTGTAATCTAAATTTGATTTTCTCTCAAGTACAAAATATACCCGAAGATCAGAGAGAATCCTCAGAAGTGACACTGTTTTACATGTTCTGCTGCTTTGTAGGTGTAGCTTCTCCTGATACCAGTCAACCTTACTCACAACTCATCTGAGTCTCCAGTGTGTCTCTCTTCATCCTTTCAAATTCCAGAACAGTAACAGATGTTTGTGTACTTTTGTCCCTCTAGAGCTGGACCAGGAACAACCAGAACCCCCACCAGAAAGGCCCATAGTCTCCACCAGTCTATTACGGGGGGCTCTGTAGAACCCAGGCACAGACAAGGGACACTGGCATGAATGATTGAAGTGATTTTATTAAATGAGAATCCAAACTACTATATAAACAGAGAACAGAACTGGGGAGGCAGAGCAAAAACCAAACTATACTAAATGCTATGAAACAAAACAGCTTTAACACAACAGAGCTAAGGAGAGATACTCACACTAAGGGGGAACTGAAAACCAAGGGGGCAAGACAGGCTGGGGAAAGGCCAAAAACTGACAGGAGGGCAACAGAGTCCAAGAAGGGGAAAATCCAGGAGGCAGGGAGAGCAGAAAAGTCAATAAGCTAAGCAGTCCAGAGGTGGCAGGTTTGGTGGGGAACATCATCTATGATTCAACAGCCACCAAGTGACAGAGCAGGGTTTAATAGTGAGGAAGAGAGCTTGTGAGCAGGTGAACTGAGTTCAGCTGATTACTGCAGCTGACGTTCATCGCAGTAATCAGCAGGTAGAGTGCAGGGAGAGAGAGAGAGACATGAGGAATAGGAGACAGACAGATCAAAACAGAAACAGACCAGGGGCCTCTGAAATGGGTGTATGCACTTTGCCCCTATTTATAAAACTGTGCGTAAGCACAGCTGCACGCAATTTCCCCTTTATAATCACACACCAGCTGGAAGATTGCACAGGTGGATCCACCTCACATTCCGCCCACATTTTACCATGAATGGTCAATGCAAAGTAACTCATGAATGTATCTGTATATAAATAAGCTGCTGATCCACGGCATTTTACGCAGCGCTGGCCTGCAGTCTTTTCCCTATGCTGAGCATGGTTGTGGTGTGACGCCTGCGTGCCTGCGTGCCTGCGTGCCTGCGTGCCTGCGTGCCTGCGTGCCTGCGTGCCTGCGTGCCTGCGTGCCTGCGTGCCTGCGTGCCTGCGTGCCTGCGTGCCTGCGTGCCTGCGTGCCTGCGTGCCTGCGTGCCTGCGTGCCTGCGTGCCTGCGTGCCTGCGTGCCTGCCTGCCTGCGCGTGCCTGCCTGCCTGCGTGCCTGCCTGCCTGCGTGCCTGCCTGCCTGCGTGCCTGCGTGCCTGCGTGCCTGCGTGCCTGCGTGCCTGCGTGCCTGCGTGCCTGCGTGCCTGCCTGCACAGGGCTGATTAATGGTTGGATGCTCATCCCATTCGGCCGCATATGGATAAATAAACAAAATTCTTTACTTTTTTTTTGCCTTTTTACTGTGATAGTTGCAGTGAAGAGTGACAGAAAATGGGGAGAAGAGTAGGGGGAAGACATGCATTCAATTCAATATACTTTATTGTCCCACTTGGGGAAATTTGTCTTGGACTCAGAGCTGTGCTACCAGTATTGCACAAAAAACAATATTGCACATAAGACACATAAAAAAACAATATTGTGCATAAAACACATAAAAGCAGTATTGCACATAAAACAGTATTGCACATGTCCCGAAGGTCACACATGACACAAACATACGCTATAAAAAATTAAAAATAAAAATAATTGCACAATCTTCGGCCTAAGCAGCATTGTTTAGGAGTTTGATGGAGGTGGGAACAAATGAGTTCTTAAAACGGTTGAGTCTGCAGTTGGGGACTCTATACCGTCTGCCTGAGGGAAGGAGCTTGTATTCTGTATGAAGGATGTGTGACGGTTCAGTCACTATCCTCTGAGCTTGCCTTAGAACCGTTCGCTCATAAATGGACTGCAAGGATTGGTAGTCATTTTTCCCCGTCACCTTCATGGCCGTGTGCACCAAACGAGCCAGTTTGCTTTTCATCTTTACAGTCAGGTTCCCATACCAGGCTGACATCCCATAGCGGATTAAGCTCTCCAGTACTGCCTGATAAAATAAAAGCATAACGTTCTTGTTCACATCATACAGTCTTAGCCTGCGCAAGAAGTACAGTCTCTGCTGCAAACGGGAACACAGGCTTTCCACATGGACAATCCAACTAAAAGAGCTGTCTAAATGAACTCCAAGATACTTGTATGAGCTGACCTGCTCAATTGGTGAGTCATGTATAACAACAGGACTGTGGTCCCCTACTGATCTCGGGTCTAAGATCATCTCTTTAGTTTTCTGAATGTTAAGGATGAGATGGTGGGCATCACACCACTGCACAAAGTGCTCTATTTCAGAGAAATAGGCTGAAAGGTTTGAATCTCTGTGCAGTAAGCTGAGGATGGCGGTGTCATCAGAAAATTTAAAAACAAGGTTCCCAGGGAGACTGTTTGTGCATTCATTTGTATAAAACAGCTGCAGACAGGAATCAAACCCAGGCCACTGCATTGGAGACCAGCCCCTGTAAATGGGTTGCATGCTGAACCCAATGAGCTATACAGGTACCAGGTGCCCACTAAACAAAACTATTCAATAAAGACCAGCGCATCGGCCCAGATGTGGACCGAATGGAATAACGTTCAATCCGCCCCTGTTGATATATGAACATAGTTCTGCAAATACAGTCGTAGGCCAAATGGCGCACTATAGGAACATCTACAACAATGAGGGTTTATGATTATCCGGCTCTTCAAGTCTAATATGTGATAACAATAAAGGTTTGAGATCAATCTGGTTTCAATTCACCACTTCACCCTCCGGCACTGCAAGCATCAAAGTTGGCGCACCGGTGCGCACATTCTCACGCCAAGTTTGTTTTTGGAAATCACAACGTACACAGCGTACGCCACTTTCTACGCAAAGTTTGTGATTTATGCCACTTTCTAGCCCTGTTTTGTGCAAGCTTTATAAATGAGGCCCCAGGAACCAAAGGAGAAAGGAGGAAAAAAGGGGAAGAAGGGCAGAGGTTGGAGCAGGGTCCTAACAAGATCCTTCACAGAGCAAAGAGCAGCAGGACAAACTCTGCATCAGTCTGGACCAGGAGGACTCACAGTTTCTACAGATGGAAGGAGGTTCTCTGCATCACTCTGGACCAGAAGAACACAGCTTACACAAATGAAACAGGAACAGGTCCTCTCCACCATCCTGGACCAGGAGGACTCACAGCCTCCACAGTGTGTGTTTGCAGCCACTAGAGGGCAGCAGTGTAACACTGATCATCCTGATGCAGCAGCAGCATCACATGCAGACTATAGACTGTGGTTGTACTGGATTATTAAATACATCTCTTAATTCACATGTTGGATGTCTGTCTCACAAGTAAAATTATGTTTGTGTCATTCCATTTCAAATCCTTCTGGTCTTTCCCTCAGGATTAATAAAGTATCTTTCTATCTATCTTCAAATTATTTCTGCTTGGCATTTTCTGATTTGCTTGAGGTTTCATAACATCAGATATAGATGTTTATCAGGTGTTTGAGAACTTCTAGATTGATAAATCAAATACTTTCAGAGATTAGTTTCTTTTTTCAAATTGATAGACACACTTTCAACAGTTTTTTCACATTGACATTTGAGGCAGCTTGAATGAAAATATCTCAAGAACTCAGAAAAATAACAGCTTCAAATGTTAATTGTTTAACTTCTCATGGCATTGATTCCGAATTTTCAACACTGGACACAGAGATCAAAAAATGTGTGATTATTGATGAGAAAAGAAAACAAACTGAAGTCTGATCTAACAGCAGTTTGATCACAGCTGAAGTTTGAATAATGGAAAATTGATGAATGTGTTGATTTCACTCCATCCATTCATTTTCTTCTGCTTGTCCAGGTCTGAGTCATGGAGGCAGCAGATGAGATCCATAATCCCTCCAGTGGGTTCTGTCTGCCCCAATGTTTCCTCCCAGTCTGGGACCAATCACCTGTCTGGAGACTGAGATTGGTTGATTAAATGAGTCAGGTCTGGTGTGATGCTGCTTAGTTGGAACAAAAACCTGCAGCCCTTTGTAGAATGAGTTTGACATCCCTGCCCTAGGGCCTGGTAGGCATGGCATCCAACCCCGGTTTCAAGTCTAGTGAGTGTTGGACCCACTGGATGATGACCCCATGTTACTTTTTCAGACTGTGACCCCACGGGGCCCCAAGGCTCGACCACCAGGTGATCTCTGGTGAGTTCCCCTCAGACCTGGTTCCAGGAAGAGGCTCCGGTTTCCCTGACCGGGGCAAAATGGCAGCTTTTGTTTTTCTGACTGCCATCAAGGTTTTCTGAATTTCTGAAAATCTGATTTTATTTGAAATTGCTAAAATACCACTCTCTCAAATTCTCGCAGTTAAAGCCATTATGGAGGATGGTTTTTTTTTTTTGTTTAATTTGTGTGATTCACATAAAATGAATATACTGACCTTTAGTGGACTTGTATGTATGGTTTCAAAAAAAAAAAACTGTGGACATGGCAGGACCTGAAAAACATCAGCCAATCAACGCGCTCGGACCGAGGCGTTTGCTTTGCTTCCTTTCCTGTCAATCAAAAATCTTCCGGCTCAGGCCTAGTTACGTAGATTACGCACGCCTTGGACTTACGTGTTTTCTGTATGTGTTGCTTTGGTATAGCTTCGTAGTTAGCTGGCGACTTGTTTTGCTCATCTTTTTTTAAATAATGGCAGATAAAGATCCAGGGAGACCCAGCCGTAAAAGAAAGGCATTTTTTAAGGTCAGAGAAAATAAAAGACAACTGGATCGCGAGAATGCAAAAACAAAAGGGATTATTGGCGAGTCATTTGGGCGATGGCGTCAGCTCAAGCAACAAATGGACCTAAAGACAGATGCCTTGGTTGCTAAATTCCTTCTGGACAGGTAAAATGTATTATTGATTATTGATTATACTGCGGCTGTAGGCAACTTCACGAGTCCTACTCAAGTTTCTGGAGGGGGGTGTTTCTTCGTAAATGTTAAGAGGCGGGAGGTTAGAGGGGGGTGAGGGAGAGGTTGTATGTGTGCATGTGCATGCTACATTCAAAGTTGTAGGAAATTAAATCTCCTCTAATGCCTTTAACTCAATCTACGTAATTTTAAGAATTACTGGTTTTACACAAATTTTATGTTAAAGATGATGAACGATGTTTAACACACATCTATTTAATATTTAAGACATTTTATTGCAATTAGAAAATATATTTTAAAACATAACAATGATAAAAAAATTGCTAACTACATTGTTATTTTTCTAATTGTATGTGTTCATTAGTTCTTTGTTGATTATTATGTTTGTGACTTTACTTGGTGTCAGTATTAAAATGTTCTGCTTTGTTCATCTGTGGTTTGTTTTCATCATTTATTGATTTTTAATGACCAACAGATTTTCTGCAGCAGGTTTTTCTCCTCTTCTTGTATTTCTACCTTCAGGGTGAATTTGTCAGCTCTGAGTTGAGGATTTGATCTGTTTCTCTCACGGATGAAGAACACAGATGCTTCCTGCAATGATTCTTAGAGTTGATAGTGGTAACTTATTAAAGTGAAAAGCCACAGCTAACGGTGCCACAGAGCACAAACCCACACAGGAAAAGAAGTTTGATTGGCTGTCAACAGTCTGAAAACACTGAGAACAGATTCATATCTGCTGCTGGAAGCACTCATCAGCTCCCCTCCTTCTCTGTGGTTTGTGTTCTTTCTTGGTTTCTGTCAGCCTTGTTTCCACTCAGACCTCCACCTACAGAGTTGAACTGAGCCCAATCACCACCTGAAGCTCATGTCCTGCTCACATTTTGGAGGATTTACAGCTTTTAGTGATTAAAGATGGATGTGACTGTGTCCACTCTGCTGTTTGTTCATGTGTGGAAACAACAGTGTCATCAGCGTAGAGGTTTACATCCACACTGACACACTTCTAAAAGGTGATTAATACACAAAGTGAATGATGGGGAACACAGATCTGAACCTGCTGCTTCATCCACACCTGCTAGTTCACACAGAAAACCTCTGTGTTCATCTTTATCTCAAACTGTTCAACTCATGTTCCTGTTTAGTTGTGAGCTAATATTTGTATTTCTGAGACTCAGTAACTTCAAACTACAATTAGATTTATTTGTGGGATCAACATACCACACCTACAGACAACAATGTGATCTTCACTTTATTGAAAATGCTGTTCTGAATAAATGTGAACAATCTTCAACATTCTGATTATATATTAAAAATAAAACCAAGAAGAAAGAAGTGAGATGGTAAATGTTGAAATATGTACAAGACAGCAAATAATTCAGTTGAATTTGGTCTGTAAATGTCACAATTAAAAAGTTAAAAGTAAAGTTTAAAGAAGAGAAACATTTTAATACTGTATCGAACACCACATGACAACAAATATGTGATCAGTTGCTATAAAATCCATTAAAAGCTGTTTATCAAACTCAAATATTGTAATTTTATTGTTTCTTCATAAACCTGTTGCACTCTACATAATACTTCATAAAGAAACATAAGACTCAAATGTAAAAAGGAGATTGTCCTGCAGAAATTAAACTGTAAAACTGAAAATATATTTGTGAATATTTGTGTTTACAGGATGACGATCAAACATGTGAATTAAGAGAAGCATTTTACAGCCAAGAACAACACGTCACAGCTGATATTTCTGATCACTGATCAAAGAGATGAATGAGACGTATTGATGAGATGTGACGGTGAGAAAAGTCCAGCAGCAAACAGTCAGTCAGCATGTGTGCAGTTGGTGGACGGTCCCTTGTTTGTGAGGATCATCAGCAGAGAGAGTCCACAGCAGAACACCAGACTCTTCACTATCAGCACTGTGGACAGCAGACAGAGCAGATTCACCTGAGACTGCAAGGAGGCTGTTGGAGAGTTATGAAAAACATAAATAAAAGGCAAAGGTAAGAATGGGTTGAAATGTGTGTATGTGCAGTGAGAAACATGAGTGGTGTTTGACAGCGTCTCCACATGAAGCTGAATCAGTGCTGAACACAGTCATCCAGCCTTCATCACCTTGTTGTGTCTGGGCCTCCACTGGTCCCACTGTTACCCCCTCGTGCTGGACGTAGCAGCTGTATTTATATGTGCTGTTCTGTTGCTGATGGATCAGCAAGATGGAGGCGCTGCGTCCCGGCTCTCTGATCTCCAGCTGCTCTCCCTCAGCAGGGTCCACATCCTCCAGCTGGCCGTCCTCCTTCTGTCTTTTCCAGGAGAAGCGGACCAGAGGAGGAAACATGGCTGAGGCCAGACACAGCAGGGAGCTGCTCCCCTCCAGGTGGACTCTGGATGCTGCTGGGTACACGCTCACCACGGGCTTCACTACCTGCTCACCTGGAGCTGGACAGCAGCAACAAGCAGCACAAACATTCATTCAGTCACCAGCAGCTTCCAGCACTGAGCTGCATTCAGTCTGATCCTGGAAACTCCACGGACTCTGATCAATAAACTCATCAATACAACACAAAGTTCACCACAGACGCTGTATTCAGCTTCATATCAAACATAAAATGACAATTTCCCTTCATCTTAAGATTCCTATATGTTTATTCGACTAACAAACATATTTATCTTCACAGAAAATTCTTCTGTCACTTCAGTGATTACAGAATATTTAACACTTGAAATATTTACCACCAAATACTTCAAATCATAGAAACACAGATCAATTACTGAGTCAGCAACGTAAATAAAATGGAAAAATGTAAAAAGTAATAATTAAACTCAGTTACAGTGAGGTGTTCACATGTTTAGAAAATGTATTCACAATTTTAAATGGTATCTTTTAAGATTAATGATCACATCATTCCTTCGATTTAAATTTAACGCTTAAATATAATATGTACAATATTTGATATGTTTAGCGCTGCTCTGAAAGATTTTTGATGCTGTAGCACTGGAAATTTCCTCGGACGTGGGAAGTAATAAAGGACTATGTTTTTTTATCTTATGACATTTACCTCCAAATATTTTTAAACTCTATTTTCTTACATGAAATATTTAGATTTGATATCAAACACACATTAAGATACATAAAAGTGACTATTTAGTGTTTTTCAAAGGTTTCTTTTTTTTTTACTAATAATTAATTGTCTTTGTCTTTTTAATTGTCACTCTCTATTGTCTGATTTTAATGTTTTGTTCAGCACGTTGACACTCTTGTTTTAAAAGGTGATATGGAAGTAAAACTAATTACGATTATGTTCTGAACTTTGTTTCTGTGATTGAACACTAATTTTTTTAGTGTAAACAAAAGTGCATTAATTATACTTATTGTCATATCTTTCAGACTATGTTTCAACTCACAGTTTCAGATCTTAAATTACTGTTTTAATTGACAGCATGTAAATTTGACTGTTTGTATATTTGTATATATTTGTATTGTACCATATTTAAAGTTAAGATTTCTCTTAAATCCATTTATCAACATTTGCTGTGTTTTGTTTAACATCACTTTTCTTCTTCTGTTCACAAACCAAGAGACGCCACAGAATCAAAGACTAAAGAAATAAAAACACTGAATATTTGTAAGCTCACTGATATTTGCAGAAATAAAGAATAACTTTAGTTGTTCAGTCACATTTCAACATGTTTTCACACATTATTGAGCTTTTCTGATGGAACAGTGGCTGCAGATGAATCCTCCACTAATGATGGAAAAACTAACATGGAAAGCCTGAAACAGCACAAAGTGACTTGAAACACATTTTCAGCTTCACAATAAAACAGCAGAAGAAAAGAAATGTTTCTTCTTACCTGTTACATACAGTTTAGCTCCAGAGACAAAGATGCGATGCCACAGTGAAAAATGGTCGTACAAAAACCTGCTGCTGAATGTTTGCTCAGATCTACACACTGTAGCACATCTTTCAGTTCTCAAAGATGCTTCTAGAGATGAAAATATACAAATATGAATAAATAATGAAGTGATGGTGTAACAGTGGACTGTAGTTCTCTGAACTCTGTGATCCTGGGCTGTAGTTTACTGCTGTCTTCATGTCACAAACACTGTTTGTTGATCTGGAGGTTTTTGTACAGGCTGCAGACACAATCCATCACTGTGGGGAAGATAACAGAAGCAGTAGTAGGTGGCTGAATGTTGGAGTTTAACTTTCTCTATCTTCAACTCAACACCGTTTTGTTTCTTTACAGCTGAGAAATCATTTTTCTGAGGATGATTGTCACGTAAATCTATTTGACCATCCCGCCTATCAATACGAAGAATCAATCTGAATGTTTCTGTTTCTGTCTTCTGGTACCAGTCGAAATAACTGTGACACTGATCAGTTTTGCAGCTGAAGGAGGCTGATTGACCGACTCTCCTGGTCAAAATCAAATCGTCCTGAATCAGCTGTGCTGCCATGGCAACCAGCGCTGCAGAGACACACACAGGTAGATGAAGGTCAGTGTGACAGCGTTTGTTCCAGGTGGACTTTTTGACCTCCTGATTGGCTGGAAACACTCACCTGAACACAGACAGCACAGAGCAGCAGCTGGGAGGAGAAGCATCTTGTGCAGTGGTGTTTCCTCTGGAGAAGCTGAGCACAAGTGGAGCTGTGATGCAGCTGAGGCCAAACAAGGACGAGCTGTGAGAGCAGAGCAGGCCACGTGCTTTCTAACAGCTCCTCAAAGCTCCCATCAGCCCCTGTTAGCGGCCCACAGATAAGGCTGCTGCTGCTGACTGACAGCTCAGCTCAAGCTGCTGTGTGCTTTCATGCTCTGGATTTAAAGCTGACGGCAGATCCACTAAATCTGCTTCACATCATGCACAAAGACTCAAAACATTCATGTTCCCACAAACACATTCAGGTTGGTGGTCAATTTAGTGACACAGACTGTTATCTGTTGTTGGGAGCAAAACAGAAAACTACAAATCCACACAGCTCCTCAACTCTCATCACATTTCAATAAAAGTTTCACTTTTAGAACATGACAAACACTTTGAAATTATTTTATTGATTTTTTATTAATATTCTTTTTGATTAATTTCTGTTCCATAATAATAGAAACATTCACAGTCAGACATATTTGGTATTTTTGCAAACTTTAGGATCTAAACTAGAGTTTAAAATAAACTAAGACAATTAGTTGAAAGTGGAATTTTCTTTTCATTAAAAATGAAAATATGTTGGATATTCTTTCTGTTTTCTCAGAATAACAATGATGTGAATAAAAATAATAATTTGTTGTTTCAAGGAATCTTGGTGTTCAAATATAGGAGCATTTGCATTTCCCCCACATGCTAGCTCAGTTTCTTGATCAAAATATACATTTTTCTTTGTTTTGCTTTTAGGTGTCTATTTTGCCAAATTTTATGACAGTTTGATTTTGCCTAACTGGACTGTTAATTTTTTTTTTTGCCCTCCCCCCAAAAAAGTGTTTAAAACCACTAATAATTCAATCTTTCTGTATATTTTTAATTCACCCTAAATGAAGAATTAACTTTTTTTACATCTCTGATAATTCATCATATCCATTCATCATGTTTGTTGTTCTTCATTTATTTCAATCATCTGAATATTCTGCTGCAGTTCCACAATATTTCCCTTTCCTCATCTGTTATTAATGTCTTTCATTCCAGCCGTCTCATGTCAACATGTGTCCATAAAGAAGTGTCTGCATGTGATGCTGCTGCTGCATCAGGATTATCAGTGTTACACTGCTGCCCTCTAGTGGCTGCAAACACACACTGCATCCAGCCTTCTACTGCTGCTGCTACTATGAGCACACACTACTGCTGCTTCTTCTGCTGCTGCTAAAGCAGCCAAGGGCGTAGGTTTGCATAGGGACGGTAGGGACATAACACTACCAACTTTTCAAGAGGGTCAAATTGTCCCCACCAACTTTTAAGCAACCTTATTTGCATTTTATAATGAGTTCAGTTATATAGGTAATTTTGATTGTCTTCCCATATGTTGTAAGGATACAATTGACCCTACCATTATTAAGTGAATTATTTTCATTATGTTCAGACCAGGTTCAGACTTACATTTACCCCTTTTCACTTGCTGAACGTGCCGGTCCAATCAAACGTGCGTTTGATTGGCTGATGACTTGACCCCCCCCCCACACACACACACACACACACACACACACTCACACAGCCCCGACAGAAATATGCAAGAAATAAACATGCCGCCTTCTCCGCCCCCTTCGAAGAGGAGGGATATTAGAAGTTTTTTTCGGCCAGCAGCAGCAGACGACACTGTAAGTAATGTAAAAAGACGTCAGTGTTGTGGACGTGGGGAACACACCACTAATGTTGCTACTGAAAGTTCAACCTGCATCAGAGTTAGCATAACATTAAACTGTGTGAACTTGCTAACCTGCTAAACTCGAGTAGGAAGCTGCTTAGAGAGAATTGTCCTCCTGTATGTGTTTTCTACTGTTAACGTTAATTAAACTGTGATAAATGTAGAGAACTCTGCTGGAAAATATAGAACCAGAAAAACATGAGCAAGAAGCTGCTTAGAGAGAGAGGTCCCAGTCTGTGTTTCACAGGAAAGTGTTGACAATCAAAAAAAACACATGCTGCTGCTTTTCTTCTTGTAAACGGCCTGGTTTAGAAGGAAAGAAGGCTAGAGCATGTTGTGACTTTACACTTTTGAAACCAAATACCTATTAGTGCATTTATTTAATAATTAAAATGTATTTAATTATTTTCTACATTATTTAAAAATATTTTATTTGCAGCCTATGCAGACATTTTTTCAGATAATCTACATTAATCATGATCGAGGTAAAAAGTTCAATTAATCCCGATTCAGATTTTTCCATAATTGCTCAACACACTGATGCACTTTAGAGATGAAAATAAGGGAGAAGAAGATGAAAGAGACCAATTAAAACAATGTATTACTCTTGTGGTGAAGGACAATGTAGGCTAACATGTAGTTCCATGTATAGGTTAAATAGTACCCCCCCCCCCCAAAAAAACAAAAAACAAAAACAAAAACAAAAAACACACACACACAAAACAGCAACTGTAAATTTCCTTTATATGAAGCAAGGGGGAACTCCCCCATTTTGAAAATTACTTTCTCCCATGAAAACAACAATTTTAACTTTTTTCATTTTTATGTAGGTAACACATTAGCAACTAAGAGAGGGAGAGAAAGAAGGGACACAGCAGAGGAAGTTTTCAAAATGTTTCTTTAGTAGTTTTTGAAAACAAAGATTTGAATCGAATGGTGTATCACCTGAACCAATACACATGAAAGTTAGTATAAGTCAATACAGATTTATTTTTGCATTGATCATTTAGCTTATCAATTAATTAGGTTCATATTCGTGAGAAATGTAGCCCTGACCCCCATTCACCCAATCTGTTTGGTCTTATAATGTCCTGTCCCCAGCAAAAAGTGTACATGCAGGTTATGCTGTTATATCGTCCCTACCAATGTTGAGACCAAACCTACGCCCTTGAATGCAGCTACTTCTGTCTGTGAGCTGCACATAACTGTAGATAAGTGTAATCGGAGGTTTTGATAACGGAGTCTGGTGAGCCTGCGCAGTAGCACAACCGGTTGTGCTGCCCATCATGTTGTTGTTGGCAGTTTTCCTCTGTGTGGCTCAACTTTAGTAAGTGTTTCATAGAGCTTTAAAGTTTTGCAGTTCAGTTTTTTCACACGCCGGAGAGAAGTTTCTCGTCTCCTAGAGATGAATCTGTGTGTGAAGTACTTTTCATGTCCCTAAAATTTAACCATAAACAGAAGATTCCTGAAGTTGCTGCTATTTGAATGGAGTTTGTTTTTTTCCCAGCTGTGATAAGTGGAGGCTGGTGTTGTCGGTATTTGGTTAATCCTCCCTCATTTTCCCCTCAAGCGTCTAATCTAGTGCAGTGTTTCTCAATTGGTGGGTCGCGACCCAAAAGTGGGTCGCGGGCCTTTGCCTGAGGAAAAATGCGAAGAAAAAAATTGAGTGTCATTCATACTCCTGAACAGTGGATGGCGATAATGCTCTGTATTTCAGGTTGACACCCACCATGTCACACCATAGAAAAAGACCTGCGAAGTCTATTTACATACATTGAGCATGGCGAAACACAGATACAACGAAGAATATAGGAGATATGGTTTTTCTTATCTTGAAGACAAAGGAGGACAAAAACCTCAGTGTGTTTTGTGCAGCGAGGTGCTGGCACCTTCAAAACTGAAGATGCACTTGGAAACAAAACACCATTCTCTCAAAGATAAACCTGTTGAGTACTTCAGAAGACGACTTCAAGACCTGAGGACATCACTAAAGTGTCTTACTTCTTCGTGCTCGAAACAAGAACAGGCACTGCGTGCATCTTACCAGGTGGCACATCGTATTGCGAAGTTAAAAAAGCCCCACACCATTGCAGAGGACCTCATCCTACCTGCAGCTATAGACATGGTCAGAGAGGTTTTGGATCAATCCGCAGCTGATAAACTTAAAACTATACCTCTGTCGGACTTCCGGCAAGATGGCGCAGAGAGAGACTGAATAGTTCTGAGCTCCTCTAAGTCGGTTAAAATAGCTCCACTAAAACTACCCAACTCGATATACAAATATTTAAAATTTAGTAATGAGTGGAGATCGTGGAAAAGACGCAAAAATAACAAGAAAACAACGCAGGAACAGAGAGCAATGGAAGAAGTCCCTGAACACAACCAAGCTGAACCTGACGACATGATGGTGGGGAAAGTTGACCAGGACCACGCTGAGGCCCTCCGGACCGGGCTAGCAAACATTAGCCGAGACATAAAAGACCTCCATCAAAATCTCCGCGATGAACTACAAACATTCAAGAATGATGTAAAAAGGGAAATGAAACAAGAAATGAATTCACTCCAACAAGATATTGACAGCAAACACAGAGAGAGTAACAGAGAACTACAAGAACAAAAGACAAAGCTAACCGAAGCTCAGGGCCGTATAGCGGAACTGGAGGAGTGAAATATCGAGGCTAACGAAGCGCTGCTGCATCTGCTCATATGCAAGACAAAATAACTGACCTGGAAGCGAGATCACGAAGAAATAATACCCGCATATTCAGTCTACCAGAAGAAGCAGAAGGAAGCTCTGTGATCAACTACTTAGAGCAACTATTGAGAACAGAGCTGGAGTTTCCCTAGAAATGAACCTACAGATTCAGCGCGCACACAGAGCATCACCACAGAAGCCGAGCATAGGTAACCCTCCGAGATCAGTTCTAGTCAACTTTCTTCAGTTCGAAACCAAAGACATGATCCTGAGAAAAGCATGTCAGAAGAAGATGAAAGTGGGAGAAAAGATAATTCAGTTTGACCACGACAACCCATCAGAAATAGTCCAGACACGCAGAACATACCTGGACATAAAGAGAGCTCTGAGGGAGAAGGGAATCCGTTTCCAGACCCCGTATACGAAAATACGAATCCACTGGAACGACGGAGTAAAAACTTCCGATAACGCCAGAGAGGCCACTCGGGATATGAAAACAAGAGGATTCACAATGGATATGCCGAAAGACGCCGACGAACGAGAGGGGAGACTCCGCGGAACGCCGGGATGGCAGCGGGGGAGGGGCAGCGGCTTGAACCGGGACACGGCACAGCGAGCGAGGGAGAAACTACAGGGATACCAGAGGAAACTCCAGAGATCATAAATCATCAGGAATAAGACACAAAATGCTTTCTTTAAAAGCAGCTTGTGGTAAGACAAAGAAAAACAAAGGATGTAGTGGTTAAAACATGACTGTCATACAGCAGGGACCACTCCATGTAACTGTTTAAATTCATGTTAAGTAGAAATCAAAAGTACAATATAGGAGATTAACACAACTCAGTGGCTTTAACTATTTCATTTCATCACATGCCGGCAGAGAGGAAGAATAGTTAAAAATGTTGGACAATTCTAGACTGAGGAGAGATCCACGTGGTGGATACATGTCACTGTCTAGGGATGGGCCCTCATGGAAGATGAGGATTCCCTATCCACCCACCAACAGGGACTATGGGGGAAGTAGGGTGAGTACCCTCATATGGAAGTTCGTTATGGTTCATGTTGCTCAGAGTTGTTTAGTTTTAAGTTGCTTGGGAGAGCATCTACAGACAACAGCTCAACATAATGGTACTTAACAGTCTGGAGGTGCTGTCGCTAAATGCTAATGGTTTGAATTCACCTCAGAAGAGAAGAAAAATCATAACAAAACTGAAAAAAGAAAAGGTGTCAGGGCCCCCTCCTCACCCCGCTTCCCACCTGACATCCCAAAAGACCTCTTTTCCCTACCTTTCTCCTCTCTGTCTGTCTGTCTCTGTCCCTGCGTCTCTCGGTCTCCCTCCCGGTCTCCCATCCACTCCTCTACCTCTCTCTCCCCCTGCAGCATGGCACCTGAGTGGAGTTCGGCTTCTCAGCTGACTCCACTCAGGTAATCAACCACATCCACGGGTCCCGGACAGCTGGAAGACATCTAGATGATTACACTCCAGCAATAAGTACCGTCTGAACCTTCCACACCTTGCCAGATTGTTGAACAAGATATACCAGTCAGTTCGCTCTCTCGCCTACCGCAGCCCGTTGTGTTTTTGACGCTGGTAACAATTTCTCTCCTCTGCCCTCACCTAGATCCGGCTGTCCGGGACTCCCTCCGCCCTGATCCCACATCTGTCCTCCCGAACCATTCGGCACCGGTTATTCCCCCGCTGGATTCCCCATTCTGCTTGGACCCCCTCCCTGGATCCCCGACCGGTTTCCCCGACCCTACCCAGAAACCACAGCAGCACCCCGGCTGCATCTCACCTCCGGTGCTCCACAGACCATATCCCCTTACCGGCTTCCCTCCCGGAACCCCGTCTGGACGTGAGCCGCCGTCTGGCCCTCCGACCACCTTGGCCCCCCGGATCGTCGGCGTCCTACGTACCCCACTCTACTAGCCTCTTCCCCAGCTCCCTGGCTCCTCTCATCCCCCCCCACCATTACTCACTCCCTAGCCAATAAAATCACTCTCTTTCCACCAGCCTTGGTAGTGTGGCTCTCTGCCCAGGTCTGTCTCGTTAGATTTGTGACAAAAGGTACAAATTATATTTCTACAAGAGACCCATTTATCACAGACAGATCATGAAAAGTTAAAAAAATATGATTTCAGGAATTCATACTACAGTTCATGCAAACAAGGACATGGAAGAAGAGTGATAATATTAATTTCCATTTAAATTAAATTCCTATGTGAGAAACAAATCCAAGATAAAGAGGGAAGATATGTCCTAGTGAAGGGAAGACTAGAAAATGAACCTGTTACCCTAGTGAATGTATACGCACCCCCAGAAAGTGATAAGCACTTTCTCAAATCCATGTTCAATGTGCTAGCAACAGAAGCAGAGGGCATACTAATCTGTGGAGGGGATTTCAACATAGCAATAAATCATAGTCTAGATACAACAAGCACAAGGAAGAACAAAAGACAATTGGCTAAATTTGTAAAGCTCTCCCTAAAAGAGATGGGAATGACTGACGTATGGAGAAATCTTAATCCTTCTAAAAAAGACTTTACTCATTATTCATCAAGTCATGGGGTCGACTCGAGGATTGACTACTTCTTTATGAACATGGATTACAGATATAGAGTCGAAGAATGTAAAATTGGAACTGCAGATCTTTCAGACCATAATGTAGTTTATCTATGAATAAACTTAAATACCAGGAAAAGACACACAATCTGGAGGCTCAATGTAGGAATATTAAATAACAAAGACCTTGTAGAAGACATAAAAAAAAAGAAGTCAAACAATATATAGAGGAAAATAATAACGAGGAAGTTGACCCAACAATAGTATGGGATGCTTTGAAAGCAGTTGTCCGGGGAAAGCTTATAGCAAGGAGCGCATTACTAAAAAAAGTCAAACAGCTAAGTACAAGAACTGCACTGAAAGGTTAAGAGAATTAGAGCAACAACATCAAATTACGAAAGAACAGGGAGTATATCAACAAATACAGGATACAAAAAAATGAATTAAACAATCTCTTATTCAGTGAAATGGAAAAAAGATGTTTGTTTCTAAAACAAAGCTATTATGAAATGGGTCCGAGATCAACAAAATTATTCGCAAAACGCATTAGAAAACAACAGGCAATAAATACTGTGTATAAAATTAGGGACCCGGACACCAATGAGGTCACCTACGAACCACAAGATATAGAAAGAGTATTCCAAAAATGTTATGAAAAATTATACACACAACCACAGGCTGCAGATGAGAAAGAAACGGAAACTTTTCTAAATCAATTAGACCTACCTTCAATCGGAATCTTTCTAACAGCTGCTATCACCAATGAAGAAATACAGGAAGCCATAAATTCATTAAAAAATAACAAATCCCCAGGTAGCAACGGCTACCATGCAGAGTGGTACAAAACTTTGATTAAGGCGTTAAATTCCCTGGACTTTGGGAACAATTTTTGTACAGTCATTAAAATGTTCTATAACGATATATACAGTGCAGTATCTCTAAACCCAGGTCTTACCCCTAGATTTAGGGTGGAACGAGGTATTCGACAAGGATGTCCGATTTCTCCAAAAGTGTTTATTTTAGCTACTCATTTCCTAGCTTTATCGATTCATAATAATCCTACACTACAAGGAATTAATGTTTTTGGTAGACAATTTAAAATAAGTCAATTTGCAGATGACACAGCGTTATTCTTAAATAACAGTTTAATGGTTGCAGCTGCTCTTGAATCAATATCTGTGTTTTCAAAGGCTTCAGGGCTAAAACTGAATATTCAAAATGTGAAATTCTTCCTATCCATACATGCCATTATAGTATTATCTCATCAGTAAGGGTCAAACAGGAAGTTATATTTGGGTATGCTGATTTTAAAAAAAGCCATAAGGAGAGAAGCTGTTAATATTGCAGATCAGTTAGTGGACATGAAAAAAGTCTTAGCCATTGGTTGACAAGAGATGTCACTATCTTTGGTAGAAACCTACTACCTAAAGC
The DNA here is from genome assembly GCF_021347895.1 of Acanthochromis polyacanthus. Classification (NCBI taxonomy): domain Eukaryota; kingdom Metazoa; phylum Chordata; class Actinopteri; family Pomacentridae; genus Acanthochromis; species Acanthochromis polyacanthus. Next base: position 5,551,881 of record NC_067121.1, read on the forward strand.
TGAAGGTATTTCTGAGGTCATATATCCTTGTCATTCCATGTTCGTTTCAGTGCAAAGTATAAAAAAGGCCAACTCTATAATTTTTCAGTTTCTCTGGAAAACTCAAACACACTATGTTAAAAGATCACAGCTGGTTAAAAAGTATGACAAGGGTGGAATTAATGCTCTCGATTTTGAAGCCATGGTGGGCACCTTTAAAATCAAATAGTTACAATCTGTTTTAAAGCAAAAACACTCCTAATGCTCTATTTAAAAAAGGGATAGAATTTCTGCTATGCTGTGATTTCGAGATTACTTAAATTCCAGTAAAACTATCTAAGTTCCACAAACAAATACTGCAATTTTGGAAATTGATATTCAGTCATAACTTTTCACCTCACAACTCAACTCTGTGGAACAACAGAACTATTTTAGATGGTAAAAAATCAATATTTATACAGGATTGGTTTGATGAAAAAAGGATTTTTGTAAATGATTTACTAGAAAAAACGGTAAATTTTTGAATTTCACATCCTTTGTACAGAAATATAATTTATAATGTGAAAGAAAGATTTTTGATAAGGTTTGTGGATCAATCCCACAGTCATTGATGCAATTAATCCAAAATACACTTCTGTACTGTAATGTGACTATTTCATTACCCAAGTTAAAAATAAATGACTGTGACTTGATGGATTATAAGTGTAAAAATAAGTTTATCAATGAAAAGTTGAGACAGGAAATTTACTATGGCTACAGCAGACCTTCTTTCAGGAAATTGGATTATTCAGAAGATCAGTCAGTAATGATTAAGGCTCATTCCACATTTGTTAAATGGCCAATTTCTCCAAAAGTGAAGGAGACCCACTTTAAAATAATTAATTACTTTTATCCTTTGGGCCAGTTTCTTGAAAAAAGGTTTAAATTTGATGTTGACCCTTGTGCTTTTTGTAACTGAGAGATTGAATCTATTTGCCATCTATTTTTTGAATGCTGCTATTCAAAGGAATTTTGGAAAGACATACATAATTGGATCAATTTAAAACTTCATATTCCCCCATTCAAAATGTCTCACATTTTGTTATACATGGACAATTTGGACTCTTCTTCATCAAATGTTATCAATATTATAATACTTCAAGCCAAATACCATATTCACTGTTGTAAATGGAGAGGGAGTACGCCCTCTTTCCCCTGTTTCATTAATGAATTCAAAATATACTACAGTTCCCTGAAAACACTAAAAGACTGGAACACTGCAAGGATCATCAGCTACCAGACTGCACAACTTTTGTTACTTTAATACAGATGCTCCAAACACAAGACGTACAGTCTTCCTTTTTGTTTGAAATTTTGAAATGTACTATTATTTTAACTGTTCTCTGACGCCCCCTGGTGTTTTGCTTGTATATAGTCCTCATCGAAAGTTTGTCAGTTTATTTTTTTTGCAATAAAAAAACAACATACTATTGAGATGGGGACTCCCACCTCCATCCTGTCCACACCCACACACGCCCTTAAAAACAGCGGCTGTGAGGCTGCCCGGTGTTTTTGAACTGTTTCTGAGTGTAGTTTCATGGCGTTGTGGTGAACCAACCTGAGCCATGGCAGACTGGAAGACACAGATAAGCTACAACTACAACCCTCCTTATCATGCCTACGTGTAAGGCATAATGTACCTGTCTGGGCCCGAGCAGAACCACGGCAACCTGACCCGCTGGGGCGAAGGCACATTCAGCAACCTGAGCAACTACAACGCCGGGGTACCACCGGCCTACTGCTCCGCCGCCAACACCATCAACACCGAGGACGAGTCTCCGCCTCCCACCCCGGAGCAGAATGCCGTTAACGGTCACTGCCACTACCAGGCCTCCGGGGTTGTGTATTTCAGTGAGTCCCAGACAGACCGCCTGCTGCTGGCCGGACCCCAGCAGGCTGCATACAAAGCCCGGGAGAACGAGGTAGGACGGCTCGGGAGCGACACCATTAGCAATACCGAGGCGTGGCGCACTTCACCAGACTCCTGGAGCTCCAGCAGCAGCAGCAAGGAGGGGAGCCTCCCCCTGGCAGAACCTGCTACATGGGTCAAGAAAGACCTTCTTGAGGAGGTCAGCAGAAAGAGCCCCGATGCCAACAGAACCATCTCCAGCTCCCTGAGAGAGGAGTCAAAAGTGTTGGCCACCACTGAAGGCGAGGGCACCAACAACGACACCTCTGCACCACCTTTAACTGACCCAAAGAAGCAAGGTGCAGCCGGCGTAAACAATCCTAAAGGAAAGGTCCGGACACGCTTCTCAGAGAGTCAGGTGAACACCCTCATCCAGCGTTTCAGTGTGCAGAGGTACCTCACCCCGTCTGAGAGGAAGAGCCTGGCCGAGCTGACAGGCCTGACCTACAAACAGGTGATGACTTAGTTTCAGAAACGAAGGATGAAGCTGAGGAGACACCAAAAGGACACCACCTGGGTGTCAGAGCGCTTTTCTGTCAACAAGGAAAGCATGTACTCCAACATGGCCTCTCATATGCCACCATATCAGGGAGAGGCGCACCCTCCGCTCAGGGAGCATTACAACCAGCACATGATGGAGGCGGCCTTCAAGAAGACGACTCCACAGAACCTGGCCTTCTATCTGGCTGCCATGGGCTCTGCTGCCGGATCTCCCGGATATCCCCCTGGTCCTCTACATCACCGCAGGCAATAGTGCCCTACAGGCCCCAGGTGACCGGCCGGTCCATGCCACCAGGTGTCAGTCATTATGATTACAACCCCGGCACGTTCAACCTTGCCGTTGTCAACGTTGTTCACGGTCCAAGCTTTGAAAGCAAAGATAGAGAGCCTATGGCCAGAGCACCATGAACACTGCTGCCATGGTACACAACGCTGGCCTGTAGTCAATGTTTGAGCTGATCATTTTATGAGTTTTTTAAAAATGTTTTCTAACGCCTGTGTTTTGATTCTTCTCTTTGAGCTTGCTGAATTTAGTTGTAACTGTTGTCAGACTGGCTTTTTATGTGCCTTATTCCTACAAGTGTCAAAAGGTTTTACATTTTTTTAAACATCAAGTTCTTTTTTATATATGCACCTTTTTAATTTATATTGGTGTCTTCATTGCACTTGGTGATACCAGATGTTGTCCAAGTTGGCTGCATTCCTTGTATTACATAATTTTTTGAATAGTTTTCAGGCAAAGTACTGATTCAGATCTGATATGGAGACATTTCAAAGCATTTTTTTCTATGAATACATTTTCAATTTGGCAAATTGAAAAAAAAGAATGGTACAAAAGTTTTAAGGCAGAGCTGATACCAGTACTCCAAACATCTTTCAACTGGACTCTAAAAGAAAACAAAATTCCACCAACATGGGCAGAAGCAATAATCTGTTATTCCAAAACTAAGGAAAAATAAAGAAGAATGTGCAAACTATAGGCCAATTTCAATATTAAACACTGACTACAAAATATATACATCTATTATTTCCAAAAGATTAAATTCCTTTCTATCAAATCTCATCGATGAAGACCAATCAGGCTTCATAAAAGGTCGCCAAACTCAAGACAACATTCGGAGAACATATTTAATTTTCTATAAAGTAATAGAACGACTAGGATTTAACGTGAAATCAGTACAGTTAATAAAAACAATATACAAAGAACCCTCAGCCAGAATTAAAATGAATGGAAATCTGACTGATAAAATGAGGTTGCAACGATCTACAAGACAGGGATGCTGCTTATCACCAACCCTCTTTGCTATTTTCATTGAACCTTTGGCGCAGGCATTTCGGCAAAACAAAGACATAAAGGGGGTCACAATAAAGGATGTAGAACACAAAACTGGACTGTTTTCCGATGACGTAATAGCCTTCCTCAGACAACCAAACATGGCACTTCCAGCACTGATGAAGCTTCTGGAATCATATGGCCATTTATCAGGATACAAAATTAATATCTCCAAGACACAAATCCTCACAATTAACTATACTCCAACAAAGGCAATCCAGGAAACTCACAAATTTAATTGGAACCTTAAAGGGGAACTTCGGTTTTTTTCAACCTGGGGTCTGTTTCCATATGTCATTTCATACATGTGAGTGATGGAGAAAAGAATTTTCGACATAGCTCCAGTATTTAGCCAGGCAGTCAGCTTAGCAGCTCAGCTCGCGACAAGTATGGGGCAGCTGGCACCCCCGGGTCAAAGTCCGCCCTAACATGCTTTTTTTCCCGACACTGACCGGCTCAGATAGTCTCAACGAGTGTCCCACAACATACTAGAGATGAGAAGTGAACGAAAACCTCCAAATTACCTGGCGATCACTCTTTGTTGTGGTCTGTATTCAAAGCTCAGGACACTAGAAAGCAAATCTCATTCCGAAATCGCGTGTGTGTATATAAATATATATATATATATATATATATATATATATATATATATATATATATATATATATATATATATTTCTCAGTAGTTGCACTTTTTTCTTTCATGTATTTTGTATGAATAATTTTCCTTGATTTGGGTCGTCATGAATGGTGATGATGGGTCCTGGAGCCAGACCAGTTGAGAACCACTGATCTTAGGCATTATACTGTCCCATCTGAAACAACACACCACCCCACTCATGGACAGATACCAGTTTGCATACCGGGCTAACAGGTCTGTGGAAGATGCAGTCAACCTGGCTCTTCACAAGATACTCCACCATCTTGAGACCCCCCACACCTATGCCCGTGTACTGTTCATTGATTTCAGCTCCGCTTTCAACACCATCGACCCACACAAACTCTTCAATAAACTTATGAACTTGGACATTGGCATTTAATTGTGCTACTGGATCAGGAGCTTTCTGACAGAAAGGACACAGATTGTCAGGATGAGCGGTCCCTCATCCCAGCCTCTGACCCTCAGCACCGGTGCCCCCCAGGGATGTGTCCTTTCGCCCTGGTTGTTTTCCCTCTACACAAACACGTTTACATCTACACATAGTTCAGTATCCATACTCAAATATGCAGACGACACAACAATAATTGGAGTCATCACTGACAATAATGAAAACCACTATCGTGAGCAGATCACTCAAGCAGTCACTTGGTGTCACGACAATAACCTTCAGCTTAACACATCAAAAACAAAGGAACTTATTGTCCACTTTACGCACTCACCTTCACTCAAAACACCCATCTCCATTAGCACTGAAGACATAACCATCACAGACTCATTCAAATTCCTTGGGACACACATAAATAACACCCTCAAATGGAAGCAACACGCAGATGAAATCTTCAAAAAAGCCAATAAAAGACTGTTTTTCCTCAAACAGCTTAGAAAGTTCAGAGTCAGACACAACATTCTCCTTCAGTTCTACACAGCCATCATTGAAAGTATTCTCACTTCATCAATATTAGTCTGGTATGAAAATTTGGACAGAACAAAACTCCAACGTATCATCAACAAATCATCCAAAATCACTGAACACACACTCCCATCCATAGACACTCTGTATCAAAGATGCACCATACAGCAGGCTAGGAAAATCTCTTCAGACCATCCACACCCTGCTCACCACCTGTTCACACTCATGCCCTCTGGGAGGTGCTACAGGTCCTTGCCAGCCAAAACAGTCAGATTCAAAAACAGTTTTTCCCCATAGCCATACAGACACTAAACAAATCAATGCCCTGATGTGACTTGTTGTGCTTTGTTTGGTTGTTTTTGTCATGTATTTGTATTCGTATTGTTTTGTTCATTGTATTATTTAATGACACAGTAGATGTGAGCATGAAATGCTGTACCGGAAACAAATTCCACCAAGTTTGATGTGTGTCCATTAATAAATGAATCTGAATCTGAATCTGAATCTAGTGTAATCATCCGACATGTTTTTATCTTTTCCCAAAGGATTATCAGTGTTACACTGCTGCCCTCTAGTGGCTGCAAACACACACTGCATCCAGCCTTCTACTACTGCTGCTACTATGAGCACACACTACTGCTGCTGAGGTTGCTGCTTCTTCTGCTGCTGCTAATGCAGCTACTTCTGTCTGTGAGCTGCACACAACTTTCATTATTCATTCATCTGATGCTGATCAAACTGCATGTTCATCCAACCAACAATAAAAACTAAATGATGTACAGCACTTTGTTTCAGGCTCTTCAGATGTTTGGATTCTTCTCCATCAGCATCAGGAGGTGTCTGATGCTCCCAGATTCCTTGTGCAGCAGGACAAGCAGCCCAAACATCCAGCCAGACTCATGAAGAACCATCTGCAGCCACAAGAAGAAGCAGGAGTCCTGCAGCAGATGGGCTGAGCTCAAAGAGTCCTGATCTCAGCATCGTGGAGTCAGTCTGGATCACATGAAGAGACACTGAGACACACTGAATCCTCACAAGAACTGTGGCAAGTTCTCCAAGATGCTGGAAACAAGCGACCTGCTACAGAAGCAGGAGCCCAAAGAGTCAGGAGGCCGGTCCAGAGCTGCTGTTTGAGAAGACTGTAAGGACCTCTGGTTGGAGAATCACTGAAACAGCTACAGAGGGATGTAAAGTGACCAAAAAGAGACAAAGTGACTCAGAGTGGTAGAAAACAGCCAGATTCAAAACTACCTCCGAACCATTAACTGTCTGGAAACTGCAACAAAATGTTTAAAGAGAGAGAATGATATGAAGATATGTAAAACCTGTTTACAGTGTTCACAGTACAACCCCAACTACATGCAAAGAGATTCTACAATGATTAAAATCAGACATAAAATGGCTCAGAGACACTTAATGACACAAAACAACTCCGATCAGATTCAACAACAAAATGAGACTCAAATAAACCAAAAAGCAAAAAGACTGCAAGAAATGACTGAAAGTGGGGCAAAATAACTGAAGAGAGGCATCACACATCAAGAAGTAAATCCAAAATGAACTCAAACAGACTGAAAGAGATTTCAGAATTCCTGCATTAGGGCTAAAATGAGAGATTAAATGACTCAAAGAGATGCAAAAGAACCACAAAATAAGAAGACATACATGCAGTGTGATGGAAAACAGTGAAGATGGCAAAAAAGAGAATGTTTTTTTTAAAAAAAGAGAGAGAGCAGAAGGAGATGCAAAAGTGGACAATACTCAGAACAGCCTACAGTAAAAGAGGAAGAACTGATGATTAAAAAATAACATTTCAAATGAAAATGATTTGAAGGAAAAGCAATAAATTCTTATATAAAGTTGAACTCTGATGTTTTTGCATGACAGATGAATTTATTATTTCTTAATAAATAAATGATAAATAAATATATAGAATATTTATAAATGAATAAATATTCTATATATTCTATCCCAATAAACGCTTCATGCACCACAAGTTTACTATTACTATTCTAGTTATTATATACTATATGACTGTGTCCTCTGTGGTTTTGTTTTCAGCAGCAGAGGGCAGCAGAGATATTTTTTTTGTTTTGTTTTGTTTTTTTATTCCTGAAATGTTCAAAAAGACACAAACCAAAGAAAGAAAACCCAACAACGACTTTTAGAAAACTTTTCATTAATTTTTGCAAATGTGGAGAATTTAATTTATTTTGTGCTCCAAATGATGTGGTAGTTTGGTGTTTCGTTGTGATAGTTTTGTATGTTTAAATGTGAATAAACTGGTGTTAAAGTTGTGATTTGAAGGGATGGAAACAACAACAGAAACAGTAATTCATTAATTAATTTAGCCTTTAAAAGTTTTATTTGTTGTTGTTGTTTATTTCTTTCTTTTTAATGTGTTTGATCTCTCTCAGGTAGTTGTTTCTGTGACATTTTTTTTGTTCTATAGTTAATATTTTTTCCCTTTGTTTAGTTTCTTCCAATTGTTTTGTCTTTATTTTGTGCTATATTTAGTTTTTTCAATTTTCTTTGTTGCACTGATTTTAATGTATTAAAATTCACTATTTGTGTTCCTATTTATTCACTTTAATTGATTTCTTTTGAAAGATTATCTTATGACTATCGAATTTTTTTGTCATTTTCTCTTCTTTTTTAAGGATTTTATTTTATTTTATTTTATTATTATTAACCTTGTCTTTTTGATGTGTTTTTTCATCATCTGTTTATTCTATAGTGTTCTTTATTATAATTAATTTTACATCATTTTCATTTTTTTATTTTATTTTGTAACATAATTTTTGAGAATTCATGTCCCTTCATTGTAGTTGTTATTGTATTGTATTACATTTTTTAAATTCTTTTTTTCTTATTTTTCAGATCTTTTGTAGTATGTAGTATTGTTTTAGTTTGAATTTTATTGCCAGTATTTTTTCCAGTTTTTTCTTTTAATCGTTTAGTATTGATTGTTATTTGTTTGTTTGTTTATTGTTTGTTGTGACTTCATCGCTGAAGGATTTTTTCCCGGAACTTCTTTCCTTTACATCATTTACAGTCAGTACCGACCACCGTGCTGCTTACTACACATCCGCGGAGTAAAATAGTCCCAAAGTTTAACACCTTTGGTTCTCCGTCAAAACTCACAGCGCTCTTCAGATTTCGACTTTCCCCGACAGGAAACGCAAATTGAGGCGTTTCATATTTTTCTCACGCTGCCAAGTCGTTTTAGCTGAAGTGGCATTTGGCCGTAAATTGTATCACTACGCGGATGGAGACAGTCAGCCGGACTATTTAAGCTGCGGTGATTCACGCTGAGGCAGTTACTGATCTCTGCATCATCCTGGTTAGTCACAGATCCGCAGACATCATCTGTTCACTCGGACTGCGTTGGATTAAAAGAATAAACCAGCAACAACAGTCAGACATTTAGACTCTGTTTTTATTTTTCCTTTTTTCACGTCAAATCTTCTCTCGGACACTAACGGTGAGTTTGATACGCAGCAACTTTCTTCAGTGTAGTTTCTACTTTTTGCCAAATCGACTTCAAATATGAGCCAAATTCACCACCACAGTTATCTTCTACCAGCTTCACCAACTTTACTTTCACAGGTGACAGTTAAAGCTGCAATAATGTTGTGTTAAAGTGTAATCGGAGGTTTTGATAACGGAGTCTGGTGAGCCTGCGCAGTAGCTCCACCGGTTGTGCTGCGCGTCCTGTTGTTGACAGTTTTTCCTCTGTGTGGGACGACTTTAGTGAGTGTTTAATACAGCTTTATAGTTTTGAAGTTCATTTTTTTCACACTCCAGAGAGTAGTTTGTCGTCTACTCGAGATGAATCTGTGTGTGAATTACTTTTCATGTCCCTAAACTTTAACCATAAACAGAAGATTCCTGAAGTTGCTGCGAATTGAATGGAGTTTGGTTTATTTTACCAGCTGTGGTAACTGGTGTTGTCGGTATTTGTTTAATCCTCCCTCATTTTCCCCTCAAGGGTCTCATCTAGTGTAATCATCCGACATGTTTTTAATCTTTTCCCAAAGTTTGATGTGTGTTTGTTAATAAATATGAGCTAAATCAGACAGTGACATGTACTGATAAGGAATTAGAGCATTGTATTGGAGCATAAAGGATTTTTAAAAAGATAGTGTATTGAATGAAGGTTTGTGTGAGTACTTAAAGCCAAATCATTTTGAAAAAATAACCTCCTGAAACTGATTATATTTGAGCTGAAGCCAGTTTTTGAATAGTTTGTTTTTTGGGGAAAAAAATCCAACAATTTCCAGATTTTTACAGTTTTGTTACATTACATATAATAACTGATAAAGTAAATAAATAGCAAAATAAATGCATGTTAACTGCAAAAAATGTAGTTTTATTTTATTTTGGACTGTGTATAGACTTTCTATTTCATCAAATGACAGATAATATGTAGTGCATCATACATGTTGACTTAAAAAAATGAAAACAGACCAAAACTGCAAATAATGACCACATCAAAAATCTGTATTTTTATAAATTTGTCCTCTTACAGTGTTAAGCCATAACATTACACAGTTTTTACATGTATATCTGCAAAAGAAATAAAAAAAATAATTTGAAAAAGAGAAATTCTGTATATATTAATGATTTAGTAATGTTCAATCTTATTTGAAACCTTTTATATCTTTTTCATTTCATTAAATTTCAGATATTATGTAGTAAAATAAAAATGTGTTAATTTACACGTTGACCATAATAAAAACAGACCAAAACTTAAAATAATATCCACATTGAAAGTTTATATTTTTACTAGTAATTTGTTCCTTTGTATGTGTGACTGTGTGGTGAGACCAGCTGTGTTGTTTGGTCTGGAGACAGTGTCCCTGAGGAAAAGACAGGAGGCAGAGCTGGAGGTAGCAGAACTGAAGATGCTGAGGTTCTCTTTGGGAGTGACCAGGATGGATAGGATCAGGAATGAGTACATCAGAGGGACAGCACATGTTAGAGGCTTTGGAGATAAAGTCAGAGAGGCCAGACTGAGATGGTTCGGACATGTCCAGAGGAGAGAGAGTGAATACATTGGTAGAAGGATGCTGAGTTTCCCACTGCCAGGCAGGAGGCCTAGAGGAAGACCAAAGAGGAGGTTTATGGATGTGGTTAAAGAGGACATGAAGGTAGTTGGTGTGAGAGAAGAGGATGCAGCAGACAGGGTTAGATGGAGGCAATTGATTCGCTGTGGTGACCCCTGAAGGGAAAAGTTGAAAGGAAAAGAAGGATGTGACTGTGTGCAGTTTATATAAATCCACTACAGTTATTATTTAACAAAACTTTAACCTCTCGTGTTTTCTTCCTCCACAGGCAGCCACGATGCCGCCGGTGTTGACCAGCACAAACTATGATTACGACTACGACACGATTCAGCCCTGCTTCTTCCTGGACGGCGAGGAGGAGGACTTCTACGCTCCTCCTCAGCTCCTCCCAGGTCCCGGCGAGGATATCTGGAAGAAGTTCGAGCTGCTCCCCACGCCTCCTTTGTCTCCCAGCCGGAGACCTTCCCTGTCCGCCGCCGACCACCTGGAGGCCGTGTCCGAGCTGCTGGACCAGGACTTCAGCCCCTCGGCCGCCTTCCTTCAGTCCTTCATCATCCAGGACTGCATGTGGAGCAGCAGCTTCGCCGCCGCCACTGAGCTGGAGCGAGTGGTGTCGGAGAGGCTGGCGTCGCTCCGGGCTCGGCGGGACTCCTCCACCTCCAGCAGCATCGCAGGCGGAGCAGCTGACCGGCAGGTGGACAGGTGTCCGGTGAACCCCGGGTACCTGCAGGACCTCCAAGCTGCAGCAGCAGAATGCATCGACCCCGCCGAGGTGTTCACCACGCCGGGCGGGAAGCAGAGCGGCAGCCAGGCGGTGATGGAGGTGGAACCAGAGGTGTGTCTGGAGACGCCGCCGCTCAGCAGCAGTGACAGTGAATCAGGTGAGAAGCAGGCTTTTATTTTGGAACTCCTGATCAATCATCTGGTTTTGGGTCTCTGTGGTTGTTCAGTGTCTCTTTGTGGTTGTTTTGTGTCTCTTTCGTTAGTTTGCATCTCTTTCTGATGGTTTATTAGCATCTTTGTAGCCATTTTTCTCTCATTTTGTGTTTTTGTAGCTGTTTTGAGTCTCTTTCATTGGTTTACATCTGTCTGTGGTTGTCTATTGTCTCTTTGTGGTTGCTTTGTGTCTCTTTCTTGTTGCTTTGTGTCTCTTTGTGGTTGTTTTGTGTCTCTTTGTGGTTGTTTTGTGTCTTCATGGTTTACTGCAGAGGTTCAGGTGTGGTGGCTGCTCCAGTAATTCTTCCATGAGTCTGTTGTTGTTGCATCTAAACAGAAACTAACATTTTATTTCAAACGGTGATCATTTGAATTTACACCAGATTGCTTTTCTTGTTCTTCCTCAGAAGAAGAAGAGGAGGAGGATGAAGAGATTGACGTGGTCACGGTGGACAGACGAAAAGCGTCTCGCCGGTCGGACTCCTCCCCTCTGGTCCTCAAACGTTCTCACATCAACACCCACCAACACAACTACGCCGCCCAGCAGCCCGCTGTTAAACGGTTGAAGGCAGAGAGCGGCTGCTCGTCGCCGAGGCGGGGCGGCGGCCGTCGCTGCTGCAGCCCACGGTCGGACGGCGAGGACGACGACAAACGCAGGACTCACAACGTGCTGGAGAGACAGCGACGCAGCGAGCTGAAGATGAGCTTCTTGGCTCTGAGGGACGAAATCCCGGCGGTGGCGAACAACGACAAGGCGGCGAAGGTGGTGATCCTGAAGAAGGCGGCAGAGTTCATCGGGGAGATCCAAGAGGATGAGAGCAGGCTGCTGACGGCGAAGGACGAGCTGAGGAAGAGGAGCAGAGAGCTGAAACACAGACTGCAGCAGCTCAGGACTTTACGTTAACACTTCCATTTCCCCGTTAGTTTCCCTGAATGTTTCACGTCGAGAACTGAACTGTGGTTTAACTACCACTAAAAATGACCAAAGCGGCCTGAACGCAGCTCAGCGTCTGTCTGTCTGTATTTATTTAGTTTTTATCGACGACTTCTGCACATTTAATTTGAAATGGTTGTGTTTTGTACATAATTCACGTTTTTTTTAGGAGAAATACGTTTAAATGCAGCATGTGACTGACTGTAATTGATAATGATCAGTAATTTATCATTTAATGTTATATAATGTCTTTATTTAATCAATTAGCAGCTTCAGAATACTTTTATTTTTATACTTGTTCAAGCTGCTCAAGAGACGAACTGCAAACCCTGGAAAATAAAAGCCCTTCATGTGTTGAAGGTTCTGCCAATGTTACAAAGTGTAAAAGAGATTTTTTTTCTGCACTTTTAAGAGAAACTAAACCCAAAACTAAACAAATCATTAAGTCATGTTATGAAGACGCTAACGGCTCTGTTATGTTACTGTAGCTTTATTTTGAAATTCCAGGGCAGCAGATGTGACGTTGGCTCCTCAGGGATGAATTTGGCTCCATGCAGATTAAGAGCACGTGTTCTTTTGGGTTTCTGGGAAGTATTTCACTGCTCTGACATCAGATTGAGCCTGAGAGGTTCTGGTCTCACAGATTAATCAGCTCTGGTTGTGTCATCGACAAACTCACGTTGTTTTTCTGAGTTCAGGGGAAAAGAAACGGGTGAAAGTTCAGCCCCAGTCTGTAAATATGAAGTTAAACAGCTGCTGCTTCACCATCGCTGGACATTTGTACCTTAATTACTCTGTAGATCATTTCTATGTTAATTATCCTGTACCTTAAATAACCTGTGGCTGATATAAATAACCTGAGTTTTAATCCTAATTAATCTCTAGGTATTTTTTAAAATTAAGTTTAAATGACTACAGACTATATAGGATACTACATAGTCTGTAGTCATTTAAACTTAGTTTGTAGTTGAGTCATTTCTTAATTAACATGTCATTAACTGACATCTTAATTAGCCTACAGTTTATTTACAGCCTAATTAGTCTGTGATTCATCAGCATCTTATTGAGCCTATAGTTTATTAAAACCTTCATTAGACCAGTTAGTCTGTAGTTTATACCTGTATAAATATACAGTTAATTAATTAATCTGTATTTGATGTATTTCTTAATTAACCTGTAGTTAATTAGCATCATTATTCTGTAGTTATTTTACACCTCAAGTAGCCTATAATTAATTTACATCTTAATCAGACTGTGATTGATTAGATTGTAGTTTATTAAAACCTTAATTAGCCTTTATTTACCTTGTTAGTCTTTTGATAATTTATTTTATAATTAGTTGTCTTTGATCAATCTTAATTAAACTGCAGTTAATTTAAAACTTAATTAGCTTGAATTTACATCTTAATTAGATAGTAATTAATTTATATCCTAATTACCCTGTAGTTAATTAAAAAATAATAATTAGCCTGCAGGTAATTTACACCATAATAAGCCTGTAATTAATTTACATTCTAATTACCCATTAGTTAATTCAACCAGTAATTAGATCTTATTTACTCTCTAGTTAATTTACAGTTAATTACAGACTATATTTGATTTGTGTCATAATTAGTCTCTAACTAATTTACATCTTATTTAGGCTGTGATTAATTTGTATCCTGTAGTCAATTAAAACTCTAATTAACCTGCATTTAACTGACATGTTAACTGAGCTGTAGTTCGTTTACATGTTAATTACCCTGTAGTTAATTACCCTGTAGTTAATTAGGGCAGAGCGGCTGGACTGGACCAGACACAGGATGAGGAGAAACTGATGAATGCCTGTGACTCCTTGCTGAGTCACAACAGTCCAGAATGCTGAGTCACTTTACGGTCAGCGGTGAGATAGGGGTTTCCTGTTTCCGCTGAAACTGATTTTGTTCCGAAGGTTTTTCTTTCAGGACCACATTCCTAAAATTTCACTGCTCATGTTCAGAAATTCAACCCAACCAGAAGTTTCAGGATCTTTAACAAGCTGGTTCTTCTGCTGCATAGCCACAAATGTGCTCTTTACTGTTCCCTGAGCAGTTTAATGGTTTCAAGTTTGGAAGTTTGTCTGATGAACGGACAGAACAGGGAGAAATGGACTCACAAATTGTCTATATAAGGGATTCCACATTGAGACTTTATCTCACAGGGATGATGGTCAGCTTCCAGGTGTCCAGAAGATGCAGCTGATCCTTTAAAGACCTCATTGGACCCCTTAGGTTTTCACATAAAGACAGAATCTGTAGTAGAGGAAAGGCTGCAGGCCTCCCTGAGCAGCTGATCTGAAACTCTGACGGTGGCACTGAAATATTCCCACTGAGCAACTTTATCCAGACTGTTCTGACACAAACTGATATTTAACGATTGGAAGTCATGAATCTGATTGGACAAGCAGAAAGTACCAAAGTATTCACACATTTTGTACAATTTCTGTTCATGGATAAAACTGATATTTCCCTTCGGTTTACACTGAATAAATCATGAAGACATGAACTGCTTTTATACATTTTTACACTTATGACACAAATATCGTTACGCTATAAGATGAATTTTCCAGTCCTGCATCCATTCATCCTGCTTCTGGCTTCTGCGTCTGGAACTATGCATGGCCATCCAAAATACAATCATCAAATCCAGACACTTACATCTCAGATGATTCCAAATTGAATCGGCTCCAATTATCTGCGACCTTATTAAATTCAACAGTGGAATATTCACTCCCATAAACAACCAGAAATTAACCTTATAAAGACTATATATTGATAAGTGAGGCCTTAAAGTAGAAACTAACACCTGAGTCCAGCTGTTGTTTCCAGCCAGTCTAACTACTTTAGCCTGTTTCTGAAATGAGCTGTGAACATCAGAACCTTTATGGGCTGGGTCTGTCCGCATCACGGCTCCAAATGGGGAAAAGAGTTTCCAAAAGAACTGAAAAATCTGATTGTGAGACTTCACAAAGATGGAAAAGGATCCAGGAAGATCAATGAGCAACTAAAAAAATCAGTGACACACATTTGTAGCAGTAATCAGTAGGGCTGGCCCGAATAGTGGTTTCTGGTCTCCGGATATTCAGGCCCTATTAAAGACGAATATCCGAATATTCGTTCCGCCCCGTAACGTCTGGGAGGGGGGCGAATATTCGGATCCATTCGTCCAAACAGCGGAGGTCTTCAGCATCTTGTCTTGTGTTTATGCAATGAAGTGAAGCGTGACGTCAGAGTCTGCAGCAACCCGGCCATTCAGGTGGTGGTAAGAAACAGGAATGGATGAGCCGAGATGAGCCAAACACGGCGGGATGAGCCGAAGTGGGCCGAAGGCGAAGGGAAGAGATGAGCTCCGAATATTCCTATTTTTGTCTGGGGGAGGAGGGGGTGATCACGTAGACATATGTGTATATGTTTATGTGATCACAGGACGGGATGAGCCGATGTGGGCCGAAGGCGGAGGGAAGACAGTAACGCCGAATATTCGTTCCACCCGATATCTTCCGACCGGGGTGGGGGCGAATATTCGGATACCAAAATTAATATTTGCATACCGCTGTAGCGAACGAATATTCGGATATTCGGGATATTCGGGTCCAGCCCTAGTAATCAGGAGGTACAGACGGAGCCATAGTAGCACTAATCAGGGCTGCAGTGATCTTCATCCTAAAGTGACTCCAAAGACAGTGAACTACTTTTACAATCCAGCTGTGAAAGCAAACAACAGTTACTCCAGACTTAGTACAGGATTATCAATGGAAATCAGTGTGAAGGACACTTCAGAACATCAACCTCTGTGGACGGAGGACAAGAAAACCATGAATGCTGCTCTTTGGCACAAATCTTCCAGATGGAACTTGAACATAAAAAGAAGCCTGATGAATGTTGGAGAACATTCTTTGGTCAGATGGAGATAAATGAGTTTGGCTCAGACGGAGTCCAGCATGTTTGAACCTGACCAGGACTACCACAGTGGATGGATGGTCCTGACAGTGGAGCACGGAGGTGGGAATGTGATGGTATGAGACTACATGAGTGTTGGGTTGAATGTCTGTGGATAAAAATACCATTTGAATGGAAGAGTCCCAGCCTGTAGAAGTTGCAGAAGCATGAGAACCATCCAAAACACAAAATCAGGCAAGAGTTTGTACAGAAGAATGACGTGAAATCTACAGCCTGGTCAAATATGTCGCCTGTCTTAAATCCAAATTAACTACTTTGGGTTATCTTGGAGAGAAAGGTAGAGCAACACAATCCCTCCCTTAAATATCAACAGAAAGTCTCTGAAGATGAAGATGAACTTTGGTATCCTCCCTGCTGTCATCAAACCTAAAGGTGGACATTTGAAGTACTGGAAACATGAAAGAGTTGATTTTCTGTTCCAGATGTGGAGCCTGTATTGTTAATATAGTAATTCTACTGATGGTTTTAATTTAACACTAGCACAAACACCTCACTGTTCAACTACTTTACTGAATGATTTGACTTTTAAATGATGTTAAACAGGGTGTTGACACTTCTGCTGTATACTGTGTCTGTAAGAAACCCTAATGCCATATGAAACAGATTTAAAATGCAAATATCTGCAGGTTAAAGTTCAGTTATCTTAATTTCTGTTTAGCACTGTGACCATGTAGAGTGCTTTATTTGGAAACCAGTAAAACTAAGATTTTAAGAAAACTCATCTCCTGATCGTAGCTTTTGCTTTACATTAATAATTCTGCGTTGTGATTGTTCGACTCTAGACTTATTCAATCTGACAAACTGCCTCTGGGTCCCCAGAAGCCACAGGTTCACAGTGTGACAGTTGGGTTTTGGTGATCTCATTCACTGAGAATGTGCAACACCAAAGTAAAGCAGGCAGATTATTGACTAATCTTGTGCTCCGACGTTGTCGAGGGTGATGGTGGCACATTGTCGCCCGCCTGAGGAGGTCCATTCCAGCTCCATGGAGCCGTCATTTGTTTCTGCTGAGTCAGTTTGTGAAACACTAAGTGTGAGACGGCAGCTGTAAAACTGATCCAACAGCCGCTCTGACACAGCAGGTGGTATCACTTCCAAACAGATGTCCCTGGAAACACTTAATCAGCCTTCACATAACTTTAGCGGTGAGCCAGAGGCCACAGTGGAGACATTGGGAGGGTTGAAATGTCCTTTACGATGTTGGAGGTCTTTAGGGGTGTTCAATGGCCTTGGTCGTGTGTTTCTGAGGTGTCTTTTTTAGCAGTTTTAGGCAGACGAAAATAAAGATAAAATAAATGTGGTCATAGGATTTGGGCTTTGTGATTCGATTGTACAGTGAATGCATCGTCCCGACAGTGAAGCACGGAGGAGGGAGTGTGATGATATGGGGCTGTATGAGTGGAAATGGGAGATGATGTTTATAGATAAATGTCTGCGGAGTCTCCGATCAAGTCGAATATTCTCTATAAACTGTTGTAGAGCAACATGAAACGTACGGTATGCTCATGATTCAGACGCTTATTTTAAGTCATGAAAGAAATCAGCAAAAGTCAAAATTTGAAGTTTGTTTTCTGCTTCCACGTGATAAGATATTTCTGATTTGGTTGGTCAGTTTGTCATCTACAACTGAAAC
Organism: Acanthochromis polyacanthus; assembly: GCF_021347895.1. Taxonomy (NCBI): domain Eukaryota; kingdom Metazoa; phylum Chordata; class Actinopteri; family Pomacentridae; genus Acanthochromis; species Acanthochromis polyacanthus. The sequence goes on from NC_067121.1 coordinate 5,569,762, forward strand.
ATTTCTAACCCTCTGAACGCCAAGCAGTCGTTTGGTGTTTTTGGTGATATTTTTTGCCATTGTGTTTCTAATATGACAAATGGTGGTTCTAAATGCTGTGGATATTTAACTATTTCCATGTTTCCAGCCTCTACAAACGTTTTCTCTGCTCATCAGCTGTAGAAAGATGTTTCGTTCTGTCACGTTTTTGACATTCGGTGTCTAATTTGTGTTGTTTTTGTCTTTTTTCTGTCATTTTGTCCTGTTTTTTGCTCTTTAGTGCCATTTGTTTGGTCTCGTTTTTGTCTTTTGGGTCATTTTGTGTCTATGTTTGGTTGTTTTCTGTCTATTTTTGTGTCTCATTTGTCATTTTGCGTCGTTTCATCTTGTTTTTTGGCGTTCTGTGTCTCATGTCTGTAACTTGGTATTTTGTTTGTGTTGTTTTGCCTTTTTTCTGTCACTTTGTGTTGTTTTTTGTCATTTTGTGTCATTTTTACCACCCGGAAAAAACGTCGTTTTCTGGAAGGTATTGTTTTGAGCTGCATGGTCTTGCTTGCTTGTTTGTCTGTAACAATTTGGTTTCCGCGTGATAACTCGATAAAATATTGATGTAGCCTCACCATATTTGGTACACAGGTGTACCACAATAAGATACAGGTCAAGTTCGCATTTGGTGACCTTGACCTAATTTCAAGGTCACAGGGGTCACCTTTGTAAATGTGGTTTCCGCCATGACATACAGATGACCTCGCCGGGCGGTCCAAGTTTGGTAAAACTTCTTGTTTGGTCTTGTTTTTGTCATTTTTAGTGTCATTTAGGTTGTTTTGTACCTATTTTTTGTTGTTTTCTGTCTATTTTTGTGTCTCATTTGTCATGTTGCGTCGCTTCGTCTTGTTTTTCGGCGTTCTGTGTCTCATTTCTGTAACTTGGTATTTTGTTTGTGTTGTTTTGCCTTTTTTCTGTCACTTTGTGTTGTTTTTTTGTCATTTTGTGTCATTTTTTGGTCTTGTTTTTGTCATTTTCTCTGTCATTTAGGTTTTTTTGTGCCTATTTTTGTTGTTTTCTGTCTTATTTTTGCGTCTCATTTGTCATTTTGTGTCGTTTTGTTTTGTTTTTCGGCATTCTGTGTCTCATTTGTGTCTTTTGGTATCTTGGTTGTGTTGTTCTAGCATTTTTTCTGTCACTTTGTGCTTTTTTTTGCCATTTTGTGTCATCTTCTGTGTGTTTTAGGTCTACTTTTTGTTGTTTTCTGGTCTGGTTTTGCATTTTGTTTGTCAGTTTGTGTCATTTTGTCTAATTTTGTTTATTGTGTCCCATTTATGTAATTTTGTTTTGTTTTCTGGAGCTCTGTCTCGTTTTTGCCATTTATGTCTTGTTACTGTCGTTTCGTGTTTTACTTCTTGCCATTTGTTCTTTTTTTGACATTTTCTGTTGCTGTGGTTTTGTTTTTGTCATTTTGAGCATCATTGTGTTTCTGATTTTCATGTTTTGCATCGTATCGTGCCACTTTGTGATCGTTGTGTCTCCTCATACTGTAGATATTTTTCTATCTCCGCGTTTCCTCTCCAGATTTTTTCTTTCTACTCTGCTCATCATCTCTAGAGAGATGTTTCACCATGCTGATTATCTTCCAACACTGATTCTGAGTCATGCTGCATTTATTTTATCAAAACGTTTTGTTTTTTTTAAAATTTTCCTCTGTTCTGTGGAAACACTGCCTGCATTTTTCCTGAGTTTTCCATGTTTGGTCACAGCTGAATCGGTCATGGAGAATCAGTCGTGCCGAGGAGGACAGATTTTTTTAGTTTTTTGCAGGAAAATTCATTTTTGTAGAATTTTCAAATGCGAAATGTAGATTGAAGATGTTTTTTAAATGAAACATTGTAGTTTTAGACTTTAATTTGGGGAATTTTTCATGGTCCTATTTGTGGTTAAAATGAGGAAAAGTGTCCCAGGCAGCTTTTACACTCCAAACAGTGTTGAGTTTCATTGTTGGATCAGTAAGAAATGTTTGTAAGACTGGGGTCTTTGTGATTTTATCCTTTAAGGCTTCCCTCAGGGTCTTATCTGTGGTGTTTCGTGTGATCAGCTCTGCAGGCAGTGGAATCGGCTGTGAAAGTGTTAAAGCTCTGTAACGTGTAAAAGGTAAACATGTGAGGTCAGTGAACGTTCCTGCATGAATGCAGGTTAAATGATTAGCTGCGATTCCAGCTTCCTCCTCACAGAATCCGCTGCTTAACCGCAGAGTTTGAGGTATTCAAATAAAAACAAACAGTTCACTGGAGACCAGGAAACATCCACACTGAGATGTGAACGGCAAGCGGGAATTTCCATAGACAGCAACCAGTTTGAGGGATTTGCATAACAGAGACCTGATCCTGATTCTCTGGAGCTCAGACTGTTTGGAGAAACCAAACTGTTGACATTATTATCAGGAGTTTATTCATGCTCTGGTTTGTCACAAAATAGATTTAAAGCAGAAAGTTGTTCATTTGTTGAACATTTATATCCTAATGTGATGCTTCCTGACGTGTTTTTCTCACGTGAATAACAATAAAGTGCTGCTAGCCTTTAAAAGCAGAGACAGCTGTTAAGGTTTGTGTAAAATGCTGTTTAGATGTGATTAAAAACAGAATCACACGATGAGCTGCAGCTGAAGTCTGTTCATCAGGTGAAGCTGCAGCAGAATGAAGACGCTCTGATTGTGCAGCTGGAGCAGCAGAAGAAGGTTCACACGCAGCTGAAGAGTTAAAAGCGTGAGTTTCACATCATAAATGCGTGTTTCTTTAAATGTCACTTCATTAGAAGTCCAACATTCTCCAGAGTTTTCTTTTTATTTGGTAGCTTCCAGGTGGACTGGCTGGTCAACATTCTCTCATCTGACCAACGTCTCACTGGTTGAACAACCTTCAGTGTTACGTTAATCAGTAGAAGAAGAATTAAATCAACATTTTTCAGGCTAGTTTATCTCCACCGAGTTTTCACACCTTTGAACTGGTCCAACCTGATGGAGGCTGTTAGGTTTTTATCAGAGTTTATTAGTGCTTCTAAGGTTAGCTGACTTTGAGCAAAATAAGGTCTAATCTTGTCTTTTTCTGCAGATCATTCTTCTGTTGTACATCTGCATCAACACGGTCGGTTGGATGTTTTACCGGGTCGATGTTATGAAGCGTCTCATACAGGCTCAGGTGTGAATTAAATACATTTCAACTCAAAATGATTAAGTTTTTATGGACAGAAAAGTAATCAGCAGCTATTTAATTAGTTGTTTTAGTAATTTTGTTTTTGCAAAAGTCAAATACTGCGTGATTCCAGCTTTCTCACTGTGAAACCATCAGCTGGCTCTTGTTGGGTCGAACAAAAACACGCTGCATGAAAGCGTCACGTTTGTGTGATAAATTACATTCTGGCATATAAAATTTGAATATTAATGATTAAATAACAAGCTAGACTTCAATAATTAATGATATTCTAGGGCCTTAGACCAAATATTTAAACTAGTCAGGTAAATTCGTAACTTTTATTTTTGTTTATCACTCTGCTGTTGAAATCTGTGATATTAATGACGATAAATTAATTTTTTTCAAGTAGCTTTTTCAAATCCAACTGATCAGTGATAACATGAGCAGCACCTGTGCTACATTAGCATGCTAACTACGTGAACGGTGAATGAAGAGTTTTTCTCCAGAGTTCAGGAGGTTTCTCAGAGATTTTCTGGCTGAAACAAACAGCAGCAGAATCCCCCCGAAGCCGTTTAACTCCTCAAAACATTCACATGTAAATGAAGCGGATGTAATTTCACAGCTTCACATCGGTCAGAGCCGGTCCGACGGCCTGCAGGCCACCACTAACCGGTGGCAGCGCTTTTTCAACATTCCTGCTTGAGAACATTCACACAAAACCTTCAGTTCACCCTGCAGCCCTTCACAACCTGCTGATGCTTCAGTGTGTTTTTTATTCATCGTGATTTTAAACTCACGGTGCACCTGCGCTTTTAATCCAATAATTTTTATTATATTTACAGTTTTGGCTTGTTTTTCTACTGTCAACATGTACATTTCTTTATGCGATTTTACAAGATAGTATCTGTATTTTTTACAAAGCAAGAAAAGTCTTTGAAATAACAGTGAAAATTTACAAATTACAGCTAAAAATTGCCCCCAAAAATAATGTTTCTATTTATAGGTCTATGCATCTGTTAATATTGTTTATAGAGTTTTTTTTTAAAAAGCTGCTAAAATTGTAGTTCTTGCTGCCCTTTCAGACTGAAACACCTTAAAACTGTCAGACAGCTTGGAATGAACTTTTGTCCATCAATTCTTGGTTCCCAGAAGATGAATGTGGCTGGTTCTGGTGAACCTCTGACCCATCAGTGTGAATCATCTGCTAATTTTCTCACTGGCTTGTGTCAGATGAAAACAGAAACTTACTGAATGAAAGGTTCTGCTTATTTTTTCCAGTCAACCGTATAAAAGTGAAAACGCTCCATTCTGTCTGAACATCATGTCCCACCCACCAAATTTCAAATAATCCATGTACAAAACACTAAAACATGCAGTTGTTGTGTACATTTACTTGTCCTGAGACCAAATCTAAAAAATTTAGGAGAAAAGAATGTTTGAACCTATTTTTAAAATACCAAATAAGTCTGGGGTTCCCCCTGAAAGGGCATTTTTCTCGTTCCACCAACTGATGACTAAACTGGATCTCAAATAAATAAAACAGTTAAAGTTAAATTTAAACGTCTTTTTTGTTAATATTTTTTTTCATTGATATCTCTTGTAATTGTTAGTAAAAAAAATTTAATCAGCAAAATATCTTACATAATAATTATTATATATGGAACATTTGTCCCACAACATGTTAGCAAAATCTTTTTATCTGGTAGAAGAAGAAAACAGTGAATCACAGGAAATGCTGGAATTAACATCGTCAAGCAGTTTTCCTAAAGAATGGGCAGAGCAAAGCTTTGTCCTCTCTTATTTTTTTATCTTTTCATCCTATTGTCAGCCTTGATTGAATGTCTCACTCTACCTCATATTATCAGGATCAGACTGATTCTTTGGACTGTTTTCCATCAGTCAGTTTGTCCTCTTGGTCAGCAGTAACAGCTAGCTAAATATCTAGCATCTACTGCTGAGAAAAAGATCACATTAGCATGGATTAGCAACCCTGTTACTGTGATTAGAGTAGGGTTAGCAAACAACACATGTTGATGTGCAAGCTAAGCTAACCAAGCCTTTGATAGGTTTTTTTTTTTTTGCCTATTGTTGAGTTAATATGGAGCAGAAAATTGTAAAAGAGAGGGTTTACTCTTCAAAAAGCCCAAATGTCATCCCGTTCTGGAATGACCCATGTCTGCCTTCTGCTTCTGAGAAACGCTGTTTGTCTCTTTGATGTTCTGGTTCGACCTTTTCTTCAGGACTCTGTGGGCGGCTCATTGATATTTTCTTGAACCTGCTGAGGTGAGAAGAGTGTTGATATTTAAACGGTCCTTGGTGTTTCACACTGAGCAGATCTAATCAGCAGCAGCTTTGCATCTGCAGCTGTAGTTTGTTAGTGGTGGTCTCTAATAATAGACAGAAAATTCTCCTTTGACGAAGCGTCTCTGACAGCAGCCCTCCCACTCGGCCCTGCAGGGTTTCCCCGAACGTCAGGTTTCTCCCCACGCTGAGCGGAAAGCGAAACCTTGTGCGTCTGAAGACCACCGACGTGAAAGAAGCTGCAGCTCAGTGGTCTGGTAGTTCTTCTGTTGTGGTGCCGTTTGGAGAGAAAAGGGCTTTAAGTTCATTTCTTACATGAAGCTAGTTTTCCTGTCAAATCCCAGAATGAATTTCGGTTTGTTGGTGAAGATTCTGAAACGTGACTGAAAGTTCAGTAAAGAAGATCTTTGATGGAGAGCACGATCAGGTGTCAAATGAGGGCCTGTGGTGCATTCACTGACCGTGGACACTTTCCTTTGGCCACTCAGGAGGTCAACCTTCAGAACTAAAGCAGTTTCTGGGCCTATTGTTGTTGCTTATAACACATTTTACTTCACTGTTAGTTAATTTTTTACCACAATCTGAAGTCCTGCAGCTCTCCGGAAACAGAACAATCATGAAGAAGGAGAGAGAACTCAGAAACACACAGTTAGAATGACAGAAATCTGAAAAGAATGCCGTTTTTTGTCTCTGAATTTTGTGTCTTGTATATCATTTTGTCTCATTTTTGCATGTTTTGTGTCTTGTTTTTGTCTTTTGTGTCTTATTTATGTCATTTTGTGTCTCTTTCTCGTGGTTTTGTCTCCTCATACTACAGATATTTATCTATCTCCATGTTTCCTCTCCAGACTTTTCCCCTCTCCTCTGTTCATCATCAGCAGAAAGATGTTTCACCATGCTGATTGCATCTCCAACGACATGTTCCTCTGTTCACTGTTTCTGAGGAATTCATTGTGTGTTATTGTAGTATTTTTGCATTTTTTCTTTCGTTGTTTTGTCTCTTTGTGGTCATTTTATTTCTTTTTTGTTACTTTCAGTCTCATTTGTATCATCCTGTCTTGCTTTTGTCATTTTGTGTCACATTTCTGTTGTTTTCTATCTTGTTTTTACCATTTTATCCTTCTTATTTAGTCATTTTGTCTGCACATACTTCAGATATTTAACTATCTCCATGTTTCCTGTCCAGACTTTTCCTCTCTTTTCTGCTCATCATCAGTACAAAGATGTTTCTCCATGCTGAATGGATCTCCAACAACCTGCTCCTCTGTTCACTGTTTCTGAGCCATGCTGCATTTATTTTATATTTCTGAAAACTCTCAGAATATTTGTCACTTGACTGTTGGTTGCAGTTGGGTCAGTCATGATTTTACAGTTGCAGTGAGAAACGCAGAATTTTCTGTCTTTTACAGAATCTGATGAGAGGAAAACGTTTATTTTCGGGATAATTTTTAGATGAGACATGCGGAATAAAGCGATTTTGATGAAAAATCACAGTTTTATTGATTGAGATTTGGCTAACTTTCCACATGGAACCAAACATCACGCACAAAATGTTCAAAGAAGCTGAAGTAAAAAGGCAGGAATCTGGTAATTCTTTGTGTTTTTGCACTTCCTGTGCTGGTGAACGGTGGGGATTTGGCAGCTTTTTAAACTGGCTGGATGGTTTTCAGAGAGGTGATCCCTTCACCAGGAACACTGTCACATTCTGCTTTCATGTACCAGCTTTAAAAAAACAAATAAGGTCTCAGTATTATTATTTTTGATTATGTAATGTGCAGACTGAAAATGTGCATGGAGATCCACCTACAGTTTTGTGGTTCTATAATTTAGAGTTTGTGTTTCTGTGCACAAACTCTGCCTTAAAGTCAAACTGTTGAACGGTCTTCAGGCGTTGCTCTGCTCTGTAAACGTGAATAAAAGCTCTGATTTCTGCTTCATAAGTGCAGCACGGTGTCTTAAAGTCGACCTGAGCTGAGAATCGGATTGTTTCGGTTTATGTTTTTGCAGAAGTCTTGTCGCTGAAACTCTGAACGGACCGATGGAGCGTAGAGAGCCGAGGGGAGACACCGGTGACTCACATGCTCATATTTTCCTCATTTAGCAGCACGTTTTTCTTCCGTCACACGTTTTCTTCTCTTTTTTCCGCTCAGATTGTTGCCTCAAAGGGAAATTCCCCCTCAGATCTTCAGAAATCCTCCAGCTGTGATCTTTCCTTCGGCTTTGTGATGCATTTTCTTGTTCTGTCATTTTTATTTCTGTAAAAGAATCCAGCCTTTATTTCAAATGCGTTTTAAACTTTCAACTCTCCTGGTTGATGTTTGATCTTCAACGTTATTTGGAAGCTCGTTTCTGACCTTTAGGGTTTCTAAAAGAATGAGACTTTCCTTACCTGGGAGGATTTTCTTGACACATTTGATTAATTTTGTTGATTTAATTCAACATATTAACTCTGTATAGTATTCACACAGTCACACTATTATTTATGGGTTTTTTATTCATATTTAATGCTTATTTTAGTGGATTTTACTCCCGTTTTCAGTTCAAAAACCTCATTCACAGTGAGTTTGAGATGTGCTGTGGTAATACTGAGGTATTTTTGCAGATTTATTTGAAATAAGCTGATAGAGACAGGTCAAGATGCTTCACATTATTCTAATATGGTGTCACAATAATGGTTTGTGAGCAAATGCAAATATTAAAAAGAAGAGAATTTGTGCAAAAGTACTCAACTTATATCTCCTTTTTTCAAAGATTTGGTGCTTTTTAAAAGTAGATTTTACTTCGTTTAACATCAACATTTTTAGAGAGTTCAGTTGTTGTGTTTTTCTTTCTGACCAGTCCTTGCAGATCTGCCTCGTACTCTTCAAACATGGTGAGCTGAAAATGAATGCAGTGGGGGTAAATACATGCATTATTTGGACAAAATGGGATTAGAAACATTGGCCATTAAATCTCGACTTAAATCTTGCTTTAATCAAAAATTTTGTGATGGATTTTACTTCAGTTTTTACTTCAAAGGGCCGGCTGAACTCAATATTTATCGTGAGTTCTGTTTGTATTTGACATTTTCTTTCTGAGCTTTAGATGTTTTTGTGAGCCCATAATACAGGTCAAACTGCTCCATACTCCTCCTACATGGTGTCATGAATGTCCATCCATCCATCATCTGTGCACTTAACCCTCATCAGAGTGATGGGGGAGCCTATTCCAGCTGATTTAGGGTGAAGGCAGGAGACACCTGGACAGGTAACAGTCTGTCACACGACCACATATAGAGACAAACAAGCACACTCACATTCACACATATGGACTTCAGCATGTTTTTGGACTTTGGGAGGAAGCTGGAGAACCCGGAGAAAACCCACGCATGCACAGGGAGAACATGGAAACTACATGCAGAAAGATCCCTGAAGGCTGTGATGCAAACCGGGGATCTTCTAGCTGCAAGCGAAAGTGCTACCCAACATGCCACTGTGTAGACCGTGTCATGAATGTGATAAATATCTTAATAATTTCTGCAAAACAGGATTTCAAAACAGTAAATCTGAAAATCACGGGTCAGCATTTTGAAGAAAAGTGGACTTAAGTCTCATTTGAAACTCCAAACTGAGTCTAAGTCCCAAAGGTGGTGCATTCAGGTACAATCTTTTGATTTTAGCCGTCACAGTACAGTCATCTGTGGGTGGTTCATGATGGTTATCGCCCTCCAGCAGTGCATTCTGGGAGGTCTGCACATCTGCTTATTTTGTTTCTTATAAACTTAACTTAATAAATTAAATCAGCTTTTGACTTTTTGAGCTCTATTAAGTGACGTGGATATGTTGGTAACCTCCTCTGTGATGTTTTAGTTTCCTTCAGCTCATACTGTCCACTGAAGACGGTTTTTCCACCCACGACAGCAGCAGAAGAAGAAAGTGAAAGTCAAGTTTTTGTGATCAAGGTGCTGCTGAGACTCGTCAGGAAGACGATAATCTAAAAATACCGCAGCGTTTCCTGAACTTCAAACGCACCACACAGCGCTTTCTGCGAAGCCTTTCTGATTTTCGCTAATCGAGTTCTCAGCCGTTTGTCCTTTAGACAGTCAACACTTCGTCTTCACGTCAGTCATCAAAACATTCACCAGAGCACCAAACGTAGATGAATCTGCTGCTGAAAAGAGTCTCCAACAGATCCACTTTATCCGCCTCTTTGTTTCATAAAAACTGCTCTGATTGTGGCGGTTTTAGGAAATCACTGAGACACTTTTCCATAAATTAAATTATGTTTTTGTGAGAGACGAGGCTCGTAGTGCCAATCAACAGGAAGCAATGATGAAGTCAAAGTTCTCCAGGTTTAGACCAGCACACGAGACGGATCCTTTAAATGTTTATATGATATAAAAGAAGAGACTGGCGTGTTAAACCCAAAATATGGCAGACATTTTTTGTCTGTGGAGTTTTTATGTAATCATGGTGTGACTGGAAAAGCTCCTTCATTGTATGGATAAAAAAATTTAATCAGCATGCTGCAGGAGACTTGTGCCCAAAGTAGTTTTTTCTTCCCTGAAATCAACCCTCAGAGAACTTCTGCTGAGGCCTTCTTGCCATCCTGAGTGTTTAATGCCCCTCCATCCACCCCAACCTCCCCCCTGTGCAGCTTAAAGCTACAGAATAACAACACAACTTCTGACTTTTTATCTTATCTGTTCCTGACACAGCATTTTACCGTTACGTTTTGTTGTTCTTATTCTGCTGGTTGCCGTGGCGATGACTCTGTAAGTGGATGAATTTACACAACGAGCTCAGAGAAGAAAACTGAGGAGTGGAAAGACACATAACTGCAAATGGAAAACAAAACACAGGGTAAAGATACACCACCGGTCGAAAGTTTGGGGTCACTTAGAAAGGTCCTTACTGTTGAAAGAAAAGCAGCTTTTTCAATGAAGATAACATGAATGATAAATCCAGTGTAGACCTTGATAATGTGGTAAATGACTATTCTAGCTGTAAACGGCTGATTTTTACTGGAATATCTCCATAGGGGTACAGAGGAACATTTCCAGCAACCATCACTCCTGTGTTCTCATGCTACATTGTGTTAGCTAATGGTGCTGAAAGGCTCATTGATGATTAGAAAACTCTTGTACAGTTATGTTAGCACATGGATAAAAGTGGGAGAATTCATGGAAAACATGAAACTGTCTGGGTGACCCCAAACTTTTGAATGGTAGCGTAGGTCAACTTTAACTCATTTAGAGCAACTTTAATGTAGAGCAACTGTAATTTATTTTTAAGCAATTTTAAATAATATAGAGCAAGTTTAACTAATGTAGAGCAACTTTAGCTAATATTGAGTAACTTTTATTCATATACTCTACCGTTCAAATGTCTAGGCTCATTGATGATCAGAAAACCCTTGTGCAGTTAAGTTAGTGCATGGATAAAAGTGGGAGTTAATTGTCTGGATGACCCTAAACTTTTGAACAGTAGTGTATGTGACTGTTGAATCTGACTCTGTGAATCTCAGTCATTTTCTTTGCAAAAGTCATATTTTTAAACAGAACACAGTAAACCCCTCAAACACCAGTTTGGCTCTCATTCTGTACTTCTGTCACCTTCTTCTTCACTCTGGGTTCATTTTTCACTGCAATCTTAAGTCCTGCACCTCCAAGGAAACAGAACAACCATGAAGAAGGAGAGAGAACCCAGAAACCCATCATGAATAGCATAATGTATCTGATTATTTGCTTTACGCAAAGTGAAAAGAAACAAAAATCTACATTATTCTAACTCGCTTTTACTGTTTTTGGTCCAATATGTTGATAAAATGAGGAAAAGTCCTCAGATTTTGTCATGAAGCTCAAAGTGCATAAATTATGTGTGGGCCAAGTTTGAAACCCTCAACTTTTACAGAAACGTGAGCAGCAGGAGAACATCTGGGTGTTCTGGAGGAAGCTGTTTACTGTGAATATTGGGAATCATAAAGCACCAGTGAGTGTTTTATTAGCACCTTATTCTTGCAGCAAAGTTAAACAGTAAGTCCTGGGCTGTATCATGATGTGCTACGAGTGTTTTTGCTGCAGTAAAAGTCGAGCCTCTGACAGAAACGAGGACATCCAGATGAAAAGGAAACGCCGCTAATCTAATCAGGCAGCTGCAGTTTAACCGGCCAAAAAGTAAAACTCCTGAAAACACCTGACAGCTCAAAGTGGCCGCTGATAAGCCTCCAGTTTACCCACGATGCCGAGCGGCGTTATCAGTCAAACAGAGGAGCGGCTTCCTGTTTCCCTCCAGCATCAATCCCACCGAGCCGCAGGAAGGAAGCTCCTTATATGGGCATCAGGTGTGAGCAGCGCTGAGGAATGGAGGAAAGTTTGATGAAGAAAAGGACAAAAAGCTGCAGGAATGTGTGTTTTCTGGTCAGATAATGTTAAAGGTGCCTTTAAAAATCATTTTTATTATAGCAACAATCATCTTTTAAAGTGAAATATATGATCTAAATAAATATATTAATATAAATAATGATAGTATAAATAAATAATGTATTTGTGATAATCTTTAGTTAAAACCAAAATTCTTTGTATCGATGCTAAAATTTTATTTATAGTGAATTTTTATTTGACAAACAGGTTTCTTCTGGCTGTAAAGGACACAAAACACCTGGCAAAACATTGTGTGTGAGATGTTTTATTTAATGAATTTATTTATTTTTTTATTCACTGACTAACCAGAGAACCACTGAATCGGCTGTTCTCAATTTATTTAGCAGAAATAAACTGAGAACAAGGTAGAACATGACAGAAATTCACCAGCATGAAGTGAAAAACAATAAACAGTGAATTTTCTCAAAAATCTGCCACAATTTCAAATGGTATGGATAAACATGAACATGTTATTTTCAGTAAAAATGTTTAATTTATCATTAATATCTCACTAAACACCATGTTTTAGGATGTTTTGTCGCTTGTTTGTGTCATTTCCAATCAGAAGAAAGTCATTTGTCACATAAGAATTTGCTATAAATCTAAATTTGGAATAAATAACTGGTAATAATTTGGGGTCTAAGTGTGTAAAATATCAGTTCTTATCAACAAAATCACTATGAAACGTCCCTTACTCAGTAAAATGATCCAGGTTTCATTTTAAAAGTATTTAGATTATATAAATTAGTGAAATAGTGATGAGATTTGTTGTTCCTGCGTTATATTAAACATCATACATTTTGCTAAAAACTTGCTTATTCTTGATTTTTTTAACATAAAAATCACATGTAACCACAATTTCCAATGTAAATGATTGAAACTCATTAACTAGCATTTGTTTTTATCTGTTTTAAGTTAATAAAGTGTAAAATTATCAGTAAATTCATCCTTTTTACCACAACAACAGAGTGAAAAGACTTTTTTTTGCCCCAGTTTGTGTCTGCAGGTGAAAAACTATTTACAGCAACAACCGCCACAAAAAGACCAAAACCAGGGCACAGGAAGCCCAAATAGTATCTATGTTTGCTTTATTTTACCGCGTTTTTATCTCACTTTATGTGTTTATTTCTGGCTTTGGATTTTGACTTTCTGATTGTAGTATTTTATTCACTCTATGTGTAACTTTATTGTGATAAACTCCACATGAATGCAGATGTTTGCTGCACAGTGAAACCAAACCGTGTTTAAAAATGCACAACCACATGGCATGAGCGAAAAAGAATGCGGCTGGATGAGCTGTTTCTTCACCCTAATGACACATTTCTGGCTCTAATGTGGTCACGCTGGTAGAGCAGGAAGCACCAGGAGAAAGTGAGCAGCAGCGAAAGCCGGCTCCACTGGAAGGTGTTCTGTTATCAGCGAGAGTGATAATAAAAACCACACACAGGTTTATATTTAACTGCCACAGCTGAAGGAAATCATGTGTGATGAGATAATGATGTTTGACCTGAGTGGAGGCGGGGAAGCCAAACTTCTTCTGTCTTTGTCTGCGGTGGAGAGCGCCGTGGTCTCAGGTTACAGCCTCAGTTTTTATGGAGAATTTATTGAGGAATGTGCGGATTGCACGTTTGTGAAGGCAGCTGCAGTAAACTGTGAACAGAGAGAGAGAAAAGTGGGAGATTTGGAGCTTGTTCTTTTATTGCAATAGAGTGAGGGACCACCAGGACAAACTGGCAGCAGAGAGCTTCATTTTTTGTCATAATTTTCTTGTTTTGGTTGTTTTCAGCCTAGTTTGTATCATCCTATGTCTTACTTTTGTCATTTTGTGTCACATCTCTGTTGTTTTTTTATCTTGTTTTAATGATGTCATCTTTTTGGGGGGTAATTTTGTCTCCTCGTACTACAGACATTTAACTGTCTCCATGTTTCCAGCCTCTCTCCTCTACTCATCATCAGTACAAAGATGTTTCTCCATGCTGAATGGATCTCCAACTACCTGCTCTTCTGTTCCCTGTTTCTGAGTCATGCTGCTTTTATTTTATTGGTGTAGTAGGTTTTATTGTATTCTCTGTAGAAACACTCTCACACAGTTTATAACATCTAATCTTCACACACTCTGGCTGTAAAGATAAGAAAACGTTCAAACACCACAGAGCTGCAGTTTCTCTCCGGTGGAGCTCAGCGCCCCCTGCAGGCTACAATCAATAATATGTGTCTGCAGCACCAGAGGCTCCACTTTCAGGACCCCAAGTCTAAAACCTTTCATTTGGAGACAGCGCCACCTTCTGAAATGGAAAATAAAGTGCACAACTGCAGGATTACTCACCGGAAGTTTTGATAAATTCTTCCAACACAATTGTTGTCACCTAACTCGTACAGCAGCTTTAAGAAAACCCATACAAAATATATGTCAAAATGTGTTTCTCAATTGAGAAAGACATGCTGTGTCTTTTGTTAGTGATTCGTCATACAGTTTGTCCAAAATTCAGAAAAAAATGTGTTAAAAATCCCCATTGAAATGAATGGGAGGTCGGCCTGACAACTTCTTTGGAACCTGTAGCTCCGGCAGATTTTAGGGGAAACGGGTCACAAGGCTGTAAATGTTATTTGTCTCAATCTGTGTTTTGACATCTTTTATGGTTTTTACACACTCGCAGTTTAAGTTTTCAGAACTTTTTGAAAATCCAGTCATTTTTCTTCAGCTAGAGTGGCTGACATCACTACATGTGGACCAAATAGATTCTTTGAAAAAAGTGCAGTTAACTTTGTGTGCTTGACAAAACTTCTACTCTACGTGAACAATTTCAAACCTAAAATGTTGGATTTTTGTCCTGTTCCATCCACTATAAGTCTTTTTGCTGTAGGACTTAGAGTTTTTTCAGAAATCCCCTCAGAGCTCAGAGTGTGTCGACAAAACTCTCATTGACTCTCACAGCAGAGACCAAAGATTTTGGGTAAAAATCAGAAACGGTGAGTCTCTCTAACCTGCCACCAAATCTGTATAAAACACATGAAAATACATCAGTCTGTTCAGAACAAGATTGTGCTTCACACAGTGAAAGATTTTTTCAATACAATGTGTAGTTTTTGAGCTGTGGCTGTTGGTTCCACGGTTTAAAAGGCGGATTGCACCTGAAATATTTGTAATTTTAACGGTTTATGCAAAGAGTTTTCCAGACAAAGTACTTTCAGTTTCAAAGGTTACTCAACTCAAAGCTCTACTTGTAATTTAAAAGTTGTACTGGACCCAAACGGTAGCCTAGCCGCGCTAGACCCAGCTCTTAAGACACAAGGGTCTAGGGCCGCTCGACAGGGAGGGAGGCGGGCTAAAAGGTTGTCTTTCAAATCACTCTGCAGCAATTGGGTAGGTATACAACCAATCAGCGCAACGAATAGGCTGACGGAGTTCCTAGAGCACCGGATTGTGGCTAAGTCCCATTAGCTTCCCAACCAGCGGAGCCAACTGGTATATTAAGGATTTGCCATATCCCGTCGGCATAAGTCCAAATACGTCTTTCTTCTCAATGAAACACTTCAGTGCCGTCCTTTGTTTATCTTTCAAGTTGAATTTTAGCTTCAAATCTTTAAGGGCTGTGGCCAAAGCCGGGTCCAAAGATAACCGTTTATTGTGCGCCGGTTGTTTCTGTCAGAATCGTCGCGCCTCTGTCGTCACTTAGTTACGCCCGCCTTCTGACTCTACACTTCATGGTGATTGGTCCGGCCAGTTTTAGGAGAATCCAGCCTCGAGCCTTATGGAGGGTAACTAGACCCACCCTGGCAGAGAATTAAATTTGTTGCCGTGGGTTGTCTAGCGTGGCTAGGCTACCCAAACGGCACTTTCTCTCAAGTTTTTTATTCATTGCACTTCTGGAAATACGACCAGAACAACCAGGGCTTCCTCTAGGTGGCAGTGGCGCATACTTTTATGTAAAACTGCCTTTGGAGGACCAGCTTTTTCCGACAAAGCATTAACGGAATACTATAAGCTCCTCTCTGAACTAAAGACCATGACAGATTTTAAAGATTTTTCCACAGAGACAAAAAAAAAGAATCTGGAGAAACAAAGCCTGTCAGCACCAACAGTCCCTACAATGACTTTCTTACCGTGTGAATGTGACAATGTGAGATCTTTTAGAATATGATGTACTCCTTTTTCTGCTTTTTCTGGCATCTTTGCGTGCTCCAGGGATTGTTTAACATTCTACATGGTCCCTGTCAAATAAACTAAGTAATGAAAAATAAATATAGATTTAAAAGTTCAAGATATTAAAGACAAAAACTACTCCTACTTTATGTTCAAGTATTTACAACTCCACCCAGACAGTACTCTTTAGTCAGCAAGGTTTAAATGTTTATTCCACCTAAAATACAACTTTGTGTTGTTTAACGTCCAAGAGTTGTATTTGAACAAATTGTGTATTTATGTACTCACCACCTAATAACAGATTGAACATAGTTTGTTTCTCACGCTTTGGCAGGTTAATCTTAACCATCCTGTCCAACCGAAGACATCAGAGCTGTTTTTAACGTTTCTCTCTTTAAATTGTGCAAAGTGCCATCAGATGACATGCTGGGAATTGTCTCTAAGTAAATAAAACTGAATTAAAGTCACAAGGGACAGACTTTTCTTAAAAATGTAAAAACTTTATTTGGCCGACAAAGACATCATTTAAAACAGGTAATGCCAGACAATCCCTGACGCTGCAGCATTAACATACAGAGCAAAATGAAAAGCTTCCAGTCTAATCACATCGTGTTCCAACATCAGTCTGAGGTTTTCCTCGTATCTGTACCGTATCGTCCTCATCACAGTGCTTCTTTCATCGACTGACTCCCAACAGATCGGGTTTCAGATGGATTTCCTACCGTCCAGCTCAGCTCAGTTCACCTTTAACTTGAATTCAACGAGCTTTAAAAAAGATTCTAAGAGAGAACACAGTTTGAAATGTCTTTGTTCAACAGCTGTTTCAGTTCAACCCACATATCTGGCTACTGAACCGTTTAATGCTTTTCCTTTGGTTGATTTTCTGAAGCTGCAGTTTACAGATGTGCCCTGAACGTCTCACAAGCATCAGTAGAAGCTACAAGTTGGCCATGCTCAGAGAAGCCTCTAGGCTCCCCTCGGTTACTGCAGCTCAGACAGAAAAGAGTTTGAAAACTGTGAAAAGATGTGTTCTTCTTGTAGATTTACCTGAAACAGTGATTTTACAAACAGATCTGCTGAATATCAGGCGCACCGGCGCGATGGATGAAAATGTTTAGTCTCAGTCTGACAGATTTTTGGTCGCATGCTGGAGTCATGAGTTGACAAACTGGGTTTTCAGAGCTTTTGAAATAGATCCAACAATGATGAACCTTAAAATTATTACCTCTAATGTGTCAAGAAAGTGGAATAAACCATAATTTTACTACAGGATTCCCACCAAAGTTGTTTATCCTGTAAAACTGTGACTCCAGCGGTAAACTGAAAAGTGCAACTTCGGCCACAGAGGCTTTTCTCTGAGGTAGAAACTGCAGCCGAGGAATTTAAATCGAACCAGAGGAAGAACTCCTGGGCTTCAGGTGATGGAAAACGGGTTAATATGAAGATCTGTAAGACTGTCGAATTACCAGAGCATTTTAAACAGACGGACACTAACAGATCTGCCTGAAAATTGTCAAAGCTGTGTTCACGTCACGTCAGAAGTACAGATCAGCCGAGAACACAAGCAGCCAACATGGAAAACTGTCAAGATGTAGTAGGTTATTTTAATCAATCACCCTCAGATGTTGTCTTGGTTCCACATGTTTAAAACTAAATACTGATAATCGACCTGTTTGTGGAACCTAACAGTCTTTTTGTAAACAGTTTTTGGTTTTGTCCTGATGACTAAGTGACTTGTTGGCCTCACATAGACCACAGTGGATTCATCTACTATCGTTCTACTATGGGGGGGAAATGCTGTGGATTTGCTTTAAACCAACTAGGTGGTGTTTTTACCCGGGATTTAGTGACAGTTTCCCCGCATAACAGTGATGGAGGAATTGTTTCGGTGGCATACAGGAAGTGGAAAAGTGTGAGGCACAGTGCAAATCCTCGTCAAACCAGACATTTCCTGCATGAAGGAAAGCTGCAGCGAATCAAAGAAAATCGTACCGACTCTTCAACCAATCGACTGGTCTCAGAGAAACAAAAAATCTTTCCACGGACCCCTGAGTGATTCTACCTGCAGCCTTGTCAGCCTACATGAATTCTAAATCAGCATAAAAGCTGGCATTTGGTATTTAATCAGTGGAACCTGGTTGCTTTCTACCGATTCCAATGCAAGAAGCTCTGAGGACTAAAACACAGATGAGTTAGCTGCTGGTTTCAGTTGTTCCAGCATGTCGGTTGTTGCGATACACAAACTGCTTTTGGCAGAGTTCAAACTGGACTTTTTGGCCATCAGAACAAGAGGCGGCTACAGTGATGACTTCTTTGGCATGTTGTTGGAGTCTACAGCACACGTGGAACACATCTACGTATTTCGTACCGACACAGGTTTCGGCCTGTTTCCATGTATGGAGGAGTCCAGTCGACTCTCGTGGTCTCGGGGAAATGATGAAACTGACTTAGAGCCTCAGTAGAAAGTACAACGCTGATGATTTCCAGTAAACGTTAAATAAGTTCAACCCAACAGTCTCCATCAGGTTGGACCAGGTCTAAGCTGTGGTGTCCACAGGTAGTTTGTGCCTCCCGCCGCAAAAAACAATGGATTCATCCTGGAAGGCAGCTGATGGTTTTCTCTTCATGAAAGTTACACCAGAGACTATTGAGCAGATCGACCAGCCGGACTACAAGGACACGTAGAAGTTATTGTCGTTTTTTGTAATGAAGCTGATTTTAATACGTGTCTGCAGCACCAGAGGCTCCACTTTCAGGACTGAAACTCTAAAACCCTTCGTTTGGAGACAGCGCCACCTCCTACAATGGATAATGAAGTGCACGACTACGTTATTCATTTGTTAAAGTTCTGAGGCTTGGCCCTATTCTTATGATAAATTATTCTCACAGTTTCTGGCACTTAACTCGTCCACCAGATTTTTAAAAAATCCCATACAAAATATACATTAAAACATAAACTTTGCGCTGTCTTTTGTTAGCGATTTGCCGTACAGTTGTGTTAAAAATACTCATTGAAATGAATGGGAAGTCGGCCTGACAACTGCCTAAACTTCTTTGAACCCCGTAGCTCCAACAGGTTTTACAGTAGAAACGTCATATGAAGTGTTTAACGGGTCACAAGGCTTTAGATGTTATTTGTCTAAATCCGTGTTTTGATATCTTTCACGGTTTTTAGAATTTTTTGAAAATCCTGAATTTTTCTTCAGCCAGAGTGGCTGACATCACTACATTTGGACCAAATAGATTCCACTCCACGTGAACAATTTATACCTAAAAATGTTGGAGTTTTTGTCAGTGCTTGAAAATATACCTGCAGTCCAAATCTGCTGAGTCACACTAAGCTGCTGCTGACGTTAAAAACATCCAGCGAAGTTCGTCAGTTTAAGTCACATTCAGCAACTTGTTCCCGTTTTCACACCAATGTTTCTGCTGTCATTTTTTATGGACGTCGCTAATTTATAACCAGGTAACAGACTCATCAGATTGTGCCTGTAATGAGCCAAGAGGTGGCGCTAGCAGAATGATAGCAGTGTTTTCTGAAAATTTGTAACTCCAAGCAAACTAAATTTCCTGAGATAAAAGTTACCTGCACTACCATTACCGTCCACCAGGTGGCAGAATAACCCAAACATGTAAATCTGACGTGACCTGAAGGCAACTTGAGCTGATGTTTTACTCCATCTGTTCTTGACTTCTTTCTCTTTTTTTCTTTTTTCTTTTTTAACCACAATAACAAAAAACAGCTTTTTTAAAAATGAGAGTGAAAAAAACAAAAACAATCACAAAGAAATATTAGCTAAAAGGTTTGTTCAGTAGTTCCGTCGAAATTTGGACCAAAACACTTGCGTCTCGCTGCGTCCATCGTTCCAGTTTCAGCTCCAATGAGTTAATTTGGCTGCAGCATGTTTTTGATCTGCTTGGAGGTAGCCTCATCGTTCAGATGTTTGGTCGTGTACCTGCAGGAGAGGAAAGGAAGTTTATTTTGAAAAGCTTGTTTCCTTCTGTGATGCTTGTTTGATGCTCCTGCAACAAAATATTAATGAGCGAACTTCAAACATTAGCCGATCATGCACCGAAAAAACATACAATAAATAAATACAAGATAAATTTTTGTTTAAAAATAAATAAATGAATAAATAAATTGAAAATCTGTCAAAATGGCAGAATACTATGAAGATGAAAAACCAAAACAAGTGAAAATAAAGACAAAGATCTATAAAATAAAGATATTAAGCTGATTTGAACCCAGTAAAACAACGTAATTAGCTGTCACTTTGTAAAAGAACAACCTACTACTTGTAAGATTAATGTTTTTTGATGTGGATATTATGTAGTTTTGACCTGTTTTTTATTTTATAGGCAACATGTAAATGGATATTTATTACAAACAGAAAATTATTACATTAATTTTACTACATATGTTTACCATCAATGATTTTTTTGTAATTTAACAAAGTGAGGAAAATCAGTAAATTATGAGTTATAAAAATCACATACTTAAAAAAATGTCCTTAATATGCATATTTTTTTCTTTCAAATTTCAGAAAATATCAAATAAATAAAACATGAAACAAGAATGTTGAAGCTGATTTCATGCAATGTTTAAATTTCTGCTCTGGAAGTTCATGGAAATAAATAAATAAATAATAAACACTCTTTTGCATATTTAAACAGAAAATGTCAGAAAACACGTAGTAAATAAAATAACTGATTTGTGTTAAAGTTTTAAATGTGTTCAGCTGCAGTGTTTTGCCTCAACTGTACATACAGCTGCAAAATAATCAGGATTGAAAAAAATCCCATTGCAAATGTTTTACATCTCATTTCAAACTACTAGAAATGTTTAATAATTCATCCATGAACGTTTGTGAGCAGGTTTTCGGACCTGAGAGCGTTGAGTAAACCCTCCACACTGCTGGGCGGCTGCTCCTTCAGCACCCTGATGCAGCCTTTCATCTGCAAACAGCCAAAAGAAATCAAAGGTTAAACTTCCTCTCTGGTCAGTGATTAAACCCATGATGTCGACCTCAGACTGCAGAAGTTTCAGGCTGAGTTAAAACCTTTAAAACCTCCTGTCAATCCGAGAAATCTGGTCCAGAACATCTGCTGATGTGAGGAGTCATCTGAGCTGCACCAAGAAAATAAAGCATGTTTGATAGGAAGTCAGATCTGGGAGGTTCTGATTATGAGCTACAGCGCTAAAAACATTAGATAACCCTCTGAAGCCCACAACCTACCACCATGTTTGAAAGGCTTTTTATTTAAAAAATACATTTCTGCAGTCAACAGCCGTGTGACATGCAGTTCTGAGAGGAAAAAACCCAAATCTAAGCTTAAAATTGTGATATTTCATCAAAATCTATTTATTATATATATCTAATCGAATGTTTTAAGACAAAGGAATTCCTTGGACATCTATTTCATGAGGCTGTTGTGTTGAAGAGAGACAAGACATGAAAAATTCTGATTTCTGCAATAAAATCTGTTTTGGAGCTTGACTGTCATCAGGTGAATAAACTGGTACAAAAAGGGAAGCCATATAAATAAAAAATGACTCATATTTTCTGTATGTTATTAACAGTTGTGGTTTAGTTGGATGTTTTGCTTTGATGCAGTATGTGAAGCAACTTCCTGTTTAAGATGGCGTCTGTGTTGGTACCAAATCATTCGACTGATAGAGGTTGAGCAACAAAACGTCGCTAATAAATGCAATTTTCCAAGTAAGACAATGCATAGGAGTCTGTTTGGAATATCGAATAATTTGGCAAAAACACGCCGTTAGCACCAGATTCTATGGAAAACAAAATCTAAACTTTCTGAGCTCCTCAGTTCAATTAAGAAGCCACGACCGACTCAGTTCAGATCAATAGTCAAAATGCAGAGGATTCAGATGAACTGCAGGCAGTGTTTCTACAGAGCAGAGAGGAAATAAAATCTACGAGATGAATCAAATAAATGCACCATGGCTCAGAAACAGAGAACAGAGGAGATACAATCAGCATGGTGAAACATCTTTCTACTGATGATGAACAGAGCAGAGAGGAGAAGACTGGAGAGGCCGGGAAAATGAAAATAGTTGAATATTTATAGTATGTAGAGACCAATCCACCACAAAAATGACACATAAAGACATCAATAAGACAGTTAATGACAAAAAAAGCACAAAAGAACAAAGAAAGGCATAAAAATGACAAATGACATATGCAAAACAAGTAAAATAAGACACAGAATGACAAAAACAGCATAAAAGAAGACACAAAATGATGCCAACAAGAGAGACAGAGGAAAATATAAGTGGATGAATAAAATAAATGCAGCATGGATCAGAAACAGTGAACAGAGGAGCAGGTTGTTGGAGATACATTCAGCATGGAGAAACAACGAAAAAGCACAAAGCAACAAAGGAAGACATAAAAATGACAAAAACAAGATTAAAAACAACTAAAGACACAAAATGACAAAAAAAACCATGCAAAACAACTAATATAGACACTAAATGACAGAAACAAGATGCACAACACGAAAACATGACACAAAACGGAGACAACAAGAGACACCGAGAAAAATTAAACACCTACTGGATCAATAAAATAAAAGCATCATGGCTCAAAAACGGTGAACAGAGGAGCAGGCTGTTGAGATGTAAACAGTAAATTATCTCTATTATGTAGAGACACATGAGCGCTTGGACAAATGTTGGATCCAACTTTTCCAGCTCTTTAAATTCAAAAAATCTAAGAATTTGTTGTTCAATTCATGTCATTCTAACTGTGTACAGACATTTCTGAGTTCTTTCTCCTTTATTCTGTTTCCGTAGAGATTCAGGACTTTAGACTGCAGTGAAAAATGAACCCACAGTGAAGAAAACTGACGCAAACATGTAAAAAACACCCAGAAACTCATTGGAGTTCAGGAGTTCAGATCTACTTCCTGTTACCACATGGAGTCCACCCATCAAACTAAAGATCAGCACACTTCCACTCGTGTCTCGTTAACAACGTACGTCTATGTTGGACGTCTTGACGAAGGCTCCGGCCGGGTGGACGTGGTCGTACAGGATGATGACGCCGACCATCACACGGAGGCAGAACAACACCGTCTCCTCACTGGCGAACCGACTGCGATACTCACTGCACAAACACAAAAACCACACAATAAAAACAGACAGTCGTGACGCAGGTCGGTGCTGAAGGGTGGACGATGACGATGCGTTCAGGAACACGGCAGGACTCACGGCGTCTCCAGCATCACTTTACACACGCTGGCCATCGTGCTCAGGCAGTCCGTCGTGTTCTCAATCGGCAAGTCTGGATTCTGGACGACGACAATAAAGTTTCAGCCAAAAACAAACAAATATGAAACGTCAAAGTGTCATTCATTTTAGAAAACCACACCAACCAGAGACATTCTGACATCCTGGAACCTGCAGTTTACTGTAAAATGTACCGACGCTGCCCTCTGCTGGTGCTTCATGAAACAACAGTCTAATGTTCTGCCAAAAATGTTCATTACACCCAAAATATAGAGTTTTAAATAACCTCTGCACGAACTTTAAATGAGAAGACAGCTATGTTTCCTGTTTGTTTCTCAGTTATATCTTCTTTTTTTAAATGAACAGAATTAAAGCGAGTCACTGCATCAAACTTCTCCTGACATTAGGACAGTTACTCTTTGTATTACAGGTTTTCTGGAGTTTTATGTCTGTCTATGCTAATGAGGCATCATCTAATTAAATATGTCCTAATTTGCAGAAACTTTCAAAAAGTCAATCTGTACCGTAAAACAAATCCAGCTCCAGATTCACTTTCATTTTGTTGACATGTCAGAGTAATGATGATTCAGATCAGACTGAAGGAATAAAACTGGAGAGTGTGTTGGATGTAAGAGCTGCTGGACTGGAGAGTTTAGTCAAAACTCAACTTTAAGAGATATGTTTAGTAAGATTACATATACTAGTTTATTGCAGAACATTATTCTAACCAACAGTTCTCACCATGAAAAGCCTCCAGTTGATTCTTCTTGCGTCATAAATGTTGTGAAATCTTACATTTCCAGGTGCAAATAATGTATTTTTTCATTGAATGTGACTGAATTTGTATAAATGTCCAGTTAAAGTGTTGTAAACTTAACATATAACTTTATATTTGGCTGTTTTTTTGCCATTAGTCTAAAAGAAGACGTGATGAAGCCAAACAGCCTATACACACGTGGACAAAATTGTTGGTACCCCTCAGTTAAAGAAGGAAAAACCCACAATTCTCACTGAAATCACTTGAAACTCACAAAAGTAACAATAAATAAAAATTTATTGAAAATTAAATAATCAAAAACAGCCATCACTTTTGAATTGTTGATTAACATAATTATTAAAAAAAACAAACTAATGAAACAGGCCTGGACAAAAATGATGGTACCTCTATAAAAGATTGAAAACTATTTGACCGGAGTGACATGATTAACTCAGGTGTGTCATTTAATTGACATCACAGGTGTTTCCAAACTCATAATCAGTCAGTCTGCCTATTTAAAGGGAGACAAGTAGTCACCCTGCTGTTTGGTGAAAAGGTGTGTACCACACTGAACATGGACAACAGAAAGCGAAGGAGAGAATTGTCCCAGGACATCCGAAAAAAAATTATAGACAAACATCTTAAAGGTAAAGGCTATAAGACCATCTCTAAACAGCTTGAAGTTCCTGTGACAACAGTGGCTCATATTATTCAGAAGTTCAAGACCCACGGGACAGTAGCCAACCTCCCTGGACGTGGCCGCAAGAGGAAAATTGATGACAAATTGAAGAGACGGATCGTTGGAATTGTATCCAAAGAGCCCAGAGCAACCTCCAAAGAAATTAAAGGTGAACTCCAAGGCCAAGGTACATCAGTGTCAGATCGCACCATTCGTCGTTGTTTGAGCCAAAGTGGACTTCATGGGAGACGACCAAGGAGGACACCACTGCTGAAAAAAACTCATAAAAAAGCCAGACTGGAATTTGCAAAAATGCATGTTGACAAGCCACAAAGCTTCTGGGAGAATGTCCTTTGGACAGATGAGACCAAACTGGAGCTTTTTGGTAAGGCACATCAACTCTATGTTCATAGACTCAAAAACCAAGCATACGAAGAAAAGAACACTGTCCCTACGGTGAAACATGGAGGAGGCTCAGTAATGTTTTGGGGCTGCTTTGCTGCATCTGGCACAGGGTGTCTTGAAAGTGTGCAAGGTACGATGAAATCTGAAGACTATCAAGGCATTCTGGAGAGAAATGTGCTGCCTAGTGTCAGAAAGCTTGGTCTCAGTCGCAGGTCATGGGTCTTCCAACAGGACAACGATCCAAAACACACAGCCAAAAACACCCAAGAATGGCTGAGAGAAAAGCGTTGGACTATTCTAAAGTGGCCTTCTATGAGCCCAGATCTGAATCCCATTGAACATATGTGGAAGGAGCTGAAACATGCCATTTGGAGAAGACACCCATCAAACCTGAGACAACTGGAGCTGTTTGCTCATGAGGAGTGGGCCAAAATACCTGTTGACAGCTGCAGAACGCTCATTGACAAATACAGAAATCGTTTAATTGCAGTGATTGCCTCAAAAGGTTGTGCAACAAAATATTAAGTTATGGGTACCATCATTTTTGTCCAGCCCTATTTCATTAGTTTGTTTTTTTAAATAATTATGTTAATCAACAATTCAAAAGTGATGGCTGATTTTGATTATTTAATTTTCAATAAATTTTTATTTATTGTTATTTTTGTGAGTTTCAAGTGATTTCAGTGAGAATTGTGGGTTTTTCCTTCTTTAACTGAGGGGTACCAACAATTTTGTCCACGTGTGTAAGTCTGTAGAAGCGGTACTGTAGCACGAAGCTGTTGTACTTTGAGTATTTTCTTTCTACTTCTCCACCAAAACTGCATTTCAGAGGGAAACATTGCACCTTCTGCTCTACTTCTGCTATGTCAGCTTTAGTTAAATAGTCGTCATTTTCTAAAAAAAAAAAAATAGTCGTCATTTTCTAACATATCTATGAATTAAACACATGAACAGAGTGATGAATTTATCAGTGAATAATGTTGGTGATTGTTTGTTTCACTCATTTTTTTGTTGTAATTTTGACATCTGGATTATTTAGTTGGATTAGGTTCATTTTGTCGTTATGTACTATACGAAACTATTGCTTATTATTGTCGGTTTAAATAAGCAATAGTTTCGTACCTGGATTATTTGTTCTATAAACAAAGCAACGTGAAGATGTAACTTTGGATAACTGTGATAACATTTCTCACTATATTCTTCTGAATTTTTAACAAACGAAACAATCTATTGATTAATAAAAAATAAAGTTTAAATCACATAAAGTCATGAGTAGTAATGATTTAATGAAACACTTTCTGCACCATCTCCTTCAACTTTCATAAACATTGCCAGAGCAGGACTTCTTTTTATCTCTTTTTTTGGAATGATCTGAAAACTTTCCGACATGCTGACCACCTTAAACATCATGTAACTGTGACTCACATCTGAGACGAACTTTGACGTGGCGTCGCTTAACGTCTTCAGCATCGGCGTGGCGCTGGCGTAAAACAGAGACATCCGATTGGCCAGCTCGTTGTTGACCTCATTTCCTGTGTTTGCCTTGAAAAAACAAATAAAAAATGACCACCTTAAATTCACTACATTAAAAATACAGGCGAGCAGCCTACCCTTCATTTCTGACATTCAAATCCTTTATTTTTCCAATTCTTTGTTTGTCCACCTTTATTTTTCGTGACAGACTCTAATGGAGGATACCAAATTTCTGAAAAACTGTTTTTTATCTGCTCTTTGATAGTGGGGTTGTGGTTTCTGTTTTAAACACTCCTGTGTGATCATGTTCTGTGGATGTTTTAAAGCTGGGATATTTCTCGTCTTCAGTCTTCTGCAGGCTGGGACTCATCTATCAGACAGCATCTTGGCATCTTACAGCTGGATTCACTTTTGTTGTTGTTTCTACTTTGGGGACTCAGTTTTCAATGCAGTATTTCTGAAGTTGCTGTGTTTGATTTTTAATAAGAGGAAACACACGAGTCGACAGATGATGGAATTCAGAATGAGTTTTTCTCAGGATTTTGACGTTTTACATTCTCATGTTTAATCTCACCATTCTAGATTAAAAAGGTCAGAATATATTGTTTACATGGACCTTAGTCCTTCTGTGTAGTTCTCGATAGTTCACTGCATCTGAAAAAATGCCCTAAACCTTTCTGTTGGGTCGTTTTCCATCCTTTTTCTGATCACATTTACCAATCTGACCTGTTTCTACATCTCTGCTGTGAGCAGTGTGTTGGTGACTTACAGACAGGTTGTTGATTCTCATGCGGCTGATGGTCCGGCGGTAGTAGCTGAAGTCATTCTGGATTGCCGGGTTTGTCATCTGAAACACAGAAGATAAAGAGGACGGTGGTGAGCAGCTGGAGAGCAGGTGAGGACAGCTGGAGATGAAGACGAGGTGAGGAGCAGCTCAGTCAGACCTTGAGTTCATCGAAGCGCAGCGTGAAGTGAAGGATGTGGGCGAACTGACGAGCCAGAGCCTGTTTCTGCTCCAGGTGTTGAGTCGGAGTCGAGCTGGAGCTGGTGAGGACGTCCAGGAGACACTGCAGGCTGGACTCTGGTGGGATACAGGAAAGCGTCTTTAAAATACATCAAATAGCAGACCAAAAGGTAAGAAACACGTCAACTTACTGTCATTTTACACTCTGGATATGTTCAGGTGACCACTTCTAACTCCACACACCACTAACAAGGTTTAGAATTGGACTAAATCTGTACATTTTATGGTGTCAGAGAGTCTGTTGGATTCTGGTTGCCAGAGGTGCACCCCAATTGTTTCAGAACACAACTGTATATGAAAACAAACCTTTAGAAAATACACTGGTGAAGGTTAAACCAGTGTTTCCAAAGATTTTGCCTCCAACAAGTCATCAGCATGAAGGTGTTTACTGCTATATATTATGGTCTGTTCTCAGAATAACAGATGCCCCATTAGACAGTAGGAAAGACAACATCAATAGTTTCAACATGACTGTTATTTCCTCTCTAAACATCTCAGATACATTCAACTCAAGTAAAAATACATTTGTGGAAAGGTGAGCCTTTAGAGTGCCCTGATGTTTAGGAGCCACTGGATGAAACTGACTGTGCTGTACACCGATCAACCCAACCTTTAAAACCACTGACAGGTGAAGAGATGAATGATCTGCTAGAATGGCTCCAATCGGTGGGTGGAACATATTAGGTAGCAGATGAACAAGTCGGTTCTTGAAGATGAAGCAAGAAAAATGTGCAGTGAGAAGATCTAAGAGACTTTTACAAACTGTGAGGGTAGATGAGGGGGTCCAACCCGGTCTCACGGGGATTCGTGAAACTGTCACGTAAATTTTTGTTTCGGTTTACGTGCGCACCAACACGATTTCGTCATGTTTTTCGTGCCGCTCACCACGAAATGTTTTTCGTGTTGCTCACAACGAAACCCGCTGTAGTAATCACATCTGAAAGTGGTTTATACCGGCGGACTCATGGCGATCTCAGCTGTCCATCGGCGTATACTGTTTGTGTGATCGCGTTTGCGGCCGGACATTCTTTAAATTCCTATGCAAATTGGTAAGTGTACCACCGGGTTATGGTTATGGTTAGGTTATGGTTATGATTAGGGACGATGTCATGCAAAATATAGCGTTGGATTCGCCACGGTTTTACATTAAAAATATAATATACACATTCGTTTGAAATACGTTCTGAGTGGCACGAAAAGTCCGTCGTTAAAAATACATTGGTGCGCATTTCGTGGTGAGCGGCACGAAAAACATGATGAAATCGTGTTGGTGCGCACGAAACCGAAACAAAAATTTACGTGACAGTTTCACGAACCCTCGTGAGATCGGGCTGGGGGGTCAGAAGCACCCTAAAACAGCAGCTGTGGTGGGGTGTTCCTGGTATGCAGAAATTAGAAACCACCAGAAGGAGAAAGAACAACCGGTGAACCACAGACAGGGCCGTGGACACCCAAGGCTCAGAGAGACAGTCATGGGGATTCAAGGTTGGATGATTTGAAGAGCTACTGAAGCACAAACTGCTGAAGTTCTTAAACATACACACGTGGACAAAATTGTTGGTACCCCTCAGTTAAAGAAGGAAAAACCCACAATTCTCACTGAAATCACTTGAAAATCACAAAAGTAACAATAAATAAAAATTTATTGAAAATTAAATAATCAAAATCAGCCATCACTTTTGAATTGTTGATTAACATAATTATTTTAAAAAACAAACTAATGAAATAGGGCTGGACAAAAATGATGGTACCCATAACTTAATATTTTGTTGCACAACCTTTTGAGGCAATCACTGCAATTAAACGATTTCTGTATTTGTCAATGAGCGTTCTGCAGCTGTCAACAGGTATTTTGGCCCACTCCTCATGAGCAAACAGCTCCAGTTGTCTCAGGTTTGATGGGTGTCTTCTCCAAATGGCATGTTTCAGCTCCTTCCACATATGTTCAATGGGATTCAGATCTGGGCTCATAGAAGGCCACTTTAGAATAGTCCAACGCTTTTCTCTCAGCCATTCTTGGGTGTTTTTGGCTGTGTGTTTTGGATCGTTGTCCTGTTGGAAGACCCATGACCTGCGACTGAGACCAAGCTTTCTGACACTAGGCAGCACATTTCTCTCCAGAATGCCTTGATAGTCTTCAGATTTCATCATACCTTGCACACTTTCAAGACACCCTGTGCCAGATGCAGCAAAGCAGCCCCAAAACATTACTGAGCCTCCTCCATGTTTCACCGTAGGGACAGTGTTCTTTTCTTCGCATGCTTGGTTTTTGAGTCTATGAACATAGAGTTGATGTGCCTTACCAAAAAGCTCCAGTTTGGTCTCATCTGTCCAAAGGACATTCTCCCAGAAGCTTTGTGGCTTGTCAACATGCATTTTTGCAAATTCCAGTCTGGCTTTTTTATGACTTTTTTTCAGCAGTGGTGTCCTCCTTGGTCGTCTCCCATGAGTCCACTTTGGCTCAAACAACGACGAATGGTGCGATCTGACACTGATGTACCTTGGCCTTGGAGTTCACCTTTAATTTCTTTGGAGGTTGCTCTGGGCTCTTTGGATACAATTCCAACGATCCGTCTCTTCAATTTGTCATCAATTTTCCTCTTGCGGCCACGTCCAGGGAGGTTGGCTACTGTCCCGTGGGTCTTGAACTTCTGAATAATATGAGCCACTGTTGTCACAGGAACTTCAAGCTGTTTAGAGATGGTCTTATAGCCTTTACCTTTAAGATGTTTGTCTATCATTTTTTTTCGGATGTCCTGGGACAATTCTATCCTTCGCTTTCTGTTGTCCATGTTCAGTGTGGTACACACCTTTTCACCAAACAGCAGGGTGACTACTTGTCTCCCTTTAAATAGGCAGACTGACTGATTATGAGTTTGGAAACACCTGTGATGTCAATTAAATGACACACCTGAGTTAATCATGTCACTCTGGTCAAATAGTTTTCAATCTTTTATAGAGGTACCATCATTTTTGTCCAGGCCTGTTTCATTAGTTTGTTTTTTTTAAATAATTATGTTAATCAACAATTCAAAAGTAATGGCTGTTTTTGATTATTTAATTTTCAATAAATTTTTATTTATTGTTACTTTTGTGAGTTTCAAGTGATTTCAGTGAGAATTGTGGGTTTTTCCTTCTTTAACTGAGGGGTACCAACAATTTTGTCCACGTGTGTACAGAAAAAAAAGCTCCTACAATAAACAAATGAGCTTCACAACTGGACTATTAATGAACAGAAGAAGGTATCTTGGTCCGATGAATCGTGTTTTCTTCTCCATCGTGTGGATGGCCAGTTGTGTTATTTGGGGATAAGTGGCAGCAGGAAGATTCTCTGAACAATATTCTGCTGGGAAACCTTTAATCATGCTTTCATGGGACCTCCTCCAACCCCAAACAAAAAATAGCCCCAATGATGCTACTGTGTGTAAAATCTCTTGTTGAGTAACATGTGGTAAACAACAGGTTGTATCTAAACCCAAAACTAGATCCTCGTCTGAACTATCTCAGTCGTTTTGGAGCCAAAACTTTGATCGAAATGAGCACAGAGTAAAAACAGCGAGTGAAACCAAAAAAACAAATGAGACTAAATGTCCTGAAGTTCAACTGACACACCCTCCATCTGCCCCTTCAACCTCCCAATACAGACATCTGTTCCTCTTTGTAGACGCATAATCACAGGTCAGCAGGATGTCCCAATAGTTCTCTACAACATCTACAGCTGATCCAAAACACTGCAACCAGAGTACTGACGGGAGTTAGCAAGAGAGATCATATTTCTCCTCTACTGGTTTCTCTTCATTGGCTTCCTGCATAATCTAGAATAAAATTCAAACTCATTCTTCTGACATATAAAGCTCTTAACGACCAACCTCCATCATATCTTAAAGACCTGATAGTACCGAGGCTTCTTCCCTGTTAAAAGGATGCTTTTCTTGCCACTGTCGCCTTAGGGCTGCTCTGGGGGTTCAGGCATACGGGTTCTGTAAACAATTTGAACTATAATTGGTGCTATATAAATAAAATCTAATTGAATTGAATTCTGCTATCACCAAATGAGGTGACAACAGCCCAGTGATCCTACTAGAATGTAGAGGAGGCCTCTACTGGCTCATATGTACGAGAATGATTAGCGGTGATGGATGGAAGGATGTGGTCTGCAGCTACGTTAAAGAACACCTTCCTAAACCAAATCCACCCTTCATGGCAGCAGCACTCCCTGGTGGCATCTTTCAGCAGGATAATGCTCCTAGCAACACGGCAAACACTGTTCAGGAATGGTTTGAGGAACTTGAGGAAATTGTTCAAGGCGTTGACTCGACCTTTAAATTCCCCAGATCTTAAGAGGGTTAGGTATCTATGAGATATTCTGCAAAAAACATAGGATCCATGGAGACCACAACTCACAACTTCCAGGACTCAAGGCATCTGCTGGTAACATCGTGGTGTCTTAAACCACAGATAACCTTCACAGGTTCATAGAATCCACACTAAACTGATCAGAGGGCAAGAAGGCGACTTGGAGAATATTAAGCCGGTGGATTTAATGGTGGCTGATCAATGCACATTTGTATTTTTGAATGGATGGATAGATGTACGGATGGATGGATGTACGGATGGACGGACGGATAGATAGACGGATGCATGGATGGACGGACGGACGGATGGATGGATGGATGGATGGATGTACGGATGGATGGATGTACAGATGGACGGACGGATAGATAGACGGATGCATGGATGGACGGACGGATGGATGGATGGATGGATGGATGGATGGATGGATGGATGGATGGATGGATGGATGGATGGATGTACGGATGGATGGATGTATGGATGGACGGACGGATGGATGGATGTATGGATGGGTGGATGTCCTACCGAGCTTCTGGGAGAACTCGTAGAAGGTTTTGAGTTTAGCAACCAGAGGAACCACAGCTGACCAGGCCTTCTCCTGAACACCCTCCACTCCAGGACTCTGGATCGCCTGAAAACACAAACACAGAGAAAAAACTGAACTGATCAGACGCCGTTTAACAGCGAAAGCCTGAAGACGACATAAAGAAAACAGCAGAGATCAAATGAAATTTAAAGAAACATGAGATTTTCTGATATTTTTTTTTTTGCCAGAATCGTCCTGTTGACTTCACCCCATAATTTCAAATGTACAGATTATACTCATAGACTGGATGTAGAAACCATGATGTCATTCATCAGCTCCATCAGTGGCAAGTTTTGGTTCTGATTCTTCATTTTATGAAACCATAAATAATGAACTGTTGGATCAAACTTGAGGACACTGTGCTAACACATATTCTAACTTTATCATCCATTATCTTCCAAAAGGAACCAGAATTTACAAAATGAACACCATGCTGTATTGAAGAAGACCTGAAACTACAGATTGAGTCCAATAATTTGTCAGAAAAATATCTAATGAGGGAATAAATCATGTAAGAAGTAAGCTCATT
Source organism: Acanthochromis polyacanthus (assembly GCF_021347895.1). Lineage (NCBI taxonomy): Eukaryota > Metazoa > Chordata > Actinopteri > Pomacentridae > Acanthochromis > Acanthochromis polyacanthus. The sequence continues at coordinate 5,602,826 of NC_067121.1, forward strand.
TTCTCAAAGACGTCTATACGTCCAGAGTCCTCCCCTGCTGGCTGCTAGAAAGAATGCAGGTTTTAGGCTTCACCTTCAGACTCGTCTTATTTTTTTTAGGTAAATCTGTGATTCCACACTGCCAGAGTCAGTTTTTCTTCTTCATCATTCTATGCAGTTCACCATTTCAGTTTTTAATAGCAGCTCCTGGTGAAAGTGAACTGTAAAACTCAAAGAGAACGTGTTAGGTTGGACCCAGCAAGATTTCAGTTTCATATATAAATACAGTGGTTTTGATCTGTACCTGGTTTAATGTGGTCTGAATGGGGGGGAAGCAGGGAAAGCTCTTTTTTGCATCTTCACAAACAATGAAGAATGAAGGCTACACACATTAGAAAGTGGGTTTCAGTCAGCATTAATGGTTTATTTAAACTGTCTAACCCGGTTCTACATGAATAAAATGTGGCGAGTAGGTCGCTCAGTGCTGTGAATTAAGTTTCATGTATTTTTCTCTTAAAGGGGAAGTTCGGTTTTTTTTCAACCTAGGGTCTGTTTTCATATGTCATTTCATACATGTGAGTGATGGACAAATGAATTTTCGACATAGCTCCAGTATTTAGCCAGGCAGGCAGCTTAGCAGCTCAGCTAGCAGCTCGGCTAGCGAAAAGTATGGGGCAGCTGGCCCCCCGCGTCAAAATCCGCCCTAACGTGCTTTTTTCCCCACACTGACCGGCTCAGATAGTCTCAACGAGTGTCCCACAACATACTAGAGATGAGAAGTGAACGAAAACCTCCACATTACCTGCCGATCGCTTTTGTTGTGGTCTGTATCCAAATCTCAGGACGCTAGAAAGCAAATCTCGTTCCGAAATTGCGCGATAGCTCGCGCCAGCACCGGGGTTTTGCCGCAAGCTATTGTGTGATTTCGCGAGCTATTGCGTGATTTCGGAACGAGATTTGCTTTCGAACAAACGAAGTTCCCCTTTAACTGCCAAATTAGAATGTCATTATAAGATTGGAATTTGTGTCTCTTTCACCTGACAGAGAATCTCACATCTGGAAACCTGAGATCTAACAATCCCGCCAATCAGTGTCACGAAGAAAAGAAAAGAAGACGCCCAAACTGCCGCCAACTGTGGTACCATCGGTCTGTTGTACGTTATCTTGTAATCATGAGATGGAGTGACATGAATGACTCCACCTCTGTGTATAGTCCATCCTGTTACCTGTCGGATCTCCTCTCCAGCTCCTCTGTAGGCCTGCAGGTCGTCCAGGATGACCCGAGCCTCCGTCAGCACCTGGTTCACCTTCTCCCACACCTCCGTCTCCGACTGGGAGGGCTGAGCGTCTGAAAAAACACAAGAGCAAAGGTTAGAACCAGCCGGTGTCGTTAAACACACAGATTCTGTCTGTCCATGAGTCTTACTCTCAAAGTCCAGGAAGAAGTTTCCTCCGTTGTTGTCGATGTCTCTGGTCAACACCTTGATCAGGTTCCCCATGCTGCACACACAGTTCAGACAGTGTTAGCGTTGTATAGTTTATGGGTGGTTTTTGTTTGATCCAGTCACATTTTCCTCTGTGCGGGCTCATTTTTCACTGCAATGCAAAGTCCTGAACCTCCATGGAAACAGAATAATCACGAAGAAGAGCTCAGAAATGTCCTCTCACATGCTTCAGGTGCTGCAATTTGTAAAAAGTTGAATTAGCTGACAAAAATTCCTTTTTTCAAATTCCCACAGGGGTTACAAGTACTGGAAAAGAAATGAGAACTCTCCACAGTTAAGGTATTTTACTACTTATAGTTTTGCAGTTAAGCCGAAAAAACTCTGACTTTTGTCATGTGAGCTGAGACGGAAGTAACTTATTTGTAGCACCAAGCAGAGCATTTTGTTTTGAGTTGAAAAATAGAATCAGCATGTGTACATTTTTAATAAACTGCTCAGTGTGATAAAACTGTGGTGTTTTGTGTAAACACTGCCTGCAGCTCGTCTGAAAACTCCCTGACATTTTGCTGAATCATTCATAGCATCTCAGAATTAGAGTCTGGTTAAAGCAAACCGTTCATTTTTGGTGGATTTTTAAACGAGACGTGTAGAATAGAGCGACTTTGATCGAATATCTGAATCTGAAGCTTTGAGCTGCACACCACACATGGTTCTGTTCTCAAAGTTTCTGAATCTGATGTGGGCGACGTTCCCTGGAGGTTCCTCTAATGTTCCCTGAATAATGTTCCTGTTTTCTGGGATTGTTATTTGGTGCATATATCTGCAGTTCACAGCAGTGTTTGTATTTATAAAAGATGAAAATGGAATTCCCAGCAGGAAACATGTTGATGACAGTGGAAAGGCAATGAAAAGGTTTATTATTGGAAAGTGTAGCTGCAGCATAAAACAGCAAACCTCATATTCTACTGCAAAGTCCTTTAATCCATTATAGTGCATACTTATTTAGTTGTGACGACAGCTGCAAGTATTTGACTGTAAATCCACATTATAGATTGGAACGCGGTAACACACACTGTAAACAATGTAGTAAAACACTGTAACTGCTGTACTTTTACACATATATTGGTCACAGCGTCGTGTACATGAGAGGAAAGTGGAGTTTGTCGTACATCAGGACGGTGACTCTGTGCTGCAAACGAGTGAAAGCTTAAAATAACGCGGTGTTGCTACAGACTGACGGCTGCGAGCTGAACTGGAAGCAGCGCCTTCGTGTTAAAAACAGCGAAAAGGGGAAGTGATGAAGTCTCTGAAAGTTTGGCCTAAATTTAAAGCAGAGGAAGTAACGCAGACTGAGCTCAGGTCAGGTAAGAAGCCGAGCAGAAAACAGATCTGAAGTGAAACTGCGACACCACAGCGCCGAACACAAAGCGGCAAAAACTGTGAAACAAACATCATGAAACGCTCAGAGACGTTCTCACGATAACAAAATGTCACAATCAGACGTTTAAAAACAGATCCTCACAACTCTAAGGCTTTCTAAACTCTCATTTTAGTGGATTTTCACCAACTTCTTGTCTTTAACCCTCTAAACTCCAAACAGGTCCTCTGTGTTTTATGCTCCTCACACATTATTCCTCACTGCACTCTAAAGTCCTAGACCTCTATGGAAACAGAAAAACCTTGAAGAAAGAGACAGAAGTCTGAAATGTCTTTAAAAAAGTGGATTCTTTTTGCATTATTTAATTTACAAAAGTTAAAAAACCTGAATCAGCATGTGTACCATTTTTTAATTGCTCAATTTGGTGAAAAAGATGGTGTTTTTTCTAAAAACACTGCCTGCAGTTCATCTGAAAACTCCCTGAATTTTTGTCACATGACTCTTGTTCACAGCTGAGTCATTCAAGGCGTCTCAACTGGGACTAGAAGCGCAGAATTATTAGTTTTTTACAGAATCTAGTTAAAGCAAACTGTTCATTTTTGGTGATTTTTTAAAAATATGAGTCATATAAAATAAAATAAAGAGATTCTGATGAAATCTCGGGCTGCACAGTGACGTAGTGGTTAGCACTTTGGCCTTGCAGCAAGAAGATCCCCGGTTCATATTCCAGACCTAGGCCTGGGATCTTTCTGCATGGAGTTTGCATGTTCTCCTTGTGCATGCGTGGGTTTTCTCCGGGTACTCCGGCTTCCTCCCACAGTCCAAAAACATGCTGAGGTTAATTGGTTACTCTAAATTGTCCGTAGGTGTGAATGTGAGTGTGATTGTGTGTCTGTATATGTAGCCCTGTGACAGACTGGTGACCTGTCCAGGGTGTCCCCTGCCTTCACCTGAGTCAGCTGGGATAGACTCCAGCACCCCCCATGACCCTAGTGAGGAGAAAGCGGTGTATAGAGAATGGATGGATGGATGGATGATGAAATCTCCTAATTTTAAGCCTTATTCTACTTACTTTTCCTGATGGAACAACATGTCACACAATTGAAAATCTGATGATCCTTTCTGTTTTTACAGTCTGGCTAATAAATGGTGTCACTTCGGCAATTGTTTGAAAGGAAATACGGCTTTGAAACCCACCAGCATGCTTTGGGTTTGGAGTGTTACAGAATTCTGAATAGAAATCTACTGGGAAAATTCTGTAACAACAACAATGCTGTTTCTGACTGATAAATGGGATCATTTTTGACCATTTTTTGAACATCATAACATACCTTTCAAAGCTGCTGGTGGGTTTTAAGGTCCAGACTGAATTTCTATACATGCACGGTTTCCTCGTTAAAGCAAGGAGCTGCCAAGAAGTCAAAACCAATGTTACTTTGACAGGGAGAAAGCCCATCCTTCACTATGCAAACCACTTCATTCAATGTAAACAGATAGAAAAATCTCCTTTAAGACACACAACAGGATGACTCGATGCAACGTGGCTGCAAAGAGACACAAAACAATCACAAAAAAGTTTTCAAAAATAGATGCAAAATGAACACAAGTAAATGCAAAATCAATGGAAAGAGTCACAAAATGACCAGAAAGAGCAAAAAGCTGACTCAAAAAGACACAAAATTAAAACAAAAAATCCTTAATTAAACACAAACAGACACAAAAATCCCCTCTTGTGAATACAAAATGCTTCCTAGATGTAAAAATTACTGCAAAATGAAGCAAAAGAACCAAAAGAAAAACTGATGAGAAATGACCAGAAAGAGATTAAAAGTGAAACAAAACTACAGAAAGGAGGAACAAAATCACTTAAAACACATTCAGGGCAACGGATACAAACAACTATAAAGACACTAAAGCAAAAACAAAAAGAGGCACAACTCAGCCTCAGAGAAACACAACCAAATACGAGCAAAAGACGTCTACATGTTGTTTTCTGTTCATACACAGAAATGCAGCTGAAAAATGTAAGAAATTAAATTACAATTTAGTCTTTTTACATATAAAGTGACTTTAAACCAACACGTCCTTCAAAGTCTGTTTTTAGCTGAAAATATTCACACATTTTTAGGACACAAATGAGAGAAAAGTGTGTGAAAGCTCCGCATTTCTTCTGTTTTCTTAATAAAGTCCAGACAGTTGGAGAGACTAAAACTGAGAAATGAACCGTTCCAATTTTAGATATTTTACTGTCAGCTCAGCGGCTGTTTAAAAAGATCTTCCTCTACTAATAACTGACCTCCTGAAATGTAAAGTTGCTTTAAGGAACATGTGGTTTGCACAAAGAGGTTTTCTGTGGGACTGTTACATCCAGACGGTTTGAAGCAGCAACTTTCATTAAAGATTTATCTGCAGATTATTCTGTTAGTTTAAAAAACTTCCCAATTTCTCTGATATTTCTTCCAGTATTAGCAAAAATCTAAAAGAAAAATGATCACATTGGTTAAACCAGCAACTGTTTGGTGTCAGAACATACTAAATGATAAATTATTAATTAGAAAAATCTGTCTTTTGGTGGTCTGACTGATTAATCGACTGTTTCTGTGTTGAAGCTGCTTCAGATGGAGACGTTCATTTGGTTTCTCTTTTAACAGCTGTTTACTTGTTTCCCTCTTAAATGTGGCAGAAGTTTAACCAAGCGGTAGAAAATGAAAATAAACAAGCAAACCATCTTAAAACGTGATCGAGTAAAGGTACTTATCTGACACTTATTCACACAAAAACATTAATTCCGTTCTCCTGCACATACACCCCCTGTAAAAAGTTTTGAGACACTTTCTCATTCAAATAAATTAGAACCTGTCTCAAAACTTTTGACAGGGGGTGTATAAAAGCATTTTCTGATCCTTTTTATCTGATTTCATTCCACTTAACTGGATTTTTTATTTATGATTGCATCATCATTGGTCAGCTGGCAGTCACATTAGTAAAGCAGATTTAGCTGAATCAATTAGAAGCATTTAAGTTTCATTTTATTTAACAGTTTATTATAATTATCTAAGACAGGGGTGTCAAGATCCGTTCCTGGAGGGCCACTATCCTGCATGTTTTAGATGTTTCCCTCTTCCAACACAGCTGATTCAAATGATCAGGCTCATTATCAGGCTTCTGCTGAGCTTGATGATAAGCTGATCATTTGAATCAGGTGTGTTGGAGCAGGGAAACATCTAAAACATGCAGGATAGTGGCCCTCCAGGAACTGAGTTTGACACCCCTGATCTAAGACTACAGGATGTGATGTAATCTGCTCGATTAAGGTGTTTTTAACTGAAGCTCTCTGTTTACGTTCGCTGTCACCCAGATGTCATCAATCTTTAAACAAATGCACTATTATGAATCGGTTACTGATTGTTTTGCATCATAAATGAAGAACCCTGGATGCTAGTCTGGTTCTGATGTGTCTATTTAAAGCTTCAGACACGTGAACGTTTTTCCAGTGGATCGTGAACTTTCGTTTCTACGCTGATGACACACAGCTGTTCCTCCCTGGTAAGGACAAAACTTTGATCTTCAGCTGATGAAAGAGAGATTTTACTTTTTCAGTGGCAGCACCTGGTGAAATAAACGATCAACTTTTGGATTTAATCAGGACAAAGAATCTGACGGTGATTTGAGTTTTCAGCAGCAACTCAAAATAATGTTTTTACCATCCTGGAAACATTTCAAAGCTATCCTCTAGCTTAACTTCTAACACACTAAATCTTTTCAAGAAATGCATCCATTTATCAACCACAGACTGGTTGAACAGATAGAATCCATCGATTTTTCCGCTTTCCAACAGCTTTTCTCATCTGAGACGTGCAGTTCCATCAGGAAAGTTCAGAAAAATCAAAGCTTAAAAAGGTGATATTTCACTAAAACCATTCTATTCTGTACACCTCATTTATAAAAATCTTCAAAAGCAAGTTGTTTGCACCAGATCCTGTAAAAAAAAAAAAGACTCAGTGGTTTTAGGTTGAAGTGCAGGCAGTGTTTCCGCAGAGCAGAGAGGCAAATAAAAGCAACTGGATGAATAAACAAATGCAGCACGGATGAGAAACAGAGAATGCATTCAGCATGGAGAAACATCTTTCTACTGATGATGAGCAGAGGAGAGAGGAAACGTCTGGAGAGGCTGGAAATAATTAAATATCTGGACTATGTGGACACAAAACCACCACAAAGAGACATGAAAAGACAACAAAACAACACAAATGAGACACAAAACCATCAAAAACAAGACAAACTGACAAATGAGAGTCAAAATGCCACAGAACACAACAAAAATAGACACAAACTGACCCAAATGAGGCACATAATGACAAAAATGAGACAAAAACTGACACACAATGGCAAAAGCAAGACAAACTGACACAAACGAGACAGAAAATGACACGAGGCAAAACAAAAAGACGAATGCAGCACGGCTCAGAAACAGAGGAGCAGGTTGTTGGAGATCCATTCAGCTTGGTGAAACATCTTTGTACTGATGATGAACAGAGGAGAGAGGAAAAGTCTGGAGAGGAAACATGGAGATAGATAAATATCTACAGTATATGAAGACAAAATGACACAAGAGAAATGAGACGCTGGATGGCAACAAGACGACATGAAAACGATGGAAAAGGGACAAAATTCTCCCAAAGAGATTAAAAAAAAAGCCACAGAAAGCAATAAAAATGAGACAGAAGCTGTTGGAAGATGCATTCAGCATGGTGAAACGTCTTTCTACAGCTCAGATACAACAGAGAGAAAACGCTTTTAGAGGCTGTAAAAATGTAAATAGTTAAATATCTGTCAAATGTAGAGCCTCCATATTTCTGAAAAATCTTGACTTCGGGACTTTAAATCGTTGTGTCTCGGTGTGTTTCAGCTTCTTTGCTCTGGTAGCTTTGAGGACAGACTTTCACATTTTAATGACTTCTTTTATCATAGACTTGAGTTTCATTTCTTTTAAGCTGTCTTTAATGTATTTTTAAAAATGTTTTTCAGCAGATAACTGTGTCGTTGCCTGTCTCTTACTAAATCTAATGATTTTATGATTGTCTGTTTGCAGTTTCTCACTCGTATTTTGAAGCGCGCTTCTTAAATGAGTATTCTAATCATCATTACTGCTTGATATGTATGGAATTGTCTTTCTGCTGCAGATTCATGCAGTGAACATGGAGTCGCTCACAGTGATGCTGCAGTGAACAAACACTGAGCTGCAGCACTAAAATCCTGCTCTCAGTTTTACACATCAAACAATAAATGCAGCTCTGAAACCACTTCTCTCACTTTGATCCTTATTTTTAGATTCTGCTCTTTCACTCTGTGTTTTATTAGAAAACTGGCAGCTCTGCACTGAGAATCACACAAAGCTAATTCAGCTGAGAGATGAAAGCTCCCATCAGCTTCACTCCACTTCATTTATTACTCCAGACTCGTTTTATGAGACGTAAAAATGCTAAACAAGCTCAGATAAATAAGCTAAACCTGAGAAAACAAGTTCAGCCGACTTAAAACATTAAGTAGAGTCAACTAGTCTTGTTTTACGTTTTCTAAGGAGCTTCTTCGAGCGCTGCGACTGAATTCACTAATTTAATGAGACTTAATTTAACGTTTATTAAAGGCAGTTTGTCAAACTACAAACAAACAGGAGACTCTGAGGAGTTTTAACTCTAATGATTCATTCTGGGAAGTCTGCTGATCGGCTGCTTCTGTCTCTGATTAACGTCATTAAACGATATGAGTGAATGTTTAGCCGTTATTATTTGAAGTCCAAAGCCTCCTTCAGACCTAAACTTATCTCAGCTTGTTGCCTTCATGTCTCAATCCACACTTTTCCGTAAACTTTCTGATGGTAAATTTCACCTTCAGCCACTCCAAGTACTAATAATAGTCATTTCTGAATTAAAAAGTAGATGGCTTCATGTTTAGAGGCACTTTTCTGAATTCACATCCTCATCAAACCACTGAATTCTAGCATGTTTTCTCACACACACACTTATTTTTCACACTTCACAGACACAGCATGTCACTCAGTTAAAGTGTTTATCCCCTGAGTGGCAACTTTTACACCCATCTCCTGGGCGATGGCGTCTATGGGCTGTGAGAGAAAACCTGTCCGGTCCAAAGCGACATCATTCTGCACTAAATAATGGAAGGGCCCAGCTTTAGTGATGCAAACATGGTTCACTGTAATCGCTTAATAAAGATCAAACATGTACTCGTCATGCTAGACCTCCAGTCACATTAGCGGATAGTCAAGTACAAGTACAGTATTTGTGATTAATGCAAGACTTTATGACCATTTAATCACCGTTATTCATCAAAAAAAAACCTGGCAGAGAGTCTTTCCTCTGAGTTTATTCTATACTGCAGCCTCAGACAGCAGCAGGATCCACATTAGCACCGCCAGAAAGAGAAAACAGCAGCAGTTACTTGTAATTATGAATTATCAATGACATGGAGACAGGATGGATCATGATCTCTTTGTCCTTTTCTTCACCTCAGACTGGTGAGAATCGCAGATACTTTGACGTTTCTAGTTGTTTAGGAATATTTAGTTTGAGTTTATTAGCGACAGACAACAGCAGGATCCATACGAGCGTCTCCAAAAAGAGAAAACAACAGCAGTAGTTTGATTAATGACTTAAAATCATACATTATGACCAACATGGAGACAGGACAGTTCAGATTCAGATTCAGATCTGACACTGATTAAAAAATAGAGTCTTCTCAGTGATCAATCTTGAGCACAAACATGGTTCTAAGAAGCTTTTTGCACATTTTCACTGTGATTGGGGACATTTTAGCCAAAAGGTCATTGAAATGTTTCTGGAACTGATTTAAGGATTCGTGGATTCTACTATTCTTCACCACACAGGAGTCACTTCTGGTTTCCAAGCAACGTCTTTAGGACTTTTGTCCAACTTTATAGAAGCAAAGTTAAATAAGCTAAATAGCTATTTCTATAGTCACAGCTGCAGACACTGTACAGGAATGTTTTATTTCTATAAATATTTCTTTTATCCAACGTTAATTTTCTCGCCACAATAATAAATATATAACCATGCCGCAAATACCTGCGATACAGCAAAAAGTCCGCTATACCAAATGCAATTTAAAAATCTGCGACACAGTGAGACCGTGAAAAGTGAACCGCGATAAGGCGAGGGACCACTGTATTTGCATCTGAATTAATCTGAATCTGATTAATTACTTAAAATCATACATTAGAACCAACATGGAGACAGGACAGGTCAGGTTTGTGCCACGTTATTAAGGATCCAAAAGGAAGTCGCACTTTTAGTTTGTCGCTTCCGGTTGTTTAGGAATATTTCCTCTGAGTTAATTAAAAACCTGCAGCATCAAACTTCAGAGTTTTAATTCTAATTTATCTCCAACATGGAGACGGGATGGATCAGGACGAACGGAACATTTCAGGTTTTTAGGAAATCGTAAATGAAGTGGGCCGTCTGATAAGCTGCTGTTAGTTTGATTATTATTTAATTATAATGTGTTAATCATCACTTTGTGTGTCGTCTAATTTCATGTGAACAACAAACATCACACCGCGTCTTTTTCTGTCGCTGGCTGATTGAATCTTTGAGGAACATTAACAGAAATGCCTCAAGTTATATGTACTCGTGTTTTTAAAGTTCAACAGTATGAAAACACACAAAAAAGACAGTTTAGGTTTAAGAAATTAGCAGAACTCTTATATTTACATTAAGTAACCTAAAAAAGACACGTTAGTTTGACTGTGTTGTTATGACGATTTACAGTGTACTTTTTACTTCCTGTAACAGATTTTCCTGCAAAATTACAGGAAAATCCTGAGACTTCTTTCTAGTAATATACCATCTTTATATAGCTTTGCCACTGTAGTAAACATTAAGTGTACATGACTGTACACTAAAACGTTTTCCTCTTTTAAAATGTAAAAATTAGTGAATTGCAGACAGGAATAAACAACAGTGTCTTTGATTTTAGGATCCAGAATTGAGGACTTTGTTTAATGCAAATAAAACACCTAAAAGTATAAAAGATAAGCGACACACTGATGGATCAGGAACAGCAAAGTTTGACAAACTGCAGTCTGTAGTGAATGCATTTAAGGAACTGAGAAAAACATCAACTTAATGTAAAATAAAGTAAAACTTTGGAGTCAGTGTGACGTTATAAAGATGTTCTCAGCTCTGTGCATGCAGGTTATGTTCAGTTCTTTTTGGTTTTGCCTCAGCAATCATCAGGGTTTACATTTTTAGGTGTGTTTAGTGAAACTGTCAGAGTCTGGCTGCGTGTTGACACTGATCATCGGGGTGTATCTGCGGTTTGATCGACACGCACCGACACACGGCGGGTTCTCCGGTAAACCCTCGGTGCTCGGCTGCAGCTGAACCGTCGGTGGAAACCTCCGGGATGTTCGTGAACGAGCCTCCTGCTGCGGAGAGTTAAAACCGAGCCCGGAGGCGCAGCTTTTCTCCTGCGCAGTGGCAGGACCTGACATGTCCGATCCACCCTGAGCACCGAGCCGCCGGGCCCCGCAAACGGCCCCGTTCCCTCCCCCGGCCCTCTCCGCGCCCTCCCCCTCCTCACCTTCACCGATAGCTGATCGATAAGTGCGGATCGATGCGCTGCGTCCGGCTCCGGTGCGTCCAGGTGTCTCCCGGCGGGCCGCCTCCTCTACATGCCGCGCCACCGTGAACCCGGAAAACAGCCGCTGCGCGCTCCGTTAACTATAAAAGGAGTGATTTCCTCAGGAGGAACTGAGCTCTGAGCCAATCACAGGCCGGCAACCTGAGGGGTCGGCCGACGGAGGCAACCGGAGCTCAGAGAGGGAGGAAACTGGGTCAGATTTTAACTTTTTAATCACATTTATGGGGGAAAAAATGTCCAAATTATGAGGAAAAACTCAATAATATTATATTTCTACTAGTGCAAAGTTATGATTTGAGCTTCATGTCCTATAATAATGACTTTAAAAGTCTCACATTTCTAATCTTGACTTAAAATTAATATATTACATTGAATATTTCACATTTTTACGTTTTAAATCAAACGTGTAAAGTTATGATTTGAGCTTCATGCTCTGTAATAATGACTTTAAAAGTCACAAATTTCACTTTACATTGCCTAATCTTGAGTTCAAGTTAAAATATTACACTTAATATTTCACATTTTTACATTTTTTCAAATTTATGAGTGGAAAAAGTCCAAATAAAGAGGAAAAATTCAATTATATTATCTTTCTACATGTGCCATGTTGTGATTTGAGCTTCATGTTTCATAATAATGACTTCAAAAGTCACAAATGGCACTTTATATCTACTAATCTTCAGTTAAAATTAATATATTACATTTAAAATTTCACATTTTAAGTTATAAATCACTTTTGTGAGAAAAAACTCAAATATATGAAGAAAAATGTAATTATATTACATTTCTATAAGTGCAAAGTCATGATTTGAGCTTCATGCCTGTTAATCCTGACCTAAAAAGTCACAAATTTCACGTTACATCTACTAATCGTGAGTTACAGTTAAAATATTGCACTTAAATTTTGACATTATTATATTTTAAATCACATTTTAATCCCAGTAGCAAATTTTTACTTTGTGCTTCATAAAGTTGAGTTTAAAGTGTTTAAAGAATTGAGCTTCATGTCTCCTAATCTTGACCTAAAAAGTCACAAATGTCATTTTGTATCAACAAATCTTGCATTAAAGTTAAAGTATTAACTTTGATATTTCATATTTTGGATTCAAAAAGTTGTAATTTTACTCATTAACTTACTTTGAAAGTGTGTAAACAGAACTTCATATCTCACAATGATGACTTAAAAAGTCACAATGGTCACTTTACGTCCACTAATCTTGACTTTAGGCATCAATTTCAGTCAGTAGCTCACAATCCTTGTTAAAAAATGTTAAAATATTACTCTTAATATTTCACATTTTACATTTTAAATCATGTTTATGAGAGAAAAAGTACAAATTATGAAGCAAAAGTCAATCATATCAAATATTGACTTCATATCTTGTAGGTTGGACTTTAACAGTTATATTTTTGGCATATTTTTCATCTTAAATTTAACTAATGACATAATTTACTTTGTGAGTCAGTAAGTTGAATTTAGCTTCATGTCTCTTAATCTTGAGCTAAAAAGGCTCAAATTTCATTTTTAAAATTAATCTTCAGTTTTAAAATATGATTATTTTACAGGTATTTGCTGTTATTTCCACTTTTTTACAGTCTAACACTACTTTAACATATTTTTTTCTTTCTCTGTTGCAGCCAGATTTTCACTTTATACCTTATTTATCTTGTTATATTGTATAAAATAAGAAGCTATGATTCTTATTTCACATTTTAAGCCTTCTTGTACATTTTTTAACATATTTTATCATTTACACAGCTACAGTATTAAGAAATTGTTTGATTTTAAACGGAAACATGATCATGAAACACAGCCACCAGATCCTACATTTCCCATGGTGCCCTGTCGCTCACGGAAATACGTCATCACCCGTGACCTTGGTTCTCTTCACTTGGTTTTGCAGCAGAGAAGAGCATGGCGAATAAAGATCCCGGCGTGAGTGTGTTTGTTTTTATAAATTTTGCTTTTACTGGATGTTTTCTGACAGCTCGTGTGTTCGGTTCGGTTCGGCTGGGCTGTTCGCGTTTCTTTGGTTCTGCCCTGCATGGCATTTATTAAAAGTTAGACACGTGAGTCTGATGTAAGCTAGCTTACTGTCACAGTAATGTCAGCTAAGTTTCGTGCAGCTGCTTTAAAGACGAACAGTGAGACAGAAGTTACAGCTGTGGCTTCGTTGAGGATAATTAATGTCGACGTGTGGACATTTTAATAACAGTGTAGCAGGGATGTTCAAGTGAGTTGCGCAGTGACGCACAGTTCCGTTTAAAAATCGTACAAATTAACATAATCTTGTCTTTTTTACAGACTTATATGTGTTGTGAGTTATTCCACTAATCTTACTATAAATTTGTAGACTCTCCTATTTAATTCGGCGTGTGTGTTTTACCTTGATCAGCATCAGATGTGCGGACAGGTGGGCCTGAAGCCACCGATGTTACACAAGCAAACCACCGTTAGCATAAGAAATTTATTATTAAAAACGTTGATATTCTGTTAAATTAACCCCGCTACGTGAGGTTAATGTTAGCCGAAGGTAATATTTGAGACCATAAATTAAAAACAAATGCTTTGGATCATCATCTGGATCCGTCTGTGTGTTAATGTGGCAGCATGTCATAAGTCTTGCAGGGTGCTGCGCAGAAACGCCAAATTCCATTTGAAAATCGTACAATTAACGCATCTTCGCTTATTCACAGCCGTGAACGCGTTATAAATTCATTCAGCGACACTTGGCAGAAGTTTCCAGAACCCTCTCTTTAATTTGGCATATGTGTCTGTCAGTGAACAGCATCAGATGTGAGGGCAGTTACGCCTGAAGCCACTTATCTTACTCAAACACTGAATCCCTAACGTACAAAAACGTCTGTAGCAATCCAATAATGACAGTCGATATTCTTTTGAACCAGCTTATCTTTCTGGGTTTTATATTACCCGAATTTACGTATGGAGCTCATGAATTAGAGGCAAACAATCGCTTGTGTCCAGGTTTGTCTTATTTTGCTTGTGTGCTGTGGAATTTTAAAATAGTCGCTTTTTAGAGGAAGTTTTGACTGTCCTGTGCAGAGCGTGATTGTTAGCTGGGCACAGTCCTTGTAGAGTTTTTGGGAGGGTGTCAGCCTTCATCATGCTGTGAAGGTCATCAACCATGAAGGACAGTATGGATTTACACTCCACATTCAGCACATTGTGTGTCCTTTTGGTGGTCTGAGCCGTGATATTTGTGTTTCAGGGTTTTCTGCAGCAGCTGCGGCAGATTGCAGCGAGGATGTCGTCTGGACCTCGAGGTGCAGGACTCGGCATGAAGCTGCTGATCGGAGCCGGAGCTCTGGCTTATGGAGTGAAGGAAGCCACGTACACAGGTAAGCTGCTGTGCTTTATATTAGTGTTCAGCACATCTGGATCAAACACATCAGAGAACGAATGCTGTTGGTTTTTGGCAAGTTTGTCACGTTTTGCACTTTATTCAAACAACGCACCATCTCTATAAAGAAAAACACTTCAGTGATTACAGTGTGTGCTTCTTTGTCTTGCAGTAAAACTGAAAAAATGTACACAGTGACTAATTTTAAGCAGGCAAATATTCTGTATCTGATAAAGAATAAGAATGCATGACACTGGAAAACAAACTGACACTGACTTTATCAACACTACATTTTATTTAAAATATTTTTAGTTTTTCAGGATGAAATCTTTTAAATGTGCTGTCACATTTGAATAAACTGCACTGCTGCCACTTTCATGCTGTGCTACTTTCCTGCTAATGTACAAATCTGCTTTTTAAAAAAAAAAAAAAAAAAACCAGCCTGAAGTTCAGCAGGGACTTTTGATTATTTTTTGTCACTTAATTGTAGCAGAGAATTTTATTTTATTTTTTATTTTTTTACAGAATCTGCTTACATCAAACCGTTTAATTTAAGCATATTTGTAAATGCACGTGTAGAATAAAAGTGAAATATCCAGATTTTTAACTTTGGTTTGGTTGTTTTTCCAAAGCTTTACATTCTAAATGTCATCCATTGTATCTGTAACCTTCTTATGTCATTTGCACTTTTGTTGGTCACTCCTGTATATTCTGCTTATTTTATTTTACTTTCATTTTAAACCCTAATATTCTGTATTGTCTTATTCTTTACCCCTTTATTGAATATCCAGACTGCTGCAACAACTCTATTTCCTTGCGGTGGTTAATAAAGTCGTGTAAGAAACCAAAAATAAGACGTGAATAGTTCAAGGACTGTTGGAAAGTTGAACGTTCAACAATTCTGCCTGCTTTTATACCTGCTGGTGGGTTGTTTTTGGGGTTTCAGAGGGTTAAATAAAGCTAAAAACAAAAAACTAAGCGAATCCAAGAACCCTCGAATCAGAATGAATTATGCTCCTCTGCAGATTAGTGGAGAAAATGAGAAATCTTCTTGTATCAAGCTGCAGAAAAAGTTGTAACTTGATGCGTTTTAGTTAATTTGCTGTCCTTCACGCATCACACTGTCGATGTGGAGACAATGTTTGCTCAATGAAAATGTTTATCCATTTTCATGACCGTTCAGTGGAAATCTTTCATCTGTTTCTGTCCGTCCACACTGAAATGTGACCCTGAAGCTTTCCAAAATACAACAGGGTCAGTCGTGTTTCCCTAATTTCTCCATTTTAAGGTCCTAAAACTCTCATCTGAACGCTGCGCTCAAACGTAGCTTAAGTTCAGAGTTTTAAAATGAAAACCTCGAAAGCTGACTGAACTTAATGTTGATCAGATGTTAAACATCCGGATAAAACTGAGTGAAAGTTCAGACTTTTCCTCTAAAAATCAACAAAGTTTGCTGCGGTACAGCCGTTTTCCAGAAAGTAAATGTCAGTGACTCATTACTGCCCACATGTGGCCAAAGGAGCTGTTTGTTTTACTGCTGAAGTTGTTCTTAACGGGGAAATTAAAGCCAGTAGACGCTGAACACTTTTCTCAGTTTTTAGAGATATTAGGGGCCAATGTTTCCATCTATATTTTTGAAATGCACTTCTCCTGATCTGATAAAGATTGTTTTATAACGTTAATACCAATGTGGTAGCTTCAGTGGGATTTATTAAATCCTTATTGCCCCAAATATCACTTATTAGAAGTCAGGATTTGGAGCGAAACCCATTTAAAACAGAATCTAAAGTCAAATTAGATAAATACAATCCCAAACATAAAACATATGGTAAATAAAACTGTCAAGTCAATGTTTGTTTTTAATACAGTAGATTCAAAAGAACAGCTGTTGGATTTAAAACCCTGTCATGTTGTTAATGGTGTGATTTTTATCTGAATCATTTGCACAATAAGGACTGAAACTTCAAATAAATTACATAAAATACTGGTTTTCTTGACTACGATACATATTTAGGCTGATGCCCTTCAGTGTCCTTAATTATGGAGAAAAACTTTACTAACGTAACAAAATATCCTGAAAAACAACAGTATGATAACTGACAGATCCTAAATAGCATATTAAATATTATGGCTAGTAATGAGGTAATTTACTCTACCATTCCATCCAGACTCTTCCATGTTTTCTATGAAAACACACTTTTTTTCATGCGCTAATGTAACTTCACAAGGGTTTTTTGATCATCAGTTAGACTGGATTTCTGATTGTTATCATTGAAAAAGCTATTTTTCTTTTATAAATAAGGACATTTCTAAGCGACCCCAGACGTTTGGACAGTAGTGTACAATTAATTCATATTTATTAGTTTTAACTCATCCAGTTGGCAGATTCGACTTTTAAAAACCTAATTTTTTTCGTCTTGTCTGCAGTTGAAGGAGGTCAGAGAGCGATCGTCTTCAACAGGATCGGAGGGATGCAGATGGACACGGTGCTCGCAGAAGGACTCCACTTCAGGTAGGAGCCCGTCCACCAATCAGCTCCCTTCTTAGACATGACATCATGAATGCTGCTTCATCACTGCGTCCGTTAACGTTCCTCACGCTGTGACCTGCTGGTAGATCCAGATCCGTCCTGTCTGCGTGTCGGCATCATTTATAACAAACAACAAAGTTGTCTGTGTTTCTGGGTGCGTAAATGAGCTCAGTTCATGTAGATCCTGATGCCGTCAGAGGAAATAGTTCTAAGCAGCTGCAGATGACGATCCTCAGCTCCTGTTATAGCGTCCTGTGGGGAAAAACATTAACATCATTCTGTGGTATTGATGTTATTTAATAGTTCAATAAAAAGTTATAGTTGGATTTCATTTAAAAGTTGCAAATTTCTCTTCGTCTCCTCTGAAGTTTAGTCACTAGTTTCAGACCCTGACAAAGTTAAAATGTGAGTGAATATTTAAGTCATTTAAATCAAAACAGTCAATTTAGTATCATAATCATGACTTTAAAAAGCTTAACTTTTTCTCTTTTTTTACTTTTTAAGTCATAACGGTGAAACACACGTCACAAATCTCCAGACATGTTTATAATGTTGAGTTGAATCAGTTACTGCAGACGCTATCTCCCCATTCTGACTTTACAAGTTTAAATTTTAACTTTACTATCTCGTATTTTCAACATAATTTTGACCTAAAAGTCATAGAGTTAAACTGTATAATGTAATTTTCACTCTGAGCTTCTTTAAGTTAAACTATAAATTAGAATTTGGATCTTCTTTAGTCTGGAATTTCGTCACAAATTTCCGTTAGTGTCTCACAGTAGTAGTTTAAAAGCTTTTGCCTCATCCATCCCCTTTTCAAATCATGCATGTTATTGTGTTATGTTGTTGTTTTCTGTTTTGTTAAATGTAATTGTGTGCAGGTTTGAAATAAACTTTTCTGAATCTGAACAGTATTGACTTACAAAGTGGAAAATATTCATTTGTTATCTTTATTTTTGTTTTATTTAACCTTTATTTAACCATATAAACGACCCATTGACATCGAGACCTCTTTCACAAGGGTGACCTGGCCAAGAGAGGCAGCAGTAATCGTCAAAGTAAACAAAACAGAGAGATAACAGCAAACATTAAAATATTAAATACTAACGTGCTTTTTTTCCCCACACTGACCGGCTCAGATAGTCTCAACGAGTTTCCCACAACATACTAGAGATGAGAAGTGAACGAAAACCTTCACATTACAGGCATGTTATTTGGTCGCGGATCCGCGAAAATTCGCGTATCGAGGTATCAATTTTGAGACCCAACGTGAATCGCCCAAATTCGATGAGAAAAAAAATATGGGGTGTAAGGGGTATAGGGTTGGATCGCACGTAGTTGTCAACAGTGCGCTGGCTTGCAATGTTTACTTTCACGTACATCGTGTTCAAATTCGGTAACGTGAGAACTACCATTTTACTAGAGTGGAAGGAGTTTGTGTGGTCGCGCGAAGAAGGAGGACAGGGAGAAAGAGGACTATGGCTAGAATTATTGACAGGAAAGAAGCGAATAGAGCAAGGGAAGTGGACGATGGGTGTCGCGTCAAGTGGAATTGGGAGTGGTTGGCGAAACCCATGAAGCTTACGCACCAAAAGCACGAGTTGGAAACAACGATTTTGAGAGCATTATCGAAAGTTAGATGTAGCTGGGAAAGCGAGGTGCATGGTGTGCGACGATGAGACAAAATACAGCGACAGAGGATGCCAAGCGCTGATAGACCCCATGAAAACGAAAAATCATGCCAGGAAATTGTACGAAAAGCGCTCTAACCACCAAATGCCCAGCAATTTTTTCCCCCGGCGGAGGGAAGAGACGCGACAACAGGACCAAACATACGGGATCAGTAGTGTGTACTTGCAACAACCCAGTGGTATTGCCCCACAAGTTCCTCAACAGAAGAGGCTCACTCCCATGGTCGATCGGAAAGCACACATAGTGATGACTTCGTGTGGCTCATTCAAATTTGAATCCAGTATAAATATTTGGTTTCATCACATTAACATGACTTTGTGCTGTTTTTGGGGGGTGCCGAGAAGGTCCCATACAGACATTTTTTAAGCCTTCATGTTTAAAGAATTCTAGGTGTCAGAGTTCACCAGAATGCACCATTTCAGCCTTTAAATTTCAAAGGTTTCTTGCCCCCACCCCCGGTCGCTCTGCTCCCTTGCTTCCAAGGATTCACTTATTTGGTAATTTCCCAATGACATGCCTGACATTACCTGGCGATCGCTATTTGTTGTGGTCTGTATCCAAATCTCAGGACGCCAAAACCGGTGTTTTGGCGCGAGCTATCGCGCGATTTCGGAACGAGATTTGATTTCTAGCGTCCTGAGATTTGGATACAGACCACAACAAAGAGCGATCACCAGGTAATGTGGAGGTTTTCGTTCACTTCTCATCTCTAGTATGTTGTGGGACACTCGTTGAGACTATCTGAGCCGGTCAGTGTGGGGAAAAAAGCACGTTAGGGCGGACTTTGACGAGGGGGGGGGGGCAGCTGCCCCATACTTTTCGCTAGCTGAGCTGCTAGCTGAGCTGCTAAGCTGACTGCCTGGCTAAATACTGGAGCTATGTCGAAAATTCATTTCTCCATCACTCACATGTATGAAAACACATATGAAAACAGACCCCAGGTTGAAAAAAAAAAAACGAAGTTCCCCTTTAAAATAGAGCGAAAAGCCCCCAATGAAACAAATTTTGACAACTTCAATTTGGCTTGGAGGGCATTCCTAGCAGAGGGAGCAGAGTAACTGAAATCTTTTTTTACCCATTTCAGTTTCAACATGATGAACAGAGAGATGTAAAATGTCATAAGATCTTAGGGCATAACAGCTTCTAGTTCTCTGAAGAAGAGTGCATAAATAAGTGGGACCCATGCCAAGAAGTGCCTTGTAAACCAGAGTCATCCAGTGTGTATATCGTCTTACGTTCAAGGAAGGCATGCCAGCTTTAGCGTACAATTCACAGTGGTGGGTGAGGCGGCTACGGCCAGTGACAAACCTCAGAGCACAGTGGTAGACCGGAGTCAAGGACTGCAGGCAGCTGGTTGAAGCACACATATACACATCACCATAATCAAGGATTGGCAGAAAAGTAGCTGACATCAGAAACTTCCGAGCTCTGAGAGGAAAAACAAGCCTTGTTTCTATAGTAGTAACCGAGCTTCACCTTTAATTTAGAGATCAGGTTTTTGATATGGACTTTATCTTACAATTTGGACTTTAAATGCCATAATTTGAAAAATGTACACAATTTTGTCCTTAAGATCTTAGACTTAAACCTGGAATTTGACAAGTGACAAATTTATCTGATATTTGATGCATTCATTTTATAGTCTTGATCAGTTTCTTGAGGTTTCTGCTCGGAATTTTGTTTTATTTAAGCATTTATACTTAAATAATGGTAAAATATTTGGAACTGCTGATCATGAGGGCTGAGAAATTCAAAGAAGACATGCATTACATGGTCTCTGTAAGACATTTGAGGTTTTCTTTTTCTGTCTTTCTTTTTTACACATTTGAGAGTTCAGTGTGAACAGAAAAAGAAGCATGGCTTACTAAGAAGCCAACAGTTGACTAACCTGGCTCAGAAAGCGAGTGAAATAATCTGGTTTTAAAAGGAAAAAAATAACCTTTTCCATCCGAACAGGAGGATTTTTTTATCTTTTAACTACTCACACTGTTTTGCAGAACTGATTTACAGAGTGGAGCTGTTTTTCTGGCTTTGTCTGCTGTTTCTAGTCGTTCTATTGGTTCTCATGTGGATGCTGCATTTCCACTGACTCAATGAAGCGCATTAATGCCAGAGAAACTCTAAACATGTTGCTGTCTGCAGGATACCGTGGTTCCAGTACCCCATCATCTACGACATCCGAGCCCGACCCAGAAAGATCTCCTCTCTCACCGGAAGCAAAGGTCAGAAACTTTAACCTGCAAAAAAAACCCAAAAACGCCCATTTTCAGTTTGAATGAAGAAACCTTTTGGCTGTGTGTTCAGTTTGATCATACACACGTGGACAAAATTGTTGGTACCCCTCAGTTAAAGAAGGAAAAACCCACAATTCTCACTGAAATCACTTGAAACTCACAAAAGTAACAATAAATAAAAATTTATTGAAAATTAAATAATCAAAATCAGCCATCACTTTTGAATTGTTGATTAACATAATTATTTAAAAAAACAAACTAATGAAACAGGCCTGGACAAAAATGATGGTACCTCTATAAAAGATTGAAAACTATTTGACCAGAGTGACATGATTAACTCAGGTGTGTCATTTAATTGACATCACAGGTGTTTCCAAACTCATAATCAGTCAGTCTGCCTATTTAAAGGGAGACAAGTAGTCACCCTGCTGTTTGGTGAAAAGGTGTGTACCACACTGAACATGGACAACAGAAAGCGAAGGAGAGAATTGTCCCAGGACATCCGAAAAAAAATGATAGACAAACATCTTAAAGGTAAAGGCTATAAGACCATCTCTAAACAGCTTGAAGTTCCTGTGACAACAGTGGCTCATATTATTCAGAAGTTCAAGACCCACGGGACAGTAGCCAACCTCCCTGGACGTGGCCGCAAGAGGAAAATTGATGACAAATTGAAGAGACGGATCGTTGGAATTGTATCCAAAGAGCCCAGAGCAACCTCCAAAGAAATTAAAGGTGAACTCCAAGGCCAAGGTACATCAGTGTCAGATCGCACCATTCGTCGTTGTTTGAGCCAAAGTGGACTTCATGGGAGACGACCAAGGAGGACACCACTGCTGAAAAAAACTCATAAAAAAGCCAGACTGGAATTTGCAAAAATGCATGTTGACAAGCCACAAAGCTTCTGGGAGAATGTCCTTTGGACAGATGAGACCAAACTGGAGCTTTTTGGTAAGGCACATCAACTCTATGTTCATAGACTCAAAAACCAAGCATACGAAGAAAAGAACACTGTCCCTACGGTGAAACATGGAGGAGGCTCAGTAATGTTTTGGGGCTGCTTTGCTGCATCTGGCACAGGGTGTCTTGAAAGTGTGCAAGGTACGATGAAATCTGAAGACTATCAAGGCATTCTGGAGAGAAATGTGCTGCCTAGTGTCAGAAAGCTTGGTCTCAGTCGCAGGTCATGGGTCTTCCAACAGGACAACGATCCAAAACACACAGCCAAAAACACCCAAGAATGGCTGAGAGAAAAGCGTTGGACTATTCTAAAGTGGCCTTCTATGAGCCCAGATCTGAATCCCATTGAACATATGTGGAAGGAGCTGAAACATGCCATTTGGAGAAGACAGCCATCAAACCTGAGACAACTGGAGCTGTTTGCTCATGAGGAGTGGGCCAAAATACCTGTTGACAGCTGCAGAACGCTCATTGACAAATACAGAAATCGTTTAATTGCAGTGATTGCCTCAAAAGGTTGTGCAACAAAATATTAAGTTATGGGTACCATCATTTTTGTCCAGCCCTATTTCATTAGTTTGTTTTTTTAAATAATTATGTTAATCAACAATTCAAAAGTGATGGCTGATTTTGATTATTTAATTTTCAATAAATTTTTATTTATTGTTACTTTTGTGAGTTTCAAGTGATTTCAGTGAGAATTGTGGGTTTTTCCTTCTTTAACTGAGGGGTACCAACAATTTTGTCCACGTGTGTATGTCTGTCATTCAAACGTGAGCCTTTTCTCCATCAGTTGACTGAATGTTGTTGGTTTTTGACTGTTTCTCGGACAAAACAAGACGTTTGATTTTGAGATACCCATTGTAGTTTATCCTGGTTTTTAGACCAAACAATCGAAAAATATTCAAAACAGATTATATTTTGGCCTCACAGACAACGTGCAGGAAGGACGGTACTCATCAGGGAATCCTTAGTCTTTAGAACCTAAACTCAGGACTTTTTTTGTTTGTGACTTTTCTCGCTAAGTTTGTCTAAGGTATTGAAAATGCGACAAACATGACAGATTTGGTTTAGGTTTAGTTTGATTGTGTTTGATGTCTTTGAACAGACCAGGAGGGGGCGCTGCTGTGAATAAGATGAGGACGGTGCTCATTTTGATGTTTTCTTTTTTTCAAGACACTGTCAGATATTTGGCTGTAGCCCGTCAGCGAGAGGAAGTTTATTTTCTTTACTTATTAACTTTTTTAACCAGGAGATGTTCTGTGCAGTTAAGGAACAATTGTAGGTGGGCATTAGTCCATGTACTGCCTCCTATATTAAAGTATACTAATGACGGATCCTTGTCGTGTTAGTGTGTATATTTTGTGGGGCTTTTCTACCATACCTCCCATTATACATAAATATTACAGTGTGTGGGAAAAAAAAAAAGTTGTAGGTTATATTCAGGACCTCAATGATGAAAATGTCTCCATTAAAACCCATTAAAGCTTTAGATCCCAGTGCCATCACAACATGAGATTGATAAATCAGCATCTTAAGTTCGACAGGGTGACCCCATAAGTTTGGAAACAAAGTTTAACTGCAGTGTCTGTTTCAGTTGGGGGTGCATGAATTCACTCTTATTTTACCCATTTTTGTTATAGCATAATAAAATAATTTAAAAGCATAGTATTTGCCGAGTGCAGTAACTCAGAAGAAAATGAATAGAACCATAAGGTCCAGGTATGCTGGAGCATCACTTCAAAATGCAGGCCATCAGTGTCAGATTTCAGAATTCTTGATGGTAAAGTATCTGACAGTTTTAATGTTTTTTTAAACATCAAAAAGTACTATGAGGCAACATTTACTGGCCAGTCTGAGGAACCTTCATAAGCATAAATGAAGATACATTCCAGAAGATACCAGTGTAACCAGTTGGTGGAAACGTTCACGTCTTTGTATAAGAAACAAACATGAACATGTCGAAATATGTTTGTTTTACACTAATCTGTTACTCTTCTGAATATATCTGTGGTACTGATTTATTGAAATAACATTATATTATTTGGATTATAGACTTTTCATTTGTTTCCAAACTTTTGGGTCACCCTGTATATTGCGGCTAATGCTTATTTTTATTCCTTTAAGGGTTTGGAATCAAAGTGGTCTGATCCGCTTTCTGCAGTTTTTGAGAAAAAATGGGTTCAAAGTTTTGTGCTTTCAGGAGTGGTCTGGCATTCCAAGCACCACTGTAACACTGCATTTATGTTGTGGGTTCGACCACTCTGACACTAAAATCTAGACCATAAAATATTACAGAAATTATATAAAACTGATGCCTGATTTTTTTTGTGGGTTCGACCACTCTGCTTCTAAACCCTTCACTTGATTTAACCATCAACTTGAATGAAAAAGTCAAGAAACCATTTTTGTTTCAGAAGTGAAAGAAAACTAGAAAACCCGAATATTTGTGAACCCTGAAAACTTTTGTTTAATGGATCAAAACATTTTAATTTTTCTGACTAATTGAATAATTTACAGCTGTAAGTTGCTGTCTTGATTTTTGTGGATAAACGGGCAGAAAATATTGAAAAGTCATACTCAAATCTTTGTTTTTGTCTTCTTTCAATACAAACTTTTAAATAATTGCATATATAGTATCATGTTGTTGTAGGAATAGTGCTTTTCATAATGCTCATTGTTCAGGAATTAGAAGAATGTTTGCTTAAAAGGCGACTCCTACAATCGATTATTAAAATACAGTACCTGCTGATTGTCTTAGCTGGACTGATGCTACTTGTTGTTAGCAGACTTAACTGCTTCTGACTCTTTCTGTCCTTCAGATCTTCAGATGGTGAATCTGACGCTGAGAGTTTTGTCTCGGCCGCTGGCGTCCAACCTTCCCACCCTCTACCAGCAGCTGGGACAGGACTACGACGAGCGCGTCCTGCCGTCCATCGTCAACGAGGTTCTGAAGAGCGTCGTGGCGAAGTTCAACGCCTCGCAGCTCATCACACAGAGAGCACAGGTACTAACAGCAACCGTTTTCCTGAAGAATGTCGAAGAAATCCTCCTTCATTATTCCATTTACTTTGCTCCAGTTCCACTGAGCATGATGCTGCCACCACCATGCTTGATGGTAGGTTTGGTGTTCTTGGGGTTTAAAAAGAAAAAAGACCCTCCCAAGACCATCTGAAACCAGTCGTGAAAAGGTCTCAAAGCCGGACCAAAATCCATCCTAAAGCATTCCAAATAAATGTTCAGAACCAGAATACAGTCTGAAACCAGTCCTATGCCAAAACTGAAACCAGTTTTAGAAACGCTCTGAAACAATTCCTATAAAAGTCACAAACCAGTACAGTATCGGGACGAAAACCAAACCTTAAATAAAAATCCAAGACCTACCCAAGACAGTCCGAAACCAGTCCTCATCCAGGACCAGATCCAGAGTAAAATAAATCCTAAACCAACTTTAAATCGCATCCAAAACCAGGAGAACCAGGACTGAAACCAAGCATAACACAAAGTCCAAAACCAGTCCAAAAGCACTCCTCGAAAGCCCCAGAGCATGATACTGCCGCTTACATGCTTGATGGTAGGTTTGGTGTTCTTGGGCTTAAAAAAGACCCTCCCAAGACAGTCTGAAACCAGTCCTAAACACTAGCAGATTTCTGAAAGAGGCTAAAGGTGCAATACTTCAGCATAATCCCACTAATACCACCTACCTTGAGAGTGGGTTTATATCTAAGTATTTAAATAATCACAGCTATGGATGATTACCAATAACCAAGACAAGATCTGAACTGCTCCTTGAAGTCCAAGACCCACCCAAGACATGTGAAACCAGTCCAGAAGCACTTCTGGAGCATGATACTGCCACCTCCATGCTTGGTGGTTTGGTGTTCTTGGGGTTAAAGGCCTCACCTTCAGTTTATCTTCCATCTGACCACAGAACTTTCCTCCAGAATGCCTTTTCTTTGTCCTTGTGAGGAGTGGAGCTTTAAGGTTCTGTTTCTAGAGGAAGAACTTCCTTCTTCATGGATCCTCTAGAACCCTGTGGACACTGACAGCTGTGTTCCAGCAGCTTCTCATTCATTCAGACCTGCTGCTTGTTGATTCTTGATTGACTCTGGTCCATCCTGACCAGTTGTTTCTCAGCAGCAGGTGATAGTTTGTGTTTTCTTCCTGATGGTGGCAGCAACACAACTGGACCATGAACTTCAGACTGTTTATTTTGGGATGAGTAGCTGCTTTGAAATGACTCAGTGGGACTTTCTTAGTTTGTTCAGGTCAATGATTTGCTTCTTCTGATCCGTGTTGAGCATCTGAAGCGTTCTTACCGTGGCGTTTGTGGTTGAGTGGATCAAATGGACTGCATTTAAACTGGTTGTTGTGTCTGTGTTGGATTATTTTAACATTTTCTACATGTATCAGCTGAGCCTTTATCATCTACACTGAGATTTATTTCTGATGATTATGACGTTAATGTGATCTGTGTGCTGAGGTAGACTCTTTATTTGGTTTATTCATAAGGTTCTTACTGTTTTTTAACCTCTATGGGCTCTGATCAAACACTAAATGTTTGGATTATGAACTCAGTAAATCCATTTTAACTCATTGTGCTCCTACAATCTAGAATAATCAACAGGAAGATTCAGATCTTGATTATTTTCTAACCTAACAGCAATAAATGCTTTTAATTCCATCTTATTTTGCTTCCAGTTGTTCTTGTTTTAGTCTTCTCACCTTGTCTTTGATCTTAATTGTCCTATTTGTTCTTACTGCTTTAATTATTTTGCTGGTTCGCCTCATTTATCTCTTTGATTTTGCGTGCCTTTGCCCGGCAGGTTTCCCTGTTGATCCGCAGAGAGCTGTTTGAGCGAGCCAAAGACTTCAACATCATCCTGGACGACGTGGCCATCACCGAGCTGAGCTTCAGCCGCGAGTACACGGCCGCCGTGGAGGCCAAGCAAGTCGGTGAGTCCAGTTGGTCCTCAGACCGACGGTTGTAGCTGCTGAATATTGTCTCAATCCTGCTTTACTTCTCAGATTATTTAATCTGGAAACACATATTCATCGATTTAATGACTGTGTAATCAGTTTGCACCCTCTGCTAACATATTCCTGTTCCATTACGGTTCTTTTTTGTCTTCTTAGTGCATTAAGTCTTTGAATAGTCAAATAAAGAAAGCGGCAACCATCACATAAATATAAAAAAAAGAACCATTACAGGCCATAAGAACCGTCGCACAATAATTACAAGATAGTACATGAATACTAAACAACCTTCTTTTTAGTTTTATTGACTCTACGGGGTTTCTGTCATTTATCACATCTGGTTTTAAATCAGATCTAGGGCTCCAGATGAGCTTTGTCCGTTAGCAGTGACGATGCTGAATGAAGGACTTTTAGGGAGCAGCAGCTAAACTGACTCAGAACACGATATTGGCAACGTTTTAATGTGATTGTTCCTGAAGCGGATGGAGCTCAGGATATCTGGAGAACTTAGAACTTCCTGCTACGTTCATCAATGATCATCTAAAATTTAAAACTCCTCCAAAGAACACATTGACTGATTAAATTACAGCTCTTTCATTTATGAATAATAAACCTGTGAATGATGGAAAATCACCTCTTATTGTCTTTATTTATACCAGACATTGATTTTAATTTTGGCCCTCATGCAGACATCGACTTAAATTGAATTAATGTCGAGCTATTTATTGTAAGAATGAGCCTTGAGAAATAAAACAAGGGGGACTGATAATCATAAACCAAACTACAACTTCAGTCAGTCATTTTTAAATGAATCATGTCGCTGCTGTGTCAGTTTTTAACTCTGAACTCTGTCGACCTGCGTATCATGAGGCGGTTTTTGCCTTTTTCAACATGAGATCCTCATCAGGAGGCTGTAGTAGCACAGGAAGACAGTCAGTCATCTTCAGTTGGTTGAATATTAATATAGAAAGTACAGCTGCAAGAAGAAGTATGTGAACCCTTTGGGATTACTTGGATTTCTGCGTAAATTGGTCCTAAAATGTGTCCTGATCTTCATCTAAGTCACAACTACAGACAAACAGTCTGACACAAAAAGTTACATGTTTTTATTGAACACAATATGTAAACATTCACAGTGCAGGGTGGAAAAAATCTGAGAACCTTTGGATTTAATGATTGGTCGACCTTCCTTTGACAGCAGTAACCTCAGCCAGATGTTTCCTGTAGCTGCACATCTGAACGCACGACAGTCAGGAAGAATAAAAACATGAAAACATGTAATTTTTTGTGTGGTATTAGTTTAGACAGACTGTGTTTGTCTGTTGTTGAGACGTACACACGTGGACAAAATTGTTGGTACCCCTCAGTTAAAGAAGGAAAAACCCACAATTCTCACTGAAATCACTTGAAACTCACAAAAGTAACAATAAATAAAAATTTATTGAAAATTAAATAATCAAAAACAGCCATCACTTTTGAATTGTTGATTAACATAATTATTAAAAAAAAAAAACTAATGAAACGGGCCTGGACAAAAATGATGGTACCTCTATAAAAGATTGAAAACTATTTGACCAGAGTGACATGATTAACTCAGGTGTGTCATTTAATTGACATCACAGGTGTTTCCAAACTCATAATCAGTCAGTCTGCCTATTTAAAGGGAGACAAGTAGTCACCCTGCTGTTTGGTGAAAAGGTGTGTACCGCACTGAACATGGACAACAGAAAGCGAAGGAGAGAATTGTCCCAGGACATCCGAAAAAAAATGATAGACAAACATCTTAAAGGTAAAGGCTATAAGACCATCTCTAAACAGCTTGAAGTTCCTGTGACAACAGTGGCTCATATTATTCAGAAGTTCAAGACCCACGGGACAGTAGCCAACCTCCCTGGACGTGGCCGCAAGAGGAAAATTGATGACAAATTGAAGAGACGGATCGTTGGAATTGTATCCAAAGAGCCCAGAGCAACCTCCAAAGAAATTAAAGGTGAACTCCAAGGCCAAGGTACATCAGTGTCAGATCGCACCATTCGTCGTTGTTTGAGCCAAAGTGGACTTCATGGGAGACGACCAAGGAGGACACCACTGCTGAAAAAAACTCATAAAAAAGCCAGACTGGAATTTGCAAAAATACATGTTGACAAGCCACAAAGCTTCTGGGAGAATGTCCTTTGGACAGATGAGACCAAACTGGAGCTTTTTGGTAAGGCACATCAACTCTATGTTCATAGACTCAAAAACCAAGCATACGAAGAAAAGAACACTGTCCCTACGGTGAAACATGGAGGAGGCTCAGTAATGTTTTGGGGCTGCTTTGCTGCATCTGGCACAGGGTGTCTTGAAAGTGTGCAAGGTACGATGAAATCTGAAGACTATCAAGGCATTCTGGAGAGAAATGTGCTGCCTCGTGTCAGAAAGCTTGGTCTCAGTCGCAGGTCATGGGTCTTCCAACAGGACAACCATCCAAAACACACAGCCAAAAACACCCAAGAATGGCTGAGAGAAAAGCGTTGGACTATTCTAAAGTGGCCTTCTATGAGCCCAGATCTGAATCCCATTGAACATATGTGGAAGGAGCTGAAACATGCCATTTGGAGAAGACACCCATCAAACCTGAGACAACTGGAGCTGTTTGCTCATGAGGAGTGGGCCAAAATACCTGTTGACAGCTGCAGAACGCTCATTGACAAATACAGAAATCGTTTAATTGCAGTGATTGCCTCAAAAGGTTGTGCAACAAAATATTAAGTTATGGGTACCATCATTTTTGTCCAGCCCTATTTCATTAGTTTGTTTTTTTTAAATAATTGTTAATCAACAATTCAAAAGTGATGGCTGATTTTGATTGTTTAATTTTCAATAAATTTTTATTTATTGTTACTTTTGTGAGTTTCAAGTGATTTCAGTGAGAATTGTGGGTTTTTCCTTCTTTAACTGAGGGGTACCAACAATTTTGTCCACGTGTGTAGATGAAGATCAGAAAATATTCCAATTTATGCAGAAATCCAACTAATCCCAAAGAGTTCACATGCTCTTTCTTACAACTGTAGATGACATCCTACATCAAGAGTTCCCCACTGTGTGTTATAGCGACAAAAACCTTTAAAAAATGCAGCTAACCGTTACTTTTATTGTCATTTCCTAAATTATTGTATCATGTAGTTGTTTGGTTTCTGAAATGTCAAAAAAATGGTGAGAAATTGATCTTTCCCAACAGCGACAAAAATCTTCAATTTACTGTCAGAAAGGAGAAAAGAATCACAATTAAGAAGCTGCAATCGGGGAATTTAGACGTCTTTGCTCTGAAAAATGGTTGATTAATCGGTTATGGCAACAGATGGATGCAGTCAGCTCCATAAATACTTAAACATTGACAGTTTTCAGCTTTTTGGCTCCGTACAATGGGTCTGAAATGAAACAGTCGATATTGTCAATCATTTTCCAAATACCACCCTTGAAATGAACTCCAGACCTTTTATCTGCTCCTTCTAAATGAAATAATGAAGGAATAAAAACATCTGTTCATCTGAGCAGTTACCTCTGGTCCCTCAAAAAGGTGGATGGCTTCTCTAAAACGAGTTGTAATTCTTCCACCGTTCACCTGATTTGGATGTAAATGCCCTCAAATTAAAGCTAAACGTCTGCACTTAAAGCACATCTTGATTGTTTCATTTCTCATTCGTGGTGTTCAGAGCTGAACGCTGATAATGGTGTCAATGGACCTGACTGTAGGTCTGCTGCTTGGAAAAGTTCAATAGTTGGAT
Organism: Acanthochromis polyacanthus; assembly: GCF_021347895.1. NCBI lineage: Eukaryota > Metazoa > Chordata > Actinopteri > Pomacentridae > Acanthochromis > Acanthochromis polyacanthus. The sequence goes on from NC_067121.1 coordinate 5,633,829, forward strand.
CGTTGACAAGTTCTCCCTCCATCTACGTGTTTTACATGATAGACAGTTATAGTTGGACTTAAAAAAATGGAGGTCTTATTGACAAGTTGCACTGGTGCTCCTAGTTTTCATATTTGGTAGTTTCATCTCTGAAAAAGTTCTCAGTCTGGATGTGGTGTTAAAAATCAGTCATTAAAGGTTTTCCATCTTCCTCCTTCTGACTGTTACTGTGTTTTTGTTCCTCTGCAGCCCAGCAGGAGGCGCAGCGAGCTCAGTTTTACGTCGAGAAGGCCAAACAGGACCAGAGGCAGAAGATCATCCAGGCCGAAGGAGAAGCTCAGGCCGCCAAGATGGTGAGCTGATCCGCTTCTAAGAGGATTCTTCATCAGAGTCTTCAGAGGCTGTTTGAACGCAGCAGACTAATGAGATGCATTCTTGTGGTTTCTTGGAAGTAGTAACTGGGTTCTAATGATCTAATGAACACCTAAAGCCGCCTTTAACCCTCTGAGCTCCAAACAGGTTCTGTCAGTTTTCACTCGCTGTCGACTCATTTTTCTCTGCAGTCTGAAGTCCTGCACAGTTAAAGCGCAATAATGCATTAAAAAAGTTACATTTTGATTATTTTACAAAAAAGAAATCAGCAAGTGTCCACCAACACTGCACAAAACGTACTGATAAATACAGTCATATATAATATAAAGTATATATTCTAGATATCTTACTAATTAAATGACTTGTTTCCACACTTGTTCAGTTCAGCCAAAAGCTCTCTGAATTTTTGACTGTTGTTCGATCATTTCTTTCACGTTTTTTGTAGTTTTTTACAGAATCTAGCTACAGAAAGTGAGTTATTTTGAAATGAGACGCATAGAATAAAGGGAAATATCTTGATTTTTAATCATTTTTTGTTAAATGTTTTGATCAAAACATCACATCATGAGTAGTTCAGTTACAGTCATGATGATTTTTCGTGTTTTTACAGTTTCTGGCTGATAAATGCTGCAAATACATCTGATATTATTATTATATTATGATCGAAAACGTGAGTTATTGGAGTTCAGAGGGTTTAAACAGCCTCACGTGAATTCCTGTTCCGACGTGAACTCTCCGTCGGCCTCGCCTCATAACTGTGGCGAGAACAAACACTTATCTAAATATGCACCAATTATTTACTCTGGCTGTCAACACGCCTGAGGAACAAACGTGGAAGCTGAGCGGTGACACGCCTGCTGTAAACTCTGACGCTGTGATTCTGTGTCGGCAGCTGGGCGAGGCCGTGACCAAGAACCCAGGCTACCTGAAACTCAGGAAGATCCGGGCGGCGCAGAACATCGCCAAGACGGTAAGAAACGCCCACCGGACCGCCGTGTTTTTCTTCATTTGTCAGGAACCTGCTCAGATAAAAGAACCTTTGACATGTTTGTTCACAGAGGTGCAGCTCTATGATGAAATGTCCCACACCTGCCTGATAACTGCTCTCTCAGCCTCATGTTTGCCCTTTAAAAAAGCACCAATAAGCACAAACAGCTACAAGTGATGCAGCTGCAGATTAAAGTCGTATCTCTGGGTGGATGTTGTGCATCTTTTTTGCACTACTTTTGTTGCTCTTTCTGCATCTTTTTTGCATCTCTTTCAACCACACTCTCTTTGTGTTTGGCCTCTGTTGTTTAATTTGGTGTTCTGTGTTTAATTTGTGACTCTTTGTGGTTGTTTTCAGTCCGTTTGTGGTCTTATGATGCATCTTTCTGTTGGTTTTGTGTCGCCTCGTGCTAAATTTGCATCTTTTTTTGGTCTGTGATGTAGAATTTGCATGTTTCTGCCGTTGGTTTGCCCTTTCTGTCAACGTATTGCACCTCTTTGTGGCCTCTTGGTGTTTAGTTTGCATCTTGATATTTACTTTATCTCTTTGTTTTTAATTTATTTTGTGTTTAACTTGTGCCTCTTTGCACGTTTCTGCAGTCAGTTTGTGGAATCATTGTGTCATGCTGGTCTGTTTATTGATTTGTTGTCAGACTGTTGCCTTCAGGTTAAAGAAGTCTTGGCGTTCAGTGAGATAAACTCTGACAGGACTGCTGGAATTTATTGTATTTCTGGTATTTAGTTCCTGTGACTCTTCACCAGACAGTTAAAAGGAGCTGAAATATCTTCGAGCAAGTCGGCCTGCTTTGCTTTAGCTCTTAGAAAAGCTCCTGATTCTTTTCTTTTACCTTCCTGATGTCTTCATTTACAGGCACCAAAAAATATAGTTTCCTTGTCTGAAAAAAAAATCCAAAAATTCAGCAAAAAACTTCCCAATTTTCTGTAAATTTGCAAAACCCTTCAGGAAGAAAATTTCAATAATTCTTTGAAAATTTCCCTTAAGTTTTATTTTTTTAAAAATCCCCCAATTTTGGCAAGAAAATTCTTTAAATATTTTCAAAACATGAGTAAAAATCTTCCCAAAAAATCCTAAAAATATCTAAAGTGACTACAGATATGTCAGTAAAATTTCTAATATTTTCTTTAAGAACATTCACATAAAAATCAACCAAAATTCAGCAAAAAATCCCCCAAATTTCTGTAAGTTTGCGAAATCTTCAGGAAGAAAATTTCAATAATTCCTTAAAAATTTCCCTTGAGTTTTATTTTTAAAAAAATCCCCCAAATTAGGCAAGAAATTCGCTGGATTTTGGTTGATTTTTATGTGAATATTCTTAAAGAAATTTTTTTTAGCATTTCTTTTTTTCCACCAAAAAAATGTTCAAAGATTTCCTAAAAAATTTTGAAAATGTGGACATCAGAAATTTCACTCTGAAAATATATTTTTTTTCCACATTTTTAAACTTTAAAACGGATTAATTTTGACCCACAGGATGACACGAGGGTTAACTAACAGCAGGTCTTCATAGTTAGTGTTTTTAATGCTGCTCTGCAGGCGATGAAGTCTCCTCAACGTTCCATGAAGTGACACCGTCGACTAACAGAAAGTGATTTTTAACATTTGTGAGTCAGTTCAGATTTGTCAGAAACAAGTGGTGATTCTTCCACGAGTCCGTTTACAGATCGGCGCTGTGTCTGAATTTTTTTTTAATGTTTTATTTTGGGATTAAAGGAACAAGCAGCTCATTGAGATAAAAGTCGTTGGTAAAAAATGTGTCTTAAACGTCTTAGGATCACGTCTGTTTCTGCAGCGACAACGTCCTGATCTGGAGATTTATTAAACAAGAGCAAACAAAATAACCAGCAAAAACCCAACATGAGTTCAGTGGGATGGTTAAAATGTAAATGTTAATGGTTCACTGTACGGCCAGTAGGTTAACAGAGATACAAACACACTGGTGTCACATTAGTCTGTTCTGTTTCCGCTTTAATCCAACCATTAAAAATATAAAAATACACTTCAGAAGTTCAGCTTTGAAACAAACTCACAGGTCAGCACGACTAAAAGTTGTTAAAAATCCTAAAATTTAAGATTAAAATCCTGTCATGTTGAATTTATAAATCTGTCGTCGATGAGCTGCTGTGTTTGGTGGCGTCCACTAGGTGGCGCCAAAAGACCGCAAAACTGAGGAAAGATTCCAGGATTGAAACAAAAGATTTGTCCTGTGAACCTCCTGTTGTCCTCTGCTCTGACCTCACACCTCCACTGATGACACAAACAGAAGAATTATAAATACAACAAACGTGTAAATCACTGTTTGATTAGAGCCTTTGGAAATATGACAGAAGTGATGCCTGCTGAGAGGTTTATAGAAAGTTAACCCTCATTACTTTCAGCTCGTTTTTTGCACATTTTTCTTCTCTGTTTGTTCATTTTTCTTTATAATCTAAAGTCCTGCAGCTCTACGGAAACAGAACAACCACGAAGAGGAACTACATCAATAATAAATAGAAATAAAGAAAATATTTCAAATTATTGGGATTATCGAAAAATGCAGTCAACATATAGTGTGTTAGCAGCGCTGGAAACACTCATTCATTCATTTTAATTTGCTTTAATACTCGCCTCCTGTCTGCTCTGTGGAAACGCGGCCTGCAGTTCAGCTGAAAAGTCCCTGAATTTTTCTGATGTGAACGTTGGTCGCAGCTCAGTCACTGATAGTTTCACAGTTTCGTCGAAGAACGCAGAATTTTTAGTTTTGTACGGAATGTTTTTGCTGCAGAGGGTTTATTTTTGGCTGATTTTCTGTCTTTTTTTTTTTTATGGAGAGCTCTTATGAAATGTTCCAGACTGAAGTGCACCTCACAGATGATTAGTTCAAGGGCTGTTAGAAAGTTGGAAATCAAACAACGCAAGTCAATTATCAATAATAATGATAATTAAGGCCTAGTTTATTCTGTATTTGTCTTAAAGGAAACTACCTTCATTAAACTCAGCTGACTCTGTCTAAATGCACATTCCTTCTTCTCACTTCATCTGTTGTTGTTTTATTTCTATTTTGTCCTTAAAATAAAGACTAATATAATGATCTGCAGGTGTTATCATATCAAATGATCAAAGATCTGGAAAACGACCTTCATTATGCTGATAGGATTTAATGAAATGTTCTAAAAGCTGAATCTGCTAGAAAACGTGTTAGTTAATGTTATTTGTCCAGAGAACGGATGTCCTTTCTACGTTTTTGGTGAAGGTGGTTGTTATTTTGCACATTTCACCCTCTGAGCTCCAAAACCTGCCAGCAGATATTAAAAGAAATGTTATATTTAATAAATAATTGGACAAATTACATCATTTATTAGCCAGGAAGTGCAACAACAGAAAGAATACCCAGATTTTAAATCATGTTAAAGTGGGAAGTATTGATATGTAAAAGTTTCATGGCCTTTTTTTAATGCACCAAATTAACACTTTATTGCAGTAAGAAGCAGTAAAAACAGAAATAATCATTGTATTTCAAACTTCTAGAACAAAATCTGAGCTTACAAATGAGACATTTAATCACAATCAACTAATTCTGCGTCTCATTGAAAAATTTGCCAAAAATAAACCGCTTCCTCAAACAGGATTCTGTAAAAAAAACAAAACAAAAATTCTGTGTCGCTCAACTCAACCATGAAGCTTTTGTGTCTCAGCTGTGACCAACGGTGTCGTGACAAAAATTCAGACTTTTCAGCTGAACTGCACACGGACGAGACGTGTGAAAATGTGAGCAGCTAAATGTAGAAAGTACCGTTTAAAAGTTTAGGGTCGCTTAGAAATGTCCTCATTTTTGAAAGAAAAGTGTTTTTTTCAATGTAGATAACATTAAATGAATGATAAACCCAGCTTAGACATAGTTAATGTGGTAAATGACTGATCTTTAATGGAATATCTCCATAGGGGTACAGAGGAACATTTCCAGCAACCATCACTCCTGTGTTCTAATGCTACATTGTGTTAGCTAATGGCGTTGAAAGGCTCATTGATGATTAGAAAACCTTTGTGCAGTTATGTTAGCACATGGATAAAAGTGGGAGAATTCATGGAAAACATGGAATTATCTGGATGAACCCAAACTTTGAACAGTAGTGTACATTATGCATGTCAGCTAGAGGTTTTTTCCCAGTATTGGTAACATCTTTGGGCACCTGGAAAAACATAGATAGCAGGTTCTGTCTGTTTTTAAAAGTGAAATGAACCTTCTGAGTTCTCTCTCTTTCTGTTCATGGTTGTTGTGTTTCCTTACTTTTATGTTGCAGAGAAAAGTGAGGAAAAAATGAAGAAAAAAACACCCCAGAACAGAAAAGGGTTAATTCTTTATTCATTTATTCTTCATGAAGGCTTCAGTTTGGAACGTTTGAACCTGTTTTCGGTTTTTGTCTTCTTCCTGAAGCATCCGATCGCTTTAATTTTCCACAAAATGATTCCTGAGTAACATCACTTGAGGGAAAACTTGACATTTCCTCTGAAGAGTAAAATATTTTTAACAAACGGCGCCTCCATGTTCACCCACTGTTGGTAACACATGGAAAACCTGTAGATTTTCAGGTTTTTATCAAATAAGTCAAAGAAATTCCTTTTTTTCTTTGCTTTCTGAGTTTTCTCTACTTCTTTGTGGATTTGGTGAAGGCGCAGGACTTTAAATGGCAGAAAATAACTTGGCGTTCAGATGATTGTAACGTCTCCAAACACACTTTAACCTCCATAAACATGAGCCTGAGACCAAAGCTGACGCTAACGGGGCCGTGAAGCTGCTTCCTCGTGTGAAGCGACTGAACCTCGAGATGAATCATTTGCAGCTAATCCTCTCATTGCTGTTGATATTGAGATGAGAAAGTAAATGAATGAGTGTGTTTGTCTGCATCACTGACCGAATGTTTGTGACGCGGTGACCTCGCGGCTCAGGCTGACGCTCTCAGCCTGCTGCAGTCACGTCATCCCCACCAGGCGCTCTGCCGGTGTTTCCTGCGTGGACGCCCAGCGGCTCTCGCTCCGCCGTGAATCGGCTCAGTGTTGACGCCCGGACAATGCGCCCATTGTGCTCGGCCCGGCCTGCACGCTGACAGACTTTCCACCTGTGTTTTCTCTGCTGCGCTCACCCTGCTCTGTGTGTTCTGTGTTTTGACCTGCAGGTGGCGCAATCCCAAAACAAAGTGTACCTGAACGCCGACAGCCTGGTGCTGAACCTGCAGGACAGCAGCAACTTCAAGTGAGTCACGCCGGGTTTAGCACGGCTTTTTAATGAACAGAAGGTAGAAGTTTAACACGAGCAGCAAGAAGTGCAAATCAGAAGCGCGTCTGAAGGCAGGATTCAGTCTGAATGTCAGGGCTGGGCTGGATTTAATCCAGTTTTTAATGTTTAAGTGATTATTACAGCCAGAAAATCATACAAAGGGACCAGAATTATTAGTAAACAGTCGCACGTTTAAAATCACAGAACAGCAAAGAGAAGTTTTTAAAGAATCACAGTGAATGTTTCAGGTTAAATGTTAAATTGAGAAAAGTTAAGAAACAAAATAAGGAAAACAGCGAGATGATCCTGCAGAAGAGGAACCAAGTTAAGGTGTGAGAGAAAAAATTAAACAAACAGCACGGTACCATTAAGAAGACTAATAAAAGGTGTAAATACTTTATTCCAATAATAATGATAATGATAATAAGCTGGTGGAATCAGGATTATTGAAGGATGAAGAAAATTCACAACTAAACCTTCAAACCTCTAAACAACAACAAATAAACAGATTGAAACCATTTTAAAGACCCAGAAACGGTTTTAAACCTGGTTATGATGCATTCCTCACCACTGAATTTAGTTTTTTCAGACTCTAACTCTTCCTCTCAACACAAGTTTCTTCTTTATTTGCAGCATCAGAAACTTTTCTTCCATAATTTAGCTTTTTAACGCTAAAATCGAAGCTGCTGATGATCTTTCTGAATCTGGAGTTCAATCTGGATTCGTTTAATTTGTCAAAGCTGAAAAAACGCACAATTAGCTGAATCTTCTTAAAATTAACCTGAAGGACATTCTCATAAATGCAGTAATATGAGAACACATGCAGTGCCTAAAAGAATAATTAAAGGACGTAAATATGAAACGTTGGTAAAAACTAAAAATGAAAATCGTGAAAATCCGACTGAAATAAGTCATTTTATACACCATAATGAAGTATTCATGTTGTGTTGCTCATCAATATAAATGATAAAATAATGAAAGCTCGTATTTCCTGTTTCTCTGTTTAACCATTAACTGAACTGAATGCAGGTGTTCTGCAGTCACACTGTTGTAATTTAGAGTCTCTGTTTCTTCTTTCAGTTTGACGTTGAAGTAAAGAAGTCGCCTCCCTGCCGGTTTGTCGTCATTCCTTCGCTTCCTTCCAGCTCATTCTACCAGGTTTATCTGTCCGACAGTCACGTTTACAGGCCGCCAGAACTGACTCTAATTTATCCATCAGCAGCCTCTAGACCTGCTTCATCGGCGATATTAAAACACATTTTTGAAGTTTTGTCTTGGCGTTTACAGTTAAACGAACAGCCGAAGCTTTGGGGTTAGCTTGGCCTCCAGACGTCACAGAACAACATGTAACTCACTTTTTGTTAGTCATTACAACTTGTCCGTCTCATATCTAAATAAAATACCGTTTGTGTATCACTTCCTGAGATCACACAACCCGTTGTCTTTCCCAGGTCGTCAAATACTGCACTTCTGTCCGATTAGCTAATAGATATGTGGGAGTTTTTCCAGCTGAAAGAGGTTAAAGTGACTTAATCAGACTTTAGAAGGCTGAGGTGTTGGATTATTTGTTTAGGTTTGTATTGTTTTCACTCTTTGTTGGGTTAACTTGAGGAGAACGTCTTGATTTGGGCTAAAATACATCCATTAACAACATTAACTACGTTTAACCAGGCAAACTTCTTGTTGCCTGAAAAGTACCAACTCATGAAGTCTGTTTCTGAGGATTTTTATAAGACTGTCAGACTGAAGGGTACCCAGATGTGATGGAAAGCAGCTCCTGACAAAGCGGCAGTATGTACTGGACGTTTTTATGAACCAGAACAATTGAGAAAAGCTGCAACTGTCTTTGTTGTCTCTGTAAACGGCCGTGCGATGTTATCTGGTACCGTAGCGTTGCCGACTTCTCCTTGGTGTACAGTGGAAGTCTCGGCTACTTGACGCAAAGCGGCGGTGTCTGGTAACTTCCGACAAACCATAAACTGTTTGTCTAAAATGAAGACAGATTTCCTATTAAGATCCTCAGATGTTTCTTAAATGAACCGTTCTTGTAATAAAAGTGAAAGCTTCCAAACACAGCTTTCGTCTGGTTTAACATCCAGGAGCAGACGACCTACGAAAGAAGCGTCCGTCCAGTTAGGTGCAGCTAATGTTTGAGATTCTCAATCCCAAGGCATCAAATACTGCAGTTCTGTCAGAGTTGCTGGTGTCCGAATGGTTAATAAATGAGTGTTTCCAGCTAGAAGAGACTCTAAAGGAGGTTCTAGTTGTGACTTCCACCTAGAAGAAAGAGGTGTTGGACATTAAGTTTTCTCTCATAGTTTTGTTTAATATCCTCTGAATGAGGCGTTCGTCCAATCAGGTGCAGCCAATGTTTGGAAATGCCCCGTCTGTTATCTGTTTGTACACCGATCACGTGTCCAGTGTTGGAAACTGACGCAACAATGACATCTAAAATCACCCATTTGGATAGAACGTTGAAAGGTATCAATAAAAGAATGAAATATTTGGCAAAAAATGGCTGGAAGCTGCTCAGAGATCCCAGTAAACAAACTGTGGTGAAGCGTTGCCTAACATCGTCACTAAAGTTTGATGCTAAAATGTACTTCACCGTCTTGACGTGTGTCATTTAAACGGCTTGAAAATGGTGAAAGAGACGAATGCGTTCCTCACAAGATTGAACTGCTCCTGTAACCTGCTCCACATTCACCGTTCTGATCACAAAAGTGGACCAACAATAAGTAGGTTGCTCTGAGACTGCAGGGAACTGCAGAATAACTGCACTTGTACGTTTTCACGCCGTTTGATTCCCACAGGTGGGTATCAGTCAGTGGTTTTGGATCGCGGCGCTGCGTCTACAGATCGTTGGGAGTTTACTAGCGTCACAGAGCTGAAGGGACTCGCTGCAGCTTTTGTTTTGTAACACTTCAATGAGCGTTTTCATGGAGCAAAGCCTCGGACATTGTTGAGTCACGATCCTTAATGCCAGCCAGGATTTATGTCCGTATAGTTACCAAACACTCTCCGTTATCTCAGCCGAGCGTTAATGAACAGCTCAAATGTTCTGTTTGTCTGACCCTGGATTCACCTCAGCTCCACGTCTAATGGAACTTAGAATAAAGAAACATCTCACACCGATCTTTTTATTCACATTATGTCTGATTTTATGTCACTTTAGATGACCCACTCGTAAACTTCATGTTAAAACATAAAAGTAAAGTCCCCTACATGACTTTACAACTGCTACTGCAGAAAGCATTTACAGCCCTAGAAAACACACCTTATCAAACCTTTAACACATTTTAGTGCAGACTGAAACGAGCTCCAATCAGATAATATCAAGTATCAAAAGCTGGTCAGATGTTAAATGTTCTTATTCTTTGATGCACAGTTCTGTATTTAATAATACTTTCAGTTTTAGATGAGATTATTTAGCAGATATCAGAAAATCTTTGTTATATTTGTGTTATTGTTTAAGGAACTGAGTGAGTACTGACATTACTATTAAAAACATCTATCATCTATATTTCTGACTAACCCTGATCCATTTTTGAGCGATTAGTTATTTAGCATGTAAGATGTTCATAAGTAGTGAAATGAATTTAAATGTTTGGCATATTTCTAACAAGCTGACAAAGGAATATTTACTGTGTCAGTTTAGCCTGTTAGCATGTACATGAGTTAGCAACAAGAGTTACCAAAGTTATTCCAGTTCTTCCTGAAGCTAACAACAATCTGTCAACCACATTTATGTACATAGTGTGGAAAACCCAAAAGGACTTCTTGTTTCATCCTCTGGGCACCAAGATCATGAGTTTCATTTTAATCCCTTCAGTTGTTGTTGAGGTGTGTAAAATATGATGCAGAAATGTCAACCTCATGGTGGCGCGAGAGGAGATTCAAGTACAATCAAAGTTGTTATGGTTGAACTTCAGGGAACGATGAATTCTTGCACCAAAGTTTGTCCCAGTTCCTCAACCTGCAAAAGTAGTTTGGGCAAAATCAGACGAACGGGACAAAAAATTAGATCTAGATGTTGAGATTTTTCAGGGAAAAGGTGGAGACTTGGACCTGCAGGTGGCGCTAAAGGAAAACAGGATTATTGAAATGTAATGTTTATCCCTTTAAAGCCTTGAATGTCTACTGCAAATATCACAGTCCATCCAATAGGTGGCGAAAGAGTTCATTCAAAGCGCTATGGTGCAAAACTAAAATATGCATTAATCTCATAAAATGTTGACACCTCTTCTGTGGAGTTAAACAATGACAATAAATGCAGACAAAAAAAACCCTGAAACATGGTTTGAGGGATTGGATTGTACGGTAATTTATCCTCTGGGAAGTTTCTCTATTATTCCTGCAAATGTTGTTTCATTTCAATAGAATGTAAGCATGTCAGCCTCATGGTGGCGCTAGAGGATGTCAGAGGATAACCAAAGTTGTTAAGGTTCAGCTTCTGGGGATTATGAATGTTCACACTGAGTTTAGTACCAATCCATCGACTACTGGTGTAGTTCTTTTGCAGAATTCCGTGAAGAAACACAGCAACAGAACTAAAACTTTACTTAGATGTTGAGATATTTCAGTGAATATGTGGAAATCTGGGCTGTGTGCAGCGAGTTTATCAGTTAGGACCTTGAATATCTTCAGTAAATGCCATCATAGTCCATCAAATAGGTGGTGAGAGAGTCAGTGATTTAAAGGTTAGAGTAGTTTCTTTGTATTTTGTGTAATTGTTCTTCTGGATGTCGACCTCAATGTAGAATCTGAAGAAGCTGGGAAAAGACTGACAGGATTCAGCTTCTGGGGAGTATGAATGTTTGCACCAAAATAAGCACAAACTCAACTGAAATCTGAGAGCAAAGACATTTAACAAGTTCACTGCCTTTTTCTACAGTTTGAAGTGAAGTCCTCTTCACCTTTAACCCTGCGGCTACACCGTTCCACCCAGTACTGCGTCACTGGCCGCTGAAATGTGTCGTTTCCAAACAGGATGTGTGGGCTGCAGCAGCTTTTAGTTTATCAGGCGCAGTGGGTCTGAAAGGTCACTGGATAGACGTGTAGGGGTTGTATTTAGGATGTTTCTCTTAGATATTTGCTTTTCCGTGACATATTGAAGAGTTTCTGGCTTTCTGTGCCTCCAACGGTGACTGAACTGAAACCACGTGAGGAGTTTAGAAGGGAAGTGACCGTTTGGTGAAACTGCTGACGACTCGTAGACGTCCACAACGTGACAAGAAGCCCAAAGTGCAAAATCACATTCACAAGGTTGGGAGCAGCTGGTTGAATCTGAATCGGTGCGTTTTATTTTATAAGCGCATCAGGAGCTTGTTTTATGTGAAATTTTATTCTGAAAAGCAGCTGGAAATTAGAGCTGTCAGGTAAACGTAGCGGCGTGAACGTAAACAGAAACCAGCGAGCTTCATCAGTGTGCAGGTTCAGGACTAACTGCCTCATAGCTGCGTTTTATTAAATTATGACCGAGTGATGGCCGTCATCAGTGTAAAGTATAATCGCTGTTACATGAGAGTTACTGCAGAACGTGGGGTCACCTTCACTGATTTCTTGCATGTAAATGCGACGTACAGACCGTTTCCTCGCTCTGAATCCAACATACATGACAGGTCATGAATATTCATGCAAACATGCCATCGGTCTGATTTATAACAAGCTGCGCTGCTCTCATACATACACAATATGATGAGTTTCCTCTGAAATAACTCAGCTTCTGATGTCACAAATGGTTTCAGTGAGCAAGACTTAAAGTCACGATTAGGAATGTTGGACATTCAGACGAAAGGTGGAACAAAAAAGTTATTGATGTAGAAAACGATCTTTTTTCAAATCAGTGAGAAGCTGAGAGATGAAGATGATCTGAATTCAAACTCCAGCTGTAATTATAATGTACAGTGTTTTAATTGCAGATCTGTTTGCTCAGTACTGACAGACTTTATTAACGCTGCTTGTTTGTAAAAGCCACCGCAGGTTTTTCAGCGTATTTTATTGTGACAGAAATAGAAACTGGCTGGCTTCATCTTTTGACGTTTGAATTTCCATCTTGTGTTTTAGACTGTTAAGTTGTGTTTCTATGCGACTGTTGAGTGAATTTGAAGCAATTTTTTGAAATGGCGCAAAACTTTTGAAAAAGGAACTGAGCTTGATGCTGTCATTAGGCTTCTGTCCATCAGCCGCTGTGGAGTAAACGAATGAGGCCGTGTGGTGTCGTCAGAAGGTGGCGCTAAACCTCTGTACAGAACAGCAGAAGAAGCTGGAGACGAACTCAACTGTTTACCAGCTGAAGAAGAAGAAACACACAAAATGGTGTCCGTCTATGAAAGAAAAATTAGGAGGTCTTTGAAAACTGGTTTCAAAGTTCTAACTATTCGTTTTTTGTGTCGTCTGTTATCAGCCGCAAAACAGCCAATCAGTCGTGACTGAAATTATTTTTACATCCGAACTTATTCAGAAAAGACAAAGCTCATGAACCACCTCAAAACAACTGATTTTTGTTCAAATTTTGTCGTTTTCATTAACTTTATTTAATGCAACACTTCAAAATGTGCATATAAATACATTATAGAAACATGATTGGTGTCGCTTTGACAGTATTCTCTTTTTATCTCTTAATTCTGATCTCTTTTTTTATTTCTTATAATTTAATAAATTAAATCTTAAGAATTAAATTAATATTTAAATTCTCATTTTTTAAAAATTTTGGTGCAGATGAATTTCCTTCAGTTACCCACATTCCTCTATGAAGTAAATCTCCTGTCCATATTAAACTAATTATATAAAATAATCAGACAGTGGTAAAGAAGAGACACTAGAGCTGCAACAAAACAACCATTTTAATTTGTGGATGAAATTCTAATTTTTTTTCTTGATTTATCTCATTTGATTGATAAAATGTCATAAAATGGTGAAAAAAAATCAGTCTTTCCCAAAGATTAAAAAACAGAACACTAAAGTTTGAGAAGCTGGAATTAGGGAATTCTGACTTTTTCTTTAAAGAATGACTCAAACTGATTAACAGATTAGCCAAATAGTTGGAGATTAACTTAATACCTGACAACTAATCGATTAATCTGTTCATTTTTGCGGCTCTAACAGCAGCAGCTCAGTTTTAAAGCTCTGTTTCCCTGCAGACCCTGAAGCATTCGTTGAGTCGGTTTTCATGAAGCTCTGCGCTGCTTTGACTGAAAGTTGCTGCTCAAACGTGGAGAAAAGGGCCGAAGCTGAGGAAAAAATGCATGTTGTGGAGCATCACACAGGCGGCAAAGCTGGGAGGGCGACAGCTGCTGCTCATTGTGAACCAGCAAAGGGCCCATCTGCACTGCAGGGCCGAGCTGGACACACTCAAATGAATGCAAATATCCTCCAACACTGCGAGTGGCAGCGAGGCGAGAGCTGGTCATCAGTTTCTAGAACCAGAACACCAGTCAGACCAGAGAGCATCAGCGTAAAGTTCAGAAGAAATTCTGGAGGCAAAAAAACCAACTCTACATGTGTAGTTGAACCAGTGTGGCAGATGCTTGGAGATTTAGTAGAAAGGAACTGGACTTTTAGATTCCTCCGAGAAGCCGCTTGGATGAAGGTGAAACGTCTTCAAGAATCTAAGAGAAAATTCCAGCTGATTTTTACTTGAACTCCAAGGATGGCCTGGATGACTGAGAATCTACTCAGAAAAGATAGCAGATGTTTAGGAAAAGGTGTTTTCTTTAAAAGAATCACCAAAATGACACCATTCATCACAGCAAGAAACTGTAAAAACGAACCCAATGTCAATGAGTTGAAGTTAGAAGATGGAAATTCCTGAAACGTATCATGTGATGTACAGTTCCATCAGGAAACGAGTCAAATGTCAGCCTAACATTGTGATATTTGTTCAAAGCCACTTTATTCCATTGAAAAATAATCTCCAAAAATGTACAGTGTGCTCTTTAATAGAACAAGAAACTGAAAGGAGAGCCATCAGATTTTCACATTTCTAACTTATAAATATCTCTGATGTTCCATTCTATTGGGAAAATTATCTAAATCTAAGCCTAAAATGGTGATATTTCCTAAAATCACTTTATTCTACATCTTAATTTTAAATAAACCATTTACTCTAACAGAATTCTGTGGAAAAACAAAAAATTCTGTGCTCCTTGGCACAACTGAGAAGACAAGACAGTCAGCTGTGACCAACAGTCAGTTTTCAGGTTGAACTGCAGGCAGTGTTTCCACGGAGCAGAGAGGAAAGTCAGACCTACTTAATTAGTAAAGAAGCATGGCTCAGAAACAGTGAACAAGCAGCAAGTTGTTGGAGATCCATTCAGCATGGAGAAACGTCTTTCTACTGTACTGATGATGAGCAGAGAAGAGAGGAAAAGTCTGGTGAGGCTGGAAATATGGAGATAGATAAATATCTGTAGCATGTAGAGACAAAAAGCTTCATAAAGAGACACAAAATGCCAAAAATATCACATAAAATGACAAATGGGCACAAACAAGACAAAAACAGCAGCAAAATGGCACAAAGCAAGAAATGAAAACACAAAACAAAGACGCAAAGTGAACACAAAAAGACAAAATTGTCCCAAAGACGCACAAAATGAACAAAATAAGACACGAAACAACTAAAACGAGACACAAAATGACTCATAGGAGACGTAACTGTCCCCAAGAGACACAAAATGATCCAAAAGAGAGAGAAAACAACAAAATGAGACAGAAAGTTGTTGGAAGATACATTTGGCAGAGTGAAACTTCTTTCTAGCTTAATGTGGAGACAAAACCACCAGAGAAACACAAAATGAACCAAGAAAAATCGACAAACCGGGACTGAAAATGACACAAATAAGACACAGAATGACAAAATTCACAAAACCAAGTAACATAACAACAGGAAGGAAAATCCAACCTATTGGATCCATAAAATAAAAGCAGCCTGGATCAGAAACAGTGAACAGAGGAGCAAGTTGTTGGACGATACATTCAGCATGGAGACACATCTTTCTACTGATAATGAGCAGAGAAGAAACATGGAGATAAATAAATCTGTAGAGTTGTAGTTTGTTTTCATGTTGGTAAAACGTGAACACTTGGTAAAATGTTAAAAATGTTCATTCTGGGGTTTTAGCATTTTACTGTAAAAGAAATTGTTTTTTTTAATGACAACTGTGGTTGTGTCGTTTCAAGGACTTTGACAGGAGGTTGATATGTGAGATGTCACAGTTGTCTTAAAGAAGTTGACTTGGTTTAAAGAGTCTGTCGGAGCATGATCGTGTCTCCAGCAACTTTTTAAAACCCTTCAAAGTTGCTGCTTGAACCCTTAAATTCAGGACTTAAACCCTGCAAACATGTCAGCCGCTTCGTATCTGTAACAGCTTGGCAACGGTGAAGATTGGAGGCCTTTCGTCATCACATTCGGAGCCTCTCCTGCTCCTCTACGGTGCAACAAGAACAACAGCAACAAAAAAAAGCAACACAGCAGAGAGGAAGAGATAAGATGGCCGCCGAGTTATTTATAGCCGAGCAGAGGAGCTGCAGCTCGGAGTGAACTGCTGCACTGCAAACCCAAAACCTGCAAACAGGGAGGACGGGGGAGGGAGGAGAGGGTCGAGGGGGAGGCAGGAGGCGGTGGGAGGCCATTGTTTGAGTGACACAAAGCGAGCTGCCGTCCCTCCATGTTGAGAGGCTGCTGTTCTTCTTCTACATAAGAAAGAGGAAGGGGGAGGGCGGGAGCAGATTTAAATCTCAGAGGGGATTTTTTTTTTTTTATTGAGGGAGGGAGGAAGGGGGAGGCAGGTAGGGAGGGAGAGAGGGAGGGGAGGCGGGTGAATATTCATGGAGGGGTTTTAAAAGAAAAAAAGAAAAGAAGAAGAAGATGCGAGAAAGAGGGGGGCTGGGAGACGGAGGCGGCACGGGATTGGCTGCCGCTCCCCGCCCCCCTCACACCTCACAGCCGCCGGCCAATCAGACGCCTCGGCTGCGTTTGAAAGATGCCAGAGAGGAAAAAAAGCAGAAGAAGAAGAAGAAGAGGAGGAGGGTGGTTTTGGAGGTAAAAAAAAAAAAAAAACTAGGAGATGATAGATGTGCTGCTGGAGTGGATGTGCAGCGGCTGCAGTTTGCTGAAACACGTTTCTAAACTCTGCGCTGCTGCCGGTTCCTGCGCTCCGTGGGCTTTTTGGCTGCCGTGTTCGCCATATGGTCGACTCCTTTCACACATGACGTCACTGCTCCAGATTAATCGGGGCTTTTTCTATGTATAGAAGCTGCAAAACGACAACAGGAAGCTCTCACTCTCTTTCCCCCGCTGCCTCAGATATGATTAATAAAACTTGTTTTGCAGACTGGTCACAGAGCGGCACGAGGCTCGGAGCGCTTCCATGAAGATTTATTTAAGCTGAGGTATTTTAAAAGCAATCACCTGCCCCAAAATTACAACATTTATTAGAAAGTCACTGGGTTTTCACATTTACCTTGAACATCTTATCTGTTATGTGCAGTTCTATCAGGAAAACCGAACAAATCTGAGCCTGAAAACCACGATTTTCCATTAAAGTCGCTTTATTCCTCATGTTTCCATTAAAAAATCATCAAAAAATAAATGGTTTGCTCTAACTTAAGTGTTTTAAAAACAAAATATTTTGCAGTCTTTGGCAAAATCAGGAAGCCATTGTTGACATGGCTGTGACCTACAGTCACCTAACTAAAAATGAGAGTAAAAGTAGAGAGTTTTTAGTTGAACTGCAGGCAGTGTTAATGGCAAAACATTTAAAATAGAATTAATAAAGTGTCTACAGCATGAGGAGGTGTCAGTAACACCTGTAGGAAAATATTCAACATCTTGATTCTAGGTTTTATCAGTTTTATTTTTTTCATTTTTAGTCGTGGTCGTGTTGTTTCCACAGAGGTGCAGGACTTTGTTTCAGTTAAAAATGAGGCCACGATGAGTCAAAATTCAGCAACCAGGATCTGCTGGAGCTCAGAGGGTTAAAGGCAGATTTAGGTTTTAATTCAATTGATAAAAATCTTGCAACAAAACACAGCGTGGAAGAATTTGTCAAAATATTTCACTGTCCTTGAATAGACTCCTGAACTATAATTTGTCTGTTTGACTCTTAAATGTCTTTTCTCGTTGTTGTTCTGTTTCCATCGAGCTGCAGGACTTTAATTTGCAGTGAAAAATGAGCGCAACAGCGAGGAAAAAAATCTGACAAGAGCACAAAAAAGCCCCCAACCTGCTCGGATTTCAGAGGGTTAAAGGTGGCATCAGCAAATTAAGACTCTGTATTAGCATCTAGTGGCAGCTGTAGGAAACTGCAGCTTCCTCCGTCACGTCAACCGCCCCCGTCTGCCTTATTTATTATACTTTATTAGTTTAATTCTTCATCACATGACTGAGAAATGACATGTTTGTGCACAGAAGGAAGCATAAATGTAATAAATCTGCATTCTTTAAAGAAAAGCAATAACATAAAGGAGTTAAAGTGCAGCGACGTCACAGAGTTACGACGTTAGAGGAGACCTGCGGCTGCACGTCTGTCTGTCTTCTGTCTGTCCTTCGCCGTCCTTACTGCCGTGTTGCTGCTGCTCTTCCTCCTCCAGCAGCTGATTACGCAGCAGCAGCAGCGAAATGCCCCCTGTTTGCGGTGACCTCGTTTTTTGCTCCAGATCATCAGCGCCTTTTAATCTTCCGCTGACTCCTGCCTGATCTGCAGTGCATGATTGCAAATTCGCTATTAAGGAGAGGAAGGAAGGAGGGAGGGGTGAGGAGAGGTGGGAGGAGGATGAGGAGGGTGAGGAGGAGTGAGGAGGGTGAGGCTGCAGCAGCTCCTCCTCCCTCCTCATCCTCCACCCGCCCCGGCCTGTTTCCACCACGGTGCAAAAAAAAAAAAAACAAGGACGGATTACCGTTCATCTGCTCCGTCGCCATGGAAACACTGACCTCACACTGTGGTGACCGGCAATCTGGGCCGGTCGCCATGGCAATTCTGCTGCCGGTGCCGTCGGAGGGAGGGAGGGTCTGCAGCTCTCTGCAGTGTCGTCAGAAACATAGCAGGGTTGGTTTTACTGACCAGCAGAGGGCGCTCAGCGATGAGTTTCTGCTCACCAAACCTCAACCTGCTGCTGGTTGCTTTATTTACCGTTTGATGCAACAGCTGCCCAGCACTCGTCTACTCATCGTCCCTCTTTACACACAGCCGGCAGCAGCTTTGAAGTCTGCTTTAGGGGTTTTTTTTCATGCCATGAACTGCTTCAGAGTAAATTCTCGAGGCTCCATCGAGTGATCAGGAGGGGGCGGCACAGGTAGCGTTAGCTGGGATAAACCGAGTAGAGGAACCCTGAAGCAAACCAACCATGAAAAACTGGCAAATAAGAAGAAGGAAAGAAGATCTTGTCCATCTTTGAGCCAATAAATGGAGCTGTTTAATGTCGTCAGAAGGTGGCGCTAACGGTTTTGTTAGTGGTAGTAAACAGAGTAGAAAAAGGCAGAAACAAAACCAGCTGCTCACTATGTGAAAACCTCAAAGAAGAAACAAAACTTCAACCATCTTAGAGTAAATAAACTAGGTTGTGTAGTACCGTCAGAAGGTGGCGCTAAAGGCTAAATTAGATGTAATAAACAGACTAACAATAAAACAAATCAAAACCAGGCATTAGCCCAATGCTTAAAAAATAAATAAATCTGACATGAAACAGACAAACTTTTAACCGTCTTAGAGTGAATAAACCAGGCTGTTTAGTACCATCAGAAGGTGGCGCTACAGGATACAGATGCTGTATTAAACAGATTAGAAGAAGCTTGTAACATTACCACCTATTTGCTAACTGAAAAAAACCTCAAAGAAAGAAAACAAACAAAACTTTATTGATTTGGGAGAAAACAAACTAAGTTCTAATGTTTTCAGAAGATGGCGCTACAGATGCTCTAATAAACAGAACAGTAAAATCCAGGAACAAAACCAGCTCCTAACTACGTAAAAACCTCAAAGAAGAAAGAAAACTTTTAACATCTCGAAGTGAACAGACTAGGCTGTGTAGTACCGTCAGAAGGTGGCGCTAAAGGCTACATTAGATGTAATAAACAGAGTAGAAGACAGAACAAAACAAACCCAGCTATTTACCCAGTGCTAAAAAGAAATCAAACATGAAACGAACAAACCTTTAACCGTCCTGGATTATACAAACTAGGCTGTGTCATGCTGTCAGAAGGTGGTGCTAAAGGCTACGTTAGCATGAATAAACAGAGTAGAAAAAGCCAGAAACAAAACTGGCTGGTAACTATATAAAAACCTCAAACAAGAAACAAAACTATATCCATCTTGGAGCGAACGTAAGCTATATAGTGTTGTCAGAAGGTGGTGCTAATGGTTGTGTTAGCTGTGCTAGACAGAGTAGAAGAAGACAGACGAAGAGAAAACAAAATCAGCCATTGCCAAAAAAACAAAAATGTCCATGTAGTATCATCTGAAGGTGGCGCTAATGGATACAGCAGCTGTAATAAAGAGAAACCAGAAACAAAATCAGTAGTTTGTTAACTGCTACTTTCTTTTAAAAAAGATGAAGAATCAATCAAACAAAAAAAAATATCTATGTTGGAGAAAATAAACTAGGCTCTGTAGGTGGTGGTTCTAGGAGCTACATGGCTGTAATAGAACAGAGTAGAGGAAGCTCGAAACAAAACCAGCTGTTTGCTAGCTGCTATAAATCTTTAAAGAAAAAGAAAAACAAACAATACTTTTTCCATCTTGTAGCCAATAAACTATGCTCTGTCCAGTAATTACTATGTGTTTTGGTGCACCTGTAAACACTGATGCCACCGTCTGCCAGCTTTGAGATCCTACAGCGGAAAGATGCTTTATGGCAAAAACTGCACTTTAATTAAGGCTATTATGTGCTAAAGCTAATTTATGAACTTTTTTCTCTTTGGTGAAATTGGAAAATCTTGATGCTCTGAATTCTTAGTAGTTCCGTTTCTTAGCCAACATAAATAAGCATTAACCATAACAAGAGTAAAGGGAAGAAAACAAGCATTAAATACACTCACCCTGGTAGGTACTAGCTAGCCTAGCTAACAGAGTGTTGTGTTTACGCTACAAGTAGCAAAGCTACAAGCTGGCTAGCTAATGTGGAGAAGGTTCATCTGTGTTTTTCAACTACCTTTAAAATTTTCTATTTTTTCTTTTCTATTTTCCTGTAAATGGAGGCATAATTTACTAAATTAACATTGTGCTGTATTGAGACGAGTGATTGAAACCATAATCTCATTTGGAAAATGTTTCATGAGGTAAGATTTTATCATAGAGTTCTATAAAACCAGATTTCTTTTGTGCAACCAGAGGAGTCGCCCCCTACTGGCTGTTAGACAGAACGCAGGATTCATTTTTACGTCTTCATGTTTCTGTGTCAGATGTTTCTTGCTGAAATTCACCTTGAAATGTTTCGTTAAGTTTTTAAAAAATAAGTCCTCATATATGCATACATACTGAAAATGTATCGTTTGGTTCGACTAAACAGTTTCAAGCCAATTAAAAGCCTTAAATGAGCTCCAGCTGTGAGTCCTGAAACATGTTCATGATCAGACTTTGACCTCTGGACTTTGGCTTCTGCCTCCTAAACAGATATCAGTCAATTCGATGTGCAAACAGAAAGCTCTGCTCTGGTTTTTCAGGCTGACATAAGCAACAATAATATGACACTACTTTGAAAAACAACTAGACCTATGTAGCACATTTATACTGAGAAAAGGTTCACATGGAGCGATCGGTAATTCAGTCCTGCTCACAAATCCTCAGTTTAACAAATACCTGGCTGAGTTAGTTAGCGTGTAATTTAACCAAGATTAAAAAAACAACAACATTCTTTTAGCCAAGATACTCTTTTATCTCTTAGCATGGACAGAAACATCTCCGTCATGTTTAGCTTCTCAGAAAATTAAGCAGGCATAAACTATTCTAATAAAACATGAACCAAAAACTGTAGAAACACTAAATGTTGTTGGATTTTAATTCTCTAAATGTCATTGAACTAAGCCTTTGTGACTTGTGCTTCCATCAAGGAAATTAACCAAATGAACCAAACCAAATCTCAGCTTAAAATCAAAGTGGCTGTGAGTATTTATCACTTACTTTACTTTTAAAAATTTTACTTAATATAAAATTTTCCAAAAAATGTGACATTTGCTATGAACAGATTCTGAGAATTTTTTTTGTAATAACAGTAATCGCATTGTAAAAAATCAGGTAGTTTTCAGGTTGAACTGCAGGCAGTGTGTCCACGGAGCAGACAACAAACCGACAAAACAACACAAAGGAGGCACAAAATGACAGAAAGGAGACCAAGAAAAGGCACAAAATGGCACAAATGAGACACAAAATGAGTAACAAAACCACTGAAACGAGACACAAATGACAGAAAAGAGACGGCAACAAAAAGATGAGACAAAATGACGACACAAAACTGAGACTACACAAAACAACATAAAGACGTAAAACAGACACAAAACAGCAGAAACGAGACAAAAGGAGACACAAAGCGAATATGAAAAGACAAAACTGTCCCAAAGACTCATAAAAAGACAAAAACGGGACACAACATGACAAAGAGGAGATGCAAAACGACAAAAACAAGATGCAAACACAACATAAATTTACATGAAATGTCAAACGAGTCACAAAATGAGACAAAAAATGACAAAAACGTAACAAAAATGACCCAAAATGGCAAAACGAGACAAATTGAGAGTAATGAGACAGAAAGCGACAAAAAAAGCAGATGACCTAAAGGCACAAAATGACAAAATCAAGATGCAGAGCATCATAAAACAGGACACAACAACACAAATGTGACACAAAACTACAAGAAGAGAGGACAAGAGAGACTGAGAGTAAAACCAAAGCTACTGGATGAATAAATAAAAGCAGCATGGCTCAGAAACAGAAAACAGAGGAGGAAGCTGTGGAGATCCATTCAGCATGGAGAAACATCTTTCTACTGATGAGCAGAGTAAGCAAAGGCTGCAAACATAATGAAATACTGGTAACACCCGTGGGCACAGTTTTTAAAAAATACTGAAATAAGTCCTACTTTTTCTATGATACATGGCGTTACATTTGTGTGCCATTCTGCACATTTCTGACTTCTTCGTGGTTGTTGTGCAGGAAAATGAAGAGAAACGTGACTTTGGGAGGGTTAAACAAGTTCTCTGCAGTAAAAAGCAAACATGCTGCTGGTTTCATGACAGAGAGGCGGCTTCGTTGCTGCAGGACGACGACACGAGAGGAACATTGCAGAGAACTGCAGCGACGTGTTGTGGAGATGATGATGATGACGGTGTTTGCCGAGCGTGAAGGAGAGTCGGTTTCCCAGAGGCCTCGGCTGAATCCTCCTCCTCCTCCTCCACACAAACATCTACTCTGATTGTTACACCAAAGAAAATACTCTGAAAATACTAGAGAGCATTTTTCTTTTGAGTCTTTTGATGTAGTGAAGCTTCTTTAAAGAAGTGCAGAGTTTTAACCTTGTTCCACAAAAGGGGAAATCCTGCAAGTGTTTTAAGGTGCAAATGAGCCGTTAAATATCTTAAAAATGCTCTAAGTTGCATTTATTTCTGGAGCAGGAATCTAAATAATGAAGACAAACAGCTTCACAGTTCATGTTTCATTGTGTTGATGTTATAGAGTCACAGGTTTTTATTTAAAACCACTGAATAAATCAGAAAATACCATTTTTATATTTGAACAAACTCCTCTGCAAACTCCTTTAGGATAGTGACAGGAAAATATTTTTAATTTATGAATGTCGGAGCTGCAAAAGTCCAGATTAGTATGGAGTAATAGGAGTGCCAAATCAAAATATAAATAAATGTGGAAATATAAAGAGAAATAAATAATTAAATAAATAAAAGGAAAAACAGAAAAGGTAAAAGCAAAGACAAATTTTCCTTTTATTTATTTATTTATTTCTCTTTATATTTCCACATTTATTTATTTATTTATTTATTTCTCTTTATATTTCCACATTTATTTATTTATATTTTGATTTGGCACTCCTATTACTCCATAGCTTAGTAGCTCAGAACTCTAGCAAAAACTCGGCCTTTACAGACATATTCTTTACAATTAGACGTTTTTACAGGAAATCAGTTTTTACACTCACAGATATCACCATGAGACTTCCACAGATGATTACTAACATTAGAATAATACATTTTATTTTAACAGTTTTCAGACATTTTAGATTTAAATGTGCAGAAGAGAAAATTATCGAAATAAATGTGTTTATTTGCATAAACGTCCGCTAAATAAAGTAAAATGTAAACAATTTTATCAGTTTCCAGAACAGAAATGTGAACGTTGGAGGAAAGCAGCTTCATAGTTCCTGTTTCATTTTGTTGGCATTTTAAGGTTTTTCCTTCATAAATCAGAAAATACTGTCAACAGTCATAACTAAACTAAACATTTATACTGTTTTTTTAAAAATATAATTGGAAAATAAATAATGAAATCAGTGTTTTTATTACAAGTTTCTGGAATTTATGATTACATCTGATTAAATATGCACTAATTTGCATGAACTTGAACTGATAAATCAAAAATTATTAGTTTCCACAACAGAAATGTGAATGTTGGAGAAAAGCAGCTTCAACATCTCTTTTTCATTTCGTTGGCATTTTAAAATTAAGGCTTTTAACTTCATAAATCAGAAAAAGCTGTTGACAGCCAGAAAAAAGTAAGGCAGTGAAGTGTCCTATAAAGTAGGCTGTGAATGACACATTAGGAATAAAATTGGAAAATAAATAATAAAATCAGTTGTAAGTTTTCTAAAATGTTTTGTTTACATCTGATTAAATACGCGCTAAAATGCATCCATCAGACAAAATCTTCAAATGAACGCCTAAATGTGTGTTTTCTTTCCGTAAATAAACACGTTCTATTGAAGTAAAATCCTCCATTAGCGGGGTTTTGGCCTCTAAGCTCAACGAATGAACTCGTCTGATAACTTAAAGCTGCTCTGGTCTTTCCCAGATATCAGAAGATCTCTAGGTTTAGGGTCAAACTCAGAACCTCCTGCTGAGATTCTGCTTCTCCCGTCTGTCCTCCGTCCTCCAGTCTGTCCTCCGTCCTCCGTCCTCCAGTCTGTCCTCCGTCCTCCAGTCTGTCCTCCGTCCTCCCGTCAGTCCTCCAGTCTGTCCTCCGTCCTCCAGTCTGTCCTCCGTCCTCCAGTCTGTCCTCCGTCCTCCCGTCAGTCCTCCGTCCTCCCGTCAGTCCTCCAGTCTGTCCTCCGTCCTCCAGTCTGTCCTCCGTCCTCCAGTCTGTCCTCCGTCCTCCCGTCAGTCCTCCAGTCTGTCCTCCGTCCTCCAGTCTGTCCTCCGTCCTCCCGTCAGTCCTCCAGTCTGTCCTCCGTCCTCCAGTCTGTCCTCCGTCCTCCAGTCTGTCCTCCGTCCTCCCGTCAGTCCTCCAGTCTGTCCTTCGTCCACTTGTCAGTCCTTCGTCCTCCCGTCTGTCCTCCGTCAGTCCTCCATCCTCCCGTCAGTCCTCCGTCCTCCAGTCTGTCCTCCGTCCTCCAGTCTGTCCTCCGTCCTCTAGTCAGTCCTCCAGTCTGTCCTCCGTCCTCCAGTCAGTCCTCCGTCCTCCAGTCTGTCCTCCGTCCTCCAGTCTGTCCTCCGTCCTCTAGTCAGTCCTCCAGTCTGTCCTCCGTCCTCCAGTCAGTCCTCCGTCCTCCAGTCTGTCCTCCGTCCTCTAGTCAGTCCTCCAGTCAGTCCTCCGTCCTCCAGTCTGTCCTCCGTCCTCCAGTCTGTCCTCCGTCCTCCCGTCAGTCCTCCGTCCTCCAGTCTGTCCTCCGTCCTCCCGTCAGTCCTCCGTCCTCCAGTCTGTCCTCCGTCCTCTAGTCAGTCCTCCAGTCAGTCCTCCATCCTCCCGTCAGTCCTCCGTCCTCCAGTCTGTCCTCCGTCCTCTAGTCAGTCCTCCAGTCAGTCCTCCGTCCTCCCGTCAGTCCTCCGTCCTCCAGTCTGTCCTCCGTCCTCCCGTCAGTCCTCCGTCCTCCAGTCTGTCCTCCGTCCTCTAGTCAGTCCTCCAGTCAGTCCTCCGTCCTCCCGTCAGTCCTCCGTCCTCCAGTCTGTCCTCCGTCCTCCAGTCTGTCCTCCGTCCTCCAGTCAGTCCTCCGTCCTCCCGTCAGTCCTCCGTCCTCCAGTCAGTCCTCCGTCCTCCAGTCTGTCCTCCGTCCTCCAGTCTGTCCTCTGTCCTCCAGTCTGTCCTCCGTCCTCCCGTCAGTCCTCCGTCCTCCAGTCTGTCCTCCGTCCTCCAGTCTGTCCTCCGTCCTCCCGTCAGTCCTCCGTCCTCCAGTCAGTCCTCCGTCCTCCAGTCAGTCCTCCGTCCTCCCGTCAGTCCTCCGTCCTCCAGTCAGTCCTCCGTCCTCTAGTCTGTCCTCCGTCCTCCAGTCTGTCCTCCGTCCTCCAGTCTGTCCTCCGTCCTCCAGTCTGTCCTCCGTCCTCCCGTCTGTCCTCCGTCCTCCCGTTGCATCGCGGCTCAGTGGTTAATTTGCTGAACCGATCCAGCTAATTAACCTGCTTCTCTTCGGGGACGATCGGGAGCTGCTGTCCCAGTTCGGCCTCCGTCACGCATGTCTGCCCCCGTTTTGTGGAGCAGCTCCTGAATTATGAGCGTTTGACACGTAAACGAGCGCTGATTGTCAAACTAACGGCCGCTGCTCTTTGTGTTCCTGTTTGAGTCCACAGACGGTCATTTCAGAGTCTTTAAGGTCCATGTAATGTGAAGCAGGTCGGCCGGTTACTCTGCTGACTGGTGGGACTCTGGCAGGTCGGTCGAGTGCAGGACGAGTCCTTTGCTGTCTGAAACACAGAGAGGTGCAAAACAACTATGTAAACCAGAATGACATAAAAAGATCCTAAAATGAACAGAAAAGATGTAAGTCAGCCTCAAATAAACACAAAGCCACCACAAAGAATCACCTACAGAGACAGAAAAGTTTTTTTTTAAAAATGACTGAAAAAGACCACAAAGAGATAAAAAAAAGGATCAAAATGAGCACAACAACTGCAAGTCTGCCTTAAATAAACACAAATCCACTGCTATGTCACCTACAGAGACACAAAACTACTACAAACATACTCAAAGCCAAAAGGATACAAAAGAATCACAATTAAACAGGAAACAACCACAAAAACACACAAAATACCCGCTAAAAGACAGAAAATGACCATTAACACCCAAAGAATTCCAAGATTGTCACAAAAGATGCAAGTTAGCCTCAAATAAACACAAATCCACTGTAAAGAATCAACTACAGAGACTAAAAAAGACCACAAAGTCACACAAAACAACTGGAAAAAGCCAAACAACCACAAAAGCGACGAGAAAAGGCAAAAGCAACCACACGCAAATAGCAAATGGCTGCAAAGAGACACAAAACAGGCGCAAAAATACAGAAAATGACCACAAACAGATGAAAAAACACACACAAAAAAGAAAACACACAAAACCATAGACTCAAAAACACACAAAAACACACAAAGTGTGACAGAACAGCGATGAAAGAAACAAAACAGCTGCAAGAAACGACCATAAAACTGCTGATCATCCATAAATAAACACAAACCCTCCAAAATAAAAGACTCTAAACAACCACCGAGCATTTTCTGTCACTGTTTTCTTGTTAATCTGCTGAACATCGTTTAATACGGTAACGTCACTGAAGCAGCAGCGTTTTGTCATCTGGAAAGCACCTTCTCATTTTGCTGCTCATGACACTCGGACAGGAAACGAGGAAATCTGACCTCCGATCAGCAGACGGAGTGAAGCCGCTGCTGCAAAATGAAACTAACTGAATTCATTTCAGTGCTTTCAGCTGATTCAGCCGCCTGGAAACCCAAGAGGAGGGAGTCAAACCTGTGACCTCTGAGTCGCTGATAAGATCGTAAAATCAGAAATGAAAGGGACACATTCAGATCTGCTTCTCTGGTTGCTGTTGTTCAGCCTCAACCTGTAAAATATTTGTCTGATGGTAACAACGACGGCAGGAGATTTACAGTGCTGGAGAAGATCAGTCGTTTTTACCAAACAAGTTTATTTTCTCAGTGCTTCGCTGTGGGTTCCCACAAAATAGATGATTTCAGTTTCACAAACAGACATTCTCTGCTGATCTGATGTCTGATTTCCCGTAATTCAGTGCTTGTATATCCAAACCAGGAGTCATATCTGATCATCGGTGTAAAGACGGAGCAGAGCCGGAAGAAGCTCTCAGTTCATCAGAAGAGGACTGAAAACAACACAACGCAGCGCCTGCAAATGATGCAAAACTGCCTCTGAAACCATCAGAAAACAGCAATGAAAAGAACTTCAAACAACAACAGAAACGGCTGAAAATGGCAACAGAAAATCACAGAAAACTGTTAAAACCAACTGAAAAAACCCAAAACAGTGATAAAAATGACTAGAAATAGCGGATGAAAATTGCACAAAATGTCAACAGAAAGCAGCAACTAAAAATGACAGAAAACAGTGTCTTAAAACAACCATCAATAGTGACTGAAAATGACTGAAAATCGCTACTATAAACACCTGAAAACATCAACTTAAAACAACTGTAAATGACCAGAAACAGATCCGGAAAATGACACAGAATTGGCAATAGAAAATGACAGAAAACATTGGCTGAAAATGACAGAAAATTATTGAAAATTAACTGAAAAAACAAACAAAACAGTGACAGAAAATGGCTGAAAATAACTGAAAACAAAAGCAAACAGTAACAGATGACAGCAAGTGAAAACTAAAAACAGGGAGCAAACATCCCAGAAAAAACAAAAAGGACCAAAAACAGCCAGTCTAAATGGTTAAAAACAGAGACTGAAAATGACTGAAAACAGTGTCTTAAAACATCCATCAACAGTGGCTGAAAATGACTGAAAATCACTACTGTAAACAACTGAAAACAGCAACTTAAATCAAGTTAAAATGACAAAAAATAGACCCTGAAAATGAAACTAAACTGGCAATGGAACACGACAGAAAACGATTGAAAATGAACTGAAAACACCTCAAAACAGTGACAGAAAATGTCTGAAAAGAATGACAGAAAATTACATAAAATGGCAACAGGAAACAGCAGCTAAAAATGGCAGAAAAGTGTCTTAAAACAACCATCAATAGTTTGTTATGTCTTTATTTGGTAGGGACAGTGCATTTGTTTAGAAATGGGCATAAATATGCCGGATTATAACACAGTGCTAATTTACATCTGCAGTCCCTAACAAAAAAAAAGACATAACAGTGATACTTGAAACAGTACGTCACAATAAAAGCACATTGCAAAAAGTGCACAAAGAAAGATAACAGTGAAACATACAACAATAGGACAATTGGTCGTAATAAAAAGACACTAGGTCACAATAGGAAGTCAGTAAGTCACAATAAAAGGTCAGTAAGTCACAATAAAAGGTCAGTAGATCTCAATAAAAGGATGGCAGATGGCAGAAAATTGCTATAAACAACTGAAAACAGCAACTTAAGACAATGGAAAATTACTGAAAACAGTGAAACAAAATTACCACGAACAACTAAAAGAGAAACACTAACAGAAAACAGTAAGCGAAACAACTGAAAGCAGTGAGTGAAAATGACAGAAAACAGCAGCTGAAACCTACCATGAAGTTAACCCTAACCTATCATCACCATGGTTACCGTATCTGTGCTCCTATTGGTCGTCACAAGAGGAAAATAATTTCACAAACAATGACCTTCATATCTTAAAAACTGACTTCATCATTGAGAGGCTGTTTGGAACTAATGTTTTGTGATTTCAGTCGGTTGTTTCTTTTCTTTAATTCTGGTTTTATTCAGTTTGTGTGAGCAGAGGAAGCACAAAACGTGACATCATCGGTCTCTGAATTGATTCTGTTGGTGTCAGATGAACACTGAAGTCCTCTGCTGCTACTAAGACCTCCATGATCAGGTTTCGTGTTGTGTTCAGTGGCGTCTGAATGTGGGAAACGTCGCCTCCAGGTTTTCTTTCAGCAGCGAAACCCGAAGCTCTTTGTTGGTCGGAGGAGTTGTGACTTTTGTCTTTCCTGCCGATGGTCTTCGTCATTTTCTCCAACGGCAGACGGTTGTTGGCTCAGAGAGGGGGATGGTGGTTTCAGGTGCGTCGGAAACCACCGGTAGGAACCTGCTGTGAGCTGAGGGGGTTTTCCTACTGATGGGATCTCAACTTAAACCACCGCTTTGACTTTTCAAGCTGTTTGTAGCTTCCAAGCTAAAACCTACGGCTGTACTGTTGTCTTTCTGAGCAGCAAATGTGTCACCAAACGTTTGTCACTGAAATCTGCTGCGACTCTACAACAAAGTCTTCCAAAACATGTGCGATAACTGTAGAGGTCCCCAGAACAACAATAAAAAAGCAACTTAAAAACAGCTGGAGCTTAGCGTTAGTCTATGTCTTACACCAAACTATGACCTCTTCTTAAACCTAACAAAGTAGTTTGGGTGCTTCAACTTAAACAGACTGAAAATGAATGAAAGCAGCAACAGAAAACAACAAACCTATTTCAGAAACAGCAGCAACAGAGAACAGCGACTTAAAACAATTGAAAACAACTGAAAACTGAAAATGAATGTGACTGGAAGGAGCAACTTAGAACAGCGACAAAACGAACACAAACACTGTCTAAAAAGTGCAACTAAAAATGGAGGAAAGCAGTGATGAAAAAGGAAATTAAAAAGCAACTGAAAACAGTCGAAACCAGTGACTTTAATGACTGGAAAAGCATCAATAACAGTGGCTGAGAACAGCAACAAGATAAAAGTATATAACGTCAAGAAACAACAACACAGCGACAGCAATTAAGAACTGACTGAAAAAGAATGAAGAAGACTTAAAATTGCAAGACAGTGACTGAAAATAACAACAAAAAAGCGAACAGACTAAAAATTACTTAAAACAGCGACAAAATGAACACAAACGTTAGTTTCGTAAAAAGGGTCGCAAAAACAGTGACTGAGAACATCAACAAAATGAAAGAAAGTAGCGTCTAAGAACATAAAACATCAGGAAACAGAAAAATGAAAGCTAACAGTGACTGAAAACATCAACGGAGAAGCACCTTCAAAGAATTTAAATTATGACTTAAAATGACTAAAAAACAGCATCTACTAAAAACAGTTAACGATAGCGATGACAAAATGAAAGCAAACAGTGACAAAAAACAACAACTGAACGTTTCAACTGAGAAACAAATTAAAAGTGCAAGTAAGTGATTGAAAATGACTAAAGAAAGCTACTGAAACGGTGATCGAAAACGGCGACAAAACAAAAGCAAACAGTGACTAAAACCAGCAACTGAAAGCGACTGAAAATGGCAAAAACATCAACCAAACAACAGCAAAGGGCAGCTAAAAAATAGCCACAGAAAACCTCCTAAAACAGCGACAAAATGAAAGCAAACAGCAACTGAAAACAACAAACGAAAGTGACAAAACAGCGACTGAAAACAACGGGTGTATTTCAATCCATACCACGATATTTTCCTAATTTTCAGAGTCAGTTTCAGTGTCAAACGAATGTAAACACTGAGTAAAACGTCACAAAGCAGAGGTCCTATAAGAGACTCACATCCTGGTAGCCTAGCCGTGCTAGACAACCCACGGCAACGAATTTAATTCTCTGCCAGGGTGGGTCTAGTTACCCTCCATAAGGCTCGAGGCTGGATTCTCCTAAAACTGGCCGGACCAATCACCATGAAGTGTAGCGTCAGAAGGCGGGCGTAACGAAGTGACGACAGAGGCGTGACGATTCTGACAGAAACAACCGGCGCACAATAAACAGTTATCTTTCGAGGCCACAGCCCTTAAAGATTTGAAGCTAAAATTCAACTTGAAAGATAAACAAAGGACGGCACTGAAGTGTTTCATTGAGAAGAAAGACGTATTTGGACTTATGCCGACGGGATATGGCAAATCCTTAATATACCAGTTGGCTCCGCTGGTTGGGAAGCTAATGGGACTTAGCCACAATCCGCCGGCGCTCTAGGAACTACGTTAGCCTATTCATTGCGCTGATTGGTTGTATACCTACCCAATTGCTGCAGAGGGATTTGAAAGACAACCTTTTAGCCCGCCTCCCTCCCTGTCGAGCATTCCTAGACCCTTGTGCCTTCAGAACATGGGTCTAGCGCGGCTAGGCTAACATCCTAGTGCTCTGGGATTAAATTCAGTCTCTTTTATCTGGACTTTGTCTTTTTATGTCTAAAGCAAAAGAACCTTGCGATTCACTTGATGTCGACTCAAGCTGATAAAAAAATAGGCAAAAACCGTCTTGTTTATCTTGAAACCAAAATGTACGAATGTTTTCGAACAACGTTTATTATTTTAGTTGTCTCAGAATGATGGAACCACTCTTTTAGGATGAATTAGAAAATACCCATCAATCATCCTCATGAAGCTGTAATTAAATTAATACCAGGTTGGATTTACGAGGACCGACAGCAGCAGCACCGGAGGAGAGAAATGTTTTTGACTTTAGGGTTTGATACGTGGATGTTCTTCAGTAGAAACTTTCTCTTGCTGTTGTTCCGTCTGCTCTGCTGGATTTGTCGGAGCTTCGTGTCCGTTAGCGGTTAGCTTTGGCAGAGGTTTGAGCTACGACAGGTAATCAGTCTTGTGTCTTAAAATGGTTATTTTCTGTTGTAACTTATTAGTCCACCAGGGAACGCGGTGGAGTTATATGACGATCGGCGTTGCTTTGTCTGTCTGTCAGCAACATTACTTAGAAACAGACTCACAGATTTGGATGAAATTTTCAGAGAAGGTCAGAAATGACACAAGGACCACCTGATCAGATTTTATAAGTGATGCAGCTTATAGTCTGGATCCACGGATCTGTTAAAGATTTCTGTATCATTGCCAGATAGCGGCACGGCATCACTGTAACCATGACAACAACAGTCCATAATTGTGATCCTACTACAAATCCACCACGGAGGACTTGTTAAGACTTTTCTGTTTTAAATGATACAAGGAACAACTGATTAAACTGTGGAGGTGTTTCTGAGTCCCGTCAATTCCCGCCGCCCGCTACATATTTTTGTCATGCTATTCAGTATCCATACGTAACATACACATGCATAACACACGCCTGTGCTCAGTGCAAGGGCATTTAGTTTGTGGGTTCATCTGTATTAAATGGAGACATTCTATGTTGCCGTGATTTCTGATCATCAACAACTAATAAACAAATGCTGCATTTGTGACAATGCCATATGAGGAGGAGCCCTGCGCTCTCTGAATGATTTTCTTGTTGTTTAGTGTTTAAAAATATAAGAAAATACTGAATCATTATTTGCAAATATCCTCCGGTGGCTGCAGTAACAGTGAAACGAGCAAACAAGGACGTCAGGTGCAGTTTTTACAGGTTTAGTCTCGTTTTTCTTCACTGTTGGTTCATTTTTCACTGCGGTCTTAAAACCTGTATATGGAAAAAGGACAACCATGAAGAAGGAGAGACAACTCAGAAATGTCTTCTGTGTAGAATGACAAATTATTAAGAAAATACAAAAATGATAGTTGTATTTCTTTGCTTATATGCTTTTGAAAATTTAAAAACCTGGAGACAACACGTCCAAGATTTTTTCAGGTGTTAGCAATACTTCAAAATAAAACGGTGACTATGTACCGTAAATATTTTAGTATTTATATTTTTTATTTGTGTAGATGATCGTTTACTCTGCTCGGTGTAAACACTGCCTTCAGTTCAACCAAAACACTCTGAATTCTTGTCACATGACTGTCGGTCACAGCTGAGTCACTGCAGAATTTTGTGTTTTATACAGAATCTCGTCGCAGTAATTCTTTGTGATTTTATTTTAAAGGAGACACATAGACTGAAGTGGTTTTGAGGAATTGTGCAGTTTTAAGCTCAGATCTGGTTTAGTTTTTCATGACAGAAACGCAGGTCACACATGACACGTTTAAGAACGGTCACGAAGTTTTAAATCTGCAGATAGTTTCTGTTTTTAGAGATTCTGGCTCTGAGTATTGTGTCATTTGGTGATTTTTCTTGGTGGGATCAGAGGGTTAAAGAGTCATAAAATCAGCCGCTGGTTCACTCTCAAACTGAGGAACAAACCTGACGTATGCTGGTTTAGGTCGGAGGACTCACTGGTCCAAACTGGGCCACAAACAGGGTTTTAGACGTGAATCTCTGTGCCAAAGTCCCCCAGAAGTAGCACATCAGATTAGGCTGCGTAAACACCTTTTCCAGGAGACGCTGTGTCCCTGAGCTCATGGTTCATGTTTGCTGTCAGGTTTCATCGATCGCGTGTTGAAGCTCCTCCATGACGGAGGCTCCAGAGGTCACAGCGTTTTACAGGTGAAGGTGAAGCTGATGAGCAGCCGGTGGGCACTAGGACCCCGCAGAACAGCCGGTGGTCTGCAGGCGGCAGCTTTGTGAGACGCAGGAAATGCATCTCAAATTACCCCCAGACCCCCTCCCTTCCTGCAGCGCAAATGTGTTTGTGTGTTGGTGTGTGTGTGTGTTGGTGTGTGTTTGTGTTGGTGTGTGTTTATGTTGGTGTGTGTGTGTTCGTGTTTGTGTGTGTTTGCAAGGACCACTCTGGGCCTCGGGGGTCGGGGCTGACGACTGGGAGGGTTTCAGGGCTCAGGTTGGGCATTTAGTTTTTCAATGAGAGGTCTGGGAATGCCTCGTGTCAGAGAGGGTTCACACAAAGATGAAAACATGCACGGGTGTGACGGCCACAAAACGACAGAAAAGAACTACAAAGAGATGCAGAATGACCACAAGTACACGCAAAATGGCCATCAAGATATAGAAAACCACAAAGAGGTACAAAAGGACTACAGAAACACTAAACCACCACAAAACGATCACAGAGAGTCGCAAAATGACCTCAGACACACAAATCAACCATAAATGGATGCAAAACAACAATGAAGGCACACACAACAGCCACAGAAACACAGAAAATTACCACAAAACAGGTTCAAAAAGACCACAGAGTGACTAAAAATGACCTCAGAGACACAATACAACCATAACCAGATCTGAAATTACCACAAAAAGACACAAAACAACCACAAAGAGGCCCAGAAAGACTACTAAAGCAGCACAAAGTGAACAGAGACTCAAAGTTAGCTCAGACACACAAATCAACCACAAATAGATGCAAAACAACCACAAAGAGACACAAAGCAGTCACAAAAAGATAGAAAATTAACACAAAACAGGCTCAATAAGGCCTCAGAGACACTAAAAAACTACAAAGACAGAAAATGACCACGAAGAGACCCTAACCAACCAAACCCAGATGTAAGAAGACCACAAAGAGACTCAGAATGAACACAAAGAGACCTTAAACAACCGTAACCAGACCTGAAACTCACACAGAGACTCACAATGACCTCAGACACACAAAGCAATCATAAATAGATTCAGGACAACAGAGACACAAAGCAACTTCAAAAAGACAGAAAAGTATCACAAAGCGGGTTCAAAAGACGACAGAGTGACTCAAAATGACCACAAAGACACCCGAAATAACCATAATCAGACCTGAAATTACCACAAAACACATAATAATCACAAAGACATACAAAAAACATAACCACGACATTTACAGCAGCTGCTGAACATACCAGGCAAACTAATAATACAGAAAATAACAAAATACTGCTTCTATTCACTGATAGGTGAGAGGAGGCGACATGCAGACCATAGTTATCTGACCAACCACCAGTTCATTGATGCAGACGCTGTTTTAATCTTTTCTCCTGTAAATCTGGACTTTTTTGTTATTTTGTGGTTGTCAGAGAGCCTTGGAGAGCAGAAACTAAACCCTCCATCAGCCAGGAGATGAAAGGAAACGCTGTGTGGAGGACAAAACACCGACAGCAGCTGATTCTGAGGACGCACAGGACGACCCATTCTGAAACATGACGCAGCATCAGCAAGTGAAACGCACCGTCTGAAAACTGAAGAATCACTCCAGCGCCTCAGCTCCCACCTTGATAAGGTTCTGTGAACATGAGCTCCTGTACTACAAAACAATGTGACACTATCAACGGTATATATTTAGACTTCTACATGTTAGGAGAAGTAAAGTAGCCACTTATAGTCCTTGTAGCTGAAGATTTTATAGGACTGGGAATTCTTTCTAAGCATCTGATCACACTTTTAGGAGAAATTATATTCGACCCTATTTAGAGATTTTATTTCTTTGAAGATGCTTGTTTTGCAAGATTCTCAAAAAGCATTTGTTTTTTCAAAGTGAATCCAAACAGTGCCTCATTGTAAATTTGGGGGAAAAAATGTCATTCTTAGTTGTTTTGATTCCTAATTACACCCCGTTACAAGTTAAATTAGATTCAGTCTGTGAATTTAGTTTTTAGAAGCTTAACAATTTTAATGTCGGAAAGCAGAACAGCATTGCTAATAAAAAATATTCACCCCACTGGGAAGCTTTTATCCTTTTATTGCTTTTCCACATGAAATCGTGGTCAATTTAATTTGACTTTTTAATGAATTTTCAGCACAAAGACTCTTCTACGTCACAACAGAATTCTACAAAGTAAGGTCAATTCATTTAAAATATATAGCGTAAAATAAGATGTTGCACACCTAACTCCTTGAAAACTGACAGAGAAAGAGAGTAGGGAGGCCATCAAGACACCTATGATTCCTCTGAAGGAGCTAGAAGCTTCAGAAGTTGAGATAGGAGAGACTGTTTATACATCAACTGTTGTCTGTTTCTCATCAGCAAAAGCTTTATGGTAGATAAAAAGAAAGACTCTGTCGGAAAAAGCTCAAATTAAATCTGGACTATAGTTCACCAGAAGACATGTAGGGACTCTGTAGTCACCTGGAAGAAGGTTCTTTGGTCTGAGGAGACCAGAATGGAGCTTTATGGCCATCAGATGAGACACCAAACACTGCACATCATCACAAACACACCATACCCACCATGGAGCACGGTGGTGGCAGCATCATGATGTGAAGCATGGTGGTGGCAGTTGATCCAAAATGCTGCTGCGAGAGTACTGACAGGAGTTAGCAAAAGAGATCATATTTCCCCTATACTTGCTTCTCTTCACTGGCTTCCTGTTAAATCCAGAATAGAATTTAAAATCCTTCTTCTGACATATAAAGCTCTTAGTAACCAATCTCCATCATATCTTAAAGATCTGATAGTACCTTATTATCCTAGTAGAACTCTTCGCTCTCAAGCTGCAGGCTTACTTGTTGTTCTTAGAATTTCTAAAAGTAGAATGGGAGGCAGAGCCTTCAGTTATCAGGCGCCTCTCCTGTGGAACCTGCTCCCAGTTTGGGTTCGGGAGGCAGACACCCTCTCTATTTTTAAGACCAGGCTTAAAACGTTCCTTTTTGACAAATCTTATAGTTGGGGCTGACTGGGTGACCCACAGGGGTTCGGCTTGTGTCTTCATTGCACAGCTGACTCCCTCTTGGACGTCCCTTCGTTCTGCCTCTAGTCATGCTGCTATAGGCCTATAGGCTGCTGGGGGACTTTTCTTGACGCACTGAGCCCATCTCTATCTACCTTTACGTTTAATATGTATACCGTTATTGCAGTACATTCACTCTGTTTCTCCCTGTGCTATTTCTCCGAGTGTCCCTGGTCCCAGAGCTGGATGCTTCAGATCTGCGGTCGATGTTCCACCAGCTGGTCCAGTCTCCATCATGTCCACTGTGGGATGCTGCTGCTGACCTTCCTCCAGCCCTCTGCTTCCAACTCCCCTTTTTCCACCAGTCAACTCTGCATCGCCCTCACTATACTTGTTATGCTAACTTACTTACTGTTTGAATTTTACTGCTAGCTATATATGGAGTATGTTTAATGTCAGAGCCGTACATCATAAGAGTAAACTATGAGTCAGTTTTCAATGTTAGCTTATACTTTGTTTGTGTCACATATCCTGTCATGCATGTATCCAAATGTGTGTTGTGTTTTCCTTGCTTTCCCACCCCTCCCTCTTCTCCCATCCCTCCCCCTTGTCCTCCTCTGTCCCTCTCAACCCCCCCGGCCAGCAGGCAGATGGGTCCCCCCTATTTAGAGCCGGGTTCTGCTCGAGGTTTCTTCCCTGTTAAAAGGGTGTTTTCCTTGCCACTGTCGCCTTTGGGCTTGCTCTGGGGGTCAGGCATTTGGGTTCTGTAAAGCGTCTTGAGCCGATTTGACTGTAATTGACGCTATATAAATAAAATTGAATTGAATTGAATTGAATTGAATCATAATGTGAAGCACGGTGGTGGCAGCATTATGA
Source organism: Acanthochromis polyacanthus (assembly GCF_021347895.1). Classification (NCBI taxonomy): domain Eukaryota; kingdom Metazoa; phylum Chordata; class Actinopteri; family Pomacentridae; genus Acanthochromis; species Acanthochromis polyacanthus. Next base: position 5,671,732 of record NC_067121.1, read on the forward strand.
TTAAAGCACGGTGGAGGCAGCATCATGATGTGAAGCACGATGGTGGTTTCATCATGGTGTTCCTCAGCAGCAGGTCCTGGAAGGCTTATAAAGGTAGAGGGTAAATAGAGAAATCCTGGAGGACAACCTGATGCATCTGAAGAGAACTGAGACGTGGAGAAGATCAGTTTTCTATCCAGACAATGAGTTGAAGCAAACAGACAAAGATCCTCAGAGACTGTTTGAAGACGAGGAGAAAGTTCTGGAGGCCGAGTCAGAGTCCAGACCTCAATCCAACAAAGAATTTGTGTCTGGACCTGAAAAGTTCGGTTCACTCAGGATCTCTGTGGAACCTGACAGAGTTTGAACACTTTATAAAGAAGAATGAGGTAAAACTGCAGCATTTAGATGTTCAGGTTGATTGAGACCAACAGGACCAATGATGGAACTGCAGTTAAAGATTAATCTACAAAAAACTGACTAGAAGGTGGTGTGCTAATACTTATGAAATCACTTATTTGTTTTTTATAGCTATTGTATCACCTTCATGACCTCCCACCCATGTGGATTGTTCTTCTTCATGAAACACTTTTCCATGATTAAGAAACTTTGGTTTTCAGTTATTTTATGTATTCCTTGAAAATATACTACACTGAAAAGTTTACCTCTCCCAATTTACCAGGTGTCCCATTTTGACAATACTCACTCCAAATGATAATCTGACAGTTGGAAGCTGGAAATGTTGGTGAAAGCTCCATTTTACATCATATAAATCTGTATTTTTCGGTGCAGCTTTTTTTTTAGAGCTGTGTTCGTGCCACTTTCACACGGGGATTTTTCGTGCTTCTGTTTTCAGCTTTAACGTGGAGCTGCAGAGAAAAACAGGAAGTGTGCAGGGTGATGTCAGCCGGCCGACATGTTTGAGAGCCTGCAGACCGCCTACACACCAACACACCAGCACAGCAGCACTTCCTCATTCTTCACATTTCCGCCCTGAAGCCAATGAACTGCAAATATTTGGTTTTTATCCTGAGCAGGAAGACGCTGAATGACTGCCGCTGGAACAAGAGTGTAGAAGTAAATCTGCAGAGGTTGTAAAGGAATGAAACACGTCCCTCCTGGAGAACACTGTCCTGAAGGTGGCACTCAAGCTAACCTGACCTGGGTCGTAGTTAATCAAACTAACAAACCGTTTTAAACATCTAACAGCCAGACGGGATGTGTATTCCAGATATCTGTAATTAAACCTGTCAGAAAGAACACTTCAGATCACCACAGTCATTCAAATGACGACACTTTTATCATTCATGTGTTTCTTATTCCAGATTCCTGACTAGTCATAGTTCTAGTTCAAGATAACTTGACTTCTCGTCCGTTCAACATATCTCCATAGTCTTTTTAGGAATGGTGAATGAGGTTTGAAGTGGTCAGAACGATTTCGTGGATTCTCAAACCGGACTTCTGCCTCGTCAGAATGTAATTACAGATATCCTGAACTAGAGTTTCGACTGAGCCTCAGAAGCCACAGCGAGTTGCTTTTTCACATGCTATGGCGCTGCTGTTTTACTGCCATGTCAGAGCAGCCTGGCGCTTGTAAATTTATACCTCAGGTCCCTGATGAATGAGGCTCTCGTTCTCCACAAAGTCGTCGCTAATGAGCCCATCTCATTCGCCACAGCAGCCGCCGTTACTTCTGCGAACACTCGTATGAAAATGCTTTGCTGGATCCATGTCCAATGGGAGGTCTCAAAGGAGCAGCATCATGCACAACAATACATAGTAGTCGTAAAAACATTTAAGATGTCTGCAGCTGTTATTCTGACCACTCTGAACTGAATTACAGAGATCCTCTTACTGTGGTTTGACTGTTTTGAATGACGTCATAGATATCTGGAATAAACCCATCCAGAGGTGTCGCTGTTGGGTCCAGTTAAGGCCTCGGTCTGCTTTAAACAAACTAGCTGGTATAAACATTTCATCCAGCCGCTGGCTTGTTTTCATACAATCAAAAATTCGGAGATTTTGCCTATAAAAGCCATTTGTGTGCAAACAGATGGTGTAGGCATGTTGGAATTCTGGTGGAGAGCTCTCTAAGAGTCGAGTAAAAACACCTAATCGAAACAGGAAGTGCAAATTTTCAAAAACACAGAACTCTAATGAATAAATCAAGGGACTAGTAATGTACTATTTCCTGAAAAAAGTGAGAACATGTGACTACGCTCAAGATCTTTGACCACAACAACACAATCATTGCACATTATTGTGCCCAATAAATTCATACAGGGTTGTTTCACGACGCTGTTTTCTGGAACGCGTTACTTTAAAGAGAATAGATAGAATTGAGTAAAATCATGCCTTTATATTTGTCTTCAGTACATATTAGGGGCATGTTGTTTGTCTCTAATTGCATGGCAGACACTCCCCTCCTCCTGTAGCCCCCAGGGGTAAGTGGGTATAGCTAATGGCTGGTTGGGTGGATGGATAGCAGCCAGCACAGCACAGGAAGGAAACGAGCTGGAACCAACGAGGGATGAAAATCAGAAAAAACTAAATCAGTGAAAACACTCAGATGCTGCATATTTTCTGATTGTTTTGAGAAAATGTGACATTTTTGTCTTTTTCAGGCCGATCCACAGTAGCTGCTGCTGTGATCATGTTTCTCAGGACTCTTCCCTCGTCCTTCATCACCTCCTCCTCCTCCTCCTCCTCCTCCTCCTCCTCCTCCTCCTCCTCCTCCTCCTCCTTCACTCAGGACTCCATGTATGGTCTGAGGGGAAACTTTTCAAACCTCCAGCCACCAAAAAGCCTCCAGCAGGGAGTGACTCTGCTTCCCAGTCTCAGAGGGCGAGTCCTGTATTTTTAGAAACGCAGACTTACTGGCTATTATGAAAGAGGGCGTGTTGGTGTGTTTGTGTGTGTTTGTCTGTGACAGTGATAGATGGATCGTCATGTCTCTTCATGTCTGTTATCGGCTGAATCATCTGCAGAAACGGAGGAAAAACTGTGAAGGAGACGCTTCTTCTTTCAGCCAGCCGAGGTGGGAAGTAGCAGCTCCTTCATGGGACGCTTTCTGCTTCTTCTCCACCAAACTTCTGTCACTAATCTTGTATTTTTTCAGTCACCGGCTCAGATTTGGTCCAGCGTGACCATAAACAAACGCTTCTGCTTTTGATATTTCGTTTCTTCTTTCCCTGATGTGACAGAGGAGCAGGGAAATCCCCAGAACCGGAGGTGCAAGCTTTTTCCCCCTCAACAGTAACAATAGTGCAATGTAGTTCACAGGAGGTTTTTATCAGCAGGGATTTCTGTGGTTTTGAATCAAAGCCAAACAAAGTGAAAGATCAAAGTATTTTTTTACACCAAATAACAGAAACTAAGTCCAACTGTTCAACTGCACAGGGTTCAGTTGCAGTTATAAAAGTTTCAAAGTGCAGATTTTTTTCTTCTTCTTTAGCAGCTGCAGGTTCGTGAGAAGCAGCTTTCATTTCCTTCTAACCAAACCAGCAGCTGATCTGAGCCTGGAGGGCTTTTTATGACCACAGACTCCTTAAACATGCAAACATGCAGGTTTATCAGACCCCAACAAGGACAACACAAAGACACCTGAAGGATGTTGTGACTTTAAGACTCTCACTGGTTGGTTAAAGTTTACTGATTAACTCATTTAAACCTGAGAACATGAATACTATCACATATATCAACTTTAACCATCCTGTGATTCTGATGTTGTCTTTATCTCGCCTACAACAGTTTCCTCAGTCTATGTGTATCCAACTTTCATGAACTTTCTTCCTCTCCTCTACTTTGTTGGTATCTTTGAGTCTTTGGAGTACCTGGACGTCAACGAAATGATGTGAAACCACTGGAAGGACAGTAAATCGACTTTAAAACCTCCTCAGAGTACATTTAGATGATCCCCAAGAACCCCAAAACCTGCTGGTGGGTTTTAAAGGGATGTTCTCTTTAAAAAAATAAACTTTATTAGATCTAGAAACTTTAAGAACAGAAATGATTGTTGAATTTCACTCTTTCCAGCTGTCTTTAAATGAATAATTAGATTTAAAATCATGATTTTTCACCAAAATCCCTTTATTCTGTGTCTTACTTAAAAATTTGGCAAAAATAAATTGTTTGCTTAAGCCAGATTCGATAAAAAACTAAAAATTCAGAGCTCCGCCACACAACCAAAAAGCTACAAAATATTCAGCTGCAACTAACAGACACGGGACAAAAATTCAGAGATTTCAGCTGAATTATTATTTGAACAGGAAGTTAAAGTTGTGACATTTCATCCAAATTACTTTATTCTATGTCTTTTTTTTTTAATTTCAATAATAAAACTAGATTCTGTTTAATTACTAAATGTTCTGTGCTCTTTTCTGTGCTCTTTCAACTTTTCCATTGAACTGCAGGCAGTGTTTCTGCCGAGCAGCGAGGATGTGAGTGTTGATACAAATTAAAAATAGTAAAATGTTTATAGAGCGTGGAGCCAAAATTATTTTCCAGCACTAATAAAACATGAAGACTCTTTGAAAAATGTTGTACACGTTGATTTCAGATTTTTGTCAAATTTTGCAAATTAAATTAAAGAAATTCAACTTTCATTTTTTATTTCTGTGCGGTTTACGGCATTCTAACTGCTTCATACAGCACAGAAGACATTTCTGAAGTCTCTCTTCTTCTTCATTATGTTTCCACTGAGGTGCAGGATTTCATATCGCAGTGAAAAATGAAGAAAAATGTAACAGGAGCAAAGAGAACAACCATAAACTCCAGAATCCAGAGAGTTAAAACATAAAAAAATGGAACCTAGATTTTTGTTTCGCTTTCGTATCGTCCGATCAGCTGAAACACACTGAATAGATTTTATTTTCTGCTCTCTGATTGGCCGGATGCTGCTCAGGGTCAGAGGTTTTGGTTCGTTCTTATGTCCAGAAATATTAACCAAAGCTGATTCAGTTTGAAAATAAAAATCTGCAAGATCGGATCAGCTGTGCAGCATTAAAGGAAACCATATCGTTCCTCATGTCTGTATAGAAAATGTAAAGCTGCACATGTCAGCTAGTTAGCTTAGCATAAAGACTGAGAACAGAGGGAATCGGCTAATACGCCGGAAGACATTGAAGCGTCATTTTTACTCGTATTATTTTACTCCAGATGTTCAGTGTTTATCAGTGAGCTTTAGAGGCGCTATGCCGTACGGCTATGCTAGCAGCTTCCCCTGTTTTCATGTTTTTGTCAACTCCAACCCTTTGCTCTAAATTGGTCAGTTTAATCTTCATAACAATTAACATTTATAGTCCTTAAGTTTTGTACTCTTATATTGCTGTAGGGTCTTAGCCATTATTGCTACATTAGCTAGCTTAATCTTCATATTTTTTAACACTGTAGAGTCTTAGCCTTGTTTTATGTTGGGTAATGTGGTATTTAATGTCATTTCTGTCCATTTTTATGGCTTATATATTAATTACTCTGGCAAAATTTTATCAAACAAACACTTTAGCACTTTAAACTTTAAAGGTTATTGTAAATATGTCGTATTTTTTATGCTAAGCTAACCAGGTGTTGACCGCAGCTGCAGAAGTCTCGGCAGAAAATGTCGAACTAATGCCTATGACAATAACTTTATTTATGAGGCCCTTTCAAAAACAAAATTTTTTTAAAGATGCTTTGACGGAAAAAGCAAAATCCAGAGGCCAAAATAAGAAAAGTACAATGCGATAAATGCAAAATGTCAATATCAATAAATGAAGAGTTCATTTGCAAAAACAGATAACTATTTTTTTATTGTTTATTTGAGAAAATATCAATCAAACTGAAGTTGAGTGGATTTGACTCAGTAGAAAAATACATGACGAAATAGAGAAAAAATAAATTATTAGTGTTACTATTATTATTATCTCAAGTAAACAATAATAAAATGATTTTTCTCAAAATGGAGTTACCTGTTTTTGCAAATGAACTCTTCAAATATATTAAATAATTGAAGTAAAATTGTAATAAGCAATAAAAGACAAGATCACATTAAAAAGTGCATAAAAACAACAACGCTGTTTCTCTTCGACAGTGGTCCTTGAAAGGTCCTTGAACTTATCACTAACGGTGGTTCATCAGGAAAAACCAAATCTAAGCTTTAAATGTTGATATTTTATTAAAATGACTCATTCTACAATTTATCAAAAATAAATTATTTGTACCAGATTGTGTAAAAAAAACAAAAAAAAAATTTGCAACTAAGCTGCGACCACCAAGTCAAAGTGTTTTCAGGTTGAACTGCAGGAAGTGTTTCCACAGCAGAGAAGAAAATCAGTCCTTCTGGATGAATAAATAAATGCAGCATGGCTCAGAAACAGAGAACAGAGGAGCAGCATCCAGCATGGGGAAACATCAGTGCAGAGTTTGTAGAGTTGTTGTTAAAATGTAAGTGGTTAAATATCAGTAATATGTGGAGCCAACATGTTTTCCACTGTCGGTAACATCTGTGGTCACTTTTAAAATGTTGAACACACTGATTCCAGTTTTTCCACATTTTGGTAAAAATAAATAATCGAGGACATTCAACTTTTTTAAACCTTTTTTAATGATTTATGGCATTATTTCAGTGTCAATCTGCAGAGAAAACATTTTCTTTCTCCTTCTCTACAGTTGCACAGCCGGAGTAACGTTTGACCTTCAGGCTTTAATCAGAGGAGCTGCAAACAGAAACCAAAAGCACGTTTTTTCTGGGTGGAAAGATGCTTCTGCTGCTGTTTGTAACACAAGTGTTGAAGTTCAAAAGGACTATTTCTGAATAAACTAATAGTGAAGACAAAACAAGTTGATTTAATAGGAAATAAATGTGATTCAGCTGAAAACATTAAATTTTCTGATATAATTTTGAGCAACGTTCAGCCCGATGCCGCTGATTAAACTGTTTACTTTGATAATGTGACTCCACGGAGGCTTCGACGGACTCGCTGTGGCTTCATCATCCACCTCCGACACACTTTCGCTTATGATTTCTGTGGAACTCTGAACACAACTTTCTGCATCGTCTCCACTGCTGTCAAACAGGCTCTCTGGCCCTGATAGATGAGTTTATTTCCAAACAGGAAATCATGAAATCAGATCTGGATCCGGATCCACTGTGAGCTCCGGCTCTGCTCCGGGGTTTCTTTCCTCCCGCTCTGGCTCCGACGGCCGCCATTTCAGGAGCTGCAGAGGCCTTTTCTGTCATGGAAGAACAAAAGCAGCTCTGTCTTTGTCTGCAGCTTCGCGTTCACGTGCTGCGTTTACATTTACAGACGCACGGCCGCTTTCACGCCCCAAACTCAAACACAGGCAGCTTCTAGATTATTTAAAAACATGCAGCTGCAGATTCATGAGTGGAAAGGTCATCTGGAAACTCACACAGACTCCCAACATGTGTGTTTAGCCATCTGCATCATCAAAACTGTTCTCCTGCACGATGCAACGGATGAGAGAAGGCCAACTGTTTGCAGAAATGCAGCTCCAACACTTGAGACATGCAGTTACATCCATACTGTGATGATGTTAAATGTTACTGCAGGGAGTCAGTGTGGAAATCTGAGCTCTTTGGTGCATTTTTCGAAGATAATCGGCATTAAAATGTCAACTTTGATGTTGAATTTAGATTTGTGTTTAATTGCGTCTCCTTGATATTGAGTTTGAGTGAAATATCTCATTCCTCTCTGCTTTTGGAACCTGAATCCACCACAGATTTTACACCAGGAGAAAAAAAAAGAAGCTTTTTTTACTTGCATGGTATGGAAACGCCTTCCAACACCCCCCTCCACACACACATAAAGGCCTCCCATATCAAAGGAGTGTTTGATGTCGGTCTGTGTGGGCCGTCGGGGGGGTGGGGACAGACAGACGACAGCAGATGAGGACTGGGGGGGTTTTATGGTGAACAGCAGGAATACCAAACCTACACTGTTGCTCCGCTCTCAATGCTAACACTGTGCTGCTTTAGCCCACACATGCATTTCCAAACAGCACAACAACCAAACACTCTGACCTGTTGGCGACATCTGCAGGCCAAAGCTGATATTACACGTCCCTCAAACAACAGTGTTTTTATGCTCCATACTGCTTTTACTTGGATTAAGAAATAATGTTACACGGTCGTGTTCAGAGTGCTTTGAAGCAGCATTTAGACGATTAATTCAGGAATTGATTAATGTCCTCACCGAATATTTATTTAAATCAGACGGTAAGTAACTCAGAATTACAAATTTAGAAAGTTTAAATATTAATATTCAATGTTTTCTACAATAAAATGTACCCATCAGTTATAAATGTCACAATCAAACCCTTACAACAATAGCTAAAGCTAACCGATCTAAAGCTAACTGACTATTTTAAATATCAGGGATACAAGCCGACAACATTATTAATTATACAAAGTTATCCGACTAATTCAGATATTTTCGGCAAGAACTCTGCAATATTAATTATTATGTATATTTATCTGACATATTTAGATGTTTAGGTGAAGACCTGACAGTAATATAAGTTAAACAAATTCACCAGACTAATTTATCAGGTGCAATATTATGGATTAGATAAATGTGCCAAATAATAGAAATATAAAGGTTAAGACCCAACAATATGTACATTTGTCTCACTTTTTACAATATTAATGTTAAGACTTTACAGTATTCAATGCATGGACTCTAGGTACCTCTATATTTATTTATTTTTATTTATTTATCTTTTTTCTTACTTGTTGGTATTAGTTTTAAATACACTTGTTTAGATCAGGATGACCACGGAGGTCCATTATATAGGTGAAGCTATACGTTGATACTTCTTTGGAAAGATATAACCCTGACAGCAATCATAATAAGGGTACTGTGATGATGTTAACATGTTCAGTTAAGTATCTTTCTACAATTAATGGAATTAATGTTGTTTTATGTTTAAGTATTATGCCCAGGGGCAAATGAAACGACCTATAAGTAGGTCGAATTGAGAACTATAAGATGGACTTATAAAAAACTGAAATAAATGTAAAGATTGTCAAGTGTATTGTCTGTATTGTTATTGTGAAGTACGAAAGCATCTCCTAAATGTTGTTTTTTTGTATATTTGTATATATAAATATATGTTCAATAAAAAATTAAGTTCCAAAGACTTTACAGTATTATATGTTGAACAAAGTCACCGGATTAATTTAAAGATTAAAGTCAAACCAAGCAGTAGTTTTTATTAAATAAATGTACATTGTAAATGTAAATTTAAAGACCCAACAATATTAATTAGTATGTTAATTTATCTGTCTAACTTGAACATTAAGGCCCAAAAATATCATTTTTTATATATATTGATCTGACTAATTTAAATATTACCGTTAAGATCCTACAGTATTATAAGTTATGCAAATTTCACTGACAAACCTAAACATTAAGGTTAAGACTCTGCATAATTATTATTTCTTTAAATTTATCAGACTAATTTACATATTTAGAATAAGGCCCTACAATATAATGTGTCATAAAATTTCTTATGAAGACCCTACAATATCATATGTTATATAAATCTACCCAACTAATTTACATATTGAAGATTGGAACCCTACAATATTAAGCTATACAAATGTGCCCAAATAATTAAAAAAATCAATGTTAAAAAATGTTAAATTCTACATGGAAACTAAAATATATCCAGAGATCATCTGTGAGCACCATACTGGTGTCAGCAGAGAGGAGAATCTACCTTTTAACAGAAGGAAACCTCCAACAGCACCAGGTTCAGGAAGGGCAGATGTCTGCCTCGATGGGTCAGGGTCAGGTAGTCCTGGTTTCAGGTAGATGAACTCCAGCAGACATGTTCAAAATGTAGATTTTATTAAGGACACAGCTCATCTGGGAACCTCGGAACAAATGTATGCAAATGTAAATGTTATTTATCCCTTAATAATAACCATAATATAGAAATCAATGTTGGTTCAATATTTTTTTTTATGTAACTCAATTGTCAATGTTCAGGTTGGTTTGGTAAAGTTCCTTTCAGTTGTGTATCTGTAACATTTATGTGTATTATCCGTTTTTAAAATCACCTATAGATACTTACATGGTGTATGATTAATCCATCATTTATCCAACTCAACATTTTTTAGTACCTAGAGTTTATTGCAACTATATATTCTTTACTTTCAGCTTCATGGTCAATTCAGCCATAGTTATAAACCATATATGTAGCTAATTCAACCATTTACTTTTAGCTATTTCTTCAAACAGCCTGTCTATAGAGTTCCGGACGTCACGTGACTCCGTTTGTTTACGCCGCCATGTTGGCAGGAAACTCCGCTTCAAAATGAATGGCGCTGGTAGAAAATTTACGCCGTCTGATTTTACTTTTCATTTTAAATCAGACGATATTATAAAATATACAAACAAACTGGACAAACTAAACATATCCGATCCATATCATGCCCCCGGTATCTTATTTAAGAATCTTGAGGCGGTCGGAGCGGACCTTTTACCGGACCTGCGGTACCCTGACATCTACAATTACCTGATAAATTTTCCTTCATCCTACTCCGGTGAATCTCTTAACCCTTTAAGCTGCAGTCAATTCCAGCCATTTTCAGTACAAAAAAATCGCTAATATTCTATTTGTAAATAAAAATATGACGAGAAATACAGGGAATATTGGACGCATCGCGAGGTGCATTTCCTCCAAAACGACCTATTCGTGGATAATATGCCGACTTCAAGACATGTTTTGGAAAAAAATATTTTACAGGCTTGTTTCGTCTGGATGTCCAAGGTCGGATTATGGCCGTTTTTTGTGGAATATTTTCATCTGTGTGTAATAATGAACCCGGAAATGTGAGTCGCACTGTGTGCGTTGAAGCCATGTAAAGAGAACGGATGGATGGATATTCGTTGTTTGTCGGACAAATGTGTTTATATTACCCGCTGTGGTAATCACATCTAAAAGTGGTTTATACCGGCGGATTCATGAGAATCTAAGCTTTCCATCGGCGTATAGTGTTTGTATAATCGCGTTTCAGACATTTAGCAAATTGCTTATGCAGATCTCAAAGTGTACCGCGGGCGGGACACTGAAGCGCAACTGAAGCGGAACAGCGTATAAAAGCCTTGAGAGGTAAGAGAAATTACGCGATCAGATATAAAGCTTAGGAAACGGATTCTGTACCGGATACGAAGTGGTCGCTACATAAGTGGAATCCGTTGCCTGTGGGTTCCCACCGCTCCGTTTTCTTCTGCTCGCTTCTTGCGCGTTTTATGGCAGTGATCCACCTCTGTCGTCTTTCAGGATCTTTGGCAATCCGATAAAATGCTCTCCCCTTTGCTCGTCCTCGGCTGTTCTGGCATCCCGGGGCGCAACAACTGTCCACCATATCTCTGATGTCGACGCTGAAGAACGTTTAGGAGTTAGCTGGCAGTAGTTTAAACAGCGCGCCTTCCTGCCAATATGGCGGTGTTTTGATTTCGACTGTTGCATGCCGGGATTGTGTGACGTCATCTCCCGGAGCTCTATAGGCACCATATAGACCCTTTATTTGTTTACAAACATTGTGACGTTTTTTTGTGGGCGGGGCTTATGCTGGAGGCAAAAGCGGAGCGAGAAGTCAAGCGGGACTGGGAGCATATAGTTTGCGCTGGGAGTTTGCGCTGCAAACTCGAGCATTTTTAACCCGTTAAGCTTCAGTGTACCGCCGGCGGTACACATACTAATTTGCATAGGAATTTAAAGAATGTCCGAAGGCTGCAAACGCGATTATACAAACACTATACGCCGATGGAAAGCTTAGATTCTCATAAATCCGCCGGTATAAACCACTTTCAGATGTGATTACCACAGCGGGTAATATAAACACATTTGTCCGACAAACAACGAATATCCATCCATCCGTTCTCTATACACGGCTTCAACGTACACAGCGCGACTCACATTTCCGGGTTCATTATTACACACAGATGAAAATATTCCACAAAAAACGGCCATAATCCAACCTTTTACATCCAGACAACACAAGCCAGTAAACTATTTTGTCCAAAACATGTCTTGAAGTCGGTATAAAATCCACGAATAGGTCGTTTTCAAGGAAATGCACCTCGCCATGCGCGTCCAATATTCCCTGTATTTCTCGTCATATTTTTTATTTATAGATAGAATATTAGTGATTTTTTGTACTGAAAATGGCTGGAATTGACTGCAGCTGATCGTCTCTGTCCAGTCTTTTCGCCTCAGTGCATTTAACCACAACTGTCTTCGTTCCCACTGAGCACGAGTGTTCGGTGGAATCCTATAAAACTTCAATTTGTGTTCGCCAATGTCATTCCTCCTATTCTGGCATCCAAAAACACAGCAGGACGACATTTTAGAAAAGTTGATAGAGCCTAGTCCCTCAGTCTTTCGCCTCTTGGTCACGGCCGCAGGCTTCCTCTTTTGCCTCCAGCTAAAGCTGTGACGTCATTCGTGAAGTGGGTCATTAAAGGGTCTATTACAGCCTTTGCTGTTTTTTATGTTTTTGGGGGGAAAATAGCAGCTACCTAGACGTAATTAGTGGTAGACACAGACAGCAGTTAGTAGCAAACAAATTTATAGAGAAAAGGTAGCAGTTAGCTAGGAGCTAACAGTTAAGAGCAAATCCATCTATGGTGAACTTGCTAAACACAGCTAGCATTTATCAGCAAACAAATTTACGGAGAAAAAGTAGTAACTAGCTAAAACCAGCTCGCAGTTAAGGGCAAACCTATCTGTAGTGAAAAGCATTGACTAGCTAAATGCAGCTAGCAGGTAGGAGCAAACAAATCCATCAAAATAAAGTTATGACCAGCTACACAGCTAATAGTTTCACCATATATGAGGGAAAGCAGTGACTAGCTAGATGAATTTAGCAGTTAGGAGCAGACTAATGAACGAAGACTTCATGTTCTCCGTACACTCAGTTCTCTTCATGTTACTCCTCATCTCTTGTTGCTGCTGTACAAAAGTATAATTCAGTCCATTCTGCTGTATTGCTCTTCCTGTTTCTATATTTTGTTATCAGTTTCAGACAGAAACCGACTTGTTAAAATCACACGTATTGCATCTAAAATTATACATCAACCCATGCCTAACATATCTGAACTTAATAATAAGGCAATAGCCCGTCTCGCCAGATCAATAATTTCGGACACTGAACACCCTCTTCATCACATGTTCCAGCTCCTCCCCTCTGGACGCAGATTTCGAACACTAAGATGGCATTATGTCCGTTACAACAGAAGTTTTGTTCCATCAGCTATCGTCATCCTCAATAAGCCACCGCGCTGAACTTGAACTTTATTTTTGTGTGTCATATTGTGAATATTGTGAATTTTGTCTTTGTATGTATGTTATGATGTTGTGACATGACAGCTTGTGAAAACAAATTTCCTTCGGGACAATAAAGAGCTCTATCTATCTAATCTATGGGAAAAAGTAGCGACTAGCTAGACGCATCTAGCAGTTGCTAGCACACAAATTTGTGGGGGAAAATAGAAGCTAACTAGAAACAGCTAGCAGTGGTGTTGGTGGAAGTAGTGACTAGCTAGACGCAACTAGCAGTTACGAACAAACCAATCAATGGTGAAAGTAGTGACTAGCTAAATGCAGCTAGCAGGTAAGAACAAGCAAATCTATAGAGACATCATAATAACTAGCAACACAGCCAGTAGTTTTACCATATATGAGGAAAAGCAGTGACTAACTAGATGAATCTAGCAGTTAGGAGCAACTTAATGTATAGGGAAAAGTAGCAACTAGCTAGACAAAGAATACAGTTACTAGCAAATTAATTTATGGAGAAAAATAGTAGCCAGCTAGACGCAACTAGCGATTAAGAACAAACCAATCTATGTTGCAAAGCATTGACTAGCTAAACACAGCTAGTAGGTAGGAGCAAACAAATATATAGAGAAAATGTAATAAGTAGCTACACAGCCAGTAGTTTTATCATATATGAGGAAAAGCAGTCACTAGCTAGCTGAAGCCAGCGGGAAGGAGCAAACTAATTTATAGGGAAAAGCAGTGATTAGCTAGACACAGCTAGCAGTTAAGAACAAACCTGTTGATGGTAAAAAAGTAGTGACAAGCTAGATGCAACTAGTGGTTAAGAACAAAATCATCTAGAATGAAAAATAGTGACTAGCTAAACGCAGATAGCAAATAAGAGCAAGAAAATCTTGGGAGAAAACTTAACAAATACACAGCTAGTGGTTTTATCATATACAAGCAGTGTTGCCAACTCCTCAGTAAGGAAAGTAGCTATTGGCTGTCCTAAAAGTCTCTAGAAGTCGCTAAATGACGTCATCGCCTAATTTGCATGTTTCCCAGTTTGCATATAATTGTAAACAACGTTGTAGGAGAGAGGAATAACGTTGTGGAAGAGACGTAGCCTAGCCGCGCTAGATAACCACGGCAACGAATTTAATTCTCTGTCAGGGTGGGTCTAGTTACCCTCCATAAGGCTCGAGGTTAGATGCTCCTAAAACTGGCCGGACGAATCACCATGAAGTGTAGAGTCAGAAGGCGGGCGTAACGAAGTGACGACAGAGGCGCGACGATTCTGACAGAAACAACCAGCGCACAATAAACAGTTATCTTTCGACTCGGCTTTGGCCACAGCCCTTAAAGATTTGAAGCTAAAATTCAACTTGAAAGATAAACAAAGGACGGCACTGAAGTGTTTCATTGAGAAGAAAGACGTATTTGGACTTATGCCGACGGGATATGGCAAATCCTTAACCCTTTAAGCTGCAGTCTATTCCAGCCATTTTCAGTACAAAAAATCGCTAATATTCTATTTGTAAATAAAAATATGATGAGAAATACAGGGAATATTGGACGCGCATCGCGAGGTGCATTTCCTTGAAAACGACCTATTCGCGGATTATATGCCGACTTCAAGACATGTTTTGGACAAAATATTTTACTGGCTTGTTTCGTCTGGATGTCCAAGGTTGGATTATGGCCGTTTTTTGAGGAATATTTTCATCTGTGTGTAATAATGAACCCGGAAATGTGAGTCGCGCTGTGTACGTTGAAGCCGTGTATAGAGAACGGATGGATGGATATTCGTTGTTTGTCGGACAAATGTATTTATATTTCCCGCTGTGGTAATCACATCTGAAAGTGGTTTATACCGGTGGATTCATGAGAATCTAAGCTTTCCATCGGTGTATAGTGCTTATATAATCGCGTTTGCAGTTTCAGACATTTAGCAAATTGCTTATGCAGATCTCAAAGTGTACCGCGGGCGGGACACTGAAGCGCAACTGAAGCGCAACGGGTTAATATACCAGTTGGCTCCTCTGGTTGGGAAGCTAATGGGACTTAGCCACAATCTGGCGCTCTAGGAACTACGTCAGCCTATTCGTTGCACTGATTGGTTGTATACCTACCCAATTGCTGCCGAGTGATTTGAAAGACCTTTTAGCCTGCCTCCCTCCCTGTCGAGCGGCCCTAGACCCTTGTGTCTTAAGAGCTGGGTCTAGCGCGGTTAGCCTAGAAGAGACCAAAAAGTGAGTATAAAACACTTAAAATATGTTTTTTAACAACAGGCTAAATGCTGTGGTTTATTTTAGTATGACAGTGAAGAAACATTTTCATTTATATTCTGCTCCCTAAGTCTGGATGGGATCTGTAGTGACTTTGTGCATGCTCGATTCATCTGCCGTCTGGCCGCGGAGTGATGTGTCCTCTAATCAAACACTGGGACTGCTGTGGGGTTACTGGACTGACAGCCTGTGCTTTGGGAGGGGAAGAAGCTCACAGCAGCACCTGCTGCTTGTTGAGGACAGTAACTGCAGAATGATCCAAGTTTTCCTATCAGAGTCTCCAAAACGGCAGAAAAGTCGCTAGATTTGTCTGTAGTCGCTTTTGACAAAAAAAGTCGCTAGGACACTTTGGAAATTCGCTAGATTAAGCGAGAAAGTCGCTAAGTTGGCAACACTGTATACAATGAAAAGTTGTGACTAGCTAGATGAATCCAGCTGTTAGGAACAAACTAATCTAGAGGGAAAAGTAGTGACTAGCTAGACACAGCTAGCAGCTAAGCGCAAACAAATCTATAGAAAAAGTTTTTACAACTAGCTACAGAGCTAGTAGATTTACCACATACGAGGAAAAGCAGTGACTAGCTAGATGAAGCCAGTGATAAGGAGAAAACCAATTCATAGGGAAAAGTAGTTACTGACAAATATTATTATAAGATACCAAAGTGACATCTTCAGAGATGTTTTAGCCAACTAGTGAATACTTTGTGGTTGCTTTAAAAGTGACTTAAAAGATTATTTGACGATATAAGTATTTGCTAATTAATTTTCTGCTACTGGATTATTTAACCAATCTTTGCAGTTTAAAAACCGGGTCTAATGCCGGGTATTATCTGTCTCTTTTCCTACTATTTATTTCTTTAGCACAGCTGTTTGATCATTTCCACCTTAAATCTGACCTGAAAATGGAAGTGGGAATGTTTTACTGCTGGGTGAGAATTGGTTTGAGTTAGGTTCAGGTTGAGGCTTGATGGTGAAGACCTCGACGGCCTTCTGTCATCACACAGTTAGAGGCTGAATAATGAGGACTGGTCTAACTGGGTTCAGACATTCATGATGTGGGAACATCATCGTGTCTAATAAACTGATTATAGGAGATTATGTGATAGAGTGACCCGTCAGGATGCATATTTTACTGGTTTGACATGAACAAATATTTCTTATTTGTTTGTCTGATGAGCTGTCAACACGAAGGATTTTTTTAATTTACCAAATGTCATTTACCTTGTCTTAACGAGACACAAGCGACATAAATGTGTTCTGGCACTTATTTTAAGGCACTTTTCTTCATTATTCCTTATTTTGTGTTAGAAAAAAATCGAAATTTTAAGGCTTAGCGGTTTGAATGTTCTATTCAGTACAATACTGCAGTCAAATAGTCAGGAGATACAACAACGTCCTCTGATGATAAACCTCAGCAGCACATACCGTATAGCTCACAAAATTAAATATGAACAATTAATAAACATTTCACGAAAAAACTTTCAAACTGTGGTAACTCCATAACCACTGGTCTAAAATGTTGTCAAAGTTGATATTTTCAGAATTCTAATAAACCAAACTGCAGCTCTGTCATTCTCAACATGCTGCCTTATGTTAATTACAAAACATTTTTCTCCAAATTTCTAAGGTTTGCTTCAAATTTGCTTTAAAATTACGTTGAAACAGCCCTGAAGAGTCATCCTCTGGCAAACATAAATATTTCTACCAACATTTGTCTCCATCGTCTTTGACCATCTGGTGGTGTCGAGAGATCACAACATTTATTTGGGGTTTGTCTTCTTGGGATCATTAATATCTACCAAATTTGTCTCATTATACACTGGAGATGGGATTTTCGATAAAAGTAAAAACTTGCACCATTTGGTGATACCAGGTAAAATGTCACAACATACAATAAATACTTGGGATTTATCGTCTGGGGATCATGAACATCTATGCAAGATTTAACCTCAGTCTCATCAGTAGATGTAAGTTTTTCATTATATTCCTTGTATACACCTTTTATTACTTTCACTGAGAGTAAAATTTTGGTCATCTGATGGCACGTCAATAATTATAGGTTCTTGAGATTTATCCTCTGAGATCATGAATCTCTGTGCCAGATTTTCTATCAAGCTAAACTGTAGTCACTGAAGATTTTTACTAGATCAATAGTCTTTGGTCATTTGGTGGCACAAGGAAGAAACATCGGGACATTAAATAGCACTTCCGATTCATCCTCTGGGGACAATGAGTATCTGTGCCAAATTATGACCCAGCATAAGCAACAGGTGTGTTTATATTACATCAACTATATACACCTTTTATTAATTTTACATTTACTAACAGTAAAAAACTTGGACAATTGGTGGCGCCAGGGGAGACATCAGGATTTATCCTCTGAGATCATGGATCTCGGTGCCAAATTTTCTCTCAATCTAAACTGTAGTCTTTGAGGTTTTTTAGTAGATCAATAGTCGTTGGTCATCTGGTGGCACAAGAGGGAAACATCGGGACATTAAAAAAGTTCCTGGGATTCTTCCTCTGAGGACAATGAATATCTATGCCAAATTTTGTCCCAATCTAAAGAGTAAATGTTTTTTTCCCCCAATTACATTACAAACCTTTTAATACCTGGCAACAGGTGAAACATCGGGACCCTTCAGAAACATCTTCTGGGGACCATGAACATCTGTGCCAAATTTAGTTCCAGTCACATTTGAAGATGCAAGATTCTTAATTATATTTATTATATACACTCGAAAGGAACATGATATAAAGTCCTTAAAGTCTGGTTGGTTGTGGATTAAAAAAAAGGCCTTCCAGCTGTTTTTTTTTTCTTTCTGGGACCAAACTGGGGAAAACTGTTAAAGCCGTTCATGTGGTGTCAAAAACTCTTAAATTTAATTTGGCAAACACTGTTTTTAGGTCTGTGAACCGGGTAACACTGAGTCAGGGTCAAGTTTGTTTTATTTCTATGAAAAATACCACAAATTTGCCTCTGTGGTCTTTAAACAGCATCTGTCTAACAAAGGAACAACTCTTGTATAATGAACAAGACTTCAGCGGATATTGTAAATTCACTTTATGGACAAACAGAAAGATGTATTTTGTCTCCTAACATCATCAACACGTCTAAAGTACCTGAGTCTGTTTAACCCCCAGTGGATCCTTGTTCTCCTTTAAACTGGCAATAATTTAATATTGAGGAGCAGCAGTAACAGAAATTTAAGTTTTTAAAATACTAAATCAGAAGTAAAAGTCCTACAATTCAGTTGAAAGTAAAACCTAGAAGGATTTAAACTATAGGAATCACTATGGAGGGAAAAACCACCAACAACAGATCTTCTGTTAACAAATCATCGTAGATCTGTAAAAGTGAACATGAAGTACATGTAGATAAACATAAAACAGAGAACCAGCACCTGTCTGAGTATCATCTACACAAAATATTATTAATAACAATAATACCCTGTTTTATTGTGTATTTTGCTGTTTGACTGTCGGCCACCAGGGGGCAGCAGAGCAGCTCAAACAAAATAAAACGAAAATAAATCATCTATCTGCTGTAACTGCTTCAACTTCTGCTGCACTATAAAGTATCATAGCCATAAAATGGATTTAATTGATTTATATGACGGTTTTTAACTGATGAAAAACAAAATTAACAGCCTGAAATAATCAACCACAGCAGTAAAGGAGCGCGTAAATACACTTCAAACCTGATGTTAAGATAAAAAAACAAAGTGCTGCTTTGCAAAGAAAAAAGAAGCAAGAATACAGCTTTGATTTTTACATTAACTCTAATAAAAATAACGTCATTGTTTGATTTTATTTTAACATATAGTAAAACAGTTTTTCACGGTTTCTTAGTTGTTAGTGTTTGAATTTCCATCAATATTCATTTGAGAGCAAATATAAACCAATAAACAGGAAGTAATTGGTAAAACATAAAGGCAATAAAAATGGATTTTAAAAACGAGGTGGGTTTAATGATGTAATATGGTCTGAAAAAAAGAAATACAAATACATACAGATGTTTTTATGAAAAGACAAAATATACAAAAGCTATAAATATTAACGCCAGTATGTCCCCTTACTGCTGCAGCTGCTGGTTCCCAACCTGAGGGTCAGGTCCTTCCAGAGGGTCACCAGATGAATGAGATGATTAACAGGACAGAAAAATAAATTCTAGATGTGCTGACATTTGTTTCTTTTTCATTCAGTGTCGGAATCACGGAGCAGTTTGGGCCTCACTGTGATTTAAGTTTTAATGTTTCAACTGTTTTATGTTCCTTCAAGTAAAATATTAATCCTGAAGGTAAGTGAAGCTACTGAATAAATAATAAAAGATGAAGTGAAGAGCTCAGTCTAAATAATGAATGTCCAGTGGATGTTTGTGTGTCGGCCGCCAGCAGATGGAGCCAAAGACCTGAAGGTGAAACAGAAACAGTAGCTTCAGACCTGCAGGTTCAAACATCTGGCCAACATCTGCCAGAAAAAGGGGGTGAAGAAAGAAAAGTAATGAAGCAGCGCAAGAAAACACAAAATAAAAGAGGAGGAAAAAGTAAACAATAAAAATGTTTTCTGAAAATTTATCAAAACAGAGTTATCTCTTTTTGCAAATGAATTCTTCATATTCATATACATACATACATACATATATATGTATATATATATATATATATATATATATATACATACACACATATATATATACATACATACATACATATATATATATATATATATATATATATATATATATATATATGTATGTATGTATGTATATATAAGTGTATATATATATATAAAACACTTATATATATATGTGTGTGTAATGTATACACACACACACACACACACACATACAGTGCCTTGTGAAAGTATTCGGCCCCCTTGAACTTTTCAACCTTTCGCCACATTTCAGGCTTCAAACATAAAGACATAAAATTTTAATTTTTGTCAAGAATCAACAACAATTGGGACACAATCGTGAAGTGGAACGAAATTTATTGGATATTTTAAACTTTTTTAACAAATAAAAACCTGAAAAGTGGGGCGTGCAATATTATTCGGCCCCTTTACTTTCAGTGCAGCAAACTCACTCCAGAAGTTCAGTGAGGATCTCTGAATGATCCAATGTTGTCCTAAATGACTGATGATGATAAATAGAATCCACCTGTGTGTAATCAAGTCTCCGTATAAATGCACCTGCTCTGTGATAGTCTCAGGGTTCTGTTTAAAGTGCAGAGAGCATCATGAAGACCAAGGAACACACCAGACAGGTCCCAGATACTGTTGTGGAGAAGTTTAAAGCCGGATTTGGATACAAAAAGATTTCCCAAGCTTTAAACATCTCAAGGAGCACTGTGCAAGCAATCATATTGAAATGGAAGGAGTATCAGACCACTGCAAATCTACCAAGACCCGGCCGTCCCTCTAAACTTTCACCTGGAACAAGGAGAAGACTGATCAGAGATGCAGCCAAGAGGCCCATGATCACTCTGGATGAACTGCAGAGATCTACAGCTGAGGTGGGAGAGTCTGTCCATAGGACAACAATCAGTGTACACTGCACAAATCTGGCCTTTATGGAAGAGTGGCAAGAAGAAAGCCATTTCTCAAAGATATCCATAAAAAGTCTGGTTTGAAGTTTGCCACAAGCCACCTGGGAGACACACCAAACATGTGGAAGAAGGTGCTCTGGTCAGATGAAACCAAAATCCAACTTTTTGGCCACAATGCAAAACGATATGTTCGGCGTAAAAGCAACACAGCTCATCACCCTGAACACACCATCCCCACTGTCAAACATGGTGGTGGCAGCCTCATGGTTTGGGCCTGCTTTTCTTCAGCAGGGACAGGGAAGATGGTTAAAATTGATGGGAAGATGAATGGAGCCAAATACAGGAGCATTCTGGAAGAAAACCTGTTGGAGTCTGCAAAAGACCTGAGACTGGGACGGAGATTTATCTTCCAACAGGACAATGATCCAAAACATAAAGCCAAATCTACAATGGAATGGTTCACAAATAAACGTATCCAGGTGTTAGAATGGCCAAGTCAAAGTCCAGACCTGAATCCAATGGAGAATCTGTGGGCAGAGCTGAAGACTGCTGTTTACAAACGCTCTCCATCCAACCTCACTGAGCTCCAGCTGTTTTGCAAGGAAGAATGGGCAAGAATTTCAGTCTCTCGATGTGCAAAACTGATAGAGACATACCCCACGCGACTTGCAGCTGTAATTGCAGCAAAAGGTGGCACTACAAAGTATTAATGTAAGGGGGCCGAATAATATTGCACGCCCCACTTTTCAGGTTTTTATTTGTTAAAAAAGTTTAAGATATCCAATAAATTTCATTCCACTTCACGATTGTGTCCCACTTGTTGTTGATTCTTGACAAAAAATTAAAATTTTATATCTTTGTGTTTGAAGCCTGAAATGTGGCGAAAGGTTGAAAAGTTCAAGGGGGCTGAATACTTTCACAAGGCACTGTATATATATATGCACATATATATACGTGTATGTATATAGTTATACATTACGTATGCATTATATATATATATATATATATATATTTAGAAACTTTACACATTGCACATTACATTACAATGCTTTGCAAATACACACATACATGTGCTTTGTATGATATTAATTATATAAATATAAAATGTATATATAATTAATAAAACATAATTAATATAAGATTACAGACACTCAAAACTATTCATATAAAAATCAGAAATACTATACCACAAAAATTGTAATTAAAGAAATAATAATTAATGAAATAATTGAAAAAATGAAGAAATTAAAAATTAAACTGTACATTAAAAACTAAATAAAATACATGAAGATGACAATGTTTCACTTCTTTTTTTAAATTAGATTTTTACACATTTAAATGGAGTTTTGACAATAAAATAAATTGTTTTAAAAACTGAATTTATCAGAGAAATATTTATGAATAAATAACAAAAAGGGTCTGTCTAAATAATATAAATATAATATAAATATTATAACAGAGTACAACTTAATCACAGTCTGAATTATTTGTTGTAAACATCCAGTGACTGGATTCCAACATGTCGTTTCTGTCAGACCTCCAACATGAAGCATGAATCATCGTCTTGATGAGATAATCAGATAAACACACACTGGATGACATCATAACACATAACAGTGTGTGCGTGTGTGTGTGTGTGTGTGTGTGTGTGTGTGTGTGTGTGTGTGTGTGTGTGTGTGTGTGTGTGTGTGTGTGTGTGTGTGTGTGTGTGTGTGTGTGCAGATCCCTTTTAACATGGCCGGTGTATTGTTGGAAATGTGAGGAAAGGCAGCGCTGAGGTTAAAGCAGATGAACGAGGGTATTTATTTATTTATTTATTGATTGATTGATTGATTGATTTGATCAGGGAGTATGCTATAAACATAGAACACATCTGGTGTAGTACATATGGAGTGTTTAGCATTAAGCTAATCTTCAACTCCTGTCCCTGGTTGGGCTTTACAGTGAATGTATAGTCAGAGGACTAACAACACCAATAAAAACAGCACAGACAATATTATAAACCTATAAATCTTGAGCAGCGAGAGGCCAAGGTAGACGAACACGACGTTGAACCAGAATGTCCGTCCAAAGACCTGCATCCACCTCCTAGCCCTGGACTAAAGCACCAAAGCCCCAGGGAGCTGACCTGCCATCCTCAATATGTTAGATTTTCCTGCTCTGCAGAGAAAACAAACTCCACAAGACGAGGTCCAACATAACGGACGTAAGAGACGGAGGAGAAATAAGAATGCTGTCTCAAAATTAGATTTGGGTTGACGCTGCCACAAGCCGTCCCCCAGTGACCGAACGACCCTGACAGTGATGAGGAGGCTGTAACCATGGAAACAGACCCTGAGTCAGAGCCCAGAGAAGGACCCAAGCCAGAGTCCAGAGATGGACCCAAGCCGGAGCCCGGAGATAGACCCAAGCTGGTCCCCACAGACGGACCCAAGCCGAAGTCCAGAGACGGACACAAGCTGGTCCCCATAGACAGACCCAAGCTGGTCCCCATAGACAGACCCAAGCTGATCCTCATAGACGGACTCAAGCTGAAGTCCAGAGACGGACCCAAGCTGGTCCCCATAGACAGACCCAAGCTGGTCCCCATAGACAGACCCAAGCTGGTCCCCATAGATAGACCCAAGCTGGTCCCCATAGACAGAACCAATCTGGTCCCCATTGACGGACCCAAGCCGAAGTCCAGAGATAGACCCAAGCTGGTCCCCATAGACGGACTCAAGCTGGTCCCCATAGACAGACCCAAGCTTGTCCCCATAGACGGACCCAAACCGAAGTCCAGAGACAGACCCAAGCTGGTCCCAGTAGACAAAACCAATCTGGTCCCTATTGATGGACCCAAGCCGAAGTCCAGAGATAGACCCAAGCTGGTCCCAATAGACGGACTCAAGCTGGTCCCCATAGACAGACCCAAGCTGGAGCCCAAAGGGAGACCCAAGCTGGTCCCAGTAAACAGACCCAAGCTGGTCCCAATAGACGGATCCAAGCTGGTCCCCATAGACAGACTCAAGCTGGTCCCAATAGACAGACCCAAGCTGGTCCCCATAGACAGACCCAAGCTGGTCCCCATAGATGGACCCAAGCCGAAGTCCAGAGATAGACCCAAGCTGGTCCCCATAGACAGACCCAAGCTGGACCCAATCCCATAGCTAGACCTGGACAGGAGCCTGTGATCAGACAGGTTCTGGAGCCCACAGTAAGACCCAAGCCTGGACCCGTAGCCAAAGAAAATCTGTCTGCTGAAGAGCAAATTGTGCATTTAAAACATTTGCTAGCGGTTCAAGAGGCAGAGTCCATGAGACAGGTCGGTGATCTGTGAATCTTGAGAAAGAATTGAAATGCTTCAGTAATAATTGGAAAAAATAGAAGCATCTATAACCAAAGTGAAAAGACAAAAAGAGGAGGATGAAACCTATCTGGTCAAACAGGTAGATGAAAACTCCCAAATATAAGATCAGCTGCAAACTGAAGAACGATGGTGCCAATGGGAGATGTAAAAGTCTGTCCTAACATCACAACTTTAGACGGCACTTGCAGAAGCAGAAAAAAAACCACGAAGAAGACTGTATTTAGGAAGTGGAGGTCAAATAACAAAAGAAGAAGAAGTCCTGATGAAAGAGGTTCATTCTTTTGTTCAAAAAAACTTGAGAATCTTCAGATTTTCTGTTACTTAAATGATTTTATTACCAAAAATAATGTAGAATTATCTGTAAAATGGATTCCTAATGTACAAAACATAGATGATTTGAAATGTTTATTATCTTTAAGGTTTATTAGACTCCACATAGAACAGAGGCCCACAAAAATAATCTTTAAATAAATACCATCTCAGTTTGACAAAAAGATCCACTCTGATTGTATAATATTTATGAACCTTTAACTATTTACAGTGAAATGACATAGACGAGATTCTCTAAGCTTCTCTGTGTTGTTTCACTGTAAATAGCTATAATCACTCATATTAAAATGCTTGTGTGTGTGTGTGTGTGTGTGTGTGTGTGTGTGTGTGTGTGTGTGTGTGTGTGTGTGTGTGTGTGTATGTGTGTGTGTGTGTGTGTGTGTGTGTGTGTGTGTGTGTGTGTGTGTGTGTGTGATCAGGTGCTGGCTATACTTGTGGGGACCAAATATCCCCACAACTGTAGGAAAACCAAAAACAGTGTCACTTGTGGGGACCTCATTTCGGTCCCCACAAGTTTAAACAGTGTTTTCTCGGCCATGTTGTTGCAACTGAAAAAAGTAAAAGTGCAAAAACGTTTCTTTAGGGTTAGGCATTGTTTTGGTCTGGGTTAAGGTTAGGGTTAGGGTTAGGGTTAGGGGTTAGATATGAATGGGAGTCAATGGTATGTCCCCACAATGATAGAAAAACATAGTGTGTGTGTGTGTGTGTGTGTGTGTGTGTGTGTGTGTGTGTGTGTGTGTGTGTGTGTGTGTGTGTGTGTGTGTGTGTGTGTGTCCATCTGCCTGCTGCAGGACTCCATAGAGATCAATAATTAAACATGTCTAATGGGCTGCAGGCTGCAGTCGGGGACATCTGTCTGACTCGGTGAGGAAGCCAGACTGAGCATGCTCAGTTCAGCCGGATCGCAACGAGGTCAGAGCCTCGGTTTGACCTGCCGACCTCCAAAGACACAACATCAGCGGAGATTAAATATTAATGCTACTGATGTTGGTACCTCTGATTCAGGGGTAACTTTGACACTGATGCTTTAAAAAACATAATATTTAAAACGATACGACCATACCTGCTTCTCATTTTCAATAATTCATTTCAAACTTTACACAAGATAATTTCAAGACAAAACTCAGAATAAAGAATGAGTCCAGACTAAAAAAAATGAGTCAGTCCTGAAGTTGAAATTAACTTTTCCTGAGTATAAGTGAATGTTTGTGCCAGATTTAAATTCCCTTCCGTTCAAGAGCTAAAAATCTCTTTCATGAGAATGGAGCAAGCTAGTGGGAGCTGTAGCTACATTATCCTTATCAAGAAACATTGGTGCATACGTTAGCGCTAGCCAAGATAATCGTCGCCACTGTGTTAGCCTATGCAAGTAAGATTAGTCACTTTGGCAGTGTAAACAATTAGCATTAGCCACTATGTTAGCCTGAGCAAGTAACAGTAGTAAATACATTAGCCTGAACAAAATAACATTAGCAACTACATTATCCTCATCTACTGACTTTGTTAACTATGCTAGCATTAGCCAAGATAATCCTAGCCACTATGTTAGCCTAAACAAGTAAGGTTAGTCACTATGGTAGTGTAAAAAAACTAGCATTAGCCACTATGTTAGCCTAAAGAAGTAAGATTAGTGACTTTGGTAGTGTAAAAAACTAGCATTAACCACTATATTAGCCTGAACAAGTAACAGTCGTCAATACATTAGCCTGAACACATAAAGTTAGAAACTACATTGACCTTAACAAGTAACATTAGTTGTTACGTTAGCATGAACATTTTGTGCACTAGCATGCACAAGATGGCCGCCCCATTAGTTTGAACAAGCCAAGTTTGCACAAGACAGCTAACCGATGTTTGCATTCTGACTTTTAACTTTTCCCTGACATAAACTGAAACACCAAACATCTCGACTCTTGCTGTGTTTTTGCTGCTGCACATGTTGCTGTTGATGTTCAGCATCTCGAGAAGCTGCAGCCTCCAGGTGATGCCTTCACTGTCTGCAGACCCAGAGAAAACCAGAATCAACAGAAGTGTGGCAGCGGTCCTGTTACCAATGTGTTAACTCAACTTTAACCTGTGAGATACTGCAAACCTGGACCTGGAATATGTTGTTTACTGAATATTTATGTACTGGAAATGGAATGTAACCGCCAAGCAGCTCACATTGTTGCACTACGAATAAATTTATTTTATTAACACGAGAAGCAGGACACAACTGATTTCAAGATGAACTTAAACTGTGCAGCAGCTGGAAAGTTCTTCTTCTCACTCCACTCTTAAAAAGCGGAGTTAGCGTATTTCCTTTCTGCTCTTTTCTCTCCACGGCTGAGTGTTAACCTGTTGCTCAACAAAACCTGAGCTAAATTTAGATGCTCTGCTGTTTGCTTTTCTCCTTGGGTCGGTCTGAAGCGTCGCAGAGCAGGAACAGAGTTCATCGCGGCTCTGACAAAACTGAGCAGATCACAGAGCGGCGATTTGTTTTCTGAAGCCTGAACAGAAAGTTAGGCCTTGTCCTGATTCAAACCTTTTTCTTCACCTCTACTTCGTAGGAATCCCCACAGCTACTTCGCTTCAGACATTTCCTGTTCCAAAGCGCCACCAGATTTCTCCGAATCCTGTCGGCTTATCTGGTTTCCTTCTTATCAGCAGGCTCTCGGTGAAAACCCAGATGTACCTGCTGCAGCTTGCTTTCCCTAAAATATACAGTCAGGCCTCTTTGAGGCCTTTTACTGTGAAATTTAATTTTCTAAAACTGGTGCAAAAATCGATACTGGGAGACCCTAGAGCTGCTCCGACACACCAGACTTAGTGAACCTTCTGTGGTTTTTCTGCTCATGAACAACACATTTATAGGTGTTTTAGAAGTTTATAGAAGCCACATACACATGTTTTTTGCAATTCAAATTGTTTTACTGCTTATCCTATGTGCAAAATTCAGATTTGTTGGCTGAAGCTTTGCCTCCACTGCTTGAATCGAAGAATGGCTGAAAAACTAATTGGCATACTTGCATTTCTAAAAGTGCTTCCCACCCCAAGCCCATTATAAGATGTATAAAGGACATATGAAGCCTCCAGATCTGAAGCCTTAAACCTGCATTCTGTCCAACATCCAGCAGGAGGCGACTCATCCGATCTGATTGTACAGACGTCTATAAGAAAATGAGTCTAATTCTCACCTGATCTGCTACCTCAGTAGACATTTTCCTACTGAGTTTATGGCCTCAGTTTGTAGTTTCAAATCTGCTTTAATGCAAGATGTTTATTTTGTAAAAATTGATCACATTTAGAGGAAAATAGATGCTAAAAGAAGAGCAGGAGTACTGTTTCCTCACTGTGGTATAAAAGCAATGTTTTGACCACAAATTGGGCTTAAGATGGTTTGATTCTGTAGAACTTCACCTGGAGTTCTGGATTAAGACTCCACCCATGTTCTCACATCGTAATGGTACGTGTCCAGAGGGGCATTTTTCATTGCATGAGAACACATCGCATCTAATTATCGCCCTCTTGGTGGGTATGCACTAGTGGCCACTAGGTGGTCACATGACAGTGCTTCAGACCTTCAGTCCGGTAGAGGCATCGGGCCAACATGGCGGCTCGGTCACAAATTTACTTTTTTAACAGTTCAGCGAAAAGTATTTCTGAAAGCGTTTGAAAAGAGAAATAAGATACTCAATCTGTTCTCGTTTTAGTCGGACAACAGCTGGTTTCGACATTTTCTGAAAGTTTTGCAAGGTGTCGGACCTCCACCGTAAACTAGAACTCAAATCTACTTTATGAAAATGAGCTGCAGGCAACTCAGGTGCGACATGCCGCAACAAAACCAAAATCTGAGGGCATTTCACACTGACAAGGAACGGGAAGTGAGGAATTAATGGATCCTTAGTCCAAACTGCACAATGGTTGACGTCATACCATGGAATTGCATATAAGCAGCAAATTCTGCCACATTTATGGGATTAAAAAAGACCTGAAGTAATTAAGGTTAGAGTTACGGCCAGGGGAATGGGAATTTGTCACGGCTACATGGCGTTCAGTGAAAGAATTTATGAAATGACAAATGACAAATTAAAATGTTGACCTGATGGTGGCACCAAAAGAAAACTTTTCAAACTCAAACGTTTGCACCAAATTTCATCACGATCCATTCAAGAGTTGTTGAAATATTTCATTTTACAACCACAAACATAGAAGTCTCCATAGTCTGTAGGACTCATCCTCTGAGAATGAATTAAGATTTCTTGCCAACACCTCCCACAAATGCTGAGATATTCCAGTCTTGAACAACGAAGTGGCCTGTTAAAGCCCAAACAACCAATCCTACTACTACATGTAACCCTCTCAATTATTAAAAACTATGCTCTTTTACTTCAAACATCACATTTATAATTTCCTCTCTAAGTGTTGCTGGCAAAATGAGGATTTGCCACAAGTGGTCCAGTTGTCTTAATTCTTCCCACGTGCCCTGAATGCACCGCTGGGTTGCTGCTGCTCTGGGAAAACCAGCGTGGACCTCCCCGCTCACATGCATGAGTAGCTGCAGCTCAGCTCCACAACAGCGCTACAGTTCATCAGTAATTGTGCAGAGAAGGGCGCATTATCTTTTCCCATCATTCCCATTCACTAACTGGGCCTTTCAGCTGGGAGATAAAGGCTTGTTGTCTGCTGGGAGAAGAGCAGATTCACAACACAAACTGATACCGATGGATTCCTAAAAGCTAAACGTGGAAGTCGTTTTCATAAAGTTGGATTTCTGGAGCAGCTTTGCCTCAAACAGGGTGAAGGTCATTTATCAATGCATCACTACGGTGTTTTTATTACTCAAAATATCAATTATCCAACTAATACTCCTCATACTACAGCTGGGATCACACCATGAGCATCTCAGGCTGAAATGTGTCCTTCAGAATAAATGTGTTTGCTTTTTAGCTTAAGCTTCAATAAATGCAGTGTTGGTGGGAATTTAAAGCTCTCGTGTTAAATTTCAGTTCTTCACCTTCTGTTTCTGCATGTGTTAAATACAGGAGATGAGATTTGTGGGTTCTGAGTGTTTTTTCCGGTGGGAAAAAAACAAACGACAAGAGTGCTAAACACTGGAAAAATGTTTCTGCATGCACTGTAGATATTTAACTATTTACATGTTACAGCTTCCACTAACTGTGTTTTCACACAACTCTCCATATGAGTTCTAAAGATGTTTCACCATGCTAAATGTATCTCACTTTTAGCATCTGTGAGTGAGTAGGTTATTCGTAAATCAGTCCATGCAGACCCCTCAGCTCACGCCGACATGTCGTCTACACTACAAACGCTCGTTGCATCTTGTGTTTGCAGTTTGGTGCCACCAGATGTAATAAGAGTTTCTCTGTTTCTGTGTGGAGATTCACAGTCTCCATGTGTCATCTGCTTCAGGTAGATAGAGCTGTGGAGTGGCTTCATGTGATTGGACGGCAGGTTAAGTACAGGAACTCCAATCTACCCTCCAGCAAGGGTTCGGACCAAACACCTCCTGCTGCTGTGAGTGGAGCTCCAGGCCGTCTGGAGGTTCTCACACCAACCCTCTTCTTAAGCTAATGCACGCAGCTCAAAGGCAGGTGAGGCCACAGCAGGAGGGGAAATGGGTCAAAGTGTGAGTATGCGGGAGGATTTGTAGAAGTGAAGCTGTTCCTTTTTTTCCCCCCAAATGTATTTCCACATAACTAAAACAATGCAGTCTGCTTTTAAAGGAACAGTCTGCTGTTTTGTGCTGCAGATGCATTTTAGATTTGACTTTAAATTGTGACACTGAGAGCTCTGCAGGTTTCTGGGACGAGCGGCATGTTTTTAGCTTCAGGTCGTGGTTTATTTAAATTCCGCCTTTATGACTTTACGAGGAAGTCTTGGAGTCATAATTTTCTTTTACAGCTGATGTTCTGTCGTCCTCGACGTCTTTTTTTTTTTACCAATCTTTAGGTTAATCTGTGTTTAATTGCTGGTACAAATTATTTCTGGATGTTACTGGTCACTGGAAAAGTTTAAAATAAATGTTTTGTTTAATTTGTTAATCACAGTCCAATTACAAAAGTTTAATTTACTGGAACAATTGTAAAGTGGACCTTTAAAGGCAACATTTGTATTTTTTAAAAGAGGCATTTAGGTGCTCTGAAAATTTGGAAATTTACAACAGCTGGATGAGCTTCTGATAAAGGTTAGGAGCCCCAGAAAAGAAAATGTAATACAAGCATAATTTAACTTAAAGTTTCCAAGTTTTTTTTTAACACGTGTACCCAGGAATCCTTTGTGATACTGAGTGGATCCTCCTGGTCAAACAAAAATGTAAATTAGAGTACAATTTGTAGGCAAAGTTTAACTACATGTACACAGACTGATAGATTGATAAACTTTATTGTCCCTTTCAGGAAATTTGTCTTAGACAGTAGTGCTACTGGCTACAGGCACGGTGTACATAGAAAAAACACTAGACAAACATAGAAACAGTTACATCACATTAGCAGAGGTCAGCGACAAGCATGGTCAGAAGTTATTCTACAGGTTTAAAGTGCAGTGCTCATGACAGTAATCAGTGAATTAAGTAGGAACAGTTAAAATGATGGAATAATAATGAGAATATAAAACATGGATAAAAGAGGAATAATAATAAGAGATAAGAGACTGGTGGCAGTAAATAACGCTTGATGAAAGTTATTGTTTTTACCAATTATGTGTAAATTGAAAGAGTTTTTGGTTCATTTGTATCTGATTTTTAATTTTTTTAATATAAGGCTGATCATAAGTGAATAATGTCTATAAATGTCTGCAGTAGGAGCTGCATCAGATCTGATAAATGTCCTCAAATGACGACTTTTTTTAAGAATAAATAAATCTGTTAAGCTGCTATTCTTTGAAAAGGGAATAGAACTTTGGAGAAAGCACAAAAGCTTCCTGCGTTCTGCCCTCCAGTCTCCTGTAGTTTCCTGCTAATTAATAAAAACAAAGGCCTCAATGCAAACTATCCCACAGCAGGGAGCATCCAGAGGCTTCACTGGAGCTTTTGATTGTGTTGCTTGGTCTTTAGCAGAGGACAGCTGTTGTTTAAACTTTAGGCTTCAGGAACATTTTAAAGAGTTTTAATCCATGTTGGCACTCAAATCCTGTTCAGTTTTATTCTAGTGTAAGAGCAACTAAATGCAGATATTTAGATTTAATGAAGTCATTATTTTATAGTTTTGTTGTTTAAATAAAAGCGGTAACAGTTTCCAGTCATCATCATTGTCTACTATACAGATACTTTAAGAATGAGGGAAGTCTTTATGAGGTCATTACTGATGAGTGTCATTTCACAGCTAGCTCATCATTAACTACCTGTCAGAGATGTAACGATCGAGTTTGATTTAGTTTCTTAGCTCCCGATCCAATCTGAGTCATTTAATATTTACCATCTGCCCGTACTCGTTGCCATTTTCCTACATAACACACACTTAAAGTATTATAGATGAGCTGTAGTTCCTGGTTGTTCCACCAGGTGGAGCTTCTTTTTGTGTCTCGTGTTGGCAAGCAGAGAGCATTGTGGGGGTTGGCTAGTAAAGGGGCACCATGACAAAGTTTTGGTGATGCTTAATGACCTCCAGGCAGTGCCATTGAGCTAAATAACTGCAGGAGGTCTTCAGTTTGCAACCTACAACGTTTCATTGTTACGCCACGACGTGGAACTAGTTGGCGAGTGGAGCTGACGAGTACATCATCACGCAGCGCCTGCAGTGCCTCAGGTTTCTAAAACACCAAAACACAGGTGAAGATCAAGCTCAGTGCAAAACAACAACATAAAATCAAATTATGGCTCATTGTGTTTTTGTTTGATTATTTTACAACCAGTGTGCTGTTTCTATGGAGGTGCAGTCAAAATGAACCCACAGAGAGTGAAAATGTGATGCTCAGACACTGCTCGGAGCTCCTAATCCTAAAAATCTGAATATTTTACTTCTGAAAAAGGTAAATAACTCCGGTTTTGACTCATTCCTGCATCATGTGACTGGCTCCATCAGTGAGAGTTTCTCAGCAGAGGTCTCAGCGTTTCCTCTGTTCGGCGTCGATGCCTTGCTCTGAGGCACGGCGGCAGCAGCCGGTGCAGCATTCTAGTGTTTTCCACGAAAAATGACACAAACGGGTCAGAGGAGGAGCAGGAGGAAGGAGGTCTGGGGGAGGAAGGAGCCCCTCACTGCCTCAGCTTGTTCTTTCAAACAGAATTCCTGCAGTAAACGTGGAGCCTGAGGCTAGCGGCTCGTAAAGCTGCAGAGACGCCTCCAAAGCTCCAACTGAGACCAACATGCAGCACATGCTCTGTTACATCAGGAGGCTGGCAGCTGCTTCTCCTGTCAAACTCTTCATCAGCGTCTCCTTCAGTCATCTGTAATTCCTGCTGAGAGGGAAAATCCTCCTCCAGCCACAGTCCATGTTGTAGTTTAGATCTGAATCAGATCACCGTTACCGAAGCAACAGCACTTCTAACTGCTTTCACCGTGAGCTGGTTCTGGTTGTTTTCACCGACAAGTGGTTCCTGGGTGTCACGTTTTTACTCACTGTGGCTCATTTCTATAAAGTCCTGCGTCTCTATGGAAAACAGAATAACACCAAGAAGCAGCAAAAATGCAGAAATGTCTTCTGTACCGTCGTAACGCCACAAATCATAAAAAGAATTAAAGTTTCATATGTTTTTTACATTAACTTTAACAATCTGAAATCAGCAGGTGCGGCATTTGTCCAAGTGCAAACAGAAACACACCATGTCTTTACATGTTCATAGAAATGTAATTATTTACATTTTTCTATTTCCACAAATTCTACGTTTT
Source organism: Acanthochromis polyacanthus (assembly GCF_021347895.1). Taxonomy (NCBI): domain Eukaryota; kingdom Metazoa; phylum Chordata; class Actinopteri; family Pomacentridae; genus Acanthochromis; species Acanthochromis polyacanthus. Next base: position 5,705,324 of record NC_067121.1, read on the forward strand.
TGACTCTACTCTGCTCATCATCAGTAGAAAGATGTTTCTCCATGCTGAATGTATCTCCAACAACTTGCTCCTCTGTTCACTGTTTCTGAGCCATGCTGCTTTTATTTTACAGATCCAGTATGTTTCATCTTTCTATCTGTGAGATAGCTCCAATTCAGAACCAACAAGACTTTAAATGAATCGTTTCCAAAAGCCTCTGTTTCTCTCTGTAATACTAAAAGTCTCTGTTTAACCCTCAAAATTGACCCGTTTCAAAGCGGGAAAATGTGAAACAAAAATATTTTCACAGTGACAACTAACACATATTCAACATTTTTGGAAACTTTTTAAACATTTTTTGGTGGAAAAAAAAATAAATTAAAAAAATGTTTCTTCAAGAACATTCAGAAAAAAATCAACCAAAATCCAGTGAAATTTGCTGGATTTTGGTTGATTTTTTTTCTGAATGTTCTTAAAGAAAATATTTGAACTTTTACTGATATGTATGGAATCAATTTAGATATTTGTAGGATTTTTTTTGCAAGATTTTTATTCATTTTTGGTAACCTATTTGCAATTTTTATTTTTTATTTTTTATTTCTTGCCAAATTTGGGGACTTTTTTTAAAATAAAACATTTAAGGGGAATTTTTTAAGGAATTATTGATTTTTTTCCCTCAGATTTTGCGATTTCTTTTTAAATTTGTTGATTTTTTTGCTGAATTTTTGGGATTTTTTTTCAGACAAAGGAACAATATTTCTTGGTGCCCATAAATGAAAATTGCAGGAGGGTTAAGATTCTTAAACTGTATCAGAAATGTATCAGAAATTTTGTAAAAATCCCAGTTGCCGTGTGTTTTCTGTTTAACACGGACTGCATGTAAAGACAAACTCTCCAAACTATTCCTGACTCCTCTGAGCTTCAGTGACCTGTTAGTCAAAGCAGCAACTTCCATAATTCAGCAAGATTTCAATCCTTAATTCAATTTAAACGGATGACTTGTATAAAATTCTCCTCCTGTTCAGTTGTCATGAACAGGTAAATTAGCTACAGAGACCAAAACCGGTTTTTACACCCAACTGTCAACACGTTTTTTCTGCTTTAAAGTTGAACAATTTAACATGGAGGTCTATGGGGATGGATTATTCTCTGGAGCCTCTAGTGGACATTTGAGGAAGTGCAGTTTTTGCTAATTCTTCCATGTTAGCTTTGTTAGCCGTGTTCCTGTAGCGTGCTTCTACGTACATTTTGCATTAGAGAAGGTTGACTGAAATTCTTGATTGTGGTGGTTTTTAACTATTTCTAAAAACAGTCGTTGAGCTTCATGAGAGACGGAAACACGTGTCCTAAATAACTTCTAACAAAGCAAACATTAAAGACATGACAGATCGACTGTTTGTGATGTTGTCCAGACGATATTAAAATTGTCCGATATCAGCTGACATGAAATAAACAAAAGAACTTTTTTCTCTTTTATGTCCATTTTTCTCTGACAGATTAGTTTGTGTCTTCTTTGAGTTTTTTTTCTTTGGTTTTCTGTTTACTCAGCTCATTACAGCCTGTAGCGCCACCTTCTGACTGCACAGCTCAGCCGACATTATTCAGTTTATTTTTTCTTGACATTTGCTGTGACTTTTCTAACGTTCGGTTCTTGAATCTCGGCCACGACGCGATCAGGTTTCAGCTCAAAGAGGAGTTGGAGTCTGGCTGCTCCGTCCAACAGGCTGAACTCTTCTTTCTGCTCTCAGACCTCCAACCGGTTAAATATTAATGAAGCCTCGGCTCATGATGCCTTTCTCATGCAGCTAAACACATGTTGTCGGTGGATGTGTACACGCTTCATGTATTCGTTGCATGTTTCATGTGCTTTAGCCTGTGTGCTCAGCTCTCTGTATGTTTTACATTTGACCTCCTGGAGACGTGAAGCGGCGGCCGACAGATCCGTAAATCTCAGCATCAGCGCAGGAATTAAAGTTAACGTCCTCAGAAGAACTCCTTCCAGATGTCACGTCTTCTACCTGACTTTCCTCCAGAAGAACCAGGTTTGAATGAAGCTCTGCCCCCAAATGGATCTGATCAAGTTTTGAGCTTTAACCCTCTGAACTCTAAACTCTTTCTGGGTGTTTTTTGTTTTGTTTTGTTTTGTTCCGTCACATTTTTCTTGGCTGTGGGATCATTTTTCACTGCAACATAAAGCCCTGAACCTCTGTGGAAGCAGAACAACACTGACCAGAACCAGAGACACACAGAATGACATAAATCATAAAAAACTAAAAAAATAAAGTTGAATTTCTTTGATTATTTCTTTACAAACGTTTGACAAACCTAGAATCAACATATAGAACTTTTTTCCCCAAGTGTTACCAACATTTAGTTGTAAAATAGTTTCTCTACAAACTGTAGATATTTTACTACTTCTGTTTTAAATGTGTTTCTGTGGTCTTCTATGTGGATACACTGGATGCAGTTCAGCCCAAACGTCCCTGACGTCTGGTCTGATGATTGTTGATTGCAGCTAAAGCATTAATAGATTTATGGTTGCATTAAGGTGGACAGAATTTGTTTTATTTTTTACAAAATCTGCTAATTGCTTTTGTTTTGTTTTTTTGGTTTAGCTATATCTGAGGGGTTTGGAAGCATGGTATGACCCACTTTCTGTAGTTTTTGAGAAAAAACTGGTTAAAGGTTTAGTGTTTTCCACAATAATCTAACATTCCACTGTAAGGCTGTATTTGGGTTGTGGGTTCGACCACTAAAATCCAGACCATAAAATATTACAGAAGCTTAGTTGTTGTTTTTTTGTGGGTTAGACCACTCTTTTAAAAAAAAGACATTGAGGTTATAATTGGGTTAACTAGGCTGTCTTAAGCTTTTAGTTTTACTGAAAAGTTCTTGAATATTTGCTGCTTGACTGTTGATCACATCGGAGTTAGGGACGACTTCTTGGTTTCAACGAGGAGCTCGAAATTTTTACTTTTAACTGAATCTGGTTGGAGCAAATGATTCCTTCTATCAATGAGCGGCTCAGAATAAAGTGAACTTGATTAAAAAAAATCACAATTTTAAGCTGAGATTTATTTTCTAACAGAACGACACGACACAGATGATCAGTTAAAGAAGAGAAAAACTGCTGTTTCTTTCTGTTTTTACAGTTTCTGTCTGATAAATGGCAGAATTCTGACATTTTTAGACGACTTTGAAACTTGAGGCTGGATTTGGTGGTTCAGGGAGTTAAAGAAACAGTTTCCTGCATTCTGGTGAATTTTTATGCTGTGATTTCTTCCTTTTCTGCATCAATTTATGCCAGAAATGTCTTTATTCCTATGAAGGAACACAGTAAATTCAGGTCTAACAGATTTTAACGCTGCTGTGACTCTTTAAACCCGAGAACAGAGTGGAGCATTTAGAAGATTGACTGTGAAGCACCTGGAGGTGACGATCGCTGATCTCTGCTGTCCTACATCAGGCGTCATGTCCTTGTCGAGGGAATCGATGGAGAGGCGACAGCGAATACATGTCATGTGACCCTGTGCAGAGAGAATGGAGGGTTTTCATTGGCTGCAGGTTACTAAAGACCACAAACAGATGCAGGAAAACCTCCTCCGTCAGTCTGACTGAAAGCTGCTGGAGGTTTTCACACGTCGAACCTGCTGCAGATTCCTGCACAGATAATGTTTAAAAACGTCTGAAGAATGTTCGGCTCATCATTCTTCAGGACAAACGACGTCACGTTTACCATTTCATGTTAATATTTGTTATTTAAAACTGTGTTTTAAATTAAAAAAATGTCTGGAACTTCACAAAACGTAACAAAGGCAGCACCATTTCAAATCTCAGCTGCACCAAACTTTTCTGTTTCATTTCTGCAGATTTATGCAGAGGAAGTCGTTCATTTCTCATTTACAGCTTGATTTATACACTTTTTCCTAAAATTGGGACAAAAATGTATTTTTGCTTTAGCTGTTGACAGTATTTTCTGATGACAGAGCGACAAAAAGTAATTACATTCTGAATGTGGCTTCATGTAATCTGCAGATGTTTGTCCAAGAAATTAAAGTAAATTAGAACATTTTTTGGTTATTTAGCACTTTGTTGTCGTATTAAAGCATAAATTTAGGAAAATTTGCAACACAAAAGGTAAATATCTCTTAGTTTTGTCTTCACCTGCAGCATCGCGCCGTAGATATGAAGTTTAGATCTGTCTGCATTAAAATAAATGTGAAAGTGTCCTGGTTTAATCACACAGAAGCTCAAACCTGCCGAACCTTCTGCTGCAGTTCAGCTGTGACTCAGAGAAGCACCAGGAAGTCGGACAATTCCTCCTCACTTCCTCTTGTGCCAGAAAACGTGGACAGACCACAGCAAACTGCTCACATCAGAAACAAACGTAAAGAAAGACGTCTGAAATGAAGTTCATCCAAAAATGTCAAAAGTTTATTCAAAATCAGCACAAACTGACTAAAACTTGTCCAAAATGCATAAGAAAATTGTCAAGAATGACCCAAAATGTGCAAAAAGAAGAAAGAAGGTACAAAATGAACATGTCCTTGTGTGCACTACTCTAGCTGCACACATCCTTGCAAATACACAAAGCTAGATCAAAATGTCTCTAAAATAACTTAAATCTTGTCAATAATTCCCAAAAATAGTCCAAAATGACCGAAACTCACCTAAAATTTGTCTAAATTGTGTCCAAAATGAGGTGAAATCCATTCAAAATGACTTACGTTTATCAAAAATTGATCCAAAATGACAGAAACAAGAACCAAATATGCAATGCAACGTACAAAACACCTCCAACTTTTCCAAACTGCCTCAGAAGCTTCTCAAAATGACGACAAATGTGACCAAATACTGAAAATTTATCCAAAATTAAATGAAATTTAAAAAAAAAAAATTGACTAAAATGAAAATAAAAATTCCAGTAATATCTTTAAAAATATCCAATCCATTTTGTTATCAGCTTTGAGCATCAGTATTATGGGATGTATCCTCGTGTGAACAGTTTGGAGTCCTACAAACATTCACTGGTTCTCTGGATGTGTTTCTGTTTTCTGATAATTCACCAGAGAACACTTTAAAAAGTGTATTCTGGGTAAACTTTCAAGGCTCGTATCAGCATGTGGTGGTTGGTCAGAACTATTATAGAAAATAAAAGTATTACTTTCAGACATTTTCATCATTTTTTTTTTACAATTTTGGGTCATTTTAGACAAAAACTGAGTAATTTAGGAGACATTTCTGATCATTTTGGGTGAATTTCGGGGTATTTTTTGACATCTTTTGACTCATTTCGTACGACTTTTGAGTCATTCTGGACAAGTTTAGAAGAAAACGTGCATTCTGGGTAAAGTGTGAAGGTTCATACCAGCATGTTTGACAGGTGGTTGGTCAGATGAAAGAATCATTTTTATAGAGAGAATACATTAAAAACAGAGAACTGGCTGTTCTCTGATGGAGATGTAAGGGTAATCATATCTCATACTGAGCAGACAGGACAACAGACGTTTATCTAAGAGTCCGTAGAACTTCTAACTCCTGCCTTGTGCTCAGTAACTGTTCAGCCATTTGAACACTCTTCGTGTTACTGAGTTTGTTTGCACAAAGCTCAGCTGTTGAAGAGCAGCCAAAGCTTTGAAGTTGACTTTTAAATGTGGATCATGAGATCTATGAGACGTCATGTGAAACGGGCTGCATTTCTTCATGATGAGCAGCAAACGGAGCTGATCTCAACGTGTTTGTTGTGCTGCTGGAAGCGTCCACTTCGCTGCTGCAGGTTCCAGCATGTCGGCTGCACGACTGAAGCGCCGTCACCAGAAAGACTCTTTATCTCATCGGCCTGCAGGACGGAGCCGGAAAAACCAGAAACAAATCCCATTGATCTTCTGGTGTTTGAGGAACTGGTGAGGGCCAAACTTCTGCCCTGCAGGGTGAGTTGGATCAGCGTGGAAGCCGGTGGTGACACTCCGAAGGTTTGAACTCTCCTCACTGATGAGTTGGGAAGCGGTTTAATGTTCGCATGTGGTGGCTAGTTTTAGAGCAGCAAATATGATTGCAAAAAAACGAACGAAAAGCACAAACAGCTGTGTGATGAGCTTTATCTGTTGGACAAAAAATGAAAGTTCCTGGAGATGACAGTTAATCCTCTGAACCCTAAAACGCCAGCATTAAAAGACATGTCATCTCTAAAAAAATCACCAAAATTATCCCATTTATCAGAGGCAGGAACTGTAAAAATAGAAGAAATTACCATGCTTTCAGCTTTCTGACAGTTCTTGAGTGTATCATGTGAGGCTGATAGTTCTGTCTAGAAAATTAACAAAGTCTAAACTTAAAATTGTGATATTGCATCAAAATCACTCAGTTCCACATTTTGGTTGAAAAAATATCAACAGTTTGAGCAGGGTCCTGTAAAATAACAATAATATTCTGTAGTCAAAACGAACTGGATGAATAAAATAAAGTCAGCATGGCTCAGAAACAGTGAACAGAGGAGCAGGTTGTTGGAGATCCATTCAGCATGGAGAAACATCTTTATACTGATGATGAGCAGAGGAGAGAGGAAAAGTTTGTAGAGGCTGGAAACATGGAAATAGTTCAATATTTGTAGTACATGGACAGAAAACGACCACAAAGAGACACAAAATGACTAAAATGAGACCCAAAAATGAGATACATGAGACACATTCATGGAAATAATTTGATGTCTGTAGTATGTGAAGACGAAACCACCACAAAGAGACCCGAAAAGACAAAAACTCACAAAAACGAGACACAAACTTACAAGAACAAAAGAAACAGAACAGTTTAATCTGAGTTGAACTGAGCTGCTGTCATTGTGTTTTCCTTTCATGTCAAATGGGACACATATCACAGATAAATTCATGCCTTAAGGCTCAACATATTTTAAGATAAAAATACAAATTTCTTTTTTTTCTTTACAGCCCAGAACCCTGCAGATCCAGATGTTCCTGGGCTGGTTGTGTTACTTTGCTTTGCTGGATTAGCATCGATGTATTCTCAGTGTGAACAGGCATTTCTCAGAATAAAAACTTGTGCCTGTGCTTCATTTAGGTTTGTCCTGACATGCTCCATATATACTAATTCCATATTTTAAATTCCAGAGTTAGCAGGCAGCTATTTTGGCTGCTAATGATGAGATAAATGACCAGCAGGGAGGCGGCTGAACATCTTCAGCTGTGCAGAGGAACAAACATCACCCAGCGAGCTCAGCTCAAACCAGTTAAAAAAGGCCCCACGGCAAAAATTGGTTGTTTGGCCCCAATTATAACTAAAATAACGCCAGTGTTCAAGCTGTTCTTAGACGCTGGGCCCCTCTACAGGACGGGGCACCAGATTAAGTACCTATATTGTACTTCAGTGGTGCAAATTCCTAAACAAATCTGCAGTTAATCAAATTATGTACAACCAATTGACATGCAGTGAACCTGAGGCTGGAGGGGCTTCTCTGGATCCGGGCCCCCAGACAGTTGACCGCTCTGCTGGATGGTGAATCCAACCTTAAACCAGGATGATGGATTAATGGAGGTACTGAGAAATGGGCCGGGTGTCATCGGACCGGAGCAGCAACCTGAGCTACTGGCTACACTTTACTGCAGCTGTGAGGTGAACTTTTATCAAGTGTTTCCACAGAGTTTTAGAGTGATTAAAAGCAAATAAAGCAGATGAATCTGCAGCACCGATTGTCTGCTGTTGGGTTGGTGGCTGCAGTCAGCTGCTAACAGAACCAGTGGTGATGGTTTTTACTCTGAATGTGGATCAGCCATTCTGTAGAAAGGTGGTGTAATTCTTCATTTCTCTATGAACTACCTGCTTCTTTACACACCCAAATAACAGGAAATACACTCGAAAAGTCACTATTAATATTGTGTTTTCTTTAACAGTCTGTTTTCCGTCCTCATGTGGTGCAAATTTTAACCAAAGTTTGAGGAAACCAGTTGAAGAAAATGTGAGTAAAAGCCAAGAAAAGCACTTAAACGATCATTAACGGAGCTGCAGTGAAAACTGAATAAAACACGATGAAGTGTCTGTTAGTTTTCCTCACATTTATATGTAGATGTGATGATTTTTTTTTTTTTAAATTTTGTCTCTGATAGGGGCTGATTATACTGTGATCCATCTTTTATTAATTAGATCTATTTACATTTTGGGTTTATGAGCTCACAAAGTCTAAAAGCTGTGAATCTTCTGCCTTGTTTTAAATTTAGATTTTTGTTTTGTTTTCAGTAGTGTCAGAATAATCAGAAAAAACTCCTTCCCAACTAGGAAAAATAATGCAAAAATTGTGGTACACATCTCACCCAGCTGTTGGCGTCTTGTGTGCAGCAATGTGGTGGATTAAAGTGTTTTTTCTTCTGATTAATGGTGAAAATTCCTGTAATGCATTTAATTTCCTGCAGCAGGCTGTTTTGGTACGTGTCCACAGGATTTGTCAGTTTCTCTTTTCCCATTCATTGTCTATTTGAAACACACCACGTTGAATGCTGGTTGCTTTGCGGTGCATCACCCTAGAGCTCATTTGCATGAAGTGGTTTGACTTCTACTTTATGCAAATTTGGTACGGGTAGCGGAGGTCTGACGGCTAGCAAAACTTTCATAAAACGTCTAAACCAGCTGTCGTTGAACTTAAATAAGGACAGATATAGCAGCTTATTTCTCCCCTCAAATGCTTTCAGAAATACTTTTTTTTCTGAACAGTTTTCATAATAGATCTGCACAATAGTTCAGCTTACAGCTAGAAGATACCAGGTTCACATCCCAAACTTTGCGGGATCTTTCTGCATGGAGTTTGCATGTTCTCCCTGTGCATGCGTGGGTTTTCTCCGGGTACTCCGGCTTCCTCTCACAGTCCAAAAACATGCTGAGGTTAATTGATGATTCTAAACTGTCGGTAGATGTGAATGTGAGTGTGATTGTTTGTCTCTATGTAGTCCTGTGACAGACTGTTACCTGTCCAGGTGAACCTTCACCATAAGTCAGCTGGGATAGACTCCAGCCCCACACGACCCTGATGAGGATTAAGCAGTGTATAGAGAATGGATGGATGTTTTATTATTAAAAGGGAAAGTTTGCAACCGAGCCGACATGTTGATCCAACGTTTCTACTGGACTGAAGGTCCTATGGTTGTCATGTGACCACCTAGTGGCCCGCTAGTGGATGTCCACCGAGCGGGCGATGTTCAGATGCAGTACGTTTCCATGTGAGAAAAGATGCCTCTGTGGACACGTACTGTCACTCCAAGTTTACAAGCTAATGGCACATGTCCATGATTTCTTGTTTCACGAGGCGTCAGACCTCCGCACCGAATCTTCTTAAAATAGAAGTCAAGTCTACTTTACGCAAATGAGCCCTGGGGTGACAATGAATGGGATGTGAGAAACTGACGGATCCTTAGGACACTACCATGACTTAGATTAGCTGTTTATGAGCAGTTACCCTGACAGAAAGTCAGCTAAAGCATTATTCCAGTGCTATTAGCTAAAAACATGTTTAAATGCTCTGAGATCACTGCTATACTTTCCACGTCCATGACTACAGGAAGGTCCATGTGATGTAAATTTCATCATCTCGGCAGAAATATGTACGTTTTAGCTGTAAATATTCAGCAGACTCATAGACATGACCGACTGCACATGGACGGATCATGAGCAACAACTCCGCATTTATTTGCTACAACCTCAAAAAAGACGGTGGAAACTTGGTCCACAACTTGCCGAATTGACATCATATATCCAGAACATTTCCATAAAATATTATACGATCTTAACTGTAATCTTGTGTCTTCACTGGAGTACATTTTTTGTTGGCTATGCTGTATAAGTATGATAGTAAATGTTTAGTCGATGGTAAGAAACTTTCAAATAATCCTGCATTATTTTGCTGAGAATAAATTGTAATATAGTTTTAGATTGTAAGTGTTCGATTGACCAGATTAGTTAAAGGGTTAGTCAGGTGATTAAATTTCCGTTATGTGAAATCTCATGGATGTTTGAAAAACAAATGCGTAAAGGGAAACATCAGCTTTAGATGGAGGTGGTTGGTGGTTGTAGATCATGGACAGTCAGACTGTGAGGCCTCGGCAGACCTGCACAGCTGACAGATCGGCTCATTACTGAGGGTTATGATAAGCTGTTTCTGCACACTTTTGACGCAACCAAACCTTTCATCATGTTTTCATGGCATCTGGTGCATTTATCGAACATTCTAACAACCTATTTTCTATTTGCTATTGATTGTGTCTGTTATTTCATCATCCAGACATATTTAAGAGAGGTTAAGATGCCTTTATTTGTAAATTTTGCACATAACACAAAAACATTAACATGACATATTAAAAAACACATGGCAATATAAAACAAAAACAGCAAATTTAGGGAAACTATTAGCATTAATTAAAATAAGCTGAATTATTATTTTACCAATTCAGTTTGAGCCAGCTTGGCCCTCATTGTATTCTCCATTCATTTCCAATGGGTCAAATATCACATATCAGAGATAAATCAATTCATTAGAGTACATGTTAAAACATATTGTGACATGTAACATAACTTTAATGTTTATTTTTGTTTGTTTTTACAGCTCTGAATCCCACACCTGTGTCCAAGCTGTGCCTCACCACACACTGTGCAGCTGTTTGTGCCCAAGCTGGTTTGGTTGTGTATTTTGTGCATTATTTGTCAGCCTGTATCGACATGTAGTTTAATAATACGTCTTACAGTGGCATCCATACTGTATCTGTTGCCCTCGCTCTAACCGGTCGAGGCAGACTCCAGCCCTTACTGGACCTGGTTCTGCTGGTTTTTTACTTCAACTGTTGCCAAATTCTTGGATCTGTTTGGATTCTCTGTCATTATTGTGTCATTTTGTGCAGTAAGAATTGGTGTGACATAAGTAAAAATCACCTAAATTTCGTCTTAAAAGGAGAAAACATCAAAACCAGCTTGTAGCTTGAAGGAAGTGGGATGAAAATTGATGCTGTGAATATAAACAGAGGGATGTGATTAACTCTACATGTGTTCGCGATTGAATTTATCACATCCTCCAAACAGGGACAGACTGATGCGGCTGATATAAGTCTGGTTCTGTTGGAGGCTCAGTGGCTCCTCAGTGTTTTATAAAACATCCTGATGAGACACAGTTGAACCTAATGGACGCGGCTCTCGGAGATCATGGCGCTCAAAAGGCGCCTCAGCTCGGCGCTGAACGGGAACACGAAGCAAAACTGCAGTCCGCGTCCAAATCCGGACCCGCTGTTTCCAACGAGCCCAGTTTGAACTGACGGACGTCCGCGGCAGCCAATCAGCGGCCGCCGTGCGCCAAAGCCGTGTTTATTCCACTTAACCGGCCAATAGGAGGCGTCCTCGACGGCAGAGTGCGTCATCAGGGCAGAATGTGGATGTGGGCTGCCCGTCCGCTCCCATCCCCCATCTTCATCGAGCAATGGCGGCCGCTTTTTGCCGCTTTGTCCTTCTCATGTACAAAAGCCCCGAGTACAAACCTGGGTAAGGAACAGAATACGTGTTTGCCCTTGTGTTTCATAAGAATGCGCGTCAGCTCATGAGCACATTACAGTTCTTTTTGCGCACTTGTCTCATCGCATGTCTGTTATGTCGCACTGCTTGTCCGCCCTCCTCCTCCTCCTCCTCGGCGGGGCTTTTCTCTGCGGGCTCCAACAATGGAGGAAATGAGGCCACCGCACTGCACCGCTCACCCAGCCGGCCTCCACACACCAGAGCCCGGCGTCAAAACCGCTGCCTGCCCGCTCTGCTCGACGGAGATGTTTATTTGTGTGTCGACCTTGGAATTTATGGGTTGTTATGTAAAAAAAAAAAAAACCCTCCAGAGTGTGAAGTGCGCACATACAGAGATATGAGGAAACATGGACGCCGGGCAGGGAGGGGGCGGGGCCGGGGAGCTGCACGGCGGCTCCGCTTTAACTCTTTTATCTGATTGATAGAGTTCATTTAGCGGCTGGAGATGTTTTATAAAAACCTTTAATCCACTAAAATGGTGGACATTTTGACGGCGCCCCCCTCCTCCACCTCCCCGGGCTCCTGGTCGCGGCGGTGGGCGGGAGAACCTCTCCGGTGCCGGCGCTCCACTCGACCAGAAGCCCATCAATCAATCAAAGTGACACCGGCGGAGCGGCGCTGTCTGATCGCCAAATTCGGCGCGCAGCTCGGTGCAAACTGGGGTTTTTGTCCGCCAACGCGCCGCCGGCTTGGTGTCGGTTCGTTTTGTGAGCTTTAACCGGCTCCGGTTTTTGTTTTTTCACCGGAGAAACGGACGGTTGCGGTGGCAGGACGGAGGGGGGCGTGGCCTCCGGGTTTAGAAATTCTATCCATTGTTCCAGTCCAGCGCGCGAAGAGAACACCTCTGTGGAGCCGTGAGCCAATCATCTAACGGCGAGCTGCCTAGTCCCCGCCCACAAGCCTATATTACAAGCTCGGCCGTCAGCAGCGTCGGCCACTGGCACAAACTATCAGAGCGAGCAGAGCAGCGGAGGATTTACTTTATTCCACCTTTCATTTCAGCCGTCCTTTATTTTATTGAACTAAAACAATGGCAGACACACAAGTGGACTCCGGCTCGGATATCTCAGCCAAGGTAAGCCGCCGACCGCGCACCTCTACGGGGGCCGCTCCTCGTTAAGCCCCTCAGCAGAATAAAGCTTTTCCAGGCTGTAACCTAGATTTTTTTTTTTTAATAAAAAGAAAACGTCTCCGTCGTGGCTTCGCGCTCATTCTCCACGGACTCTGACGGACCGCAGAAATAAGAGAGAAAAAAAGCGGATTTTGATTTAAAACGCGTCTTTTTCTTCCCGGTGAACTCTGATGGGCAGCGGGATGGAGCGGGGGGTCTCAGCTCCGCATCACGGACACCGTTTCCAGCGGCTCATTGTCCGGACGGTAACAGTCTGCGCGGGTTCTTTGTTTATACAAGCGGCTCGGTTCCGCTCCGACCAGAACCAACGCGCGTCGCTCCAACACGCGCTCCTGTCGGTTCTGGCTTCATTTTTCTCCACATTCGCGTATTTCTCGCACATCCCGCCGCTGAATGACTCTGTGGACCGGCTATTCAACGGCGGCGGAGCGGTTTGTTCCGTGAAGTTGCTCCGTTTGAATGGAGCGGCGCCGGTGCGTAAATCTCACTGCTGGCAACTTTCGATCAGCTTCGTTATTTTCTGTTTTGAAACGGCACCGGCCTACCCGCACCGTCCGATCCGGTTTGTTTACCGACTCCGGAAGGTCGACTGTTGCCACTGTTGCCGCTCCAGCCTCCGCTCACCGGAGCGCCTCTCCGCCGCTTCCTCCTCTGCCGCGGTGCTTTTCGGAGCGTGTTTTCGGGGCGCGTTCGTGTCTCGGGGGAAACTTTTTCCGTCTTTTTTTGGTAACAGCCCACTTCTCTCTGTGGAGGTGTGATGTGACGCCGCTGCTTTTCCCTCTTTGTGCTCCGTGGCCGCTTCTCTCTCCGCCGCACCGTCATCTCTTGAACGTTAATGTGCCTCCGGTTGGACTTGGATCACATCGGGTGAAACTTTAATAGCCCCACGGGGGGAGTTCGGGGCTCCGCGGCGGTGAAACGGATCCAGAGCTGAATAATTCTGAGAGATTATAACGAATGAGCATATGGAGGAGATGAGAGGGGAAAGTTGGGGCCCGGTAATACCGCCGGTAATCCGGGGTGCCCGTTCGGCCACTATTTATAGCCGTGGAGCATTTTTACGCACAAGCGCCTTTTTACGCACAGCGGGTGAGTGCGTCTCGGCGCTCAGCTGAACCTCCTTCGTCTCCTGCCAAGGAGCCGCCAATGCTGCTAAACAGCTTAGTGGATTTCAACCGATCAGATTATGTAAAGCAATTAATCAATAACCGTGAGGGCGCTGGATGCGAGCGGACCGAGTCGACGGAACCGGGAGCTGCTATTAATAGTGTCGGCGGGCGGTTCTCCGGTGTGGAGAAGAGCCCAGATGGTGCTTTTATTTGTCCTAATGTTTGTGTTAACGGGGCCCGGTTCCGCCGCTCGGTGCCGCTTCTCTCGGCTGCCATGTGTCGTCTTCTATTGTCCTTTCCTGCCTCCGTTACAACAAGCGGCCAGCAGCAGCAGCGTGCATCGCGCTCACCGCCTCCTCCTCCTCCATCACCTCCCCCCCCCTCCTCCCCCTCCTCCCCCCGCCTCCTCCTCCCTCCTGCTCCTGTGTTATTTTAAACGGAGCGGTGCATCCTGGGTATTGCAGTGCCTCTCCCGGGCGTGTCTCGTGACATATGGCGGCGGCGGCGGCCCGCGGAAGACTACAATACCCAGAGTGCCCCGGGGGCCACATCAAAGTATCAGATTACAACACATTAGAGGGGATGGAGTGGGAGGAGGAGGCCAGGGGGAGGATCTGCAGAGACCAATATGGTGTTTAAATAGGAGGCTTGAAAAATGTGCAGCTCTAAGTAGGCCAATAGGTGGAAGGGCAGGTAGCAGCGAGGAGCTCTGAACTTATTGGTGTTACACTTTCTCCTTTTGTCTTCTGCAGGACCTGAAAGAGAAGAAGACAGCGGAGGAGAAGGAGAATGGCAAAAGTGCTGCCACCAACGGAAAGGTAACTGCTGCCGTCTCCAAGAGGAAGTAAACATCTCTGCAAGCGCCCAGGAAAGTCGGTTTAAAGGTTATTTTTGTCGTTTCCAGGAGAATGAGGAGAACGGTGAGCCCGAAGTAGACGACGAAGAAGACGAGGAGGTGGACGAGGAGGACGAGGAAGACGATGGAGAAGGTAGCCACCGCGGATTTTCTTACGTTTGTGTTTTTCTGCTCAAAAAAACTTGCAAAATCCTGACTTTTCACTGTTGGCGCTGCAGGTGAGGAGGAGGACGAGGATGAGGACGATGAGGAGATCGAGGGCGGCACAAAACGGGCAGCTGAGGACGACGACGAGGACGACGAGGTGAGGCGGCGACTCCTGCAGCCCCGAATCACGTCCACCGACCCGTCCACCGTCTCTAACTTCTCTTCTCCTCCTTCTCCTTCCAGGACGACGTCGAAACCAAGAAGCAGAAAACCGACGACGACGATTGATGCGTTTTCCCCCCGCGCCATCCTGCTGAACCACTTCCTGATTCTTCACCTCTGACCGTTTTTATATGTCACAGGTGGAGGGGCTGGAGGACTGATTTAAAGGAAAAAAAATAATAATAAAAAAAAAAAATCAACATGGTCATTAGCAAGTAGAGTTCAACAAACCACGACCCACCAACACAACACACTCGATCTCCCCGCAAAGCTGCAAAACAAATTTTCTAGAGGAACTCGCCACCACATCGACGCAGAAATCTGGCTTCTCTTCAACAACAACAACACGAAAGGAGAATTTGTTTGTATTTTTATTTACATTTTATATTTTTGTACATATTGTTAGGAGGGGGGGTCAGTTTCTCTCTCGGCAGCGATCTCGTCAGACCAAATCGGTGCTTCTTTAACAAAAGATTTTACTTGGTTGACCATGTTACAATATCTCAACAGATACTAGAAAAAACATGTAAAAAACATGAACCTCTTAAGCCGTTGAACTCAGAGCATTCCAGTAAATTTAATGTATGTACTTTAGCTGTACCATAACTAGTTTGTTTGTATGGGAGGGTAAGGCCAAAGAAAAGAGCCTCTTTTCTTTTTCCTTTTATTTTGTTTTTGTCAGCGACTTTTTGTTTTATGACGGCCTGTTTTGATGTATGTGCGAAGTTTGTTGTTTGACAATAAACCGGACTTTTATTTTGTGAGTTGTACTTTGTATCTCTGCTTGTTTCTTCACTTCCTGTCAGCGGTGGCGGGATAAAGACAAGGCCATGACGCGTCTTTAAAAAGGGGTCAAAAGTCACTGGGCTGCAGCTTTTTCCTGCTACAGGATTAGAACGGTTCCGGAAACTCACCAGGCATCTTTAAGGAAGACGTACTTGTTGCTGAGGAGTTTATTCTGCAGTATTTTATGCGTTAATTACGATTTATTTTCCCCAAAATGTCCTTAAAACATGGTGAGGGACGCAGCTCTAGTGGCACCTCAACTGCTGAATGAATGAATCAGAGAACACTGTCAACCGCTAAGAAAAAGACTAATTTTGCCACATTTTTAGGAATAAAATGTTCTATACATCAAGCGCTGAATAAAAATTAGCATATTAGCCTGTTAAAAACCTTCAGAATAAAGAGATAGGAAGAGCTGCTGAAGTGGAAAGAAACTAATTTAAAGACAAGTTTATTAGAAATTAATGAGTTTTTAATCAGAAACAACTATTTAAATTTACTGAAGTCACCATGAAATTTCATATTATACATAGATGTTAATAATAGAATCATAACTTCTACATTTTTATTATTCCCTAAATCAGAAAATAAAGTCAGTAGACAGGAAGTCTATTTTTGCCTTGTTTTTAGGAGTAAAATTAACAAGTTTTTAGAAGAATATTTTGACTTGGCGATGTCACCCCAAAGCACCAATTATTTTCTGATATGAAATGCATACATTTGCGTTCTTCACGTTAAAATCACTGTGTTTATTTATTATATCATTACGAAGCCTCTATGAAGCATGTTTTTGCACTTTCTCTGCTTAAAGCACAGTAAAGACTAAGAGAGACGTGTTTTATGGGTAATCCAGCTACGTTGTGCACAAAAAAGTAGATTTAAATACGTACATGTGCATAAAAATGTCAAACAGGTAGAGGGCTTTTATTCTGAAAGACCACTATCTGTGTGTGGTCTCAGCGGAAGTAATATTAAATGAAAAAATGTTTATCTACAGCAGAATAAATATTTGAAAGAGCCTCACAGAAATATATTCCACCATATTTGGGTTTATTAAATGAAGACATTTCCACCAGAAATTGACGCAGAAAAGAAACAGACCTGTTGAGTGGAATCATTCTGTAGGATGAGGTAGAATAGTCTGACTGCACCTCATTGTTTCTTTTCGAGGGAGAAAACAAAACTGGTTTGTTTTGCTAAATCAAAATCACAAATACTTTATTGATCCCCGAGGATAAATTGGTTCAGTTCCAGTCACTCCCAGTCAGGTCAGAAATATAAACAGTAGAAAATATGAACTAAAAATATAAACATAAGTAGAAAAATATGATCTAACAATGTAAACATAAGTAGAAAAATATGTCAGAAAAATACAAATATAAATAGAAACAGGATTAGAATAAATGTAGAATATACCTTTCCTAACAAAATAAAGTTTAGGAAAGAAAAAAAAGGAATTGCAGTCATCTTGGGTGCAAAGTTCACTCAAAACAGTGACCGGTTAACTAGTTTTGATGGACTCATAAAATTAAAGTGGGTCAGACCATTCTATAGAACTAAAACAGAGCTGTGTAGAATGGTCTGACTCATGAGCATTTTATTTTTCTGGGCTAGAAACAAAATTGTGGCGTGTTTCTTTAAATGGCTAAGAACAAGATGTGGTGATAGTTTTTTGCTCAAAGCAGTGATGAAACATTTGATTTGGATCATTTCAGAAAGCTGTGACCAACATTCTAGATCCGGTGAGTCAGAACGTTCTGTAGCACTGAGACAGCACTGTGGAGAATGCTCTGACGGCGCCTCAGTGTCAGTTTTTATGGGGAAAAAAATCTGTTACAATTGTCTTGGGTTTCGCTGACTAAACCTGCTAATTTACTGTCAGGTTAGCAGGGCCGCTTTAATGAATGATTTAAATTCTCGGAAAAACTTTAAATTTCCGGCGTGTTGGTTGCTGCTCGGGGATTGTTGTTGTTTCTTGCAGTGAAGGGATTTTAAAATAAAGGAAAGACAAAAAATTTTACCAGAAGGAGTGGAAAAAGGCGAGTGAAATATGTAGCGGATGGCGAGCGTTAATCCAGAATCTACATCCAGTGAGTCAGACCGTTCTATCTGTGTAGGATGATGTGTTCAGGGACAGTCTGTAGAATCCGTATTTCATTTGACACCAAAGACTGTTTTTGCTGTTGTGTTGTGTTGTTGTTATTGTGTTGTTGTGCTGTTGTTGTGTTGTCCGTGTATTGTTAGTTGATATTGTGCTGTTGTTGTTGTTGTGTTATCATTGTTATTGTTGTGTTATTGTATTGTTATTGTGTTGTTGTTGTTGTTGTGTTATTGTTGTATTTGTGGTGTTATTGCATTGTTGTTATGTTATTGTCTTTTTTGTGTTATTGTGATGTTGTGTTATTGTTGTTTTTGTTGTGTTATTGCATTGTTGTTGTGTTCTCTTTGTTTTTGTTGTGTTATTGTGTTGTTGTGTTATTGTTATTTTTGTTGTATTATTGTGTCATTGTTGTTGTGTTCTTGTTGTTGTTGTTGTATTATTGTGTTGTTGTTGTGTTATTGTTGTTTTTGTTGTGTTATTGTGTTGTTTTTGTAGTGTTCTTGTTGTTTCAT
The DNA here is from genome assembly GCF_021347895.1 of Acanthochromis polyacanthus. NCBI lineage: Eukaryota > Metazoa > Chordata > Actinopteri > Pomacentridae > Acanthochromis > Acanthochromis polyacanthus. The sequence continues at coordinate 5,723,721 of NC_067121.1, forward strand.
TGTGTTATTGTTGTTTTTGTTGTGTTATTGTGTTGTTGTTGTTGTGTTCTTGTTGTTTTGATGTGTTATTGTGTTATTGTTGTGTTATTGTCATTATGTTGTTGTTATTGTGTTGTCATTGTGTTGTTGTTGTGTTTTTGTTTTTGTTATTGTGCTGTGTTATTGTTTTTGTGGTGTTATTGTGTTGTTGTTGTGTTATTGTTGTTTTTGTTGTGTTATTGTGTTGGGTTGTTATTGTGTTGTTGTGTTGTTGTTGTTGTGGTATTGTGTTGTTGTTATATTGTTATTGTGTTGTTTTTGTGTTGTTATTGTGCTGTTGTTGTGTTATTGTTGTTTTTGTTGTGTTATTGTGTTGTTGTTGTGTTATTGTTGTTTTTGCTGTGTTATTGTGTTGTTGTTGTGTTGTTATTGTGTTGTGTTCTTGTTGTTTTTGTTGTGTTATTGTGTTGTTGTGTTGTTATTGTGTTGTTGTTGTGTTATTGTGTTGTTGTGTTGTTATTGTGTTGTTGTTGTGTTATTGTTGTTTTTCCTGTGTTGTTGTGTTGTTGTTGTGTTATTGTGTTGTTATTGTGTTGTTGTTGTGTTGTTATTGTGTTGTGTTATTGTTGTTTTTGTTGTGTTATTGTGTTGTTATTGTGTTGTTGTTGTGTTGTTATTGTGTTGTGTTATTGTTGTTTTTGTTGTGTTATTGTGTTGTTTTTGTAGTGTTCTTGTTGTTTCATTGTGTTATTGTTGTTTTTGTTGTGTTATTGTGTTGTTGTTGTTGTGTTCTTGTTGTTTTGATGTGTTATTGTGTTATTGTTGTGTTATTGTCATTATGTTGTTGTTATTGTGTTGTCATTGTGTTGTTGTTGTGTTTTTGTTTTTGTTATTGTGCTGTGTTATTGTTTTTGTGGTGTTATTGTGTTGTTGTTGTGTTATTGTTGTTTTTGTTGTGTTATTGTGTTGGGTTGTTATTGTGTTGTTGTGTTGTTGTTGTTGTGGTATTGTGTTGTTGTTATATTGTTATTGTGTTGTTTTTGTGTTGTTATTGTGCTGTTGTTGTGTTATTGTTGTTTTTGTTGTGTTATTGTGTTGTTGTTGTGTTATTGTTGTTTTTGCTGTGTTATTGTGTTGTTGTTGTGTTGTTATTGTGTTGTGTTCTTGTTGTTTTTGTTGTGTTATTGTGTTGTTGTGTTGTTATTGTGTTGTTGTTGTGTTATTGTGTTGTTGTGTTGTTATTGTGTTGTTATTGTGTTATTGTTGTTTTCCTGTGTTGTTGTTGTTGTTTTTGCTGTGTTATTGTGTTGTTGTTGTGTTATTGTTGTTTTTGCTGTGTGATTGTGTTGTTGTTGTGTTATTGTTGTGTTATTGTGTTGTTGTTGTGCTACTGTTGTTTTTGTTGTGTTATTGTGTTTTATTGTGTTGTTGTTGCGTTGTATTTTGGCGGTCCCCCTCTGAACTCCACTTCCTGCTCTCCTTTTCCTTTCCCTCCTCCCTGCAGTGGAACATGATGGAGCCTGAACCAGGAGGAGGATCTGATCTCTGTTCCATCTTGTCTTCTGCAGCCTTCAGGCCCAAAGCTCAGTGATGAAGTCCACCAGAGGAATGTTAAGAACACACCGCTGCAGCTCAGCTCAGCGACAGGAAGCTGCCGTAACCGTGACGACACGCCGCGGTGTCACGTCCTCAAAGCGTTTCTACTGTACAGATGTGAACTTTGTTTTCCACTCACCTGTCAGCTGAGTTTTCTACAAAAGCATCTGGACACCGTGGTGGGAGGTTCTGAATGTTATTTAATTAATGTTTTACTTTTGGTTTGTCCTTTCAGAGTTGGTACTAAAAATCTTTATGTAAACTGTATTTAATTCTTTAGTTTTTTAAAAGAAGAAAGTTTATTGTATTGCATTTTAAGCACCAAAATATTTTGTACATATTTTTTCTATTTTTGATGTAACAATTATTTTAATATTATGTTCTATATAGTGATATTATATTTATTATATCATTACTTTATATTTTAAATCCAAAAATATATAAATACATTATATATAGCTATATGCTGTGTGTGTGTGTGTATATATATATATATATATGATTTTATCAGTTTAAACAGTGTCTGTTAATCAATAGTAAATGTTTTTATGCTTCTTGTTGTATTTTCTTGTGCTGAAATATTTTAACATTCTTATATCTATTTTTAATATTTTGGTGTAACATTACTAAATACTATTTCCATGTTTATTTAGTATAGTTAATTACAATATGTCAATATATTTGAACTGAAAATAAAAATAGTATCTAATTTTAAAACATTTAATTTAAATGTATATATAAATATTTTATTTTAGTATTTTTTGCTAATTATTATAATTTATTTTTTGACATTTTGCATTTTTTAACATATATATATATACATATGTAAATAATTTGAATTAACTAGAAGAACAGCAAACTTTTAATATAATTTATTTGTATATGTGTGCTGTGGCTCCCCCTTCAGGATGAATCTACCCAAATACAAACCATTTTAAATGAAACATTGAATAAATATTTGGGGAAGACTTTGTGAACGTTGCTGCAGAGCACGACGTGAAATCCCAGTTAAACCAGCAGCCTCCTCCCAGTAGTAAACAGGTCGCTATTACAGCGGCATTAGCATCAGAGTCTGCTGCAGCTTTAAGACCAGATCAAGATCTGAGACCTGAAAACCTAAAATCCTTCTTACCTCAGCAGGTGGTCTGACAGAGAGGCTCCCCTGCAGCTCTCACATGGTTCGTCCCGATGCAGAGCAGGAGAGCTGACGGACCGGTCCATTCCAGGAGGACGGGGGGAGAGCAGCTGGAAGGTGAAGCTACAGACCACGGCTGCAGTGTTTATCCTCGAGGTGTTGGACGGAGAATTACACAATGTCACACGAGTAAATGAGTTTCCTGAACCTTGCTTCCCGTCAGGAGAAACTCCAGCGATCTGAGGGACAGAATGGAAGTTATTAGGAAAGATATTCTTCAGACTCTTCACTTAACCTAATTAATACTCCAATAATATGTCAAATGTATGTCGGATGCAGCTGATATTTAGTTTATTGTCCTTTCATATTTTTGGTAGTTTATAATTACAGTGTCATTTGACCTGTAAAAATCCAGAAATAGTGGAAAAATGCCTTCACAGTGTACTATTAGTCCAACCTGCCTGCCAAATATAGAACTTATGTAAAATATATTAAATTTATTAAATTATTTCAAATAAATCAGCACATTTGACAACATGGAACTGCGAAAATTTTGACGCTTTTGCCCCGACAACAACTTATAACATTCAATATCAACAATAAAGTATCGTTTTTAGCAACTTTTTACAACTTTTAGTTAATGACTGTTTAATTATGCCGTACTGTGTCATTAGACTGTTAAACTGGTGCATTAGTGCTGCATGCTGATGTTTATTTTAATGTGTTTGACTGAATTCTGTTGTCATTTGAATTGTAAAAATGCATAATCAAGTGAGAAATTCCCTCACAGTTACCAGGAGTGATGCCTTCACGGAATTTTCTACTTTAAAATAATTTAAGAGACTGTGAATTTGTTGAAACATTTAAAAGGAAATGCAGCACAAACAAAAAAAGATTTACCCCCAAAAATGGCAAATTATTTTTCAAACTCTACAAATTTTCATATTTTGGTAAAATTACAAATATTATCCTGTAAAATCACAAATAAAAAGTGTTAGTTTGCACGTTTAGTATGTACATATATTTATAAAATCGAACAAAACTGAACATAAAGCCCACATCCAAAATCGATATGCGTGACAAGTAGAAATATGTTCTTTCACATTGTCTTCTGCTGTATTTAAGTCAGAAAAAAATATCAAAATTTTACAGATATTTACTGTTATTTCAATTATTTTCACATTTTTTTATTTGTGTATTTACATTTTTTAATTATTACTTTTTTCTGGTACCCTTGCTGCCAGATTTTCACCCTGTTTTTTTTTTTTATTTAAAACAGTTTTTTTGTTTGATTTTTAGTGTGAGTTTTACTGAGAAGTCTTTGACTATTTGAGCAACTTCAGAAACAAACCTGCAGTTTTAGAGAGAATCATTTCCTCCCTCTGTGCTTCTACCAGTGAGTCGGGATCTGAATGAAGCTCCGGGAAATACTTCACCCCGTCTTTATTTTGTCTGACTCCTTTTTTGTTTTTTTAATCTTCCGGAATAGATTACAGCCCAATATTCCTGATGCTCAGCTCAAACGGTTCCCGATGGCCGTGCAGAGACGGGCTGTTGATGTTTGCTACAGGACTAAATTAAGACCATGTTGTGTGATGGAAAACAGCTGCGGCCTCATGAGAAGAGGTTCATCGCCATCAGCTGCAGAAATGGGCGCGTTCATCTTCGTGTTTTATTGCTCTTGATGTCAGTAGAATGTCTTTGAGTCGAGGCGTGTTGCAGGAGATGAAGATGCAGGAATTTCCTGGGAAGGTCAAGTAGAACTTTCTGCAGTATTGTTTGTTGATTTACAGTACTTGTAATTAAACAGCAGCTTTTGTTTCTGCAACTTTTCCAAAAGAATTTCACGACTTGTCAACTTTTGTCTAAAGGACATGACATCTTGAAAACACTCATCTGACCTTTTAACTTTATAACTGTCCTTGAACTGATAATCTATTATGTGCCTTTCTGTCGGAAAAATTTACAAATTCCAAAGCTGAAATTACGATGCATTCATGTTCTTCTTCTCCAGAGTCAGGTCTTGGTGGCTGCAGGCAAACATCCCTTTCCAGCTGTCTCTGTGGGATGATCAGGTGTCTCCAGGTCAGATGAGATATGCAAACCTTCCAGAAAGTTCTAGGTCTGTCTTGGGGTCTCCTTCCTGTTGCCTGTAAAACCTCCAAAGGAAGTCACCCAGGATGTACCTTAAACCGATACCCAAACCATCTCAAATGATCCCTCTGGATCTCCGACCTCCTCACACTGTCTATAAGGATGAGCTCAGCCACACTCCTGGGGAAGATCATCTCAACCGCTTGCACCCACAACGTCATTCTTTTGGTCATGATCATAAGTGACTGTTGGAACCAACTGTCAACTGTCCATCCATTTTCCCATCACTCATGAACAAGATCTGGGCCTTCATAAACTCCTTCCCATGAGGCAACAGCACCACTCCAACTCAGAGGGTGCAATGAACTGGTTTCCAGCAGGGAACCACGGTCTGGGAATTGGTGGGGCTGACTCTCATTCCAAGTGAATTCCTGAAGACAGTTGGGGTCTGATGTTAGTAGAACAACCAAGTCATCTGTACTCAGAGGTGCAACCCTGAGAATCCCGAACCAAACACCTTCTTACTCCGGCTGCACCTCGACATTCCACCCAGGTGTTACCACAAACGGAACTGGAGACGGGAGGCAACTGGTAGATGTCCGACCTCCTCACACTATCTTTAAGGCTGAGTCCAGCCACCTTAGGAACAGGAAGTGGAGGATCTCAGTCACTTGTACCTACAACCTCATTCTTTACATTTCTATTTAGAGCTCATGACTGTAAGTGATGATTTGAACATAGATCGACTAGTAAATCTCAACTTTCACTTCACGTCATGGTTTGGTACAACTCCATCTGTCCATCTCCATTTTCCTGTCACTGATGGACAAAACCCTGAAAACGCTCAACTCTTTGGTGTAAGGTGGTAACATCCCCCAACACAGAGGGTACGATGATCTGGTTTCCAACAGGGAACCATGATCTCGGACTTGGAGGTGCTGATCATCATTCTGACCTGGTGCATGCTCAAGGTCTCAGCCTAATGAGGCCAACAGAACCAAGTCATCTGCAAGCAGAGACACAACCCTGGACCCTAACCCTCTTCACTACGGCTGCACCTTCAGATCCATTTGCAAATATCATAAACAGAACTGGAGATGGATTGATAGATGTCCAACTTCCTCACACTATCTTAAAAGCGGAGTCCAGCCACCCTAGGAACAGGAACCAGAGGAAACTATAGGTGACAGTAGGTGATGGAACATCACCAGTTGTCAGAGATACAACCCTGTGGTTCTCAACCAGAACAACGTCCTCACCTGGACTGCACCTTCAGATCCATTCATGAATACTACAAACGGAACTGGAAACAAAAAGCAGCCCTGGTGATGGAGTCCAACACCAACCAGAAACATGTTTGTCATGAACACAAACAAATCTCTCACTTTGTCTGGACAAGGATCAGATGGTTTGTAGCCCCAGTACCCCACAGGGACCTTCTCCAAGTCCACAGAACATGTGGTCTGGATGGTCAAACCGCCACAATCCTCTCAGCAACTCCACAAAGTTTAACAGCAGATCCACCAGTCCACCGCTCCACAACCAGGACAGAATCCACATGGTTCCTCCTGAATCCGAGGTTTGACGTCAGACCGAGTCTCCATTCCAGCACCTTGGAATAAACTTTCCCGGAGAGTCTGAGCAGTGTAAAAAAAAATGCTTTAGTTTACTGAAAAAAATGCCAAACAATTGTACCGTGGCACTAGGCAAGGCTGCTGTCTCTCTCCTATGCTTTTCGCATTAGCTCTCGAACCTTTGGCCATAGCCATCAGAGCTAACCCCCAGATCTCTGGCATTAGGTGTGGCACTTCTGAATGCACCATCGGTCTGTATGCAGATGATGTCATTTTGACTCTTTCAGATGTAAAGACTTCTCTTGCACCCCTTCTTAATCTGATAGATGGCTTTGGGCGACTCTCTGGGTTCACTATAAATTGGGAGAAATCTGTGTTTATGCCTTTAGCTGATGGCCTTGACCCTAGTTTTCTTTTTAATTTGCCTTTTAGAGTTGCTCATGATCAATTATCTTATTTGGGGATTGTTGTCCCCAGAAACCCTAAATTTGTTTTTAAAATGAACTATCTGAACTTGATCGGTAAGCTCAAGCGTTTGATAGACAAATGGAAACTTCTCCCTCTCTCAATGATTGGACGTATCAACATTATCAAAATGGTCGTGCTCCCTAAACTCACATATCTTTTTCAGCATGTGCCCATCTTCCTTACTTCCTCCTTTTTTAAGATGTTGGACTCTATTATCATGCCCTTTATCTGGGCCTCCAAGCCCCCTCGTATATCAAGGGCCCATCTACAGAAGCCGACAGAGGATGGTGGCCTGGGTCTTCCCGTCTTTCGACATTACTATTGGGCCTGTAACGCCAGAGCTTGGCTTTTCTGGAATCAATCCTCGGTGGGTGGAGAGGTGTGCAGGCCCGGCCCTAGATGGCCTGAGATTGAGCTTAGTAATGCTCTATCACTTACAGGTGCCTCACTGTCAGCTATTTTATTTTCAACACCTGATTTCAAAATGAAATCCCTGCGCAACAATTTTGTGCTCTACAAGTCAATCAAGATTTTGAAACAAATTAAGGGAATCCTGAGGCTCCCAATAATTTCTATATATGCTCCCATATATCAGAACCCTTGTTTTAAGCCGGGATTAATCGGTGCAGTTTTCAAGCAGTGGGCGAATGTTGGTTTAATTTCTATCAGGGATCTGTACGTTGATAATCATTTAGCCTCTTTTTCTGAACTTCAAGAAAAGTTCAAACTCCCTGCTAGTCAATTTTTTCACTATTTGCAAATTAGGAATTTTGTTAGGCAGTCATTTCCCCGCTTAGAGGTGGTTCCAATAAAACATGTTTTTTATGACATTATGACCAAACCTCCCACCTCTAAACATTTGATCTCTCAATTGGTCAACCTCTTTTCTGTGGCAACCCCCTCTCTCCATATAAAGGAGGCATGGAATGAAGACACCGGGGAAGTAATCGCTAATGATCTTTGGGCAAAAGTGTTATATAGGATAAAAACTTGCTCTATTAATGCTCGACTTCAGCTTATTCAGTTTAAAGTAGTTCATAGGTTGCACTACTCCAAGAAAAGACTGAACAAAATATTTCCTGCTGTTTCTCCCATTTGTGATAAATGCAATTCGGCAGAGGGTACTCTTGCACATCTTTTCTGGTCCTGCTCTAAGCTCACATGTTTTTGGTTTGACATTTTTCAATTGTATAGCACTGTTTATGATAGACAACTGGCTCCTGACTGTCTTTTAGCAATACTGGGCTGTTCTAATGTCTCTCTGACTTTTCCTTCTGCTTTACAACAAGCACTCATGTTTGGCATGGTTATTGCAAAGCGGGTCATTTTGAGGGAATGGAAGTCTCCTTCCCCTCCCTGCTTTAGAAGATGGCTGAATGACATGGTCTCCTGTTTACACCTTGAAGAAGTTCGGTTTGCAATGTCCAATTCCCTAGATAAATTTAAAAAGATTTGGGGCCCTTTTATAGAGTATATTAGGAGGGTGGGACCACAATCTGATGCTTGAAGGCTTTGCTCCCTTTTTGGACTTGCTGTGCTGTTTACTTTTACATATCCATTTATTGAGACTTTGTCATTCCCCTCATGATTTGGCCTTCCGGACTAAATCTCTGGCTTTTTCCCTATGCTTTGAACAATCTTGGATCTTGTGTTGACATGTATTGTATATTTTTTCATTTATTAATGGTTAAACGCTGGCTGTAGAGTGATTTTTTTCTCTCCCTTGTTTCTCTTGTGTTTTTTTTTCCTTTTTTTCCTTTTTTCTTTTTTCCTTTTGTGTATTTTATGTGTTGGGGGAAAAAATTGAAAAAATTCTTTGCATAAATAAAATTTAAAAAAAAAAAATGCCAAAAAATAAGCCATTTGCACTAGATCCTTAAAAAACCAAAATTTCCAACTGTGAAGCCATTAGTGACTCACCTGTGACCAACATTAAAATATTCTGGGAGTTTTTCGGCTGAACTGCAGGCAGTGTTCCCACAGAGCCGATAGGAGACGAGTGTGGAAACTAATTAATAATATAAGTAAAAAGAATAATAACATAACTGTATGTAGGGACAATACTTTGTAGTGTTGATAGTATCTCAGTGCACATGCTGATTCTATGTTTTTATTCAATTTTGTAGAAAGAAAGTATGTTGATTTTTTTTCTAAATATGAGTTTAAATTACACAATATTAACTAGATGCAGCATCATCTTTTTAAGATAATTTTTACTACTTAAAAGGTTCATTTTAAATAAGAAATTAGATTTTTTTAATGTTCTTGCAGCCATTCGTTTAATTCAGTCGTGGAAAAAGGTCTCAATTACTTTCAACAGTGAACCTCCTTACAATCAAATGAGGTTTAACCAAGTTAACAGTATTAGTTATGAAACTGGTTAAGTTGGATTCTTCTAACTAAACTGTTTGCATTGCTGGAACTTGATTTTTTTTTGAAAAATCAGCTTTGAAGTTTCCAGTTTTTCCACCTGAGGAATTCAGTTTACCAAGATTCTGTTATTAGACTCACTGCTCTTTACTTTTTTCACTCTGTAAAGAAAACAGTGGTTGAGTTCTAAGAGAAATATCCAAAGAAGAACGCTAAAGGAGCAAGAACTAGTTATGATGAAAGTAGAAAATGAAGTTTGAAAGGACATAGGCTAATATTTCAGCTGATAGATTCCAGAAAATCAAACCGACATCACCAAAGTGGAAAGACATGAGTACAACTCAAACTGACTTTTTACGGTCTGAAGGTTCTTCTGAAGCACGTTTAGAGTCTGGCTTGGTTTTTTTTTTTTTTCACATTATCTTAAACGTGATTCTTCTTTCGCTGAGGTCTGCATTTGGTTTCGTTCTTTAGTGCATAGTTTCTGTTCTTAGGCTTGTCCTCGTCTGTTTTTGAAGCCTGTGAAGCGTTTTTTCTGAGAAAGGTGCCGCGTAAATAAAGCTTCCAGCGCCGCCGTTGAGCCGAGCAGTGAGATCGTCTGACACACGTCCAGAGATGAGTCCTGACTTGACATCAGATCACAGCTGCAGGCTGAAAACACAAAGTCTGACCTGCTGCAGGTTGAAAACAGGCGTCAGCTGCGTGCTGATTGGCTGCCGGACAAACCGTCCAATCGGGGTGCGGCGTGACGAGTTTGAACTGGAGCGGCAAACCTCTGCAGGTTCACCTCATTTGATTTGGAGGCAGCCGTGCTGTCGACCAATCAGAGACAGTGTTGCAGAGACTGCTCATGATAAGAGACTTTGGGATTGTTTGTCTGTACGGTGGCTTACAGATCTCATCAGCAGTGGGTTTTTGGGCTGTTTTCTAAAGTTTAGTTGCTTATTTACTGCTGCTTACGCATAATGCATGTATGTTTTATTTTAATCAGGGTTTAAAAATGTAATTTATTCTCTTTTTTGTTGACTGTGTTTATTGTTGATTTACTGCAAACAAACATAAATGTTTATATTTATAGTTATCAAGAGGCCTCTCATTTACACAATATGACAGTTCAGCTGTTGGGCTTTTTTTGGGCTCGTTTCCATCGAGCTGGTTCTTTGGTTCTATCTCGAGGTCTGGAAACACTGATCAGAGAGCAGAAACTTTCATTTAGTTTCAGTCATTAGAGGTAAAGTTCACTGCAGCTCTTAATGAGTTAATACGACAGCAGGACTTTAACGCTCTGAACCCTGAAAACAGCCGGCAGGTTTGAATGTTACCTTTAAACAAATCACCAAAATTACACCATTTATTAGCCAGAAACTGGAAAAACTGGATCCACGGTTCACATCCCATCCTTTCTGGGACCTTTCTGCGTGGAGTTTGCATGTTCTCAATGTGCATGGTGGGTTTTCTTCAGGTTTCTTCTTCCTCCCACAGTCCAAAAACATGCTGAGGTGGACTGATGATTCTAAACTGTCTGTAGGAGTGAGTGTGAGTGTTTGTCTCTATGTGTAACCCTATGATAGACTGTTACCTGTCCAGGTGTCCGCTGCTTTCAGCTGCGATAGACTCCTTATTACCCTAATGAGGATTAAATGTATGATGGATGGATGTAAAAACTGTAAAAGGGTCTCTGGATGTTTAACTGACCAACAGTTCTTGAACTACTCATCTGTGACATTTCACTCCATCAGAAAACTCAATCAAATCTGAGTGTAAAGTTGTGGTTTTACGTTAAAACAAAACAAATCAAAACCCAAACCAGAACATGTTTTATATTTTAGATTCTTTGATGACGGCTTTGCACATATTCTGCTTTTTCTTTTACACTTTTTTGTTCCAGATGTGTTCTTTCATAGTTTAACGTCTTCAATATTAATCTACGATGTTAATTAAAATAAATAAAAACCGCTGACTGAGGAGGCGTGTCCAGATTTTAGGATTATTTTCATGTGTTTTTCACATAAAAAACACAGAGAAAATCTGTATTTATATCTGCAGAAACAACATTTCTTTACAGCATGGAGCTGCAGTGACGTTAGCGTCTTCCTGTTGGCCGCCACAGTTTGAGTTAATCCGATAAATTATCAGAGCTTCTGTCAATAACTGGTAGAACTGGTTTGTGGAGTGGAGATTCTCCACCCAGTGAGGATTTATTTTGATTCATCCACCTGTCAGATCTGAAGCACAAATCTGTGATCTTATCTGCATCGAGATGAGAAACTTCATTTTAACTTCATGTCTGATTTTAAAGAATCATCACATTCTTAAAAGTTATGTTTTTACTTGTGTTTTATGAACTTTTCTCTAATAAATCAGAGTTTTCCTGCTGCTTCCTGAACAGGACAAACAGGATAGTTTCTGACTAACAGCTGCTTTTGCTGCTGCTGAACCAAATGCAAACAAAAGGAACAAAACACGACCTCATTAAGGCGGTTTTAATTGGAGGGCGACGCTGGAGAAAGGATTTGGAGTTTTTCAGACGCACCTGTAGTGAAGCTCCCGATTTCAAGGAATCTTTGAAAAGAGACGATTCAAAGTCGAAAATTTTGAAAGTTTGATGAATGCAGGAGGAATTTGTCATCTCTGTTTAGGTTTTCTTTCATTATGAAGTGTGCACGTTCAGAAGTTTGTGGTTACCCAGATAGTTCCATGTTTTCCATGAAACTCACACTTTTATCCATGTGCTACCATAACTGCACAAGGGTTTTCTGATCATCAATGTAACTTTTTAACGGTCCTGTATATGAATTAAACTTGTTCTACATTAGTTAAAGTTGCTCTAAAGCAGTAAAAGTTGCTCTATATTATATAAAGTTGGTCAAAATGTCTTAAAGTTGCTCTATATTAGCTAAAGTTGGTCTATGTTAGATGAAGTTGCTCTAAAATGAATTGAAGTTGCTCCACATTAGCTAAAATTGCTCCATATTAGCGAAAGTTGCACGATTTGAGCTAAAGTTGCTCAAAAACAAGTTAAAGTTGCTCTGCATTGGCTAAAGTTTCACTAGATTAGCTAAAGTTGATATTATTGGTGAAAGTTGTTCCACATTAAAGTTGCTCTATATGAGTTAAAGTCGCTCAAAAGTGAGTTAAAGTTTCTCTACATTAGCTAAAGTTGCTCCATATTAGCTAAAGTTGCTCTAAATGAGTTAAAGTTGACCTACACTACCGTTCAAAACTTTGAGGTCACCCAGACAGTTCCATGTTTTAAATTAAAACTCACACTTTTATCCATGTGCTAACATAACTGCACAAGGGTTTTCTAATCATCAATGAGCCTTTCAACACCATTAGCTAACACAATGTAGCATTAGAACACAGGAGTGATGGTTGCTGGAAATGTTCCTCTGTACCCCTATGGAGATATTCCATTAAAAATCAGACATTTAGCACATTAACAATATCTAAGCTGGGTTTATCATTCACATAATGTTATCTTTATTGAAAAAAAAATGCTTTTCTTTCAACAATAAGGACATTTCTAAGTGACCCCAAACTTCTTTTTTTCCTTTTTTTTTTCCTTTTTTCTTTTCTTCTTCAGCTTTTTTTTCTTCTCTTTTATTTTTATTTTTTTCTTCTTTTTCTTTTTGTCTGCAAGTCCACTCAAAAATGACACCAACCACCCATGGTGACCCCAAACTTCTGAACGGTCGTGTATAAATTCAGTGACTAATATCTGCCTAAATAAACGAGCTGCCACATGAGATTCTAAACTTTTCGTTCATTTTGTCGACACAGAAATCTGTGTTTGGTTCGTTTAAACTCGTAGCTCGAGGCCTCAAGTAGAGAATCAGCTGCTTTTCCAGTCTGTCACCACTGAACAGGCCCCAGAGGGTGGAATAAATAAAGAGTAGAATCAAAGCAAAAAATAACTTCACAGTTACAGTCGCTGAACCTGCAGCGATTAGTGTCACTCTGACCTTCTATCAGCAACATTAAACCTAAAACACTGCAGATTTCAGGGTTAAAACTGAGTTTAAAATCCATCCAGTCCTCTGTCATCACAGAAACATCATTAGAATCTGCATATTGAAGCCCTGAATCTGAATTAAGCGCATTAATTTAGTGACACGGCAGTTTCTGAGTGTTTTTTTTGTTCCCGTCACATTTTTCCTCACTGTGGTTTCATTTTTCTCTGCTCTAAAGTTCTGTACCTCAGTGGAAACAGAACAACCACAAAGCCGGACTCAGAAATGTCTTCAGTGCAGTTAGAAAGATGGAAATCAATTTAAAACATTTAGAATTTATTTATTTATTTATCTTAGAAGTGTAAATAAATTGGAATCAAGCTTTAGAAAGATGTTCCTCCATGCTGAATGTATCTGTTCTCTGTTTCTGATCCATGCTGCATTTATTTTGTTCATCCAGTAGCTTTGATTTTCCTCTCAGTCTCTCTTGTCGTCTATTCTTGTGGTTTTATGTCACATTTGTGTTATTTTGTTCTATTTGTTTTTGTTGCTGTTTTGTGTCTCATTTGGGCCACTTGGTGTGTATTTTTTGTCATTTCATGTATCATTTCTGGAAATTTGTCTTGTTTATCGCCATTTTAGCTCATTTTTGTGTCGTTTTTGTAATTTTTTTGTCCGTTTTCTGTTGTTTTCTGTTGTTTTCTGTCTCATTTTGTGTTTTGTTTGTCAGTTTCTGTCCTTTTGTCTTGTTTTTGGCTCTTTTGTGTCACATTTGTGTTTTCTGGTTATGTTTTATAGTATTCAGGATCTTGCTTTTTGTCATTTTGTGCCATTTAGGTTGTTTAATTTCTGCTTTCTGCCATTTTGTGTACATTTTTATATCATGTTTTTGTCATTATGTGTCTCATTTGGGTCATTTTGCATCTGGTTTTTGCTGTTTTCTGTCTCTTTCTGGTGGCTTTGTCTCCACATACTACAGATATTTTTCCATCTCCATGTTTCCTCTCCAGACTTTTCCTCTCTCCTCTGCTCATCATCAGTAGAAAGATGTTTCTCCATGCTGAATCTATCTCCATCAACCTGCTGCTCTGTTCTCTGTTTCTGAGCCATGCTGACTTTATTTTATTCATCCAGTAGCTTTGATTTTCCTCCCAGCCTCTCTTGTCATCTCTCTTTGTGGTTTATGTCACATTTGTGTTGATTCGTCACATTTTATAGTGTTTGTGTTTGCATTTTCCGTTTTGTGTCTGTTTTTTTTTTGTCATGTTCTGTCTCAATTTGTGTCTTGTTTGTCATTTTGTGTCAATTTGCCCATTTTTCATCTGGTTTCATGTTGTTTTGTGTCTTTTTTTTGTCAGTTTATGTCTCATTTTTGTTCTTTTGTCCTGTTTTCGTCATTTTATGAGACTTTGGGACAGTTTTGCCTTTTCGTGTTCACTTTGTGCCTCCTTTTGTCTTGTTTGTGCTGGTTTTTGTTTTTTTTTTGTCATTTTCTGTCACATTTCTGTCAGCTTGTCTTATCTTTGTGTTTTTTGTCTTTATTTTTTGCCTCATTTTGATCATTTTGTGTCTCACTGTGGTGGTTTCGTCTCCTCATACTACAAATATTTCCATGTTTCCTCTCCAGTCTTTTCCTCTCTCCTCTGTTCATCATCAGTAGAAAGATGTTTCTCCATGCTGAATGGATCTCCACCAACCTGCTCCTCTGTTCACCGTTTCTGAACCATGCTGCATTTATTTGATTGACGTTTTAGCTTCCTCTCTGCTCTGTGGAAACACCACCTGCAGTTCAACCTGAAAACTCTCTGCAGTATTTGTCTTCTGGTCACAGCTGATTCGGTCACAGAGAGTCAGTTCTGATGTGAAGCTCAAATTTTCCTCAGTTGATTCATTTTCCTCCACCTTTTTAAAAGAGACATGTAGAAAAAAGTCTTTTTGATGACATATTACAATATAAAGCTGAAAATTAGTGAATTTTCCAAACAGCACGCATCAGATGATTTGTTCTTGGAGCATCAAAAAGCTGAAAGTCCAGTTTGTGGCCAACAAAAGGTTTAAATTTGGTTGTTTTCTATAAAAATGGCTGGCTCATTTCCGGTTTCAGAGCGTTAATCTTATTTTCATGATTGTGAAGCAGTGAAATAACGTGTTTTAAACCCATGTATGTTTATGTGCCTTAAAATCGACAGGAATGAACGACACGAAGAAAAAGCAGCGAAACTCAAACATTTGATCCATGAATCGTTGAATTTACAGAGTTTAAATTCAGATTGTGGCAGCAGCTTCTGATTCCTGATTTTTAAAAAGAAAAACTAAACTTGCAGGAACCAGACAAGTGATGAGTCTTTTCTTCTACTTGTTGTCATTTTTCCTCAGTGCGTTGCTGCCCCCAAGTGTCCAAACTCTGACTTGCTTGTTGATTCGTCTGCAGCTGATTTGATCCACATCCAGTCATTTTATTCTCTTTTTCCTTCAGATTCTACATTTCTTTCCCTCCAGACTCGTCCCTTTCTCTTGAAATAGCTAGCTTATACAAGAATGATTTTAAAGCTGCTCTGGATTCATTCATCTGTCTCTGATCGTGTGTTAAAGTCTTCAGAAATAATGAGACACTTGATCAGAAATGTTGGGATGCCGTTTTTTTTTTTTGGTTAAAGTCTAACCTCAGTATTTTTCTGTCATGTCGAGTGTTTTGTTCCAGAATTTTCCAGCAGCAGATACCCTGTTGGTCGTACAGATGTCGAACTTTTAACCATTAAAACTTTGAACTCCGAAACCACCAGCAGGTTTAAAAGACGCCGTTCTGAGAAAAATCACCAAAACAACATTAACCAAAAGCCTTTTTTCTGACAGTCCTTGAACTACTCATCTGGGGCGCTGCATCAGGAGAATAATTCAGATGTGAGCTTGAAATGTTGATGTTTACTTTGAAATTACTTCACTCTGCACGTCTCATTTTTGAAATAACAATCTGATAAAACAACCACAAAAAGACGTTAAGTGATCAAAACGTGACAAAAACCACAAAAAGAGGCAACACGACTAAGAATCAGTAACCAGACGAAATGTCCTCACGCTCCTTCGACTTCTTTGCATCGCCACGGTAACCGTGGTTCATCTAGCAACAGCTGGAGTCTCTAAAGCAACACATCACAAGCACACAACCTCTTCAGGGACTCTGTGTTTTATTGAGGAGCTGTGCTACTCTGGTCCTCGTCATCGTCCATCATCAGCAGAACAGCCGCATTCACGTGTGAACAATGAAGTGACCAAAAAAAAAAAACCCCACAAAAATAAAAAGCTAAATAACTAAAACATGACAAAATAGCAACAAAAATATATAAGACAACTGAAATGAGACACAAAACAACTGCAAATGATTCCAAACAACAAAAATGTGATGCAAAACGATAACATGACCTAAAACAGACAAAAATATGTAAAACTGAAATGAAACAAAAACAACCGCAAGTGATTCAAAACAACCAAAAATATACAAAACTAAAACGTAATGCAATATAGTGAGAAAAGGTTAAAAAAAAAAAAAAGTAAAACACGATGCAATAAAACCAAAAAAAGATGTAAGACAACTCAAATGATCAGTGAAATGCAAATAACAGCAAAAAGCCCTGAAACAAGCAAAACAGAAAAAAAAAAGACCAAAATGAAATGCAAACCAGAAGATCTAACACAACCAAACACAAATACACAAAAGGTAGAACAACTTCAGCTCAATGCAAACAACCACATAAAGCTAGAAAACAAGTAAAATACAAACATTCAAAGTGCAAAGTGACCAAAGTGTGATGTAAAATAACCACAAAAAGCTGAATATCAAACAAAATGTGACATAATTATACCACAAATAAAAATTAAATGGAAACGACCAGAAACAGCTGTAAAACAAGACAAAGAAAAATAAACTGTGGTGCAAAATAACCACAAAAGAACCCAAAAGCTTGAAACGTAAAAAACGAGAGACAAAACAACCACTGAAAGCTCTAAATCCAACAAAATGAGGCATAAGCCGACTATAAAATTATGCCATACGACCAAAGCTGAATGGAAACGACTAAAAACTGCTGAAAAAAAACAAAGAAAAAGAAGTCAAAACAACTTCAAAAAGATGTAAAACTACAAAACAGAATGTGAAATGACCACTAAAAGACAACCTAAATTACATGCAAATGATCAAAATACTCACAAAATGATCTATAAATGTTCTTGTGTTTGAGACCATGTTCAAATATTTCTATTCTGCTCTACAATATATTGATCTGAGTAGCAGGAAACTGAGAATTGGCTGAAAATGTATTCTAAATGAAAATGCAAACAGTCAATAAAACAACAAAAACTAGGCACAAAACGCTCCCAAAGGGAGTACACAACAACTACAGAAAGATGTAAAACCAAAACAAGACAAAGTACACAAAAACATGTAAAAAAAATAAAAAACATGGCATGAAAGACCTGCGTAATGATGTAAAACAGCCTGAATGTGACAAGGCAACAAAAAAGTAAAATGAGAGGTTTTTTTAAAATAGGGGGGGGGGGGGGGGGAAATGAGACAAACATCCAAAAATTAAATGCCAGAGACCACAAAAAATGGGCAAAGAGATCAAAGTTAAAATCAAATGATCACCAAAACAAGACTGACAGCAACTACAAAAAGCTGCAAAACACCCAAACACAGCAAAAAAAATAAAATAAAAAAAAACAAACAACTGACAAAGGTGTAAAACTACCAAGATGTGGCACCAAATAAATCTGAACATATGTAAAACAACCAAAATGTGACTTAAAACCACAAAAAGCTGCAAAATCTCTGAAATGGAGCACAAAACAACTACAAAAAGATGTAAAACAACCAAAATGAGACAAAATACGCACAAAAACATGTAAAAAGCAACAGACAAAAGACCAGCATGAAGATGCAAAACAACCTAAATGTGACACGAGGCAAACAGAAAAAGGAAAAGGACACATTTAAAACCAAAAAATTTAAATGATACAAAAACATCAAACCAAAAGGGAGATGGAAGGTTACCAAAATACGATGCTAGAAATCCACAAAACTATGCAAAATGAGACACAAACCAATAAAAAGCCGCAAAAACTACCAAACAGTAAAATACAACCACAATAACATGTAAAAAAAAAGTCACAACAGACCTGCATAATGATGGAAAACAACCTGAATATGACATGACACAAAAAGAAGCAAAAAATCTGAAAAAAAGACAAAAACCAAACCCCAAAGATAAATGCAAACAATCACCAAAACAGTCAAAATGAGACTCAGAGCATCTAGAAAAAGCTAAAAAAAAAAAAAGAGTCCCAAATGGAGCAAAAAAACAACTATAAAAAGTAGTAAAACAACCAAAATGTGGAACCAAATAAACACAAAAAAAAAAAAAAAGTAAAACAACCGAGACACTGCAAAAAAACATCCACACAAAGAAGAAAAACAACCAAATCTGAACGTAAAACACCAAAAAGAAGTGAAATAATTCTAATGTGCCAGACATCCAGACTGTTATCAGATCTACTACGGTGGTTAAATAACAGTAAATATCTGTAGAATTTATAAATAAACTGCACACACTGTGAAAGAAGAACTTATTAGCTTTAAAAACAGACTGTTGATGTGGACGTTACCTGTAGATTCGGCCTTTCCCCCCCCCCCCAATAAGACAGAAATTAAAAGGTTTTGTGATTTTACTGGATATTAGCAGAAATTTAACAAACCAGCAAATCTCTAAAATAACAGTTTTTAACAGTCTTTCAGTCATTAACATAAACAGTTATGGAAAATAGGATCAGACCACCTTTGTTTTAAGGAGTTGTTGTTCATTTTAATGTCTGATGTAACAAGGCGGAGTGAACCCAAGCAGCAGGCGGACAGACAGGCTGATTGGTAATAACAGGATTTTAATAATAAAACAGAACAAAAAAAAAAAAAACTCTCCATATGGGAGACACGGAAACTAAACAGACAGGGCTAAACTGAAACGCAACTGAGGGTGATGGCGCGGGGCCGTGGTGGTGGTTAAACTGAAAATAACAGGGAAAGGTGACTCACACAATGTCCAGGGAATCGGGAGTCAAGGTGGGGGACAAAGCTGAGCGAGCCGGTGACGAGGATATGGCGAGAACCGAGGAGCAGGCAGACCAGTAGCAGACGAAGGAGGGGTGCAGAGCGGGGGGAGCAGTGACGAGCAGCAGAGGGGTTCCAAGGTGAGGAGGGAAGACGGAGCCAGCAAGGTAATCCACAGGGTGATAGAATCCAAACAGCAATGTGTGCACGACAGAGTTCCACATGCAATGGCCCAGCATTGAGCTGTGAGGAGAACCATGTTTTATCTGCCAGTGATTACTGATCACCAGCAGCTGGGCTTCTTCACAGCTGCTCCTAATCAGGTGAGCCAGAGCACCAGAGCAGGAGGGGGTGTGACAAAATCAGCTCATAGAGTTTAATTTCAGAGCCGATATCAGACATTTTCCACGGTTTTCTTGATAATAACCAAAATCTCTTCAGTTCTTCCATCAGTAGCTATGCCATTGTTCTGCCAAAAACAGATTGTTTTATTTTCTGCCTGTTTCAGTCTCATGATCCACACAGGAGTTAGTACTGATTCAGAACCATTGTTTCTGATGGTTTAGATAATGGAGCAGACAAAGCGTGGTTCCAATGTTCTGGTTCTCCATCCAGGCTTTAACTGACCTTGTCTTGTTGGAAAATCCAGTCATTGGAGGCAGGAAAGAGTTTTCCAGCTGATGGAAGAAGACTGTTTTCTAGAGTAACCCCAAACATGACCTGGCTCATTCTCCCTGTTCCACCCAGACTGAAACCATGGGCGTAACGGACGCGGGGTACGCGTGGGACATGTCCCCCGCACTTTCCACATCTGTCCCCTCTGTCCCCCGCACTTTATTCAGCCGTTACAACAGCTAAACCCGTTATTAGCATCCAGTAACGTGTTTTCCCGAGCCGTCTTTGAATGCACCATGAGCGCATGCTAACGCAGGTGTTGCACAGGAGACGTGCTGCTGTGCTGAGCAGTGCTGAACGTGCGTCTGGAGTAATGTTTAGCAAACCAGCCAGAGCTAGCAAGAAGCAAAAAACTTTACAGTTTTTTCCAAACAAACCGTGTAAGTTGTGTGACCTTGTTGGATGCAAACAATGTTAGACTTGTTAGCTAAATGATGACAAGGTAAAACGTGGCAATATAGGACAAGGTACGTTTTATCCGTTTGATTCCCGGCTATAAAAGACACAAGCAGAAACAAAAAATCAAGCCATTTTTTCGTTTTTTCGTTTTGAGCAAAAAACAAAAAAAAACAGGAAACGGTTCGTTTTTTCGTTTTTTCGTTTTGAACAAAAAACAAAAAAAGAGGAAACGGTTGGTTTTTTCGTTTTTTCGTTTTCACCCCCAAAATGAAAATACGACTCAATATTTCGTTTCATTGGTGGGCGGGGCTTCGGAGCCTGCCGGTGCACAATAAAGCTCCTGCCCATCACAATAAAGCTCCTGCGCTGGCATTCATAGACAGACTGACTTTCATTGTATTGCCTGCCCCCACTGCACTTCCCCTAACTCTAAATCAAAGCAAGTCGTGTACACAGTAATGACAGTCATAACCAGTGGTGTAGTCTAGTTTTTTCTACTGGGTATACTCCAACCTCATAAACCAAAGCCAGGTCAGGTTCTCATATATGTGCGCGTGCACCCACATGTCCGCGCGCGCGCGCACACACACACACACACACACACACACACACACACACACACACAGCAGCTCCTTTATTTCAAACTACCAATTAGATACTTATAGACATTATAGCGTCAGCAGCTCCTCCTCCTGCCATCAGGTAGACCTGATGTTTCCTCTTCATCAGGTAGACCTGATGTTTCCTCTTCATCAGGTAGACCTGATGTTTCCTCTTCATCAGGTAGACCTGATGTTTCCTCTTCATCAGGTAGAGCTGATGTTTCCTCTTCATCAGGCTCCCTTTCCTAAACTTTAACCTTAGCTCCAGCTGTAGTGTTCCCTAAAGCGGCAGTATTCACAGGACAAGCAACAGGCTTATTAAAACACTGAAATAGTTTCATTTAGCTTTGCTTTCTTTTTCTTATTTTTTCTCCACTGACTGATGTTGGATCATTAGAAGTTCTAGACTCATGTCCCTCTTCTTCTAAGCCAGGGGTATTCAGCTAAAATTCAGAGAGGTCCAGTCAGCAAAGGTCCAGAACATCATAATGTCTAACTTGAGTTACTGTGATATATGCTGATGTAACCTGGTAGTTTTATTAGAGTCTGCCTGTAATCAAAAACTGACCGTCAAATAAATTCAGTACGGTTCAAAAACATTTTGACATTTATTAATAAATAAGATACAAAAGATACGACTCTCAGAGCCGATGCTTTGTAGTGAATCTGAAGAGCCGACTCCTAACGTATTTAATGGAGTATGGAGTTTAACACTGTCCTAGCAGAAAACATGTTACTGGATCCTAGATTAAAGAAGCTTGCCTTCAGTGACAACAGAGCTGTTGATGAGACACTTCAGAGAATAAGAGCAGCAGCAGCAGTCTGACACCTCCACCATTAGAGGACCAAGTGGAGGAGGAACCTCAAACTTCTGCTGTGTGGAGGCTCTTTGATGGAAGAGCTACAGGAGATGATTCAGGAGAAATCCTACAGCTGATGTGGTAATGGAGGATCATATCTAGAGGAAGCCCTCATCCAACCAGCAGACGACCCACTGAGCTGGAGCAGGACAAGGCCTCAGTCTGCCCCACCTGGTGAAGGTGATGGAGGAGAGACAACTTCTTCCATCTGAGAGAATCTTCTCAAAAACACGGCAGATATTCACTGAAAGAAGAAATGTATCAGCCCATCCAAGCTCAGCCATCTGATTTTTCTGAATGTCAGCCTGCTCTGAGGACATTTATACTGTTTGAATACTGAGTCTGGTTCTGTTTCTGTTCTGGTTCTGTGGGTTCATGTGCAGAGTTTTGTTCATTTATTTTTTGTGCAAAAAAGTTTGGTTGAAATAATAAACAAAAGCAAGAATACCTGTTTTTGTAACAGAGCAAATGTACAAAATGAGTCAATTATAAAGCTTCTCATAAAAACACTGAATGAAAAAGAGTTTGTCAAAACACAAATGATTCATATTTGCCAGGTTAGGCTAAAACATGAGGCTACAAAGAATAATAAATTAGGAGCCATTTGGGAGCCGAAAGAACCGGCTTTTCTTTGGAAGCAGTGCCAAAAGCTCTCTGAAAAGAGCCGATCTTCCATCACTACTGTCCTCTCTGTCCCTCATCTCTCAGCTGCTTTTTGAAGGCAGAGCTGCGATGCGATTCAGCGACGTCATTGGCTGAGTAGCATCACGTGGGATGCCTGAACTCCTACATAATTGGTCTGTGCGTTTCTGAGCCGATAGACCAATGATAAACACTGGAAAGCTGTACCCTGCACCGGTAAAATAGAAGCGACCTGTCAAATTTACACCCGTATAGACGGCGTCTGGGTCCGGATCCGGACCGCGGTCGGCCTTTCGTGAGCCCTGTTCTCAGCCAGACACCTTCCCCCGTCCCATACAGCTTCACCGCTTCCTGACACAGAGAAAAGTGAACGTTATGTCAAAAAAACATACTAATACATGTGTTTGCGCATTTTTAAGTGGTTATATGGAAATTCGGGACCTTTTCTAGTGGGTATAAGGCGTATACCTGCGTGTTTACACCCCTGGGTATACGTATCTTTGCGCATATACAGAAATTTGGAAAATTTTCTAGTGGTGGGGTGTATACCTGCGTATCACGTAGACTACATCACTGATCATAGCTACATGTATGACGTTTGTAGCAAAAAAATAAAAATAAAAAACGCGTGAAAATCATTTTAATATTCAGAGTTAAGATGGATTAAATGCGCTGTCAAACAGCGCTGAGTGGAGCGGCTGACCGGACCAAGACGGCGGCCGTATTTCTCGCTGCACAGTACCCCGAGCAGCGTTGACCTGACCTGGCTTTGGTTTATGAGGTTGGAGTATACCCAGTAGAAAAAACTAGACTACACCACTGGTTATGACTGTCATTACTGTGTACACGACTTGCTTTGATTTAGAGTTAGGGGAAGTGCAGTGGGGGCAAGCAATACAATGAAAGTGAGTCTGTCTATGAATGCCAGCGCAGGAGCTTTATTGTGATGGGCAGGAGCTTTATTGTGCACCGGCAGGCTCCGAAGCCCCGCCCACCAATGAAACGAAATATTGAGTCGTATTTTCATTTTGGGGGTGAAAACGAAAAAACGAAAAAACGAACCGTTTAATGTTTTGTTTGTTTTTTTGTTCAAAACGAAAAAACGAAAAAACGAACCGTTTCCTGTTTTTTTGTTTTTTGCTCAAAACGAAAAAACGAAAAAACGGCTTGATTTTTTGTTTCTGCTTGTGTGTTTTATAGCCAGGAATCAAACGGATAAAACGTACCTTGTCCAAATATATCAATATGTTAAGCTAGTTAACAATAATTCAAATGTGGCTGCCTCTGTTACATTACTGCTAATTAGTTTATTCTTGGAATAAACCCAGTCCTCTTTCATTTCTGGGCAGAAGATGTGCTCACAATTGCTCTCCATGTATTTAAGTCTTTTGGTCCCAAAAGAGGAGAGTCAGGGAGGAGAAAAAAGAATAGGCTATCTATAGTATAAAAAGTGGTTAAATTTACAACTATTTTTACTGCTTCTCTTTCAAATTCTATCTCAGAATTTTGATTTTCAGATTTTTTAATGATTATTTCCATAACAAAGAGCAGAGTCAGACAGGAGATGGACCAGAGGCGGCAGTAATGTTGACCATGCAGGGTCTGCAGAGGTGAAAAAAATATATAAGTGGCTGAGAAAAAAATATGTATCTATGGGTTAAAGTGATTTTGAGGTTAAATTCTACTGCAATTTTTACTCTTCCTAATGCTATTTCAGAATTTTTCTTACCACATTTTTTATGTTTATTGCCATAACAGAAAGAGCAGAGTCAGGGAGGAGATGGATCAGAGGCCAGCAGCAGGGACAAGGATGTAGGGTCTTTACAGGTAAGGAGAGATTTTAACTTCCTGAGAATAAGATATCTATTGCAGGGAGAAACCAGACAGTACTGATCATTTCATGTTCAGTGTTTGGCACCTTTGGCTACTCGTCCAGTAGATGTTCAAGGGACATTGTTGTCAACTCAACTAGAGTTTGGCCACTAAAACTTTAGATTTTATAGTTTAAAGTTTTATACTTTATAGTTTAAAGAACTAGCCTAGTTGGTCCCCTGGTATTGCACTGTGGCTGTTAGGGATTATGTGGTTCTTTAGCCACTAAGGACGGTGCAATTAAATGTAAAAGAATGATAAATCGCTCTGAAAAATTTGTCCCCCTCACTTCTGAGATGGTGGTTACGCCCATGACTGAAACTACCCCAGATGGTCACTGATCCACCCCCATGTTTTACTGTAGGGGCAGACAGTCTGGTTTGTAGTTTCTCCAGGCTTCCTCCTAACCAGTAAGTTGTCTGGAGTGGACATCAACTGAAAACTGGATTCATCCCTGAAGAGAACCTTAGTCCAATCATCAACAGTCCAATCCTTGAGATCCCAGCAAAGAGTAACCTGGCTTTCCTCTGCCTTTCCTTGATGAAGGGCTTCTTCCTGCCCTGTGAGACTTCAAACCAGCTTCAACAAGTCACTTTCCAACTGTCCTTATTGAACAAGTCCCATTTCTCCACAGTGTCCACTCATTTTAAGGTCCCTGGAGGTCTGAGGATGATTCCTGACAGGAGCAGATGAGTGACGGTCATCTGGTGGTAGAAAGACGTTTCCTGACCAGCTAACAGTTTGGTAGAACCATGTTCATCTTGTTTTTTCTTGCTGTAATGAACGGCTGTCTTGGATATCTTCAGTTTTTTTCTCTACCTGTCTCTCACTCATGATGGCTGCCTTTGTGGCTTCACATAATTCTTTAGTTTTAGGCGGTATGTGAGAGCTGACAACTTCTGATTTGTTCTACAGCTTGAATGTCAGCAGGAAACCACTCTAGACCTTTGCATGTGCTGCTAATGACATGAAATGTCCTCTTATAGACCCTGGAATACAATGAAGCTGAAGCATGTCAGATAGGACAAACAGGCTTAGGAACGGTTTCTACCCATGGTCCATCAGACTCCTAAACTACACCTGTCTACCTGAATGCACAATGTCACTTTTGGCTGCTTTCGTGCAATTTCCTGACATATTTATTCTATTTTCTGGCTCTTATTCCATCTCATTTACCTCCCATATTGTAGATATCTGGCCTCCTCTGCAGTTGTTGCCATTTTTAGTATTCTTTTGTTATATATTTGATTTTATTATTTAGTGCTGATATTTTATTTCTTATTGCTTGTTGTCGTGCACCGTCCAGCGGAAGCTATTTATGTTTTCGTCATGCCATGTATGATGACAAGAAAAACCATTCTATTCTATTCTATTCTATTCAATTCAAGTATTATGGATTCAGCTGCATTTATGTTGTGTTCATTGTATTCTTCAGGTAATAAACCTTTAGTGGTCCCAGGTTCATTAAAATGAACAGAAATTGAAGAACTCAAAGGTGGTCTAGTCATTTTTACCATGACTGTGTAAATTTTTATTTGTAAAATAAAAATATTTTTGTTGATTTAAATTCAGTTAAAATCATGTAATATAATGTAAAATAAACTTGTCAAATTAAAAAAAAATGTATGGATTTTTGAGGTATTTTTTATTTATTTAAATTTATTTGCAGTTTCTGATATTTTTATAAAATAAATTAATATTTTTTAAATTTAAAACAAAAAGGGAAAATAAAAAATAATAAATAACAAATATTATTTGTATAATAACTCCAATTATTTGGTGCTGATTTAAATATAGCAAAAATGTTTTTTTTTACCATCAAACATTGAAAAATGTCTTAGGTGGACATTCCTTACTGTTTTGAGTTGTTGTTTTTATACATCACAGTAGAAATGAATACTTTGAATATGGTTTTACTAACTATCATTTACAGTTTCATAAAACAGGGACGATCAGTAAAATAGCTTTCCATTCTTGCAACTAAAAACTGCTTCAAATTTTACTTTATTACAAACAAAGGTAAAATGAAAAGCTTCTTGGAGCCACATTTGAACTGATGCTGGTGTCTTTGTGCCAGACCAGGAGAAACTAGAAGATGTTGTGTGGAATTAAAGTCTGGAATCGGGAGGTGGATGCTGGCAGGTCCAGATGTTCAGAAATATCGAGTGAACAGATCCACAGAGAAGCCATCACCATTGCTCTGTACGCTGTGCTGAGTCACCTAGAAGAACCGCAGAGCTATGCCAGGATGCTCTTTGTGGATTACAGCTCGGCATTAAATACAATCATACCGGGCATCCTGATCAACAAACTGGACACCCTGGACATCCCCCCTCTCACACACTGAAAAAAATTATTCGGTCCATTTACTCAGGTTTACGTATTTCAATTACATGACAAATTTCCATCCAATTGAATTAAGTTTTTCTAATGCCAACCAGAAAATAAAATTTATGTAATAGAATCAAATAAAACTGAGATGAAAGGACTACAGAGATTTCATGTAACAACAGCTAATAGAATTTACCTAACATATTAATAAAGTCTATGTGATGCTGTCAATAAGGTTTATGCAACAGTTTTAATAAAGTTTATGTAATGTTGTTAATAAAGTTCATGTAAAACTCTTAATAAAGTTTATGTAATGCTGTTAATAAGGTTTATGTAAAACTGTTAATAATATATTTAATATATAAATAAATAAATGACAAATATTTTAAATATGCTGATGTACATATTACAGTTATTTACACTTCATCTATTTGGTCACATGTATTATATCACAGAAAGGCACACATTTTTAATTAAAACCAATTTATTGGTTTTAACAAACAGTTTAACGAAAATGGCAAAAGTTTAGTGTTAACAGTCTTGCAACACTTCTTTCTTGCAAAATCAGAGTGTAAAACATCACCCAATAAGTGACTCCTTTGCTACAATAAACTCAACAAGTTTTCTTTTTTTTTTTTTTTTTAACTAGACTCTGGAGTTTCAAAATGTCATCACACTTAAAGCATTTTAAAATAGGTTTGTGCTAGATGTCCTAATGTTGTTACTGAATATCTAAACATCTAACATGCCAACAATGGTATTTTCAATGCAGATAAATCTTCAATAACAAACTTAATACACCTGCTGAAAACATGAGCTAAGACAAGTGACTGCAGTTTGAACAATCTATTTTGTTTACAATTTTCCCACTAATTGTTATGACTACAAATCAAACAAAACAGTCAAACATTAAGCTTGGCTGAAGTAATTTTTTTTCAACAAAGAAAACATAGTGAAAACAAAATTAACTTCAAAAAAGTCAGTGCCCTGAAAATATACTGAGAGGTGCTTCACAAGAAAGTAATGTCATTATCCACACAAGAGAATTTGTGTTGCACACTTAACACAAAAAGCATAGGCATCAAAAATGCACCCTTTGGTATGTTGAGTCAAACAATGTCCAATGGAAAACCAGGTATACTTTTAAGCGCAGCAATAACAATGTGATAGTGTCCAAGATTTTTTGTTCATCAGAAGAAGTCCAAGATTCAAAGTATAGAACGAAGAGTCAAAAAGAGTCCACTGGTGAGGCATGACTGCACCATATAGATCACTGCAACATCTTGATTTTCAATGACTGAACTTTTGGTGAAAGCCTCTTACCATCTAGGTTCATCAGTATCTTCTGGAACACCTCAAATGTGCACTTCCACGCTTGTGGGTAACTCAAATTGAGTGCATAGATCAATCCAAACAGCATGGCACATCCACAAGTGATACTTGGTAATCCAGCAAGGACCTCTACCCCTTCGATCAGTACTCCCACATCCTCAGGATCTTCTTTGGGCTCTGCATTTTCTTTTCTGACCACATAGACCCCCATGGTGGTCAGAGGAAAGTCCCTCTCCATATCATCTATGTCGACACTCTAAGGGAGACCAGCACAGATAAAAAAAAAAAAAACAAGTTAAACAGTGTTTTGTAATTTTAAAAGTCAAGATGCCTCCAAGGAAACTTACTTAGATTGACTTCAAAAGACTTTAGGATCATATATTCTTGACGTGTTTTCAGTCACGTATAGTTATCTTAATATAGAAGAATACTGCATTACTTTGGAGAAAAAAAATCTTCTGAATTAATTAGATAATTATCTCAGAATTTATCTGAATCCCTCTTTTTGACCACTCATTTGCTCACTACACAGCCGGTACTTCATTGTCCCTCGCCCACCCGGCAAAGAACAAGGGCTCAGAGCAGAAGCATCTGCATCCCATGAACAGAGCAGATATAAGATATAAATAAAAAGTAATACTTACTACCATAAGGAGGTTGCCCTGAACACAGCGTTGCCACAGCAAGACAAATATAGAAGTTCAGGGAGGTTGGCTATCTACAAGAGAAATTGAATGTTAATGGTTAGCAAGCAATTTATGGATCTAGAACATACAAACAAATCTAATAAAACGGGACTGTAGTTTCACTCCATTGAGATTATATATAGCATTTGTGTGCATCAATATTCTCAGCAAATCAGTGGTTCTCAGCGATTCTCCCATTGGTTCACACAAGGATGAAGAGGGGTGTGACCTACTGTGAACTAGTCAATACAGGCAAATAAGATACACACGTTACTCATCTTTCACTGAACGTGCTGATTGCCTAACCTTTACATGAGTACTTTTGGCCCATACATTTATGAAAAACTATTTCCTTAAAATCAAAAACGGGTCTTTTTTGGCATGCAGCACACACATAATGGCACAGAGGAGGGAAGACGAGATCACAAACGATGTTATTTGATTAATAAAATTAGGTAGGAACATTGCTTAAAACTTCATTTTTTAGTATTAGTGACAATTACAATTTTGATCCATATAATAGTTTCGCCGTTTTTGTTCCTTTTTCCTACAAGAAAAGATCTTGTTCACATCAATTAAGATGTGCTAAATATGTACACAGATGCCACCTGAGCAGAGACATGACCCGACAGCTGAATGCAGAGAAAGGAAAGAGCATAATGCTGCGTCATAACGTCAAAAGCCAGTCATTTAGAAAAAATGTGAGAAGCCAGTGTACCCTGGATAGACTGTAAGTTTTGGATAGTTGCTGTCGTTCAAAAAAAGTACCTTGTTTCCCACCTGCAAAGTCTGTTGGACTGAATGTTGGCAGTTACCTCTAAGGAGCCGCGCTAGGCTAAGCGGGCTAGCACAAGTCGAGGCTGCCCAACCAGAATATTTCCATGTAAACGCGAAGCACAAAACTTTAATTCCGAATGAATTAATTCCGAATTTAAAAAAAACTCCATGTAACCGTACCCAGTGCTCACCTGCAGCCACCGTTGTTATAGACAACGTTCAATGAACGTTCGGCGGAGATTCGAATAAGCACGTCGTACGTGACCTTTCTGACCGAACAACTTCCCCGGGCACAACTTCAAAATAAAAGTATGAAGTGAAAAGAAGGTATTTTCAAAAGGATTTTCTCCCGCCTGAGCTCTTGCTTTGAAAAGTACACCGGAATCGCCGCAATTCATTATTTTCATGTTTGGTCAATAATATTAATATAAATTCAATACAGCGCTATTTTTCGATGTATCTAGGCTGAAATCTGCGCAGCCTGCGGAAACCTCCTGCAAGCCACTAATTATCTACATTTTCGAGCTTTAGACGGACATGAGTGAAGCCACTAACTGTTCTGCGTCATATCACAGACAGGGCGCCCATCTCTGAGGATTATTAATATTATGCAGCAGGCACTTACCGTTCTGCATTGTCATTAATGATGAATGACAAATTAAAGAAACTCGCTTTAGCTGTACAACGAACCGTAAATCGTGTCTTGCTACACAGAAACTAGTTTACTTAAGCTAGTCCAGGTTCAGTAAACATGGAAATAGAAACGGCGGTCAGTTAAAGTTACAACGCAGCTAAGATGAACACTGAAAGTTAATCTTACTTAAAATATCATTATTCATTGTTGAACACTTATGAAAAATACACAGACTGACGTGAAAAAGAAAATTCTTACCAAACTCCAGACATGTGGTGGACCAATTCACTGCCTCAGTGCCTTGTGGTGAAAAGTTTCGCGCTCAACTTCTTCTTCTTTGGTTTTACTTGCATACAACGCAGTAGGTGAATGCTGCCACCTACTGTCCGAACCTTTATGAAACCCAATGTCATTGGTTTTATGTGATTTAATCAAATTCATCTCAGAAAAGAAAGACTCACGTTGATTTTATTCATTTTTATTAATAAAGATTGTAAATATCTGTAATTACGTAAAAATCAGTAAATATGATCATCTAATGCCTATGACAGCACAAAATCATTTTTTTCAGTGCATGCACCTTGATTAAAGACTTTTTAACCAGCAGACCCCAGTCTGTGAAACTTGGTCCCCATCTTTCCTCCACCGGTGTACCACAGGGCTGTGTGCTGGGCCCCCTCCTGTACTGTCTCTACACCTATGACTGCAGACCGACCCACAGAAACAACATCATCGTCAAATTTGCTGACGAGACCACAGTGGTCGGTCTGATCTTAGAGGGAGATGAGACAGCCTACAGAGAGGAGGTCCAGAAACTCACAACCTGGTGTTCAGTAAACAACCTGACACTAAACACCTCAAAGACAAAGGAGATCATTGTGGACTTCAGGAGGAACAGAACCGACCCGCCCCCCATCTACATCAACGGCGAGTTTGTGGAGAGAGTCCACACATTCAGGTTCCTGGGAGTCCAGATCTCTGATGGCCTCTCGTGGACAGATAACGTCACAGCTGTCATAAAGAAGGCTCAGCAACATCTACACTTCCTGAGAGTTCTCAGGAAGAACAGCCTGGACAAGAAGCTTCTGCTGGCCTTTTACCGCTCATCCATGGAGAACCTGCTGACGTTCTGTGTTTCCACCTGGAGCTGCACTGAGGCAGACAGAGCGAGACTGCAGAGGATTGTTGGCTGTCCTCTCCCCCCCTTCATGGACATCTACTCCACCCGGTGACTCAGCAGAGCTCAGAACATCATCAAGCATAGTTCACATCCTGGTTCTCAGCTCATTGATCTGTTGCCCTCTGGAAGGCGCTAGAGCTGCATTGAAGTGAGGAAAACAGACTTAAGAACAGAACAGCTTCTTTCAGAGAGCCATCACCACCCTGAACATGTCTCATGTCTCACACCCAGCCAACATTATAGTGTGAAGTGTGCAATATACACCACTGCCTCATTCACTCTGTTATTTATATTCACTCTGTTATTTGTTATTTTCTTGCACTGAAAAGGAGAAGCTCTCCAATCTCGTTATAGACTGTATAATGACAATAAAGCATATTCTATTCTGTTCTATTCTAAAAACAAAAGTGTGATCATCAGATGTTAAAGTGGTCCAGCTTCACTGATTAATCTGTTTTATTGTGAACATTTTAGTGTAACTAAAGCTTTGAGGATTCACAGTCAACATGCTAACATGTAAAATCACTGTTTATTACAATTTATTCATCACTGCTTTCTAAAGAATCTCTGTTAAGGATTTAAATTCTGGGATTCAGTTTGGAAAATCTGGAAACAGTTTGTTTTTCTTCAGGTAAGGAAGCTAATCTTATTTTTAAAAGAAATCATTTTTTTAAACTTTTGAAAATGTTCCTTGTAAGTTTATGGTTTCACTCTAGTTTTAAGTCTCCTTCATTACAGCACAGTGTTCATTTATTAAATCATTGTCCTGTTTAGATGAAAACAGACAATAAAGTGGGTTTGTTTGGGGGCGGGGCTACCATGTGATTGACAGCTTGTTATTGTGTTGTCATGGTGTTCTCAGTTTGGTCACTTAGATTTACTTCTCACTTGTTACTTCTGCTTTCAAAAGACCAACATGGCGACGGCCAAATATCAAAGTGGAGGCTTCAAAACAGCAGACTTCAGACCAGTAGGTGATATTCTGATGAGCTGAGCTCATCATTACAAACAAACTAGAAGGAAACTCTGAACCTCTCCACCAAGTTTCCTTAAATTTTCCTCAGTAGGTTTTGTGTAAACCTGCTGACAAACAAACAGCTCTGAAAACATGAACTCAGCTGAGGCTCCACCTCCAAATAAAACGACAGGTTGGACAGCAGAAGAGTTCAGAAGTGAACTAAGCAGCTCTTTTCTGTCTCCACTTCAGACTGAGTGATGGACTGTGAATCTTGAGGGACGATGGAGGTGGCAGCGCTCGGTCGACCCTTCGGTCTCGGGATGCTGTACGACTGCCGTAAAGACTCACTGATCCCTGGTAAGAATCCACATGGAAATATCATTGATGCATCACAGACAAACTTTCAGTATTTTAAGTATAATACAATAAACTATAATAATGTTTTTACCTGCAGTCTCTTTAGATCCTTGAACTCTGCAGCACTTTTACTGGTAAATGGTCTGTATTTATATAGTGCTTTACTATACCTGCAAGGCACCCAAAGCGCTTTACAAGATACGTCACATTCACCCATTCACACACTGATGGCGGAAGCTGCCATGCAAGGCGCTAACCACGACCCACCAGAAGCAATTAGGGGTTCGGTGTCTTGCTCAGGGACACCTCGACATGAGCACGATGGGCTGCGGAACGAACCGGCAACCCTCCGGTTGCAAGACAGCCACTCAACTGCCATGAGTTATTCATCTCACTCATTAAATTAAATCAATCTAGTTTATTTATTTTGCACATTTGAAATAACCTGATTTGACTTTGAAGTGCTAAATATGTTAACAGTCAGACAGCGAAAAATCAAAACAGAATAAAGTTTCATAACGTAGTTTATTAAAATAAAATATTATGGACAAGGTAAAGCAGGACAACAATTAATACAGTTAGTTCAAAGATTAAGCATAATGTTAAATAGAAACTATTAGGAGCAACAAAAACCACTGACAGAATCTACCCCTTAAGATTTCTCCTATAAATGTCAAAGGAGGAGGAACATTCGATTGAGGGATGCATGACCTCCTTTACCATCCAGCCTCAACCACACAACAGTTCAAAGTAGTTGTTGTGAGAAACGAGGAGGTATGGAGGTAGAGTACGTAGAGAGGAGCTCAGAATGGAAGTCAGGAACTTTTATTTGTTCCTGAGCAGCAACATGGTTTTTTCCTGACACAATATTCTGGATATCGGTGAGAATTCAGCCTTCAGTGTGAAGAGTGTTACAGAAATCATTCATTGTCCTGTTCAGAGGTTTGCTGAAGAATATTTAATCATAAACTGATGTCAGGTCAGTTTACTGATACTGAGAATGGGTCTGGTAAAGGAAGAAGACCAAGAACAATTGAAGGTTAGAGGAGACACCACGTAGTGATGGGATCATACCAGCTGCAAAACCGTCAACATGTTGATGTCCTGAGTACTCGATAGTTACCGTATTATTAGAGTGCTTCTACACTCACTGGTTGGACCACACCCATCTTCATCTCTGCTTCCATTCTGATCTAAACTGTGCAGATGTAAATTTTCACGAC
This sequence comes from Acanthochromis polyacanthus, assembly GCF_021347895.1. Classification (NCBI taxonomy): domain Eukaryota; kingdom Metazoa; phylum Chordata; class Actinopteri; family Pomacentridae; genus Acanthochromis; species Acanthochromis polyacanthus. The sequence goes on from NC_067121.1 coordinate 5,757,515, forward strand.
TGGCTGTGATGCTGAAAATCAGATAAACAAACTAAGTATTCTCCATTTCATGTTCCTCAATACCAATACCTGACCTTTGGCTAAAACCTTTTAAACAAAATAATCCAAGTCTCATGTCTCCAGAATCTTCCTCTTTCCTTTAGTTTTTTCCCTTCAGGAGTCGTCACAGAGAATCATCTGCCTCCATCTAACCCTGTCCCTCTGCATCCTCTTCTCTCACACCAATTAACTTCATGTGTCTCTCAATTTATCAGCAAAAATTACATCAAAAGAGGACTGATTGCTCCATAACTGCAAACAAAGTTCAAAAGGGCTGTTTCAGTGTCTGTAGCCTTAAATGCAGCTGAGCTGCTGTTCCGTCCCCCTTCAGGAAGGAAACTCTCTCTGAACAATAATTCCATGTGGAAACATCACCAAATCCTCAGCTCAGCTGGTGTTTTTAACTTGTGTATTGTAGTATAATATTATTTAGTATGAAATGCTAAAAGTAAACGATGATATAATCATGGCAAAAGCTATTACACTGAAGAGTGGCGTTATAATGTATGAAATACATGATGACTATTCTAGTATTCACTTTGTTTTGATGCTGTTGTGTGTCTGTGGAGGACACACCTTGGCTGGAAGATCAAAGTAAAACATATTTTTGGTTTGAAGACAAATCATATGCTTTGTAGAAAATCAAATATGGAGTCCTCAAAACATGACTTTTGTTCGTGATTCCTCAAACGGTTTATATGAAATTTATAAGCAACTGTTTTAGACATCTCCATTGAAATGAATGGGAAGTTGGTGAGACGCTACCTAAACCCAGTCATCTGTGGAACTTTGTGGTTTTATCAAATTTTAATTAAAAATTTCAGTCAAGTTTAAATGGGCCACAAGGCGTTGAATGTTATTTGTCTAAATTGGTATGTTGACATCTTTCACATTTTTTACACAGTCACAGGTAAGTTTTCTGAATTTTTTTAAAAATCCTGAATTTTCCTTCAGATAGAGTGGCTGACATCACATCTGGCATCATCCACTTGAACTTCTGACCTGAAAAGTTTTATAAAAGAAATGTAGTTAACTTCATCTCCCCTGGATTCCTCCTCTGTACCAACATTTTATACATAAAAATGTTGGCATTTCAGCCCCCTTCCACATGGTGTGAGTCTCCTTAACAGAGGACTTATGGTGTTGTAATAAATCACCTCAGAGCTCAGAGTGTCGACCAAAACTCTCATTGGCTGCTGTTATATCTGAGCCCCAAAATATCAGGTGAAAATCAGAAACCGTGACCTGCCACCAAATCTATAGAGTGTTTAACAAATGTATTCGACCACCACCAGTTGTTTGCCATCGCTGTCCTAAATTAACAGTATTGTGATTACCAAAACATTTTTTTATGTTTCTCTATGTGCAAGCTCTTTAATCAAAATCATGCTGTTATTAGTCAAATAGAATTATTGTTGTTATCCTTGAATATTCAAATTCAGTTTTACAAAAAAGCAGAAGAAAATAGAAAAGCACATTATTATTTCTGAATTGGACTGACGTGACAAATTACAGATATGTCAGGGCCCTCCCCTCATTCCATTCCCACCTGACATCCCAAAAGACCCCATCCTATCTGTCTCCTCTCCCTCTTCCCTTTTGTGCTCCTTCTTCTCCTTCTCCCTCTTTCCCTCTCATTGCAGTAGTACACAGAGCAGTGTGACTACACAGCGGCCATCTCCGCCGGAGTCTGGGCAGCTGATGTTATTCCGTTGATAACACACCTACAATAAAAGACCGGCTCATCCTTCCACACCCTGCCAGATCGTTAGACTGGACGTACCCCGTCAGTTTGCCTTCTAGCCTCTTGCTCCGTTGCCCGTGTATTTTTGACTCTAATTCTGTTCTGTTCTCTTCACCAGAAGACCAGCTGCCCGGACTCCCTCCTGTCTCATCTGTCTTCTTGTTCCCCGTCGTGGACCCCAGCCAGCTCCATGTCCTTCCTGGTTTCCCCTCCGTGGTTCCCCTCCGGCTTCCCCTGGTTCATCCACCATTCCCCGACTCCATCTGCCACGTCCTCCCTCTCGAACACACTCCCGGTTCCCCACCTTCCCACAATACCCCTCTTACCCCTGAATAAACCTGCTGTCAAGCCAGCCTGTGCCTCGACCATGTGCTCTCTGCTCGGGTTCTTTGCTTGTTGTGTGACAAGATATGTGCTTCCTGAACAGAAAATTTAGGTTTAGTGGCTGTGTGTTATTCGTGATTAATTTCTGATTTCTCAGAGAATTCCAGTGTGCTGCCTCAAACTTGGTTATAAAAACATGAATTCAGTTTGAAATTAATGGTTAAAATAGTGAAGCGTAAGGAACTCACTGAGAAAGACAGAGTCTGAATTAAAACAGTTCATGATGCTGGATGGTCTTTGAGACAAATAGAGGAAGACATAAAATGTTCTCACAGTGTAGTCAAGTATGTAACTGTAACTTACAAAATGCGCCAAGGATGAGGCCGAAAATGAAAACTAACTGAAGCAGATGTCAGCACCTCAAGATCTGATCTTCAGGCTGAGATTAATGCTTCTAGATCAGAATCTGAGAAAATCTCCAGAATGACCGTAAGATGACTGAAGGAACAAGGCTTACTGAGGCCTGCAAACATGAAAAAATATGTACAATTTGCCACTTAAATAAAGTCTAAACTTGAATCCCATTGAACAGATCTGAGATTTATTGAATTCAAGAACAGATTGCACAAAAGTCTCATCCAAAGCAAGTCTGTGGGAACAGGTAGAAACTATTTGGAAGTCAGTAACAAAAGCGTCACAGAAGTCTTTGTCATGGTACCCGTTGCTAGCTGAACCCCCACAATGCTCTCTGCTTGCCAACATGAACCGATAGTTTGTGTCTCCGGAGGCTGCACTAAAAAAATAATGATACCTTGGTTGCTACGACTTGCATTTGGGCAAAATGTGAGATGATCATACTTGAATTTTCAGGTAAAATAAAAATGGAATCATCTGTTGTGGCCAGGGCCGGCCCTAGGTTCACAGGCACCCTAGGCAAAATAGTAATACGGCGCCGCCCCCCCCCTTCGAATCCAATACACTTTCCCATAAATCTCTGCGCAGAGATTCAGCAGAGGTGTCTACACTAAAGACCTGCTTTAATTTGTTAACATAATCATAACAATAGGAGCTATATCATGCAAAATCCACTTTTTGTAGGTTTTAACCATGTCATACTGTTATTATTTAGATTAAAGAGTTTCTGCAGGTAGCCAAAGTAACATGTGGCTTCAGCAGAGCTTTTTGCTGCATCAGAGACAACCAAGTTCACAGTGTGTGCTCCACATGGCACAAATAAAGCCCTCGGGTTGACCTGGAGCAGTCTAGCTTGGACTCCCTTATTTTTGCCCTTCATGTTTGCTCCATTGTCATATGATTGCCCTCTGCAGTCATCAAATGGGATATTAAGTTGTAGTAATTTCTTAAGAATGAGGGCTGAGAGGCCTTCTCCTGTTGTTTCCTCTGCCTCTAGAAACCCCAGAAAATGTTCTTTAATCTGTGGAGTGCCTTCAACAGAGACAATGCGAATTATAACTGATAATTGCTCCACATGGCTCACATCAGGTGTGCAGTCTAAAATGATTGCGTAATATTTGGACTCATTGATTTCCTTTACAATGGCATGCAAAATCCTTTCACTAAGGCAGTCAATCAGTTCATTTTGAATGGTCTTCCCCAGGTAGGTTGTGTGACTGGCTCCTCCTTCAATCTTAATAATGTGCTCTTTCAGCACAGGATCAAACTGAGCCATTAACTCCACTTCCTTAAGGAAATTTCCATTGTTTGGCTGATTAAGTTGGTCTGTGGAACCCCTGAGTGCAATATTTCTCTCTGCCAGTGACTTAATAATTGCCACAAGTCTGGTGAGAACTTCCCGCCATCTCCTCCTTTCAGCATGTATTATGGCCATCTCAATATTGTCAATTGTTTGACCCTTTTTTGAACGACTTTCAAGTTCTCTCCAGCTTCCCATGTTATTTGTGTGTTCTTTACTGTTTTCATGTGTTTTAAGTATGTCACCACAGTTTTTCCAGTCATCAGTGCCATCCTTGCTAAGTTTAAAAGTCTTCTGTGAGAAGAGCTTGCAGCAGAAACAGTACAAACTATCTTTCTTTTTTGAATACATGAGCCATGACCTTTTGATTTTTTCCCCATTGGTCAACAGTCTGAAGAAATGGCGGTGATGGCAACTTCTTCCATCCTGTTTTTTGGGGAACGAGAAGTCTGACCTTATTACAGGTGGTCCTCGACTAACCAATTCAGTCCTCTCTGAATCAGACAAGTTGGGTGGCCAATCAGCGGGATCAATGGGGGCTGCTGAGATGGGCTCACATACATCTGTTGATGTTGATGGAGCGCCTGTAGGCTGGCGGATTGTATTGAGACTGCTGGTGCTGGGTCCTTCTGTAAGAGATTAAAATACACAAGATGTCAATGACAGGACAAATAAATTTTATTTATTTATTTTTTTACTGTGATTCAAATATTTCTATAAAATGCAGAAAATATATTTGTTTTTCAAAGTATGATAAGTATGCATAATTTGCATTCTGGCATTAAATAAAGATAATGCACACAGTGAGCAACAAACTAAAACACTAAATTGTACCATATTTTTGAAGAACACCAAGATTTTTTTTTTTACTCTTTCTTTTATTTGCCAACAAATGACCATAACATGATGTATTGATTGTTTAAGTAATTGTGTATGCTTTTCTCACGAGTTTATATATATATATATATATATATATATATATATATATATAAAATAGAATGAATGTATATTCCTATATATAATACAAAATGTATAATACTCACCTGGTTCAACCGTTTGAGGTGGTGTCTGAAGAATTACAGTGCTGCTGCTTGGTGCTTCACTGACTGCTCCTGTACAAAGCAAAAACATATAGATCTTTAAGAATTACTTTTTTTCCTCAATTGTTTTTGTGAAAATTATATAATACAAAACATAAAGTGGATGGATTTGATTCAAATCTTATATAAGACGTATAATTACATTGCTACTACTTTGCTATTGTAATGCTCACCAGCATCAACATTTTGAAGTTGTGTCTCAATCACTGCTGTGCTTCTGCTTAATGCTTGAGATGCTGTGTAAAACACCAAATAATAGATTATTGACTTTTTGGTGAGCCAACATAATAACATATATAAGTCATAGACAGTGGAGTATCTCATACCACTCCAACAAAACTATTACATAAACATTAGTAATCCTTTCAACTTACAATGTTCACTGTCACTGTCACTAACAGCCACAGGAGAAGGTAACTGTGAGACCGAGCTTGCTGCCTCTTCTGCAGCAGCTTCTACAGTTGGCCCCTGTCGTGGCTGTAGATATTTTCTCAGAGCATCTGATCAAAAGAAACATGCTTGCACATTACATGAATTTGTGGATTATGCACAAAAGTGACTAAACCAACGAGGTAAAACGTCTGCTCTATTAAATAAACTGGCACAGGCAAGAATGTATGATGTTTCAACAAATAGAGGTAGGTTATAGCACATAATAAGTAGCATTTGACTTAGCTAGCGTTAGCACAATCGTAAATTGACATCCAGATGAAAGGTCGAATTATGTCATTATCCAAAGAATATATACCTCGACTTTGAGCCCGTTTCTCCTCCTCTTCTCTTCTTCGCTTTCTGAAAGCAGCACCCGAAGGCTTGGACAGCCTTTTCATGATAAAAGTTTTATGTTTACAAAAATGACAGCGCTACGACGACGACCATCTCATCAATAAACTGATGGGATGCGCTGCCCATCCCCCACTCACTCACCTTGTAAACTCAACAGCATGCTGTAGTAGCGCGGGGCGCCGCCCCGGCGGCGGCGCCGCAGATCAGATGGAAAAGGATGCATGCGTGACTCACAACTCGCGAGAGTTGTGAGTCATGATTAGTGAAAACGAGTTTTATTTTAAGTTTCACAAAATTTGTAGTTATTTATAGGTTGAGAGACTGAGAGTAAACATAATGGTGCATTAAGAAAGTGAATAAAAAAAAAATTTAAAAAAAAAGGAAAGAAAGACTGAGAGGGAGACTGCCATTTGGCGCCCCCTCACCAGATGGCGCCCTAGGCAACGGTCTAGGCCGCCTATGCCGTGGGCCGGCTCTGGTTGTGGCCTCTGTGGTCTCTAGATCTCAACCAGGATGGGTTGAAAGGTTGGAAAGAAGAAAAACACAAGAAAAACTCTGGAGGCAGAAATTCATTTCATGCGATAAGTCAATTTAAGCAACAACACTCCCAGCTGAACACAAACGAAAATAAATGAGTCTAGTGACTCCCACCACTGATTCTCTGATCTCACCACCTCCTGAGAGATTCACAGTAATTATTAACATGTATAAACAGACATGGCATTGATATATCTGATAAAAGTAGAATATGTTTTGTACGGTTTGACAGTTTTAACAAAGTTGAGCAACAGAATGGTCCGTGGTTTTGTTGGCAGCATGTGGTGCTTCTGTTCAATGAGGGTCAGGATCTGCTTGCTGATCTGTGATGTGAACCTTCAAAAACAGAGAGGACATTTGGTTAAATTGAACTTTTATTAGATCATTGTGCAAACATAAACAAACCTAAATTAGATCTAATCCTACAACTTGATCAAAGACATACTGAATATCTCAACAATATAAAACAATGAAGCTATGAAAACACGTACTGTGGAGGAAAATGCAGTTTCACTGTTAAAACCTTTCCACAGCAGACAATTGGACTCACAGGTGGAATAACTGATGACTGAAGTCCATAAAGGTTCTTAGATCTATGACAGAACCAGCTGCACAACAGCAGCAGCTCTGCTAACAGGAATCCAGCATTAATACATCTCTGATTTAAACTGGGACCAGTTCAAATGCCTGCAACATGATTAACATCATCCATCCATCCATTTTCTTCCGCTTGTCCGGGCCCGGGTCGCGGAGGCAGCAGGTGAAGCAGGTCGTTCCAGACGTCCCTCCCCCCAGCGACGCTTTCCAGCTCTTCCTGGGGGATCCCAAGGCGTTCCCAGGCCAGACGAGATATATAATCCCTCCAGTGAGTTCTAGGTCTACCCTTGGGTCTCCTCCCAGATGGACATGCTAGGAAAACCTCCAAAAGAAGTCTTCCTGGAGGCATCCGAATCAGATGGCCAAACCATCTCAACTGGCTCCTTTCGATGCGAAGGAGCAGCGGCTCTACTCCGAGCTCCATCTGGACGTCTGAGCTCCTCACCCTATCTCGAAGCCTGAGTCCAGCCACCCTACGCAGAAAGTTCATTTCGGCCGCTTGTATCCGTGATCTTGTTCTTTCAGTCACTACCCAAAGCTCATGACCATAGGTGAGGGTTGGAACGTAGATGGACTGGTAAATCGAGAGCTTCACTTTACGGCTCACCTCCCTCTTCACCACGACAGTTCGGTACAATGCCCCCATTACTGCTGATGCCGCACCAATCCGCCTGTCCATCTCTCGCTCCATTTTCCCATCACTCGTGAACAAGATCCCGAGATACTTGAATTCCTTCACTTGGGGAATCAACTCCCCCCCAACCCGGAGGGAGCAATCCACCGGTTTCTGGCAGAGAACCATGGTCTCGGACTTGGAGGTGCTGATCCGCATCCCTGCCGCTTCACACTTGGCTGCAGACCGCTCCAGTGCGTGCTGAAGGTCACGGTCTGAGGATGCCAATAAAACCACATCATCCACAAAAAGCAGAGATGCGATCCTGAAGCTCCCAAACCGAACACCCACCCCATCATGACTGCGCCTTGAAATCCTGTCCATGAAAACCACAAACAGGATTGGAGACAAGGGGCAGCCCTGGCGGAGTCCAACACCCACTGGAAACATGTCTGACTTAGTGCCGAGTATGCGGACACAGCTCTCACTTTGGTCGTACAGGGACCGAATGGCTCGTAGCAAGGAGCCCGGGACCCCATACTCCCGCAGTGCCACCCACAAAGCCCCTAGGGGGACACGGTCATACGCCTTCTCCAGATCTACAAAACACATGTATACTGGCAGGTCATACTCCCATGACCCCCTCAGCAGCTCCACAAGGGTAAAGAGCTGGTCCGCTGTTCCACGACCGGGACGGACTCCGCATTGCTCCTCCTGAATGCGAGGTTCGACTATTGGTTGGATCCTCCCTTCCAGCACCCTAGAGTAAACTTTCCCGGGGAGGCTGAGAAGTGTGATACAGGGGTAGTTGGCACACACTCTCCTGTCCCCCTTTTTGAAAATAGGGACCACCACCCCGGTCTGCCACTCCACAGGTATTGTACCCAATGCCCACGCAACACTGTATAGACGTGTCGACCAAGACAGTCCAACAATGTCCAGAGCCTTCAGCATCTCAGGGCGAATCTCGTCCACACCTGGCGCCTTGCCACCGAGGAGCTTCTTAACTACCTCGGTGACCTCTGCCACGGATACGGACGAAGATCCCCCCGAGTCTTCAGGCTCTGCCTCCTCCATAGAGGATGTGTTTACCGGGTTCAGGAGTTCCTCGAAGTGCTCTTTCCACCGCTCGATGATATCCCCAGTACGGGTCAACAGTTCTCCACCCCGACTGTGCACAGCCTGAGCGAAGCCCTGCCTCCCCTTCCTGAGGCGTCGAAGGGTTTGCCAGAACTTCCCCGAGGCCGACCGAAAGTCCTTCTCCATGGCCTCCCCGAACTCCTCCCACACCCGAGTTTTAGCTTCCACAACCGCCACAGCTGCCGCCCTTTTGGCCAACTGGTACCTGTCAGCTGCTTCGGGAGACCCCCGAGCCAACCAGGCTCGAAAAGTCTCCTTTTTCAGCCTGACGGCCTCCCTCACCATTGGTGTCCACCAGCGGGTCTTTGGATTGCCGCCACGACAGGCACCAGTGACCTTCAGACCACAGCTCCTAGCAGCTGCTTCTGCAATGGAGGCTTTGAACATAGACCACTCAGAATCCATATCCCCAACCTCCCCCGGGATGCAGGAGAAACTCTTCCAGAGGTGGGAGTCGAAAACCCTACGGACAGGGTCCTCCACCAGACGTTCCCAGTTCACCTGCACTACACGTTTGGGTTTACCAGGTCTGTCCGGCAGTCTTCCCGCCATCGGATCCAACTCACCACCAGGTGGTGATCAATTGACAGCTCTGCACCTCTCTTCACCCGAGTGTCCAAGACATACGGCCGCAGGTGTGACGATACGAGTATAAAGTCGATCATCGACCTTTGGCCTAAGGTGCTCTGGTACATCATCATCATCATCATCATCATCCTTTCCACCCAATGGTGTGTAGGGCAGCAACAAAGTTCCTCCACTTCTGCCTGTCCTGGGCCAGCCTTGTCAATGAACTCCAAGAGTGCTGCATGGCCTCCATCTCACCCTCTACTGTTCTTCTCCATGTTGTTCTTGGTCTTCCTCTCTTTCTTTTGCCATCTGGGGTCCAGTGCAGTGCTGTTCTTGTGATTGACTGTGGGTCTTTACGGAGTGTGTGTCCAATCCATTTCCATCATCGCCTTGTGATGATGGTGCCCATGTCTTGTTGTTGGCATTTCCTTAGCAGTTCTTCATTGGAGATCTTTTTGGGCCAAAATATTCTTTGAATTCGCCGGAGACATGTGGTATGGAAGGATCGAAGCTTGGAAAGATCTGCTTCCGTCATTCTCCAGCATTCTGCTCCATACAGCAGTGTTGATACAACGCAGCTCTGGTATAGTTTCAGCTTGGTGTTTGTGTTGTACTGTGTTGATCTCCAGACGTTGTTCATTCCCCTAAACACACTCCTTGCCTTGCTTAGTTTGCTGTGGATGTCTTCTTTTGTGTCGCCCTCGGGTTTGATGATGCTTCCCAAGTATGTAAAGCTATCTGCTTGTCGTAGATCTTCTCCGTTTACCTGAACGGGGGCTGGTCTGATCGCATTCAGTGTCATTGTCTCTGTCTTCTTGGTGCTGATGCGGAGCCCTATCTGCTGTCCATATGTCTGCAGTCTGGTGGTCTTCTCCTGCATGTGTTGGTGTGTATGGGACAGCAGTGTCAAATCATCGGCAAAATCCAGATCGTCGAGAGTGGAGAACAGGCTCCAGCGGATTCCCTGAGGGGAGTCCTCGGTTGTCTTTCTCATGACCCAGTCAATGGCTAAGTTGAAGAGAACTGCTGACATCACACATCCCTGCCGGACGCCGTTTTTAACATCAAAAAAGGTGTCACTGTGTCCAACCGAGCATCTGAAGTTGTCGTAGAAGCTCTTGATCAGGTGTACTAACTTGCAGGGGATGCCATAGTTTCGAAGAATCTTCCAAAGGCTTTCTCTATGAATGCTGTCAAAGGCCTTTTCGAAATCTACGAAGTTCACATACAGTTGTCGCTGCCACTCGGTGCACTGCTCTATGATGTTGCGGAGTGCAAAGATCTGGTCTACACATCCTCGGTGCTTCCTGAACCCTGCCTGTTCTTTTCTCAGCTTGTCATCCACAGCATTTGATATTCTTTGAATGATGATCTTGGCCAGAATCTTGCTTGGCACGGACGAAAGGTTCAATTCAATTCAATTCAATTCAATTTTATTTATATAGCGTCAATTACAGTCAAATCGTCTCAAGACGCTTTACAGAACCCGAAGGTTGATCCCTCTCCAGTTGTTGCAGTCACTGAGGGCTCCTTTTTTGGGGATCTTGACAATAACTCCTTTAGTCCAGTCTTCAGGCACTTCCTCACCTGCCCATATTGCTGTGAAAAGGGGCTGCAGGATGGTGGCTGCGAGTTCAGGGTCTGCCTTGAACAGATCGGCATCAAGGTTGTCCTGACCTGGTGACTTTCCACTCTTGAGGGTCTTTATGGCAGTCACTGTCTCCTCTTTTGTTGGCGGCTCGATGTTTATGTTCAAGTCTTCTTCAGCTTCCAGGATGTCAGCTGTTTCCTCAGGTGATGGTTGGTTGAGAACTTCCTGGAAGTGTTCAGCCCATCTGTCTTCTTGTTCTTTCTCTTTTGTCAGCAGTTTTCCTTGCTTGTCCTTGATTGGGCCCCCTGCACTCCCTTTGAACTTTCCACACACTTGCTTGGTGATCTTGTATAGCCTCCCTTGTTCTCCTCGGGCTGCTGCCTCTTGCGCCTCAGCTGCCAGATGTTCCATAGCCTCTCTCTTGTCACGGCGTGCAAGTGTCTTCACTTTCTTGTTGGCGTCTCTGCAGATCTGTTCGTCTCTCTCTCTCAGTCTAGGGGACTTAGTCTGCAGCATCTTTTTCTTGATCTCTCTTCTTTCTTCAATAGCATCCCGGGTTTCCTGTTGCATCCATTCTTTCTTGATTTTAGTCTTTCGATGTCCTATCTCTTTCTTGCTACTTTCGGTGTACAGTGCAGCAACTTGCTTCCAGGATGTATCCACATTGGTGTCTTCTTGCTGATCTTGGATGTTCTGCAGGATCTGAAATCAATTCCGAAGATCACTGACAAAGGCGGCCTTCACGTTGTTGTCTTTCAGACGCTGGGTGTCAAATCACGCCTGGGTGGCTTGCCTGGATTCGATTTTTGTTAAGCTTGGTCTTCACCAGATGATGGTCACTGCTGACGTCTGCACTACGCTTGATCTTCACGTCTAGCAGGGAGCGTTGCCACATACCGTTGATCATCAAGTGGTCAATCTGGTTCCTGTCTCTTCCATTTGGCGAGTTCCAGGTCAGCTTGTGGATGTCACGGTGTGTGAAAAGGGTCCCTCCTATCGCCAAGTTGTTCATGGCACAAAACTCCACCAATCTCTCACCATTGTCGTTCCTGGTTCCAACCCCATGCTTTCCCATTACTCTCTCATAGTCGGTGTTGTCTTTCCCGACCTTTGCGTTGAGATCTCCCATGATGATAATCTGGTGGTGTCTTGGGGTCTTCTCCAATTCTGTTTGCAGCTGGCTGTAAAAATCATCCTTGTCTTGTTCGCTACTGTCGTTGGTAGGTGCGTAGCACTGGATGATGCTGATGTTGATATGCTTTCCTTTCAATCTTATGCTCATCAATCTGTTGTTTATTGGCTTCCATTCCATCAAGCTTCGCTCTACACCTTTCCTGAGAATGATGGCAACTCCCTCGTGGTGTAGGTCATCATTTCTACCAGAGTAGAGGACAGTTTCTCCGGTGGTTGTTTTCAACTTCCCAGATCCAGTCCATCTGCTCTCACTCACTCCGAGGACATGGAGGTTGAAACGTCTCATCTCCGATGTTACCTGTGCCAGTTTGCCCGTTTCATACATTGATCTTACGTTCCAGTGTCCTAGTCTGATCTTGGTCTTGGTGGTGTTTAGGTCCTCCCTTATCCTCCTGGTAGCGTCCTTTCTGCTTTGGCCACCAGCACTCATACAAGTCTCAAAAGACTCAGAAGGCCCCTCACACGCTGATGTATAAGTGTTCTCTGTTGCTGTTTCCGTAACATTGCATTTTTACGGGACAGGGTTATTAACCCTGTGCCCAACCGCCAACCTGGAGGACCAGCCCCCAACCTGGAGGACCAGGCTTTTTTCTGTTGGGGTTTGCTTCCCCTACGTGCAACAGGTAGTACCAGTTTAGCACGGTTGACTGGTAGCAGGTAACCCTGACCTGACTGGGGTGCTCTGGTAGCAAGTACACTTATGAGCAACCTTATGCTCGAACATGGTGTTTGTTATGGACAATCTCTGACTAGCACAGAAGTCCAATAACAAAACACCACTCGGGTTCAGATCGGGCAGGCCGTTCCTCCCAATCACCCCCCTGCAGGTTTCTCCATCATTGCCCACGTGAGCGTTGAAGTCTCCCAGGAGAACTATGGAATCCCTGGGCGGTACCCCTTCCAGGACACCACCCAGAGACTCCAAGAAGGCCGAATACTCTGAACTGCTGTTCGGCGCATAAGCACAGACAACAGTCAGAGTTTTCCCCTCTGCAACACGAAGTCACAGAGAGGCGACCCTCTCGTTCTCCGGGGAGAACACCAACAAAGCGGCGCTCAGCCGGGGGCTTGTGAGCATCCCCACACCCGCCCGGCGCCTCTCACTTTGGGCAACTCCGGAGTAGGAGAGAGTCCAACCCCTCTCCAGGATTCTGGTTCCAGAACCCTTGCTGTGCGTGGAGGTGAGCCCAACTATATCTAGCCGGTATCGCTCCACCTCCCGCACCAGCTCAGGTTCCTTCCCCGCCAGTGAGGTGATGTTCCATGTCACCAGAGCTAGTCTACACCACCAGGGGGCGGCACGCCCAGGCACCCGCTCCTGCCTACTGCCCGGTGAACATAGCACCCGACCCCGACTTGCCGCCCTGTAGGTGGTGGGCCTACTGGGCAGTGGCCCCGTGTTACTTCTTCGGACTGTGCCCGACCGAGCCCCACAGGACCCCAAGGCTCGGCCACCAAACGCTCTTCTACGATCCCCCCCCTCCCAGGCCCGGCTCCAGGGGAAGGCTCCGGTTTCCCTAACCCGGGCGAGGTAGCGGCTTTACCATTTTCTGTTTTCATCGAGGTCTTCTGAATCGCTCTTAGTCTGGTCTCTCACCCAGGACCAGTTTGCCTTGGGAGACCCTACCAGGGGCTTATGTCCCGGACAACATAGCTCCCAGGATCACCGAGGCACACAAACCCCTCCACTGCGATAAGGTGGTGATTCGACAGGGGGTGATTAACATCATGAAAAGTGTAAGACTGTAAGTGTCAAACATTCACACTGAAGCTTGTTGCTGCTTAACCGAGTGACAGACAGTGATCATTTCATGCTTCTATCATCTGATGAAATAATAATTATCCGAAAAAATTAAGCAAATCAGTGAACAAGCTCTGAGTTGGTTTTACAGCAGCTGTCATTAGATAAAAACATGAATGTTTGTAGGTTTAATGATGAGTATAAACATAGTTTGTCAATTTAGCAGGTTGACAACGGCTTTACTGCACAAATGAACACATCAGAAGTGTTTATGACGTAAATGATTCACGATCAGTCCTAACGCTGTGACTGTTGTCCATCATGATGAGAAATGCTGCTGCTTCCTTTGGAACACCACGGTCCAAGAAGTTGGATCCTGAATGTCCATCCTCCGGCTCTGCAGACAAACCCAACTCACATGAACTTCCTGTAGTCTTAATGACGCCTCCCCTGGTCTCTACAGTGTTAAAAACTCAGAGGCTCCATCTGGTGGAACAACCAGGAACTACAGCTGATCTACAATACATTTTCAGACATCATTCTCATCCTTTTCTCATCTTGATCCTTCAGAACGAGCTGAACAAAGTCAATAATGTAATAATAGGAATATTATAGGTAAATTCACTAAAATGTCTGTAAATGTTTGATTTCACATTTGAGATTCTGAAACTTTAAACAGGAAACAGAAATTTTAAAGGGACTCCACCAAATGTTCTTTCCACGAGCACATTGTGTGTTTTTGATGTAAAACCACCTTGAAGCTTGATTTTGTCTCCTTATCTTTTACAGGAATAACTCTGTGGGACCGTGATGATCTGAAGAAACATCTTGGAGAGAGACCGCAGTCACATAATGATTTTGAAGTAGTTGCATCTGAATCAATTGAGGACAAATCTTCAGCACTAAATGTTAACACATCACTGAAGGCAAGTTTCTTGGGTGGACTGGTTGAAGTTTCTGGATCTGCCAATTACCTCAATGACAGTAAGTCTTCCAGAAATCAGACCAGAGTAACACTGAAGTACAAGGCAACCACAAAGATGCAGGAGCTGTCCATGGATCATCTTGGAAGAGGCAATGTGAAGCATCAGTATATAACTGATGAAGACTTAGCAACACATGTGGTTACAGGTATCCTTTATGGGGCACAAGCCTTCTTTGTGTTTGACCGTGAGGTGTCTGAAAACGAAAATCATCAAGACATTCAGGGAGACATGAAAGCGATGATCAAAAAAATCCCCTGCCTTTCAATCGATGGTGATGGTTCCCTGAAAATGAAAGACAAGGACAAAAAAAATCTTGATAAATTCTCCTGCAGATTCATTGGAGACTTCTGCCTTCAGAAAACTCCTACATCCTTTCAGGAAGCAGTAGAAGTCTACCAAAGCCTGCCAACATTACTGGGAGCCAACGGAGAAAAGGCTGTACCAGTGAAGGTCTGGTTGTTGCCACTGACTAGTTTAGATTCTTCTGCTGCCAAACTGGTCTGTCAGATAAGTATAAGACTAGTTCAAGAAGCACAGAGAGTCCTGGAGGACTTCAGTGAGCTGGAAATGAGGTCCAATGATGCTCTGAGATCCCCCACTGTACAGCAGTTCCCACAGATTGGAGAAAAGATGAAAGATTTGAAAGAGATGTGCTCCGAGTTCAAGCTGGAATTCCAACGAACCTTAGCAAAGAAACTTCCATCAATCCGAGGAGGAGGAGAAGAAGAGGCTGAGCTGGCAGAGATCCTGAAGAAGAGACATTCTTCACCTTTCAACAGCAAAAACCTGAACTGCTGGATGGACTGTAAAGGGAGAGAAATCTCCATTCTCAAATCCTTCACCAAAATAATGAAAAACACCAAGACCATCTCATCTGAAGCTGGTCTAGATGAAGAACTTTTCAGTGCAAAGCATGCTGTGTGTTTTGTGTTCACCTCACTGGGAAGTGATGAACCATACCTCTCAGCTTTATCAAACTACTTAAAAGGAACAATCAAACCAGAAGAAGTTCAAGATCCAAGGACTCACAATATAGAGAAAGAACAATGGTACCGTTCCAAAGAAACAACAGATGAAATGAGGAAAAAAGCAAAACTCTTCAGTGATTTTGCAGAAGCCAACATGGAGAACAAGAACACAAAGTTCCTGATGGTGGGTTTAACAAATGAGACACAGAAAGGTTCAAGCATCTACCTTTATGAAGACGGTTTCTCTGTCAGTGAGAACTTTGAGCCGCCTTCAAAGCCTGAAACTGTGACAGCAGCAGACATAAACCACAACAGTGTGAATCTGAAGGTTTCTCCTCCCAGATTTGGAGCAGAGAACATCACCTCCTACTTTGTGGAGTTCTGTGTCAGAGGAGAGGAGGAATGGAAGCAAAAGAAAGTGCTGAAAGCTGGAGAAGTCACAGTGAGCGATCTGAGTCCAAACACAAAGTACATGTTCAGATGCAGAGCAGTGACCTCAGCAGGCGTCGGGCCGGCCAATGTAGTCAGTGACTCCATTAAAACCTTACCCTGCAGCCCTCCTGGAGAACCTCATGTTGAAGCAAACTCATGTGAGATCTCAGTCAGCTGGAAGAAACCTGCTGAGCTCGGACAGGACGTCCAGATATTGAGCTACATCTTGGAGTTTGCACAAACAGACAATAAGGTGAAAGAAGAAGATCTGCAGTGGAAACAAATGAAGACAACGGCTGAAGAGGCGATCATTTCAGGACTTCAGTCAGAGACAGGATATGCAGTCAGGGTCAGATGTGATTGTGGTGTTGATGGAAAAAGCAGAGAAAGCATCACTGTTAATGTCTCTACAACAACATTCAAACATCTCCCAGAAACAGTCAGACGTACAAGTGAAAGGATGAACTCTGATTCACCATCAGTTTACAAACTGAAACCAGAAGAAGAAGAAGTTGGCACAGACGGCTGCAGGAAGTTTACCTTTGGAAAAGAAAGCAGGAGGGAGAATCGTACAATAATTGTTTGCGGAGGAACTGGAACAGGAAAGTCGACTCTGATCAACGGAATGATCAACTACATCCTGGGTGTCCAATGGGAGGACTCATATCGCTTTAAGTTAGTCCATGAGGATCAGTGGAGATCACAAAGTCACAGCCAGACGTCTGAAGTCACCGTGTACAAAATCAACCACCAGGAGGGATTTCAAATAAATCACTCACTGACCATCATTCACACTCCAGGATTTGGAGATACAAGAGGAATAAAAAGAGACAAACTGATCACAGAGCAGCTATGTAATCTCTTCTCTGCTGACGATGGTGTTGGTCAAATTGATGCTTTGTGTTTTGTAGTTGAGGATACTTTAGCACGACTCACACCAACACAGAAACATGTGTTTGATTCAGTTCTCTTAATGTTTGGCAAAGATGTGACAGAAAACATCCAGATTCTGGTGACGTCTGCAGACGGCCAGCAGCCTCCAGTTCTAGAGGCCATCAAAGCTTCAGGTGTCCCATGTCCTAAAACAGATGACGGACTGCCAGTTCACTTCAAATTCAATAATTCAGCGTTGTTTGTAGACAACAAATCATCTGTGACCAACAACACAGGTAAAGATGAAGATGGAGGCTTTGATCAGATGGTTTGGAACATGGGAACAAAAAGCATCAAAAGGTTCTTTGCTGCTCTGAATGTCATCAAATCTAAAAGCTTGAAACTGACAAAGGAGCTCCTCAAAGAGAGACGACAGCTGGAGGATTCAGTTGAAAGTTTACAGGAGCAGATTAAAACTGGTTTAGCCAAACTGGAAGAGATGATAAAACTATGTGATGAGGTTAAAGGAGACATCGATGAGGACTCTGAGAATGAAGAAGACAGCAGAGACGACTCTGAGAATGAAGAAGACAGCAGAGAGGACTCTGAGAATGAAGAACACAGCAGAGACGACTCTGTGATTGAAGAAGACAGCAGAGCGGACTCTGAGAATGAAGAACACAGCAGAGACGACTCTGTGATTGAAGTGACTGTGATGAAGCCTTACAAAAAGGAGATTTCTGGTCCTGGAAGGTTGATCAACTGTCAGCAGTGTCATGTGACCTGTGGAGCATCCAGTGATCCAGATGAAGGAGATGCTGCTGAGGGATCACATGGATTCTGCTCCAAGTGTCCAGGCAGATGTCACTGGAGTGTCCATTTGTTACAAAAGTACAGATGGGAGTACAAGGGAGAGAAAGAGAGAGCAACAGTGAAAGAGGTGAAAGAAAAGTATTGGAACCCATGTGTTTTATTTAAAGGTCCTGAATACCGATGTGCGAAGGCTGATTTGAAGGACTTGATGAAGCGTTCTGCTGGGTGTTTAGATAAACTAAAAAAGATGTCACTGAGGCCTGATCTTCTGTCAACTGAAGAGTACATCAACCTGCTCATTAAAGGAGAGGAATCAGAGAAACGACCAGGCTGGGAGACACGAGTGAAGGTCCTGGAAGAAGACATGCTGGTGCGGCAAGCCTTTGAGGGCTGTGTTCATTCTTGAGGATGATTCCCAGAGGAAAATCTTACTGCTCAAAATTTGCACTTCTATGGTTTGGGAGACAGTACTGTGACTCTTATTTTAGGCTCATTTTCTCATATTTTTCTGCTAAAATTCACTGGGAGATGTAGGTGAGAAAGGACGAGAACAATTAGCAACAGGAGTCATACTCGAGATTTAAAGGAAATAATTCCCAACTTTGACTAACGGCTCCTTTTGATCTCAGTTGAGCTGCATGTGAAACACACACACAACTGTATAACTGAAAATCTAAACGAAGTGTTGGAGTCAGAATCAGAGTTTGATGATTCAAAGCGTTTGAACCACTAAAAAGTTGTGACATGTAAATCTGTCAGATTGAGCTCTGAGTCTCCGTCATCAATCAAAGCCATCAGATTAGTATCAGTGAACATCCTCTGATCACATTTCCTTCACTTGGATTCTTCCACTGCAGCTGTTGTTCATGTTAGAAATAAAAGTCAGCCTCCAGTTTCCAGCAGAACGTTGCTCACTAAGTAGCTCTGTGATCCTAGAAAACATGATCACATGAAATTCATGGACATTTTTCACACATTTCACTTTTCTGTCAAACTGTTCAGCTGATAATCACTGAAAGATGAAAATGGATGAAAGTGAAAACAACTGAAGAATCTTCACTGGAGGTTTCAGTGTTTTAGACTCCACTGTTTCATCTGATAATCAACAATAAATACGTTTCATCATGACTCCAGTGTTTTTTCTCTTCTTTTTCTTTCTCTGTTCAGGTAAAAACTATCTGCCAGGTTTGTTAGAATCTGTGTTTAAGCTGTGAGAAACTCCACAAGTTTCCAGAAAACAACAAGACTGAATCATCTGCTGCTAAGTTCAAAGTTTACTGTTGACATGATTATTATTTTCTGTAAATAATTGTTGGCTGTAGGGTTTTGATGGTGGTAAACCTCTACAATCTGGATGAACCAAATGCCATCAAAATAATCAGAGCAGCTGACCAGCAAGGAGTTTAGTTATAGAGCTCCACTTTTTATTTCGTTTTCACAAACTAAAGTACAGCTCAGCAAACAAACGGCGACATAAAGGTTGAGTGGATGAGGGCAGATTGAGCAGCAGAGCTTCAGTCTGACCTCCTCCTTCTAACACTCTACACTGATCGCTCACCTGGCCTCTATAGGCTCCTCCCACCTCAGAGACCTGCCCACACTTCTGTTAGAAACACACATCTCTGTAATTTAACATCTTTATAGTTAAAATACACAATGATACAAATGAAAGAAAACACAAAATGAAGCACAGAAATCCTAAACAAAGATCAAACTTTCCCTCTGTCCTCTCTGATCTCTCAGTTCAGCCTCTTCAGGTCAGTGACACCTGCTGGCATCCTGTGGCTGCATCCTCATGTGTTCACTCCATGAAAACACTCCTGAAGTGAATCTCTAGAGAGCACAGGTGAAGTTCTGCTTTCATGTCGTTGCTGATACCTTCCTGGAGATGATTTATGTCTCGTATCTTCACCTGATGGCCTTCAAGCGCCCCAAAGAAAGCGTCAAACATCTTCTAGGGAATCTGAACCATAAAAATATACATTATACATTTTCCTCTGGATGGAAACTTATGGTCCATCCTGTATAATGTGTTCACTACATTTGTCAGAGCAGGAAATAAATGAGAAGAAATGGACAGAGTTAAAAACAACAAGATAAAATGTGTTCACTAAAATCAGTTATTTAGATAAATATTAAACATATTTACAATTATTGATCAAAATTTCTAAAGTTTTCTGTTTTTCTAAAGAAAGTGAGAAAATATTTCTGGTTTATTTACAGACCAGTTCAACAGCTTTGTTACTGTAAAAATTCTTTGTCAGAGACTGAGTACTTAGAAGTAAAACATTGAAGAATAATCAGTGTGTCTGGGTTAGCATGAATTAGACTGAAATGATCTGCTGCAGCTGACAACAAGTGATGTACAGCGTTTTTATCACATCTAAGAGAAACATTCAACACAACTGATCAGAAATGTGAGGACAGAAAATGTGTGAAGAGTTCAGAGCAGTAATTCACTTCTACACTTAACCAGCAGGTGGCAGTATTTCTCAACAGACTGTTTCTGAATCCTTAAAGTAAACTGTGGGTCACTTCTTTATCCTTTAAATGATCTCTGTAAAGGGTCCACATGGTTCAGAAACATCTTAAATGGCTTTTTTTCTTTGTATAAATAACATTTTCTGAACAGTTGAAGGGGAAGAAAGAAATGAGTAAAGAAGTAAAACAGAGAAGTGGTTTTAAGTGACTCAGTTTTTAATTTGTGAAAACTGTCATGAATGTGAAGTTAAAATGAGAATAAATAATGTAGAACCTTTAAATGAAACTAGATGTTAAAGCTGATGGTAAAGACGCAGGAAAATTCATATCAACTGTGAGAAATGAAAGAAATGAAGTTGAACAGCAGAATAAAGATGTTCAATCAGCTCAGTGTGTTTTTCTCTCAGCCTACTGCTGAGTTCTTTGCTACTTTAACATCGTCAATACAGATCATTTCTTGCACGTGTTGACTGAAGGAGCCTCAATGTTTCCACAGTAACTTCATCACTTCTCTGCTCTGTCTCTTGGTTTATCTGCAGTAGAACAGCATTTAGCAGAGCCTGTTGCAGCACAGCTACTGGAAACCAGTAAAGTTTAAGCTTCCTGTAGAGTCTCAGACCTCCAGTAGCTCTGGGAGTGAGTGGGCCGCTGTTTGGATGATCACATCCAAATGTAGAAAGATACACACCAGCACTGCCTCAAACAACTATTTCTCTATCAGTGGATCTATTATGGATTTCACAGATTAGTTGATTCATCTAAAAGATTATTTTATTACTAAAAAGCAAATAAACCTTTAATTTATTTTTCCAAAGTGTATGTCCTTGTATAAAGCAGGACAGAATGAAATGAAAACAAAAGTTTGTATTTTAAAGTTTTTAAAGAGTTTTTCAGTTTTCTTGTTGTCGAGGTAAACAGGAAAGTTAAACATGATGAAAATAAATAAAAAGGAGGGTTTATTATTTAAGTTAGAGGTGTAACTCCAACAGAAATTTTCTATTAAACCTTTAACAAAGTGAGAAAGTTTAGTCTACAGAATAATTTACATATATATCAATAAAACTTCTTATATTAAAAATTTTATGTGAATGTTCTTAAAGATTTTTAAAATGTCTTTGTTTCCATCAAGAAATGTTCAAAGGTTTCCTAAAAATGTTGAAGATGTGGACACCAGAAGTTTCACTGTGATTTTTTAAATTTTTTATTTTTCTACATTTTCAGACTTTAAAACAGGTCAGTTTGACCCACAGTTAATATTACTGTTTACTCACTGAATCACTTTAAATCATTTTATATCAGTGTGCCTTGAAATGTGTAAATACTGTCTGTTAACCTTTAATACATTTAGTTTTGCTACAGATTTTAAATTAGAACTGTTTTGTTTCTAGTTTTGTAGAGCAATTTTTTATTGTATACACTAATCTATCTATCTATCTATCTGTCTATCTGTCTATCTATCTGTCTGTCTGTCTGTCTGTCTGTCTGTCTATCTGTCTATCTATCTATCTATCTATCCATCCATCCATCCATCCATCCATCCATCCATCCATCCATCCATCCATCCATCTATCTATCCATCCATCCATCCATCCATCTATCTATCTATCTATCTATCTATCTATCTATCTATCTATCTATCTATCTATCTATCCATCCATCTATCTATCTATCTATCTGTGGGTGGAGGTGTGTTGAGGTAGAGCGATAGAGGGTGTTCAAACTTTTGTTTTCTTTTGTATTTGTCACTTTGTTTTCTGAATGTTCATTGTTTGAATTATTTGGTGAAACTTTGGGTTAACAGTTTAGTGTTTTTGGCGTTTTTTGGTGTGTTTGGTGCCTCGTGGTGGGGATGGCGTCCTCTGAGACGCCATCGCCGCCGGCTTCCCTGAGCCACGGTGTGAGGCTGGTGCCGCCACCGGCCTCCGCCGTGGAGCAGGTTCTGCTGGCGGTAGGAGACCAGGTGGGTCACGGGAACATTTCTTATGCTTCCCGTATGAACAAGGCTGTCGTCGTTTTTTTTAAGCATCAGAGCTTTGTGACAACTCTGATAGAGAACGGATTAACCCTCGACGAGGAGTTTATTCAAGTTTCTCCTCTGGCCGTGCCGTCTACGCGGATCACAGTATCTGGCGTCCCTCCATTCATTCAGAACGAA
This sequence comes from Acanthochromis polyacanthus, assembly GCF_021347895.1. NCBI lineage: Eukaryota > Metazoa > Chordata > Actinopteri > Pomacentridae > Acanthochromis > Acanthochromis polyacanthus. Next base: position 5,779,913 of record NC_067121.1, read on the forward strand.
GCGCTGGAGAAGGAGCTAAGGCGTTTTGGTAAGTTTGCCAGTGGGTTTCGTACTGTTGCGTTGGGGTGTAAAGACGTTAAGTTGAAGCATGTTCAGTCACTGCGGAGACAGGTTTTTATGTTTTTGGACTCTCCGTCACAAACACTGGATGTGTCCTTCCGTGTAAAACATGAAGAAGGCTTCTACATGGTTTATGCTAGCTCAGGAAATATGAAGTGTTTTGAGTGTGGGGACGTGGGCCATAAACGTGTTGCCTGTCCACACAGACAGCAAACGGTGAGACCGGCTGGGGGTGACGGCGGGGAGGTGAGCGGTGGGGCCGGGCGGGCTGTGGCTCCGGGTCCCGCGGGCGCGGTGGCTGCGGCCGGTTCCACGGAGCCAGATGCTGCGATTGCCTGCTCCGGGGACTCGGTGGCTGTTGCCGGTCCCGCGGGCTCGGCCGCGGCGGCGGCTGCCGCAGGCTCGGCCGCGGCGGCGGCTGCCGCAGGCTCGGCCGCGGCGGCGGCTGCCGCTGGCGCGCCCTCCGCGGCTGCCGCACAGCACAGTGTTTCCAAGTCTAACTCGGGTTTTGTTGAAAGTGTGCCAGTGAATACTGTGACGGAGTGCCGTGTTGAGCATGCTGAGGCTCACACAGCAGAGGATTTGGGAGTTTGTGCTCCTGAGCAGGTGAGGGCTGCAGGTGAGCTGATGCAGGTGGAGGCTGTAGACACGGAGCAGAAGCTGCAGACTGGGTCTCAGGCTGCTCCAGGGCGCAGCCAGCAGGCAGTGGTTTTCTCAGATGCTGATATTGACTCAGATTCTGTGTCTGTGGCAGACAGTGTGTCACTGAGCACAGATCTATATTCTTTGGAGGAGGTGACAGACTTCTTAGATGACTCTTTTGGCAGGTCAGTGGAGATAACAGATCATTTTCCTGACATGCAGAAATTTGTGAAATCTGTTGATACTCTGCAGAAGGTCGTAGGTAGGGACCTGCTGTGTGACAAAAAACGGTATCGTCTCCAAAAGCATGTCGCACATGTGAGGAAAATTCTGAGGGGGAAAAACGTACTGAAAAAACGTAAAGTTTCCAAATAATTTCAGAAATGATTGTGTGTCACAGGGTGTTTTCTCTCTGCTGTATTTTTCTGTCTGTCCTGCTCTTTTTCATGTCTCCTCATATGCAGCCTTTAAGGGTAGCTTCTTTTAATATTAATGGGGGTAGAAGCCCACAGAAAAGAGCATTAGTATCTGAAATTATTAAACAGAAAAAAATAGATGTAGTTTTGTTGCAGGAAACACACAGTGACAGTGTTAATGAGGCAGACTGGGGAATGTGGTGGGGGGGTCAGTATGCACTCAGCCACGGCTCAAACCGTAGTGCTGGAGTGTCTGTTTTATTCTCCCCATCCATACATGTTACCATTTTATCCAGCTGTGAGATCATGGCGGGCAGAGCTTTAATGGTAAAGGTGGAAATCATGGGGTTTGTTTTTAATTTATTTAGCATTTATGCACCTAATCAAAGCTCTGAACGTCTGGTTTTATTTAATCTGTTAAAAAACAGTTTAGGGAGTAGCAGTCAGGGGGAGTGCATCATACTGGGGGGGGATTGGAACTGCTGCACTGACGGCACTTTGGACAGGATAGGACAGGAGATTCAGTCTCAGTCATCCTCTTTCCTGGCCCAGATGGTCGCAGAGGCAAACCTCGTTGACATCTGGAGGTTAAAACACCCCTCCACTCGACAGTACACCTGGGTGAGAGTCTCTGACGGCACGGTCAGTACAGCGAGACTGGATAGATTTTATATTTCATCGTCTTTTATTACTCGTGCAGCCAAGAGTCAAATCCAACCAGTCGGTTTCTCTGACCATCACCTGGTTTTATTAGAATTGGTTTTGGCTTCTTCAGGAAAGTCCAGGTCATTCTGGCATTTTAATATAAAACTTTTGAATGATTTTAATTTTTGTAAAAATTTTAAACTGTTTTGGGCAGAGTGGAGGTCCAGGAAAGAGTTTTTTGGTTCTCTTAGTCAGTGGTGGGAGGTAGGAAAGGGTCAGATTAGGGTTTTCTGCCAACAGTACTCCGCCCAGTCCACTGCTGAAGTGCGAAGGGCCATGGAGCAGCTGGAGGCAGAGATCAGGGAGCTGGAGTGTGTGTCTGTGGAGAACCCTGAACAGTTGCTCTCCAAGAAACAGCAGCTGAACTCTTTCCTCCTGGAGAAAGCTAAAGGAGCCCTGGTCCGAGCCCGCTTCACCACCATCAGAGATACTGATGCCCCAACGTCCTTCTTTTTCAACTTGGAGAAGTCACAAGGCCAAAGGAAACAAATGGTGTGTCTGCGTCTGCCTGATGGGGGGTTAACCTCAGACCCCACTGAGATGAGGAGGCATGCCGTGACTTTCTACTCCGAGCTGTTCAGAGCTGAGCGCTGTGATGTGGAGGCTGCAGCTGAGCTTCTCCAGGACCTTCCTCAGCTGAGCCCAGCAGATCAGGACACCTTGGGCTGCCACATCACCTTGGAGGAGCTGACCTCTGCAGTAACAAAGATGGCCTCAGGGAAAGCACCGGGTATGGACGGTTTACCAGCAGATTTCTTTAAACACTTCTGGAGCACCCTGGGACCGGACCTGCTGGACGTGTTTCAGGAGTCTTTCCTGAGGGGAACTCTTCCGGCCTCCTGCAGGCGGGCGGTGATATCGCTTCTGCCAAAGAAGGGGGACCTGACGCTGCTGAAGAACTGGAGACCCGTAGCCCTTTTATGTACGGACTATAAAATATTGTCAAAGGTTTTAGCCAACAGACTGAAGGGTTTTATGGATTTTATCATTGGTGCTGATCAGTCTTACTGTGTCCCTGACAGATCCATGTTGGACAATTTGTTTTTAATGCGTGACACTTTTGATGTGTGCAAACTGTACAACTTAAAGACTGGAATAATATCTATTGACCAGGAGAAAGCCTTCGATCGTATCGATCACTCCTTTTTGTTTTCCACATTGCAGGCTTTTGGTGTTGGGGAGCACTTCCTTTCCTGGGTGAAGCTGTTGTACAGTGGTGCATGTTGTGTAGTGAAGGTGGGTGGTGGGCTCAGCAGTCCTGTTACAGTTGGCAGAGGTATCAGGCGGGGTTGTCCTCTTTCTGGCCAACTGTACAGTGTGGCCATTGAGCCTCTTCTTTGTAAACTCAGAAAGCAATTGAGGGGCTTATGTTTACCTGAACCAGCTCAGAACAGGTCTTTAGTTGTGTCTGCTTATGCTGATGACGTTAATGTTTTTGTGCAGGGTCAGGAGGACACCCAGCAGCTAAAAAACTGTCTGGGCCTCTATGAGAAGGCTGCTTCAGCGAAAGTTAACTGGGACAAAAGTGAGGCTTGTTTGGTCGGCCACTGGAGTGCAGGGAACATTCCCAGTCTTCCTGGTGGCCTCAGGTGGGGAAACAGGGGGCTAAAGGTCTTGGGAGTGTATTTGGGAAGTGAGGACATTATAGCTAAAAACTGGGAGGGAGTGCTGGAAAAGGTAGAAGCCAAGTTATCTAAATGGAAATGGTTGCTACCTCAGATGTCTTACAGGGGAAGAGCTCTGATTGTCAACAATCTGGTGGCACAGACTCTATGTGCTGAACCCTCCATCTGAACTGATGAAACATTTGCAACGGCTCCTGGTGGACTTTTTCTGGTCGGGTCATCACTGGCTTCGAGCATCCGTCCTGTACCTTCCGGTGGCAGAGGGGGGACAGGGCCTGATCGACATCGCCTCCAGGACTGCTGCTTTCAGGCTTCAGGCAGCTCAGCGGCTGCTGTATAGATCATCTCTCAGCTGGTCGGCGTTAGCTGTGCTGCTGCTCCGGAAAGCTGGAGGACTGGGACTGGACAAGCAGCTGTTCCTGTTGAAGCCCCCTGCTTCAAGCTTTACTGAACTCTCACCTTTTTACATGTCTGTGTTTGAGGCCTGGAGGACTCTAGTGTTCACTCGAATGTCTGACCCAAAGCCCGGGACGTGGCTGTTTGAGGAGCCACTTTTCAGTAATGATCTCCTGGTTAGCACCGTGCTGTCCTCTGTCACGCTGAAAAGTGCTTTCGTTAAAGCAGGAGTCACGAAGCTTGGACACCTCGCAAGAACCCCCGTGGAGAGACTGGCTCAGCTTACTGGCATAAGATCAACCAGAGTGCTGCAGAACTTGATGAAGGAGGTGTGGCAGTCCCTGTCGGGGCCCCTCAGGGCCTTTGCTCAGAGTCGGGGTCTGGCTGAGCGTTGGACAGACGGCCATGAGTACACCTTCCCGTCTCTGAGTGTGAATCCTGCAGTGGGTGACTGGAGAGAGCAGAGTGGGCTGCTGCTGTCTCTGAGGAGTCCAGTACTGGGTACTTTGAGCTCCTGCACAGGAAAGCAGTTTTACCTGAGCTGCATGAAGGTGCTGAACCTGGACTCCCTCACTGGAGTCAGGGAGTCCAAGTGGACTGAGAGTTTTGGCTCAGGCTTTTCCCCTAACGGCAGCTGGAGGGTCCTGTATAAGCCTCCTGTGGAGAAACGTGTGGCTGATCTCCAGTGGAGGATTATACATGGAGTAATAGCTACGAACAGATACAGAGCTCACCTTGATCCAAACACTGGGGATGGATGTCCTTTCTGCTCACACACAGAGACCACCAAACACCTGGTGCTGTCCTGTCCCAGACTAGCTGGGCTTTTTGGAACGCTGCAGGAGTGGGTGGGGGGTTTGGGAGAGGTGTTTTCTTTTCCCCTTTTCATCTTTGGTCCCAAATACATTCCCAAGAAAAAGCGAACGAGCATTAAGTATATCCTTGGGGGTAACAGGAATACCAAGTGTTTGAAGAAATTCTGTGTAGTTAAGCAAATTTCCATTATCACTGAGAAGCTGAGTAAGCAAAACTATATTATTATTGAACCAGGAGTTGAGAAATAAAGATTTGTTTTTGTATTTGATAAACTGATTCTTCCAAATGAAGCATCTGTGAGGAGAGAAGTTGTGCTTATAGATTAAGGACCATGCCAACAACATCTGCCGGTGAAAGTTCGACAGAGCTAGGGGAAGTTTATCTATTTTATAATCACACAATAAAACAAATTCAAGGCCTCCAATGGCAGAAAAAATACATTTGGGTATAAAGTTCCAAGTGGATGTAGGATTATGAAGAAACTGCTTAATCCAGTTAACTTTAAAGGTATTGTTAAGAGTAGTGAAATCAAGAAAGTTTAGGCCGCCAGAGTCATAAGTGTTCATAATAACAGATTTTTTAACATAATGCGTCTTATTCTTCCATATAAAATTAAACAACAATTTGTCAATGGCACTGCATACCTGTTTTTCAACAGCAAGAGGGGTAGCTGCGTAAGTAAGTCGAGACAGCCCTTCTGCCTTGGTTAGGAGAACTCTACCTTTCAAAGACAGATCTCTTTGAAGCCACTGGTTCAGTTTTTTCCTGGTCTTGTCTATGATCACATTAAAATTTTCGTGACATCTATCTGTCTGATTTTTAACAATAGTAATTCCAAGGTAGGTGAGTTTGTTTCTAATAGGAATTAAGCGTTTTTCAGAACAAAAGAAACAAAAAGGTAAAACCACCCCCAGACCTCCCCATAAACATTATGGTATAAATGAAGGAGTCAATAAAAACAGGGCCAGAGGAAACATTATGGTAAATAAATGCAACGACGAAGAATGAAGCATATAATGCAGCTAGAATAAAAAGTACTAACAAAGAGAACATTAAAATTAGTTTTAAAAGCAGCAGTCAGTTTTCTTTTTAAAAACAGAAACAAACATAACATGAATAAACTTGTAGCAGCTGATTTTAACTGATTTTAACTGCCATACAACAACCTGCTCCACTAGACTACATTTCTACATTGCAGCTAGGCTAGCATTAGCATTAAAGAGCTACATGCTAAGTGAGTTAGCATAGCGGACAGGTGGCCACCAGTCTGCTTCCAAGAACATAAACATGAAAATCACCAGCAGTGCAGAGAAACTAAATATATTTACTCAACTTAACTATGATTCTGAGGTATTTATTTTTATTTTCTGTTGTTCTCCTTCCACTCCTCTACATCTCAGAGGAAAATATTGTCTCATGACTGTAAATCCATATATGGTCATAAAACTGCCAGTGAGCAAATTCAAACTTTTGGACAGAGAAGAAATAAAAGATGAACTAAAGGTCTGTTTATTGTTTCTGTTTTTTCCATGTAAAACTGGGACATTTTTAAATGTTGTCGCTTCAGTTTAACTAGTTTAGTTTGTTAAAAAGTTAACCTGTTAACTTAGTTAACTGAGTCACAGACTAGTTAGTAGCTGGTTCTGGTAGTTTGATAACAATCTGGAAATTGACTAAAGTTAGCTAGATGTTTTTCTTATTTTTTTACTTTTAAATTAATATTTTTATATTATCTCTTGACATTTATTATTTCATGTAAGTTTTTAGTAAATTTACATTAACAGCAAACCTTCGTGAGACTAAACTGTGAGTTTTTAAACAGAATTCTCATATTTTCATGTTTAATTTTTTGACTCTGTGGATCTCGTCTTCAGCAACATCGGAGGACTTTTGGAGTTTTTTCTTGTGGAAAAAAAAATTCTGGTGAGTTTAAACCAATAAGGAAATTATCTGAAGTAAACTGTTAGTACGACAGACCGAAGCTCAGCTATGAGACGCCACTGAGACTTTATCATAGGAGTAAATCTGCCGTTAACGGATTAATTTAGATCATATTTAATGTTGATAATCGGTTAGCTTGTGGTAGCTGTCATTTGTGTGCAAACAGTGTAATTCCTGTGCAAACTGTCCAGGTTTCAGCACTGTGTCTAAGTGCACAGGGGCCTGGCTAATTCCTGGTGTGGTGTCATAAAGAGATGGAGCAGTTATCATTTAGTCACTGCTTTATTTGAGCTGTTCTTTGGATTGGAACCAGTCCAGCAGTTTGCTGAAATATCTGAAATAGGCCTGTTCTATGTGTTTAATGTGGTTTTACAGCCCCAACATTGTGACTGAAACGACTGATTTCATTCCTGAGGTCACATTTCAATGACAATAACATATGTTTGATATGTTTGTAAAAGACATTATTTCTTTATTTTAAACATAAAAGGCATCAATAAATCACAGTAATTACATTCTACAAAAGACATTAGACACATAATAGTGTAAACATTGCTCTTCAGAGGGCAGAATAACTGTATTTAATCAGTGGACACCATTTGTTTTTAATATATTACATTATAAGTGTTTATACTTTACTAAAGTACAGGTTTATTATCAGTATTATTGCTGCTAAACGTGCTGCATAGGTGTACACATTATTTATTTAGCCAGAGTTAGTACTTCCGTATCCTAAAAAAGTACCAGAAATGTACAGAAAGTAGCTTCAAATGCATTTTTGAAGGGAAACAACAGTGTGCTGTTTACTGTACAATTAAATGGAAAACTACAAAACTCAACTACAAAATACCAGTCTTCTCTCATCTTTTGAAACATTACTCCCTCCCACAAGATGCATAATCTACAACTATAATAAGATTCAAATATAATAATAGATGCAAAACAAAAATATAAATAACATAGTTTTTTTTCCGATTGCTAACAAGCATTGGTCCAAACTGAAGTCACATGTTCAAAACTCTTAACATAGCCTGCATTTCCATCATGTATCTCAGCTAAACAGTTAATCTCATCCCCAAAACTGTTTCTCACCAACAGAAAAATTCATACGTTTCAAAATAAACTCATCCAACCACAACACCAGCAAATACCTTCAACAAACGCTGCCACTCTGAGCATGCTGAACTGCAAAATACCAACAACAGAGAGCATTACATGAAATAAATTGTAATCTTTGATAAATGATAAAATAAGATCTTTGCACTTTGAGTGTTCTAAATGATTGTAATATTTTGCAACAAGAATGAATCGGGAATGCACCAGTTTACTTCAAGAACATTGACGTATTTTCTCTGTGCCTTTGCATCGGTACTTTGAGACCATGCAAAAAATAAAAAGTCTACTGTAAACAAAAATAAAATGTAGAATCACAGAATTCAGGGGGCAGAATAGAAATCAAGAGATAAAATTCAAAAACCAACAACATGTACATGTATACTGTAACATTCACAAGCTCTCATCTGCATTTGGCCTCATGTTTCCATCCATTACATCTGATGTCATCTGTAGAACCTTTATATCCTCTGAACACATTCCCATTAGAAAACGATGCTTTCAGGAAATGGTTCATTTGTTTGAAATTGTTAAAACTTGAGATTTGTTGTGGATGGTTGATGTTGCTCCTGAACAAGAAAGTTTTAGTTTGTCTGAGAACGATCAGTAGCAGTCTCAGTCTCAGTTTGTGTGTGTGTGTGTGTGATCAGGTGCTGGCTATACTTGTGGGGACATTAGGTCCCCACAAGTATAGGAAAACCAAAAGAAATGTCATTTGTGGGGACCTCATTTGGGTCCCCATGAAGGGAAACAGTGTTTTCTTGGCCATGTTGTTGTTACTGAAAAAAGTAAAAGTGCAATAACGTTTCTTTAGGGTTAGGCATTGTTTTGGTTAGGGTTAAGGTAAGGTAAGGGGATATTTCGGCTCCCCCGAAGGGGGAGTCGAAATGTGCGCTGGCACAATGGGCTTAGAATAGGGTTAGGGTAAGGGTTCGGGTTAGGGTTAAAGTAATGACTCCTAATACTGTGAGTGAGAATGCAGTGATATTACTGTGAGCACTTTGACAGTAAGTTAGTGCAGAATTTACAGCAACATGTTTCCAGTGTTTCTTTGAACTTTGTCCAGATTATCCACAGACTAATAACTACATTTAGCTGCTGCTGCCTGACAGTCAACATGAATAGAAACTGAGCTTCATGCCAACACATGATAAAGTTGAACAAATGAAATGTGACATTTGACATCCAGAATAAAAGTTTATTCAGTCTTTCTCCTGCTTTTAATAGTTGAGAAGTGTCTCTGTTTGTGACTGATGTCAGAAGTTTAGTTTGTTTATTTTGGCTTCCATCTGATTGCGTACCTGAGGAGGCCGTCGCTGCCTCACCTGTGTAGCAGCAGCAGGTGAGTCTTCAGGTTTGTGGCTGCAGAGTAACAGACGGCAGCTTTTTACACACACAACTTTGGAGTTAAACCATGGACAGAATTCTTCCACTCGCTGCTTCTCAGACCCTCTGATCCAGTCTTTGCTCTCCAGCATCATCCTCCATTTTTATTGATCAGCTGACGGGTCAATAAGGCAGCAAAAGCTCAATTTCAGAGCGTCCTCTGCTGGACAATCAGACCAACTGCTGCCAATGCTCTCTTCCCTGGACGTCTGACGTTACGGTGAGCGTATTGCGTCATTTCCTGTTCCTGTTTCAGCACTGTGTTGTGGTGTTAGCATGGCTTCTGCTTCTTCCTCTCCCTCTCCCTCTCTCTCTTTCTCCTGCTCAGTGTGCCACATGTTTAGTTATTCCTCTGCCTCCTTTAGTGATAACGATATATGTAATAAGTGCAGCCTTTTTGTAGTTCTGGAGGCGAGGCTCTCCGAATTGGAATCGCGGCTCCGCACCATGGAAAATAACCCGCTAGCAGCTAGCCAGGCCCCCTTAGCCGGTGCGGACCGCAATAGCTTAGCTTGTGTAGCATCTGTTAGCCGTCCCTTAGCAGCGCCCGAACAGCCGGGTGGATGGGTGACAGTTCGTAGGAAAAACAGTCCTAAACTCAAGCCTGCTGTCCCGGCTCACCACAAACCGCTTCATGTTTCTAATCGTTTTTCCCCGCTCAGCGACACACCCGCTGAGAAACCAACTCTGATCATTGGCAGCTCCATAGTCAGAAACGTGAAGCTAGCGACACCAGCGACCATAGTTAAATGCCTCCCAGGGGCCAGAGCGGGCGACATAGAAGCAAATTTGAAACTGCTGGCTAAAGATAATCGTAAATATAGTAAGATTGTTATTCACGTCGGCGGTAACGACACCCGGTTACGCCAATCGGAGGTCACCAAAATTAGCGTGGCATCGGTGTGTACTTTCGCCAAAACCATGTCGGACTCCGTAGTTTTCTCTGGACCCTTGCCTGATCTGACCAGCGATGACATGTTTAGCCGCATGTCGTCGTTTCGCCGCTGGTTGTCTATGTGGTGTCCATCAAACGACGTGGGCTTTATTGATAATTGGAGCTCTTTTTGGGGAAAACCTGATCTGATTAGGAGAGACGGCATCCATCCCACTTTGGCTGGTGCAGCTCTCATTTCTAGGAATATGGCTGATTTTATTAGTACTCCTAAAGCATGACAACCCAGAGTTAAGACCAGGATGCAGAGCTGTAGTCTTATACACCTCTCTGCAGTTTCCTCACAGCTGTCACCCTCCAGTAATTCAGTTAATTCAGTTAATTTTATTGAGACTGTGTCTGTCCCCCGACCACCAAAATTCAATAAATTAATCAAATCAAAAATATACAAAAGAAATAGTAACCACAAAAATTTAATAAAAATTAATACCTCTATTTCAACAGAACACAGAGACAGGAAAATTAAATGTGGTCTGTTAAATATTAGATCTCTCTTGTCTAAATCTCTGCTAGTAAATGAGTTGATAACTGATCACCAGATTGATTTGTTCTGTTTGACTGAAACCTGGTTGCAGCAGGAAGAATTTGTTAGCCTAAACGAATCAACTCCCCCTAGTCATATTAACTGTCATATTCCTCGAATCACAGGCCGAGGAGGAGGAGTAGCAGCAATCTACCATTCTAGTTTAAAATTGAACCAGAGGCCTAAACCTGATTACAGCTCATTTGAAAATCTCACTCTTAGTCTCTCTCATCCAAATTTGAAAGCTCAGAAACCAGTTTTATTTGTTGTTATATATCGTCCTCCTGCTCCTTATTCTGAGTTTTTATCTCAATTCTCAGACTTTTTATCCGAATTAGTGCTCAGTTCAGACAAAGTTATTATTGTGGGTGACTTTAACATTCATGTTGACGTAGACAGTGACAGCCTTACAACAGCTTTTAATTCATTATTAGACTCAATTGGGTTTTCTCAACATGTAAATAAACCAACTCATAGTTTTAATCACACTCTTGACCTTGTCCTGACTTATGGCTTAGAAATTGAAGAGTTAACAGTATTTCCCCAGAACCCTCTTCTTTCTGACCATTTTATGATAACATTTCAATTTAAAGTAAAGGATTGTTTAGCAGCTGAGAACAAATATCATTACAGTAGGTGTTTGTCTGACAATTCAGTATCTAAATTTAAGGAAATAATACCCTCACTGTTTACTTCAGCAACATTTACTGATAAATCAGAAGGCAAATATTATTATTTTACCCCCACAGAAGTGGATTATTATGTTAATAATGCTTCAGCCTCACTGCGTACAACTCTTGATAGTGTTGCACCTGTAAAAAAGAAAGTTATATCTCAGAGAAGACTTGCTCCTTGGTATAATTCCCAGCTGCGGACTTTAAAGCAGGCATCCCGAAAGCTGGAAAGAAAGTGGTATTCCACTAATTCAGAGGTAGTGTATGTGGCTTGGAAAAATAGTCTAGTAATCTATAAAAAAGCTCTTCATAATGCCAGGACAACTTATTATTCATCTTTAATAGATGAGAACAAGAACAACCCTAGGTTTCTCTTTAGCACTGTAGCCAGGCTGACAAAGAGTCAGAGCTCTGTTGAACCTTGTATTCCTTTAGTTTTAACCAGTAACGACTTCATGAGCTTCTTTACGCATAAAATAGTTCTGATTAGAGATAAAATTAATCTGGCCCTTCCTACAAATGTCACAGATGCTTTTGAATTGGCTGTTAGACCTGATGAATCTTTAGAATTCTTCACTCCTATATGTCTCTCTGAACTAATTTCAACAGTTTCTACATCCAAACCATCAACATGTCTTTTAGATCCTATCCCAACTAGACTCTTCAAGGAGATTTTACCTTTAATTAATTCTTCAATGTTAGATCTGATTAATCTCTCTCTAGTAACAGGCTATGTACCACAGGCTTTTAAGGTTGCTGTCATCAAACCTTTGCTTAAAAAGCCCACTTTAGATCCAGATGTGTTAGCTAACTATAGACCGATATCCAACCTACCATTTCTCTCTAAAATTCTGGAAAGAACAGTTGCAAATCAATTGTGTGAACACCTACAAAGGAATAATTTGTTTGAAATGTTTCAGTCAGGCTTCAGAGTGCATCATAGCACAGAAACAGCTCTAGTGAAAGTTACTAATGACCTTCTCATAGCATCAGATAATGGACTAGTCTCTATACTTGTTTTGTTAGATCTTAGTGCAGCGTTTGACACAATCGACCACAAAATTTTATTACAGCGTCTAGAATATTCAATTGGCATTAAAGGGACAGCACTGGATTGGTTTAAATCCTACTTATCAGATAGGTTCCAGTTTGTGCATGTCAACAATAACTCTTCTGAGCAGACTAAAGTTAATCACGGAGTTCCTCAGGGTTCTGTCTTAGGACCGATACTTTTCACATTATACATGCTTCCTTTAGGCAATATTATTAGGAAGCATTGTATTAACTTCCATTGTTATGCAGATGACACACAATTGTATTTATCTATGAAGCCAGATGAAACTGATCAGTTAGCTAGACTGCAAGATTGTCTTAAGGACATTAAAACCTGGATGACTTTTAACTTCCTACTGCTAAATTCAGACAAAACTGAAGTCATTGTATTTGGCCCCAAACATCTTAGAAACTCGCTTTCAAAGCAAATAGTTACTCTGGATGGCATCACATTGGCCTCCAGTACTACTGTGAGGAATCTTGGAGTTATTTTTGACCAGGACATGTCCTTTAACTCACACATAAAGCAAGTCTGTAGGACTTCCTTTTTTCACCTGCGTAATATTGTAAAAATCAGGAACATTCTGTCTCAGAGTGATGCAGAAAAATTAGTTCATGCTTTTGTTACTTCCAGGCTTGACTATTGCAATTCCTTATTATCGGGTTGTCCAAATAGCTCTCTCAAACATCGACAGTTGATCCAAAACGCTGCTGCGAGAGTACTGACAGGAGTTAGCAAAAGAGATCATAGAGGTTCGGCTTGTGTCTTCATTGTACAGCTGACCCCCTCTTGGACGTCCCTTCGTTCTGCCCCTAGTCATGCTGCTATAGGCCTAGGCTGCTGGGGGACTTTTCTTGACGCACTGAGCCCTTCTCTATCTACCTTTACATTTAATATGTATACCGTTATTGCAGTACATTCACTCTGTTTCCCCCTGTGCTATTTCTCCGAGTGTCCCTGGTCCCAGAGCTGGATGCTTCAGATCTGCGGTCGATGTTCCACCAGCTGGTCCAGTCTCCACCATGTCCACTGTGGGATGCTGCTACTGACCTTCCACCAGCCCTCTGCTTCCAATTCCCTTTTTCCACGAGTCAACTCTGCATCGCCTTCAATATACTGTTATGCTAACTTACATACTGTTTGAATTTTACTGCTAGCTATATAAGGAGTATGTTTAATGTCAGAGCCGTACATCATAAGAGTAAACTATGAGTCAGTTTTCAATGTTAGCTTATACTTTGTCTGTGTCACATATCCTGTCATGCATGTATTCAAATGTGTGTTGTGTTTTCCTTGCTTTCTCACCCCTCCCTCTTCTCCCATCCCTCCCCCTTGCCCTCTTCTGTCCTTCTCAACCCGCCCGGCCAGCAGGCAGATGGGTCCCCCCTATTTGAGCCGGGTTCTGCTCGAGGTTTCTTCCCTGTTAAAAGGGTGTTTTTCCTTGCCACTGTCGCCTTTGGGCTTGCTCTGGGGGTCAGGCATATGGGTTCTGTAAAGCGTCTTGAGACGATTTGACTGTAATTGACGCTATATAAATAAAATTGAATTGAATTGAATTGAATTGAATACTGAGGCTGTTCTTTTTCCTCAGTCTCTGAACATAACTGCCAAAGTTTACAGTTGAACAAGAACTACCTTCTCCAAGACTGAGGACAGAAAAAGTAACTTCAAAATCAGCCTAAAGATTGAGAGAACAGAACTGAGAATCAGATTTTTCTCTTTGATATGAGTCTGAACCACAAAGTGTTTAAAAGCAGCTGGAACACTGAAGAAAGAGAAGAAAATATCACCACAACGACACAATCAGATAGAATTCAGTACAGATCAATAAGGTAATATCAGAAAATATCTACAATAATTGTAAATGTCATCAAAACAAAAATCAATTCACAGAAACGGATTTATTTTGCAGTGGAGAAAATAAGTTTTTTTTAAATTGCAGCACAAAATTGAGTCACTGTTTTACATTAAATATTAAAGCGGAAATCAGCAGAAATGTGTATGTAAATATTGTAGAGATACTAAAATGTATAACTGAAGTGATTTACTTTTTAAATCTATCAAATAAGGCTGTAACTGGCTGGACGTTACTTTCTATCATCATCTGACTCTGGTTCTACGTCTACGTTGGGTTTTGTTCTGTTCTGAGGATGTGGCTGCAGATTCTGGACTCTACAGGAATTTCTCTCCTTTCTCTACTTGAACCATTAACTCTGCTTTTTCTTTCATGTCCATCAGAGACTCAACTCGTTTCTTCCAGCCTGGTTTGCCCTCAGATTTCTCTCCTTCAATCAGCAGGTCAATGTAGTCTGGATTGTAGAGAGGATTGAGCTTCAGTGAAATCTCTTTCAGTCTGTTCAGACATTTGGAGGATTTCTGAATCAGTTTCACCTCCTCAGTCTGCAGACGATCATATTCAGCCTTCAGGCCATCAATCACTTCCTGAACTATCTTCTTCTGTGCTTTGGCTTTCAGATGCTTGTAAGATTTCTCATTTCTGTTCATCTCTGCTTCATGATCTTTGAGATGTTTTATTGTCTCTTTTATTTCTTCCATCTTGGCTAACCCAAGTTTAATCTGCTCCTGTAAACTTTCAACTGAATCCTCCAGCTGTCGTCTCTCTTTGAGGACCTCCTTTGTCAGTTTCAAGCTTTTAGATTTGATGACATTCAGAGCAGCAAAGAAGTTTTCCATGCTGTTTGTTCCCATGTTCCAAAACATCTTATCAAAGCTTACACCTGTGTTGTTGGTCACAGATGATTTGTTGTCTACAAACAACGCTGAATTATTGAATTTGAAGTGAACTGGCAGCCCGTCATCTGTTTTAGGACATGGGACACCTGAAGCTTTGATGGCCTCTAGAACTGGAGGCTGCTGGCAGTCTGCAAATGTCACCAGAATCTGGATGTTTTCTGCCACATCTTTGCCAAACATTGAGAGAACTGAATCAAACACATGTTTCTGTGTTGGTGTGAGTCGTGCTAAAGTATCCTCAACTACAAAACACAAAGCATCAATTTGACCAACACCATCGTCAGCAGAGAAGAGATTACATAGCTGCTCTGTGATCAGTTTGTCTCTTTTTATTCCTCTTGTATCTCCAAATCCTGGAGTGTGAATGATGGTCAGTGAGTGATTTATTTGAAATCCCTCCTGGTGGTTGATTTTGTACACGGTGACTTCAGACGTCTGGCTGTGACTTTGTGATCTCCACTGATCCTCATGGACTAACTTAAAGCGATATGAGTCCTCCCATTGGACACCCAGGATGTAGTTGATCATTCCGTTGATCAGAGTCGACTTTCCTGATCCAGTTCCTCCACAAACAATTATTGTACGATTCTCCCTCCTGCTTTCTCTTCCAAAGGTAAACTTCCTGCAGCCGTCTGTGCCAACTTCTTCTTCTTCTGGTTTCAGTTTGTAAACTGAGGGTGAATCAGAGTTCATCCTTATGCATTTATGTTTCAGATATTGTGGAACAGACCTTGTTGTAGAGACATTAACAGTGATGCTTTCTTTGCTTTTTCCATCCACACCACAGTCACATCTGACCCTGACTGCATATCCTGTCTCTGACTGAAGCCCTGAAATGATCGCCTCTTCAGCCGTTGTCTTCATTTGTTTCCACTGCAGATCTTCTTCTTTCTCCTTATTGTCTGTTTGTGTGAACTCCAAGATGTAGCTCAATATCTGGACGTCCTGTCCGAGCTCAGCAGGTTTCTTCCAGCTGACTGAGATCTCACATGAGTTTGCTTCAACGTGAGGTTCTCCAGGAGGGCTGCAGGGTAAGGTTTTAATGGAGTCACTGACTACATTGGCCGGCCCGACGCCTGCTGAGGTCACTGCTCTGCATCTGAACATGTACTCTGTGTTTGGACTCAGATCGCTCACTGTGACTTCTCCAGCTTTCAGCACTTTCTTTTGCTTCCATTCCTCCTCTCCTCTGACACAGAACTCCACAAAGTAGGAGGTGATGTTCTCTGCTCCAAATCTGGGAGGAGAAACCTTCAGATTCACACTGTTGTGGTTTATGTCTGCTGCTGTCACAGTTTCAGGCTTTGAAGGCGGCTCAAAGTTCTCACTGACAGAGAAACCGTCTTCATAAAGGTAGATGCTTGAACCTTTCTGTGTCTCATTTGTTAAACCCACCATCAGGAACTTTGTGTTCTTGTTCTCCATGTTGGCTTCTGCAAAATCACTGAAGAGTTTTGCTTTTTTCCTCATTTCATCTGTTGTTTCTTTGGAACGGTACCATTGTTCTTTCTCTATATTGTGAGTCCTTGGATCTTGAACTTCTTCTGGTTTGATTGTTCCTTTTAAGTAGTTTGATAAAGCTGAGAGGTATGGTTCATCACTTCCCAGTGAGGTGAAGACAAAACACACAGCATGCTCTGCACTCAGACTTTCCTTGAATAGATCAGTTTGAGATTGGATGATCTTGGTGTTTTTCATCATGTTGGTAAAAGACATTAAGGTATAGATTTCTCTCCCTTTACAGTCCATCCACTCGTTCAGGTTTTTGCTGTTGAAAGGTGAAGAATGTCTCTTCTTCAGGATCTCTGCCAGCTCAGCCTCTTCTTCTCCTCCTCCTCGGATTGATGGAAGTTTCTTTGCTAAGGTTCGTTGAAATTCCAGCTTGTTCTCAGAGCACATCTCTTTAAAACCTTTAATCTTTTCTCCAATCTGTGGGAAATGCTGTGCAGTGGTGGATCTCAGAGCATCATTGGACCTCATTTCCAGCTCACTGAACTCCTCCAGGACTCTCTGTGCTTCTTGAACTAATCTTATGCTTATCTGACGGACCAGTTTGGCAGCAGAAGAATCTAAACTAGTCAGTGGCAACAACCAGACCTTCATTGGTACAGCCTTTTCTCCGTTGGCTCCCAGTAATGTTGGCAGACTTTGGTAGACTTCTACTGCTTCCTGAAAGGATGTAGGAGTTTTCTGAAGGCAAAAGTCTCCAATGAATCTGCAGGAGAATTTATCAAGATTGTTTTTGTCCTTGTCTTCCATTTTCAGGGAACCATCACCATCTTTAGAAAGGCAGGGGATTTTTTTGATCATCACTTTCATGTTTCCCTGAATGTCTTGATGGTTTTCTTTTTCAGACACCTCACGGTCAAACACAAAGAAGGCTTGTGCCCCATAAAGAATGGCTGTGACCACATGTGTTGCTAAACCTTTATCAAAAACATACTGGTGCTTCATATTGCCTCTTCCAAGATGATCCATGGACAGCTCCTGCATCTTTGTGGTTGCCTCGTACTTCAGTGTTACTCTGGCCTGATTTCTAGAAGACTTACTGTCATTGAGGTAATTGGCAGATCCAGAAACTTCAACCAGTCCACCCAAGAAACTTGCCTTCAGTGATGCGTTAACATTTAGTGCTGAAGATTTGTCCTCAATTGATTCAGATGCAACTATTTCGAAATCATTAAATGACTGTGGTCTCTCTGCAATATGTTTCTTCAGATCATCACGGTCCCACAGAGTTATTCCTGTAAAAGATAAGGAGACAAAATAAAGTTCAGGTGTCTTTACATCAAAAACACACAATGTGCTCGTACAAAGGACATTTGGTGGAGTCCCTTTTAAATGTCTGCTTCCTGTTTCCAGTTTCAGAATCTCAAATGTAAAATCAAACTTTTCGGGGCAGAAATTCAAGTGGATGATGTTACATGTGATGTCAGCCACTCTAACTGAAGGAAAATTCAGGATTTTCAAAAAATTCAGAAAACTTAACTGTGTAAAAACTGTAAAAGATATCAACATACAGATTTAGACAAATAACATTCAATGCCTTGTGACCCTTTTAAACTTGAGTGAAATTTCTGCTGTAAAATCTGATAAAACTACAAAGTTCCACAGATGGCTGGGTTTAGGTAGTGTCTCTCCGACTTCCCATTCATTTCAATGGGGATGTCTAACACAGTTGCTTTAAAATTTCATATAAACCGTTTGAGGAATCACTAACAAAAGTCATAGCACACCATTCCTGATTGATCCACACATTTTGATATATTTATGTGCTTCAATGCAAAAGCTTTACCGTATGACTTAATACACTGAAGCACATTTAACCAATGAAGACGGACGGGTATGTTTCTGTGTTTTCATGTTACGGCCAGGCGGAGTGTGAACCCAAAAAGCAGACACAGACAGGCAGGCAGGTACTGATTAGTTTAGTTTAGTTTAGTTTATTTAGAAGGACAATGTGCAGTAACATTAAAAAGATGCCTGCACCAGATTTAGCACAGAGCTAATTTCCATCTGCAGTCCTTTGCACAATAAAAATACATAACACTGACAGATAAAAATATTGCAGTCACACAGATGGGATACAATATAAAATACAATACAAATATTGCATTAAATACACAGAAAATTCATAAAAAATACACAGAAAATTCATAAAAAACAAAAATACACAGAAAATGCAGAATAGTCAAAGTGTAAGATAATGATGTGAAACAGCTTTACTATTACTGTCTGCTCCATATTTTAGTGAGTGCAAAACTGATGCTCTAAAAGCCAATTTTTGACCTCATGTGAGACGTTTAGAAAATCATCGTTATTCTTTAGATTGTCAGGGAGCTTATTCCATTCATTAGTAGCTTTAACAGAAAAGGCTGACCTTGAATAGGCAGACTTTCTATTAGGAACACTGCAGTCTCCCCGTGATACAGAACGCAAGGCTGTAGTTGTTTTTTGAGAGCGAAGTTGTACATATGTTCTTAAAGGTGGTGGGGCAGCATTATGTATAGTTTTATGTACCAAGCGGATGTCTGAGTATCTGATCAGATTGTCGAAACTAAGTAAATTATATTTTTCGAGTATTTTACAGTGATGGTATCTCAAAGATTTTTTATCAAGGATTTTCAAGGCCTGATTATGTAGCGATCTAAGCGGTTTTAAAGCAGTTTGACTAGCTTGAGACCATGACAACATACAGTACAGAATATGCGAAATGATCATTGCATTGAAATAAGATTTTGCCGCTTCTAATGATAAAGAACTTCTGATGTAACAGAAGTTGAAAATGCTATATTTCAGTTTATGACATAAATTTTTAATATGGTTTTTAAAATTAAGAGTAGGGTCCAGATACATACCTAGACATCTTACTTCATCAACATTTTGGATTATCAAACTATTCACGTGAATATTAGGCAGAAAGCTTTTGATTTTTTTGTTAGAGAAATACATCTCATCTTTTCTCTGTGTTCAAAGTAAGGCAGGACTTGTTAAGCCAATCTGCTGCTTTGTTCATAGCAGCAGATAGCTTAACAGCAACAAAATTTGCATCGGGACCGTGAGTAAATAAAACTGTGTCATCAGCGTACATCATGATCTCAACATCATCACAAATAGAAGCAAGGTCATTAATGTACAAACTGAAGAGCAATGGCCCCAAAATAGAGCCTTGAGGTACGCCTGTTGTACATGGTCTGAGTGGTGAGAATTTATCATCTATTTTTACGGGTTGAAAGCGGTCAGCGAGATAAGATCGAAACCAACTAATAGTACTAAATTGAAGGTTTGTAGTTTTTTTTAGCAGCACTAGATGATTAACGGTATCAAATGCTTTACGCAAATCTAGAAACACAGCCCCAACTACACCCCCTTTATCTAGACTGGATTTAATAACCTCAAGAAGATAAACAAGCTGTATCAGTTGAGTGTTTGGACCGGAAACCAAATTGCATGGGATTCAGCATGTTAGTAATATCAAGATGCTCAATCAACTGTTCCGCAACAATTTTCTCAACAACTTTAGAAACAGCAGGTAGTATACTAATAGGTCTGTAATTCCTAATATCTTTTCTGTTTCCTGATTTTAAAATGGGAGTTACAATTGCTGTTTTTAATGCAGAAGGGAAGACGCATTCTCTAAATGATTTGTTTATTATGTATGTTATTGGACCTGCGAAAACATCTTTATATTTCTTTAATAAAAGCGGGTCAAATCCCCATGAATCCTTAGTTTTTGAGTTTAATAATGCAGAGATAATATTAAGAACTTTTCCTTCATTTACATGTGTCAAATCCATTATTTCCAACAAGGGGGATTGTTGTCCTTCAGTGGGACCCTTGGCCATAGCCCCAGTGGAGGTTACAGATATTGGAGACAGTACAACGTTTAGAGGTGTGCTTAGTTCCAAGATCGAGGTCAAAAAATAGTCCTTGAACATGTTTGCAACAGTTAAGCTGTCTTTCACAGTGGCTTGTGTATAAGGTATGGATGTTCCAGAGTTACAGGACTTTATATCAAGTTCAATTAGTCCATTTTCAGTCCGTTCCCTTCCAGATAAAGTGTCAATACATTTCCAAATCATTTTAGTATTCCCCTTGGCTTGTTTTATTATGTCTAAAAAAAGTCTGCTTTTGCTTTTCTAAGCTGTCCTATGACTTTGTTTCTAAGGGTTTTGAAAATCAGCTGGTCAGTCCTCAACCTGGACTTCAGATACTTTTTTAAGGCAGCATCTCTGTCCTTCATTAAAGACCATAATTTCTCATTAAGCCATGGTAAAGTTTTTTGCTTCTGAATCTTCGCTGCTGTGTTTTTGTAAATTTAGAGAGGATTTGGGAAATAGCATTTTTAAGGGCACTACAGGCCTGGTCACATTGCTGCCCAGAAACTAGATCATTTTGAACGGTTGTTTTTATCTCGGCATATAAAAGCTCCATGTCACGTTTAAGAATAGAAGATATATGGGTCTTTTTCTATTCTGATTTCTGTAGCGGGCTTTAGATAGTTTCCTAGACACCAATGTTAAATTATGGTCCGATAAACCAGTTATGAGGTTATAGGTTTTATTAATACGGTCTGACTTATTAGTGAAGATCAAGTCTAGTAGGGTTTTTGTAGAGCTGGTTATTCTAGTTGGATTTTTTACCATTTGGGTTAGATTAAATTGTTTGACAAGAAGCCTTAGCTTATTGGAGTTTTTTTCTTCAACCAATCGAGGTTGAAATCACCCATTAAGATGGTCTCCTTATTGTCACAAACTTTAAGTACCTCTTTTAGTGAATCAAAAAATTCGTTATTCTTTTCATTTAGTGCCCTATATAAGATTACAACATTAAAAGACATTTCTGGAGATAGACAAATTGTGGCTCCTACACATTCCAGGTTATTTTGAGGTAGTTCTAACTGCTTGCATTGAAATTTCTTATTAATATATAACAGCACACCACCCCCTTTTTTACGTGGTCTGTCTTTTCTAAAAATATTGTAATTCTGCATAGTATAAACACCAACTGGGGTTTTCTTTTTCAACCAAGTCTCAGAGAGCCCTAGATAATCCAAGTTAGAGTTGAGCAGTAGTTTTTCCAGTTGTTCAGTTTTAGATCTAAGGCTTCTAATGTTAATGTGTCCACCAAGAATCCCTTTTGGTTTAGCTTCTGGTTCCCAAAGAATTTTAGCATGGTTTACAGTTTTGAATAATTTCGTTTGGGATTGTCTATGACATACCTTAGCTGATACAGGTGTTAGGGCTGAAAATTTTATTGGACCTGATATTGAATCCATGAGCCCCGCTTGAAGTGGCGCAGGTGTTAGACTGCGCCCAGTCGCCAAAGGCAGTGGCTCTGCTCCTGGCCCGCAGCAATTTCCCGATGATGGTAACAATGGGGTTGCTGTGGCTTCTATCCATGGACTATGTTGGACCACTGATCCACAGGCGAGGGTTATATCATTCCTGATGCTCTCCAACCCAGAGCGCGTCTTTTGGCGGAGGGAAGTAAGGCAGACACGGTGCAGCACAGGAGAACAAGCCGTACAATCCGCTCCCAGTGTCAGAGGAGTCGGGGCCGCCGACCACTGCGTCCACGCCGATCACCGGTGCCTCGACGACACTCGGCAAGGAGATGGAAGAAACACCGAGATGAGATTGGCCAGCCGTGCAAATCGGTGTAGATAATGTGCGTACCTGTAGGTTTTCTGCGGTGCTCCCATTGCCAGTGGTTGTAGAGAAGTTGTTTCTAAGCCGGGGTCCATGATATTCAAAAACTTTAGTAGGTCCGGGGCATTGGTGGATGTCTCCGGACAACAAAAGGCAGATACTAATTATTAGTGCAAAACTTTGTTTTGGTTTTAGAGCGGTATTTGTCTGTTTCGTTGTTCCTCCGTGTAGAAGAGTTGAATGAATGTAGTTGCCAAGACATATTTTCCGTATCCAACCTGCTTGATCGATTTGATTGCCTGCAGGTTTCCAGACAGACATTTAAAGTTGTCGCCGTATATATTGTATAAATCCTTCAAGATTTGTTCCGTGTCAGTGAAGCTAAAATTGCTTGTAAGCATTACGCAAATCAAGAGAGCTGCAGCTACTCCCTGCACACCGGGCACCGCCATCTTGGAATGATCAAGGGATTTAATGTATAAAATAAACAGGGAGCTCTCCATATGGGAGGAACAGGAAAAGAATTTACCTGGGAATTAAATTGAAAGTCAGGGCGATGAACCAAGTGGCCATGATGGGGGAGAATAAAACTAAGCAAGGGGGTGACTCACATCAGCAGTCCAGGGTGTCGGGAGATGAGGCAGTGACAGAGCTGATGTGAACCGGTGGCGGGGACAGCGGGGTGTTGGAGCCCAGAGCACACGGGAAAGTCCAGATTGGGGGAAGACTGGAGCAGACCGGGGGAATCCAGAATGGGGAAGGCAGTGGTGGCAGAACAGATCAGACGGATGTATCCAGCTTGGTGAACTGCAGGCAATGACCCAGCGGTGAGCTGTCAGGAGAGTCTGGCTTTGATGCAGCTGATCCGACATGGACCTTCCGTAGGCTGGACTGGAAACCGGCGGTGGCAGAACCCCTCCGGGGGCTGGACCAGTGGTCAGGCTGGGAGGGGGCGGTGGCGGAACCCCTCCGGGGGCCGGACTGGGAGCCGGGAGCTGATCCGATGGGAACCCCTCCGGGGGCCGGGCTGGTGGCCAGACTGGGAGCCAGCGGCGGCGCGACCCCTCCGGGGGCAGAACTGGATCCGGAGCCAGGGACTCCTCCGGGGGCAGAACTGGAGCGGAAGCCGGGGACCCCTCCGAACTGGAGTGGAAGCCGGGGACCCTTCTGAGGGCCGGACTGGGAACCGGCAGCTGATCCGATGAGACTCCTCTGGGGGCCGGACTGGAAACCGGCAGATGGACCGATGAGGACTCTCTGGGGGCCAGACTCGGACTGACAGATGATCCGATGGGGACCCTAGGCCGTAGGCCGGACTGGGAACCGGTGGCGGTGGGACCCATCCGGGGGCAGAACTGGATCCGGAGCCGGGGACCCCTCTGGGGGCGGAGTTGGAACCGAGGGCCCCTCTGGGGGCGGAGCTGGGGCCGAGGGCCCTTCTGGGGGCGGAGCTGGGGCCGAGGGCCCTTCTGGGGGCAGAGCTGGAGCCGAGGACAGGACTGAATTTGGGACTGGGGACCTCTTGGGGGGCAGGACAGAGGACAGGACTGGACCCGGGACTGGAGACCCCTCGGGGGGCAGGACTGAGGACAGGACTGGACACATGACTGGGACCCTCTCAGGGAGCCGGACTGGGGACTGAACTAGACCCAGGACTGGGGACAGAACTGGACTAGGAATTGGGGACCCCTCAGGGGACAGGACAGGGGACTGAACTGGAAGACAGGGAACCCCTTGAGGGACAGGACTAGATTCGGGACAGGGGACCCTTCGGGAGACCGGACCCGAGTTGGGGATTCTTTGGGGGAAGAGACTGGGGACTGAACAAAACCAAGACCTGCGGACCTTTCCCCCTTTGGGGGACAGGACTAGATTCGGGGCTGGGGAAAGGACTGAATGTGGAACAGGGAACCCCTTGGGGGGCAGAACTGGGAATTTCTCGGGGGACAGGACTGGACATGGGACTGAGGAGACCACCTCTGCAGGAAGGCCAATTGGGGAGATTGCTGCAGGGGCGCCACTTGGTGTTGCGGTGGCGTGACTCCTTTTCGGGACTGGTGGGGAGGCACTAAGCCTCTT
Source organism: Acanthochromis polyacanthus (assembly GCF_021347895.1). Lineage (NCBI taxonomy): Eukaryota > Metazoa > Chordata > Actinopteri > Pomacentridae > Acanthochromis > Acanthochromis polyacanthus. The sequence continues at coordinate 5,804,200 of NC_067121.1, forward strand.
CAGCCTTGAGGAGGCGCTACGCCTCTTCAAGTCTGCCGAGGAGGAGCTATGCTCCCTCAAGGCTGTCGAGGAGGCGCTACGCCCCTTCAAGGGTTCAGGGGAGACGTTACACCTCTTTAGGGCATGGGGGGAGGCGCTACGCCTCCTTAAAGCTGCCGAGGAGGAGTTATACCACCTCAAGGCTGCTGAGAAGGCGCTACGCCACTTCAAAGATTCAGGGGAGGCGTTATGCCTCTTCAGGGCCCAGGGGAAGGCGCTATGCCTCCTCAAGGCTGCCGAGGAGGAGCTAGACCCCCTCAAGGTTGCCAAGGAGGCTCTACACCTTCTCAAGGCTGCCGAGGAGGCGCCACACCCCTTCAAGGGCTCAGGGGAGGCCTCAAGCCTCCTCAAGGCTGCCGAGGGGTCGTTAGGCCCCTTCAAGGCTGCCGAGGAGGCTCTACATCTCATCAAGGACTCGGGGGAGGCGTTTTGCCTCATCAAGGACTCAGGGGAGGCGTTTGCCTCATCAAGGACTCGGGGGAGGCATTTCGCCTCCTCAAGGGTGCCGAGGGGGCGTTATGCCCCCTCAAGGCGCTGCACTGATTGCAGGTGGAGAGCAGCTGTTGCTCCTTCACAGCCACTCTTGATTATCAGAGCACAGAGCAAGAGAGGGAGGGGCCATGACATTTCATGTTGCCTGCTGTGATTCATTTTAACCTAAACCCAGCTGCTGTTTACATCTAGCTTCTCTCCTGCTATCTCTACTCCAATAAGCTGCATTTTAATACAGCTGAATTCACCATAAAGCTGTTTTTATTTACATATTGTTTTACATATTGTTTCTGTTGTCAGACAATGAAATGAGTATAAAATAGTGACTGAAACTCATTCAGACGACATGATAACCAGCATTACTTCAGTTCTAAGCTACTGCTCTGTCGGTAAAATACAGATTTTTTTCTTAAATTGCATTGTTGTCTGACAAACTGTGCCAATAAATAGATATAAAACAACAGCTGAGCTGAGGATTTGGTGATATTTCCACGTAAAATATCATTCAGAGAGTCTCCTTTCTGAAGTTGGACGGAACAGCAGCTCAGCTGCACTTAAAGCTACAGACACTGAAACAGCCCTTTTAGAACATTGAACATTTTTGCGTTTGTGGAGAAATCAGTGCTCTTGTGATGTATTTTTGGATGAAAAATTGAGAGACACATGAAGCTGGTGTGAGAGAAGAGGATGCAGAGGGACAGGGTTAGATGGAGGCAGATGATTCACTGTGGCGACTCCTGAAGGGAAAAAACTTAAAGAAAAGAGGAAGATTCTGGAGACATGAGACTTGCATTATTTTGTTGAAAAGGTTTTAGCCAAAGGTCAGGTATTGGTATTGAGGAACATGAAATAGAGAATATTTAGTTTGTTTTTTTTATCTGATTTTCAGCATCACAGCCAGTCGTGAAAATTTACATCTGCACAGTTTAGATCAGAATGGAAGCAGAGATGAAGATGGGTGTGGTCCAACCAGTGACTGTAGAAGTACTCCAATAATATGGTAACCACTCAGTTGGGGTGGGAATCGATGGCCGCCTGACGATTCGATAACAATTACGATTCAGGGGCTGCGATTTGATTATAAATCGTTTATTGAAGCATCTTTAATTTATGTATATTGTACATTTTCTCCTCTAACCTTCAATTGTTCTTGGTCTTCTTCCTTTCCCAGACCCATTCTCAGTGTCAGTAAACTGACCTGACATCAGTTTATGATTAAATATTCTTCAGCAAACCTCTGAACAGGAGAGTGAATGATTTCTGTAACACTCTTCACACTAAAGGCTGAATTCTCACCAACATCCAGAATATTGTGTCAGGAAAAAACCATGTTGCTGCTCAGGAACAAATAAAAGTTCTTGACTTCCATTCTGAGCTCCTCTCTACGTACTCTACCTCCATACCTCCTCATTTCTCACAACAACTACTTCGAACTGTTCTGTGGTTGAGGCTGGATGGTAAAGGAGGTCATGCATTTGCAGTTTCAGCCCAAAGGTTTGGAACGACCTTCCTCCCTCAATCGAATGTTCCTCCTCCATTGACATTTATAGGAGAAATCTTAAGGGGTAGATTCTGTCAGTAGCTTTTGGTTGCTCCTAATAGTTTCTATTTAACATTATGCTTAATCTTTGAACTAATTGTATTAATTGTTGTCCTGCTTTACCTTGTTTGTAGTATTTTATTTTACTAAAGTACGTTATGAATCTTTATTCTGTTTTGATTTTTTGCTGCCTGACTGTTAACATATTTAGCACTTCAACATATTTAGTCAAATCAGGTTATTTCAAATGTGCAAAATAAATAAATTTGATTTAATGACTTAGATAAATAAAAATGCTGCAGAATGGATCTAAAGAGACTGCAGGTAAAAACATTAATATATGTGACTTTAAATACTGAAAGTTTGTCTGTGATGCATCAGTGATGTTTCCATGTGGATTCTTACCAGGGATCAGTGAGTCTTTACGGCAGTCGTACAGCATCCCGAGACCGAAGGGTCGACCGAGCGCTGCCACCTCCATCGTCCCTCCAGATTCACAGTCCATCACTCAGTCTGAAGTGGAGACAGAAAACAGCTGATTAGTTCACTTCTGAACTCTTCTGCTGTCCAACCTGTCATTTTATTTGGAGGTGGAGCCTCAGCTGAGTTCATGTTTTCAGAGCTGTTTGTTTTTTACACAAAACCTATCGAGGAAAATTTTATGAAACCTGCTGGTAGAAAGGTAGAGCTCATAAAAGATTGGAGCTAATCCAGATCAGTTGATTTAAAATTGTGAGATAGAGCATCAGGTGTGGCAAAAGTCTGCACTATACAAGTTTTCCTTCTAGTTTTTGTGATGATGAGTTCAGCTCATCAGAATATCACCTACTGGTCTGAAGTCTGCTGTTTTGAAGTCTATACTTTGATATTTGGCCGTCGGCATGTTGGTCTTTTGAAAGCAGAAGTAACAAGTGAGAAGTAAATCTAAGTGACCAAACTGAGAACACCATGACAACACAATAACAAGCTGTCAATCACATGGTAGCCCCGCCCCCAAACAAACCCACTTTATTGTCTGTTTTCATCTAAACAGGACCATGATTTAATAAATGAAGACCGTGCTGTAATGAAGGAGACTTAAAACTACAGAGTGAAACCATAAACTTAAAGTGAAATTAATCACCAAGATAACAAGTCAAGTGAGAAGTAAATTCATTTTCTCATAGAATTCTATGCAATCAGATGATGTTTTGCAACCAGAGTCGCCTCCTGCTGGAAGTTAGAAAGAATGCAGATTTTAGGCTTCACTTCGCTTCTGTTTCAGTTTGTTAGCATTTAGTTGCCCTCATTCATTTTAAAATGTATATAAATATAAAAAAAATCCTTTCCTTATGTGTGATGAAGGCTGCTAAGCTCTGAGTGAACACACACTGTTTGGAGAAGAGTTTATTGTAAAGTGAAGGCAGATGGACTGTGATTTAACACCAAACGAATTATAATGCATATCAACCAAAGTAACTGGAATGTTTGGTTATTTTTCTGGAGGTGGTGATATTTTCTGCTGCAGGCTTTTTTACGAGAACTTACTGTTGCTGGAAATAGAGGTCCTCGAACTCCTTTTGTTAAGCAGCAACTTCATAAGATCTCCATCTGCAAAGTAAAACCATAGATAAGAGTCTGGAAGTCAGAATTATGATATGGTCACGCATATGTTGCGCTCTTCACAATTTTCCTGGGTTTCATGATCAGTTTTCACAATATAGTAGTGGTGTCAAACTCATTTTAGTTGATCGGCCACTAAAAGAAAGTATAGCGCAACGGCTCCTTTCCAATTCTTAGGTTCGAAATTCACCAACCACCACTGGTGTGATCGATTAAATCACAGACTGTCCAGATGTTCCACTTCAGAGACTTTATTGACAAAAGTCCACCTGGGTGTACAGAATGTCGTATGTGTGGTCTGAAAATAAAAATATATCACAAAATATATCTCTAAGTACCAACTACTATTTAACAGAAATTTGTTAATTCAAAATGTCACAATGACATTGTAGGGTGATTTAAAAGTGAACTTGATCTGTTGGGAAGCAATGTGGGCCTGCAGATCTGGCTGTAGTGACGAGAAGGCCTCTCTCAGTTCCCGCTCTCCACCCTTGTGCCCTGATCAGAGAGTATCTCCAAGGGTTTGCCTCGGCAGGCCACAAACCTCCTCAGAGCCATCAGGAAGCAGTCTGTGTCAATACTGGTGAAGAGATCTAAATGCACCGCCCTTGTGGTCAGGCATTTAAATATTATGCCCCATCTCTTTTCTGTTCTTCTGCCGATCTTTATGGTGTAGGCACCGAAACAATCGACCCCTGTTGAATAAAAGGACGGCTTATGGAAATGTAGCCTAGCTGGGGGAAGATCTGCCATGCGGGGGATGTGTGGCTTCCCACACTACTTCCTGCATTCAGCACAGTGATACTGATGACGCCGTATGGCCTCTCTTCCTCTTAGGATCCAGTATTTCCTCCTCACTTTAGCAAACACTCGTTCACTATCTGGATGGTGTAGCTGGTCATCGTAATGCCGATTGAGAAGCTGCGTGATTTTGTGCTTGGGGTCGAGGACAATCGGGTGGAGGGTCTCTAAATCGATGTCTGGTGTGTGCCGTAGCCGACCACCAACTCTGATGAGCTGTGCAGTCTTGTCAAATTGTGGAGCCAGAGTTATAAGGTGACTACTGCTTGAGAGAGATTTCTCTGCCCGCATCTGTTCATAATCATAGGGGAAACAGTCCTGCTGCACTCGCTGGAGTAGGATGTTCTCTGCCTCTCTGTAGTCATCAGCAGTGAGTTGGGCATGGGCCGCCCCCTGCAGGGACTGGGTAGTGGCTGCAACCAGTTCATTCTAGGTCTTAGACTGGGCAATTTCAGGAATAGCGGTGAGGGCAGGTGTGACAGCTAGGCCGCAGAAAGTCGATTTCTTCAGTTCCTCACACTTGGCAGTGACGGCTGGCACCTGTTGCAATTATGGCCACTGATCAGAGGTCTTTCGTAGAAAGACTGGACCTTGGAACCAGCGACTTGTGGCTGTAAGCTCTTGAAGGTGCTTGCCTGGAGTGATGTCGTCTGCAGCATTATTTGCAGTCTACAAACCTCCATGAGTCTCTAGCAGTCAGTTCCTGAATTTCTGCAACACGTGTTCCTACGAACACTTTAAATCTGCAAGAATCAGAGTGCAACCAGGTAAGTACAGAGGTTGAATCAGTCCATAGGGTGATCTGCCAGATGGGCAGAGTGAGCTCTTCTTTCAACACTTTCGCCAGCTGTGCTCCGGTTAGGGCTGCACATAGCTCCTGGCATGAAATTGATTGGTGTTTCTTCGGAGCTACGCGAGATCTGGTGGTGAGAAAGGCAGTCTCCACTTCACCTTCAGCACTCTGAGTGTGCAGGTATGCAACAGAGCCATAGGCACGCTCTGAAGCATCACAGAAGACATGTATTTCTCTCTGACTGGTCTCTGAGTCCAGATGTTCGCTGGTGTAGCACCTTGGTAGAATGATGTTCTTAAGAGCAAGGAGCTCGCTCTCTCTGCCAAGTGTGAAGGAGGTCTTCAGGAAGGGAGGGATCATCCCAATCTCTCTTTTGGTCCCACAGTCTCTGAACAACAACCTTGGCTCTGGTGGTATACGGCACAATAAATCCAAGGGGATCATATTGGCTAGCAAGCACCTGGTAAATGGTGCGGAGGGTGACCACTGTGTGCTCAATGGACTGGAGCTTGTAAGACAGTGTGTCTGAAGAACAATGCCAGAGGAGTCCAAGAGCTTGTTCAGAAGTATCTGGTTGACCTTGGATTATCCACAACTCTGCGCTGGTTGATCTGATATCAGGGGGCAGGTGGGAGATAACAGATGGTTTATTACTCGCCCACTGTCTCAGTTCGAAGCCCCTGCTGGCCAGTGTGTGCTTCAGATTATCCACTAGGGCTTTAGCCTACTCTTCAGATGAGAAACTTTGTAGACAGTTGTCCACGTAGAATGACTTCAGCACTGCTTCTCTGACGTCTTCTCCCTCGCTAGTGTGATCGATTGCATGTTTTTGGAGAGCGAATGTGGCACAGGAGAACTGGTGGTGCCGAATGGTAGCACTCTCCATTCATAAATGTCGGGCGGTTCCTCGCGTTTCAGATCTCTCCATAAGAATCTGAGGAGGGACTGGTCCTCAGGAAGCAGTCTGACCTGATGGAACATGCTGCGAATGTCGCTGCTGATAGCCACTGCATGCTCCCTGAATCTCAAAAGCACAGCCAGTAGAGAGGGACCCAGTGTTGGACCAGGGAGCAGGCGTCGGTTCAGGTTCTCACCTTTATACTCAAATGAAAAGTTGAAGACCACCCTGTTCTTCTCATTGTGCGTCACCATATGGTGGGGAATATACCAGCTTGTAGGAGTGTCTTCTTCACCTGGTTTCAACTTCTCAATGTAACCTGCTGTTGCCAGCTTCTGAATTTCGGCCGTGTAAGCAGCTGCTTTCTCTGGGTCTCGAGACAACCTTTTCTCTGTTGCACGGAGCTGAGGGCGAACTGCTTCCTTGGGAGCTTTGAGTGGGGGCATGTTCCGCACACGTAGGAGGGGGGTAGCGTATCTGTGGATGCCCTCTACATCCACTCTGATTGTTCTACTCTCCAGCAGGGCAAGAGCCTCTTGATCTTGACGTGAGCAGGTGCTAATCTTCTCATTGCGCCAGGGCCGAGTGTGCATTTGCCACAGCTTCTCCACATGGCTGTAGAGTTCCGACGGCTGTGACTGGATGGACGTGAATAAGATCTGCTGTTCTGCCCGACAATGCCGCAGAGCCTGTGCTGGGCCTTGGAGAGTCCACCCAAGACGAGTCTTTACTGCAGCAGGGCCTCCAGGGGGTCCCAGGCGTACTGGCTCTACTGGTGTGATCAGGTGTGGGTGATCTGAGCCAATGAGTAGAACTGGGCGGACAAGGTGCAGCGGTTGTAGTGGTAGATCTTTCAGATGTTTATATTTCTTCTGAAGTGCCTCAACTGGATGGGTGTGTTCAGCTAAACCCAGGCGTTTTGAGGTGAAGGCATGTTTGATGGCGTAAACCCGATGTGGTTCAGCAGCAGACAAGATGGTGAAGGAAACCATAGCACCATGTAGGATTTGCAATTCTTATCTAACAGTTCTCAAAGGGAGATTTTCAGGTTCCCCTTGAAGGCCAAGCTGCTGAGCTGCTGCTTGGAGGAGGATTGTGAGCTCCAAACCATTGTCTAGTATGGTGTAGTCATCCATGGTTCTGCTTCCATTCCTCAGCACAACTCTACTGACTTTGAGCAGCACCTTTTGCCCTTCTAAAGGATGGTCGATGTATAGGACCTCCTCTGTAGTGCTGGTAATGGGGATTTTAGTGGCGTCTGATTTCGCTCCAACCTGCTCTCTACCGCCACCAGCCCGTGCATTGATATCATGCAGAGCAAGAAGGTGACGGCTACTACAGCTGTGGTAGCGCATCTTCAGGTTACATTCAGCAGCTCGATGGCCTTGGCCACAACGCCAGCAGCGATGGTTATCTTTAATCCAACTCTGCTTCTGAATCGAGCTGAGCATCTTGAAATTAGTACAGTTATTCAGTGAGTGCTTACTGTTGTCACAGTAGGGGCAGTACTTCTTGTTGAGGTCAGCTGAAGGTGGTGGAGTTGTCTCCTTCTGGGGAGCGGGTGCTGTGCTCATAAAAACAGTTGACGGTCCTGTTGAAGCTTTAAAGGCTTTCTTCTGATCTTTGCTCTTGACTTCCCTCTCTCTCCTTGTGCTGATACTGAACTGGGTGTTGTCTTCCTGTATTTGGAGCTCGTACTCTAGCCAACCAGAAAACTCCAGGAGAGTTGGTATCGGCACGGTGAGGGGGAAACTAGAGTGAAGCTCATGGGGAAGTTTACTTAACAGCCGAGACACATGTGAGCCACACTCTAACTCAACGTTGCCTTTTCTTCCCAGTTGCTCCAACATGCTCACCAAGGAACGCACACGTAGGGCAAACATCCTGAAGGCTTTGGTGTCACCATGAGTGATATTTGGTCCATCCATGAGTTCAGCTATCCGTTATAGGGCTAACTGGTGGGGCTTTCCGTATTGCAGGTTCAGAGCTGCCATGGTGTCAGTAAAAGGACGTGTAGAGTTACTATATGAGTCTGCAATGAGAAGCGCCTCTTCGGTCTTAAGGTGATCAATGAGTATTTGATACCTAAATCTTTCTGAAGCATCACTGGGGAAAAGGTTATCAAGAGCAATCCTCAGACGATTAAAGTCCCATGGATTTGGGCTGCTCATGTCAGGAATTGTGGGCGTTGCGCCCCTATAGAACCGCTCCTGTCCTCACACTGGACTTGGGGTGTGGCGACGGAAGTGACGGTAATGGCGAGTGTCTTGTCTCCTGAATGCAGGGCCTCGATCTGACCTGTAGTGATGCTCCTCACTCTCAGAGGAACTGGGATCGGACGACTCTTGGGATTTCCTAGTGATTGGAGCCCTCCTATGGTTAACAAAGGAGGTGGGTTGCACCTTGAGTGGTGGGGAGAGATGTGCTTTCACTGGGATGGGTTCACATCTCAAAAGGAGCAGATGAACACTCGGTCTCCATTGGGCTGGTGGTCCTGGGCTTAACTAGTTCACTTGATGCCTGCAGTTGCTGAACTAGACCACTTAATTGCTCTACTTGTTCACGTAGCTTGCGGCTGTCAGAGGAGTTTTGACGGCTGATTTGGTCCAGCTTGAGCTGATTATGCTCACTCTGATAACAAAGTGTCGCATTCTGCACCTTTACCTCCTCCAACTCTGTGAGCAGGGCTTCTCCATCTGAGCCTAGTCTCTGCTGGTCAGTCCACCGGCGGGATTCTGTCTTAGAGGACCACCGATCCTTCAATATCCACTGGGTCAAGGGGATATCATCCTGGCTGATGGGTGATAACGAGCGCTCGCCTCCAGTTGCTCCTTCCTCTGTCCTCCTCATAGTACTGAACAGGGTGAGCTGAGAGAGGTAGAGGATTACTCCTTTGGAAGCCGGTGAGGTTGTAGCCTTGCAAGTGTGCGGGAAGGGATGGCTGCCTCCTGACGCACACTGGGCTTGTCCTCTGGTACTTCAGGCATCCTTATCAGTGGCGAGATGGCGATCCGGCTCGAAGGACCATAAAAGAAAGTATAGCGCAACGGCTCCTTTCCAATTCTTAGGTTCGAAATTCACCAACCACCGCTGGTGTGATCGATTAAATCACAGACTGTCCAGGTGTTCCACTTCAGAGACTTTACTGACAAAATTCCATCTGGGTGTACAGAATGCCGTATGTGTGGTCTGAAAATAAAAATATAACACAATATAAGAATATATCTCTATGTACCAACTACTATTTAACAGAGATTTGTTAATTCAAAATGTCACATTGACCTTGTAGGGTGATTTATTGCTATACCACAAATGGCCACTAGATGGTGCCATGAGACCGTACAATACGTCCCTTCACAAAATTCCCTTAGGGGGATATATACAAAGGCAGTATCTTTCATGCAGGAAATACCAATAACTATATGCAATTAGTAGAGGTTAGCACTCTACAGCACATGTGCAACACACACACATATCTCTGCAGTGACAATAGCCATAGCATATAAACTTCTTCTACAACAGCATACGTGGTAATAAACATTAACTACTACTACAATAAAAACAGGCACATGCAACCGCAACACTGCATTCCGTAGCGCCACTTAACGACGCTCAATTAACATGATGCCGCAGATTAAATATGAAATGCACAAACATAATTCAGCGGATATCCTTCACACTATGTATATCTTACTTAAACAAACTTACGTTCTTTCAAATGACGCACACAACGGCATGTACTAACAAGTTGAACACCGTCCTCTCAACTGCACCAGGGCTGGAGCATACCAACTTAGACGGGGTGAAATGTACCACTCCAAATGGAAGGGTGCAACAGTCAAGAAATGTTCGCCTTTGTTACAGCCACATTCAGCTCAATCTGATCTCCAGTGATCAGTAAAATCACAGCGTAATAACCTATAAATTACAACAACAACTAATTATTGCCCTTTGTTTTGGTGCAAAAAAGTGCATTTTAAAAATGTTCACCTTTAATGAATTTTCTTTTTACAAAACATTATGAACAACCTGAAATTTCTTAAGAAAAATCAATTCAGTTTTAACAACATGCAGCCTCAGTTGATCATTTCCACATCAACACCTACAGATCACAGAATGTCTACAAAGGAACGCAACATTTAGTCATCTGGAACTTGTGACCGGCTGATTAGCCGTCATACCGTACAGCTGCGGGGAGGAACTATTTGGCTTAGCCGTTGCAGCCAGGGGAGTTAAATTGAGTGACGGACATGGCTCCAATACACTCCTGGGCTGAATCCCAAACCGCCCCCTACACACTACCCCTCCGTTTGCGCGTTCCCGCGGAGGGTCCTCCATATTAAGGGCCGTCCCAAACCGCGTAGTGCGGAGGGAGAGTGGACTGTTCAGCCCTTAAATAGCGAGTCTGCATCGATGCTCACTCTGGACAACTTTTTCAGGAAGTGCAACGTCGAAATGGAGGAGGAAACAACATATCGATGTAAGTTCCACATGCGTCCTTTATTTCTCCCACGCCTTTATCACACTGACAGAACATCACAAAAAGAGTGGTGTAAAAAGATAAATCAAAAGAAACAAATCTTCTTCTCTGCTGACGTTTGATTTAGTTGTGCACCCCCTGACACCTTAAAATTTGAACACAACTGACAGAATTAATTTATTCATTCATTTGTTGGATTTGAAATGCCAGATAATAGGATTGGAAAAAATGTGAGTGAAAAAAAAGTGGGATGCTTTCGTCTTCTGGAAGCAGCAGCGATCCTTGTTAGTTGCAACCTGTGCCACAGCGCTACAGCCATGCACAGTAGGCATCTTTGTGTTACCATGGCGATGACGTCTTCCGTTCTCCGGTGAGGCGACAGGGCATCCCATTCCTGACGATAGTATTTACACACGTGGACAAAATTGTTGGTACCCCTCAGTTAAAGAAGGAAAAACCCACAATTCTCACTGAAATCACTTGAAACTCACAAAAGTAACAATAAATAAAAATTTATTGAAAATTAAATAATCAAAAACAGCCATTACTTTTGAATTGTTGATTAACATAATTATTTAAAAAAACAAACTAATGAAACAGGCCTGGACAAAAATGATGGTACCTCTATAAAAGATTGAAAACTATTTGACCAGAGTGACATGATTAACTCAGGTGTGTCATTTCATTGACATCACAGGTGTTTCCAAACTCATAATCAGTCAGTCTGCCTATTTAAAGGGAGACAAGTAGTCACCCTGCTGTTTGGTGAAAAGGTGTGTACCACACTGAACATGGACAACAGAAAGCGAAGGAGAGAATTGTCCCAGGACATCCGAAAAAAAATTATAGACAAACATCTTAAAGGTAAAGGCTATAAGACCATCTCTAAACAGCTTGAAGTTCCTGTGACAACAGTGGCTCATATTATTCAGAAGTTCAAGACCCACGGGACAGTAGCCAACCTCCCTGGACGTGGCCGCAAGAGGAAAATTGATGACAAATTGAAGAGACGGATCGTTGGAATTGTATCCAAAGAGCCCAGAGCAACCTCCAAAGAAATTAAAGGTGAACTCCAAGGCCAAGGTACATCAGTGTCAGATCGCACCATTCGTCGTTGTTTGAGCCAAAGTGGACTTCATGGGAGACGACCAAGGAGGACACCACTGCTGAAAAAAACTCAGAAAAAAGCCAGACTGGAATTTGCAAAAATGCATGTTGACAAGCCACAAAGCTTCTGGGAGAATGTCCTTTGGACAGATGAGACCAAACTGGAGCTTTTTGGTAAGGCACATCAACTCTATGTTCATAGACTCAAAAACCAAGCATACGAAGAAAAGAACACTGTCCCTCCGGTGAAACATGGAGGAGGCTCAGTAATGTTTTGGGGCTGCTTTGCTGCATCTGGCACAGGGTGTCTTGAAAGTGTGCAAGGTACGATGAAATCTGAAGACTATCAAGGCATTCTGGAGAGAAATGTGCTGCCTAGTGTCAGAAAGCTTGGTCTCAGTCGCAGGTCATGGGTCTTCCAACAGGACAACGATCCAAAACACACAGCCAAAAACACCCAAGAATGGCTGAGAGAAAAGCGTTGGACTATTCTAAAGTGGCCTTCTATGAGCCCAGATCTGAATCCCATTGAACATATGTGGAAGGAGCTGAAACATGCCATTTGGAGAAGACACCCATCAAACCTGAGACAACTGGAGCTGTTTGCTCATGAGGAGTGGGCCAAAATACCTGTTGACAGCTGCAGAACGCTCACTGACAAATACAGAAATCGTTTAATTGCAGTGATTGCCTCAAAAGGTTGTGCAACAAAATATTAAGTTATGGGTACCATCATTTTTGTCCAGCCCTATTTCATTAGTTTGTTTTTTTAAATAATTATGTTAATCAACAATTCAAAAGTGATGGCTGATTTTGATTATTTAATTTTCAATAAATTTTTATTTATTGTTACTTTTGTGAGTTTCAAGTGATTTCAGTGAGAATTGTGGGTTTTTCCTTCTTTAACTGAGGGGTACCAACAATTTTGTCCACGTGTGTATACCCTCCCCCTTCAATAATAGGTGCCCTCTGTTTCCTTGTTTTATTGGGGTGTATCTTGTTTGGGTTGCCCTTTGTTTTCTGTTCCTTTGTTTAGTTTTGCCTCAGTTTGTCTGGCTTTAGTTTCGTTTTCTCAGAGTGTGTTTTGTTTCCTTTTAGGTTGCCATGGCTGTGCTCTTTGACTCAGTTAGACCGGTTTCTCCCTTCCATAACTTTACAGGGCTCATGTGACCTCAAGTTTTAATAACTTCTGATATTAACATTAGTGTGTCTTTAGGTTGCCGTGGCAGTGTCTTCTGGCTCACTAGCTAGGTTTCTTTACTACATAGCTTCACAGGGCTTGTGTGGTTTCTAATTTTAATGAGTGTTTATATAAATATTTGTTTTGAATATATTTTTGTATAAATAAAATTTATATTTTTCTGTACAGTTGCCTCTGTATTCATTTGTGCACTTACCTGTGTTTCTAGTAGGGGAACCCTTTGTTGAGAGGCAGTATTAATAACATTCTTAGGGTGAAAGTCCCTAGGTGGCGTTGTCGGTTCAGTGTGTTAAAAGCCAGAAGGCCCTCACCAGTCCTAACTTGGTTGCGACCAAAGTCAGATAAAACCCAAGAAAAACGAGCACAAAAATGAGACAACTAAAATTAAACGAAGTCACAAAGCGACAACAAAATAGACAAATGCCAAAAATGATAAAATTCTACAAAAGACACAAACTAGACCAAAAATGACAGGTCCGGGATACAAAAACAACACAAGTGAGACAAAATGAAACGCAAAATGAGAAACAGAACAACAAAAACATAAATGACAAAACTCAGACAAAAAACAAAAACTAGACAAAATATTAGAAAAATGAGACAAAGGAACAAAAGAACAATGAGCAATATAGTAATTTACTTCATGTCTGGAAATTACTTAAATTTTTTTTTTTTTTTTTAAATTTACAGTTTGCCTTCTCTGGAATTTTCACTCTTTTACAAAGTCATGCTGTGGGCCGGATTGGACCGTCTGCAGGGTCCGGTTTTGGCCCGTGGGCCACGTTTGACAAGTAAAACTTGATTTCATGCCAACCGATAAACTTCCTGTTCTTACCTGACAAACAAGTTTAAGGCTTTAGTCAGTCTTTAGTTGAAAGGCAGAAAATTAAAGTATTTTCATTTTTTTTATTGAACTGAAGAACATTATTTAATTTATTTAAACTGTGTCCTGGGTTGTTTCCCTGTGAACTGTCACACATATGAATAAAAAAAAAAAAACATTAAATCATTGTTCTAAAGATTTTTAAACCATCTGCTGAGCTGCACATCTCTGAATTTTGATTAAACTTTTTGTTGCGTCATAAAAAACCAGCAAGGACACACTTTATTTGTTAGGACCTAGATAGAAATGCAGAAACAGCTTAAAGTCTATTTTATTGGTACAGTTACCAGAAAATGTTTTTCTGTGCAGATTGAGGAATCAGAAGATTCTGGAAACAGCTTTCAAACAGCTGTAAAAGCTTTGAAATCACTGTCTGGGTTTCAAAACTTGTCAAAGAATTATTTCTTTTAAAATCAGATGAGCTCCGTTACCTGAAGAAAAATAGTGTCCAGACTTTAACTGAATCCCAGAATTTAAGTCGATAACAGAGATTCTTTAGAAAGCAGTGATGAATAAATTGTAATAAACAGTGATTTTACACGTTAGCATGTTCACTGTGAAAACTCAAAGCTGTCACACTTTTGTTTTTCATAGTTAAACTATAAAGATCAGTTAATATGTATATTTAACTAAAGGTCTCACATTGTCAAATCAGAAGATAGCAGAAGGAATCATCACTCAGTTTAATTTAAATGAGACAGAACAGATTATTTTCAGACTTGCTGTATAATTGTGCTGTCAGACGAAGATGTTTTCTGCCATAAAAACAAACATCCGTAAATCTGTCTGGAAATCAGGAAAAACAACAAATCACCCCAGAACCTGCTAGAAAATCATCACATTTTAGATTGTTTTCCGTATCACAGTAATCCAGAGACAGTTTTCTCCACATCCATGATGACATTACAAACAGGAGCTGCTAACAGATCATTTAGAAACTTTTAAACTGGAGGATTTGACAAAATGTGAATAAATACAGGAAAAAAGTTGAGTATCAAACTGCAGCACACCACAAGCTAAAAAACATTTCTGATGTCCTGATTCCATCTGAGGATCAGAGTTTGTAGAAACTTACCTGGAAGAAAACAAACCAAGAAGAGTCCTTCCAGTAGAAAGATGACGGATCCTCTGAAGCTGCTCTGTGGTTGCTGCCCTTTAGATTCTGTCTGAGAGAAAATGCAGAATCACTGACAGGAGGAAGAAAACAGGAAGTCCTCAGGTGTGGGCTGTACAGTCACGCTTTGAAAATGCAGGTGGAAACCAGACAGGACAGACTACAGGAATTACAGTGAATGTTTGAGGACAAACAAGGTCTAATTAACCCTTTGGTAAAATGAAGTTTAGTCTTGATGGTAGTTTGTCCTGGTTTGGTTCATGTTTCTGCCGTTCATGTGACATCTGAGGCTGTCGCATGAACGGCAGAAAGTCATGTTTTGAATATGCAGGTCATCAAACCAGACAGACCACATTCTGCAGGAATGACAGTAAGTAATGATAAAATCTTATTAAACTGACTAGCATGATTCAGAACCAGGGATCTTCTTGCTGCAAGGTGAAAGCGCTAACCATTACGCCGCTGTGCAGCCCCGAATTGAAATAATTTGAAGATTTTTAAATCAATCTAACACTGCTGACACAGAACAGGACAACTGCATATTAATACAACCATTAACAGACAAAGAAATTTTACAAAAATGGAAGAAAATGTTTCCTCTGCACCTTTAAAAGATGAAAATAAAATAAAAAAATTGACATGTGGTGAGATTAGAAGGGATCTTGGTACTTAATCAGACCAACTATGGGTCTAGCACCCAGGAAATCTAGCTCTGGTGAGTTTCCAGTCACTAGGCCAACACAAGTTCCATTACACAGGAGGGGCGAGACATGTCCGATTCAACAATGTTTATTAACAAATTATCAAAAAAAGAAAATAATCCACACCAGTTAACGTACACCAGCTAAAAGAAAGAATGGGCAACAAGGAATTAAAACCTGGGCAGAGGCTTACCCTGCGGCAGGACAACCAAAAGGGGAGAAGAATCCTCAAAGTAATCACCCGTGACACTGCAAATCATACACACACAAAATCAAACAAAAGAAGGGGACCGTGAAGAAAATACCACCACCAGGGAATAACTGCTGCAGTAAGACACAGCACCTGTAACAGAAGACAAAAAAAGATTAATAAAACATGCCCAAACTAACCATAACTGGTGTTGAGAAAAGGAAACAGAAAAATGAATTAAATCCAAAACATAAAACAAAATACACTCACAAAAGCAAACAACAAAAAACAAACAATTAAACCAACTGATACAAGAAAACACACCAAAAGAGAGAATTAAAGCAATATCTAAATCATCAGTAAAAAACCCAAATCATTATAACAATTGCAGGAGCCCGGGTCACCAGGCATCAGTCCCCCAAAGTCCAAACAGGGGTGACACGGCCTCTGAACAAACCAGGCCCAGGCTGCACACAGCAGTGCTGGGCCCACAGGAGACTCCGCCCTAAGTTGAGAGCAAATTTTAAAAAAAAAAGCAATACCAAAAACAAGAAAACCGAAGCAACCAAAACAGCAGCACGAGTCCACGTGGTGATGACTGGACGCTGGACAGCTAAAAAGAAAAGAAAAAAAACTATAATTAAATAGATGGACCTAAAAATCAGCCAATTTAAAGGGCCAGGATTCATATACCCGGTGAGCCGAGGATATAAACCCTGGAAATACAGCCCATCCACGTCTTGGCCACACACCTGGAGCCGACCAACAATCCCAAACACACTGCAGGGCTCCAGCTGATCGTCTCCCCCAGGCCAGCAGTCAGCCACACTACAAGGAGTGGTGATTTTAATCAGTGAAAGTAAATACATGCAACAAAAAAGGACCAGAGCACTCACATTGTCGATGGCGCGCCTTGACAACAATTTACAGCAGCTGGACACAAAGAATGTGGCTACAACCAGAACACCGCCATGCCAAACCACAGCCACCACAACAGCAACCAGAGTGGAAGACAGTGAACTTCACTGCTGTGCACCTGAATATAAACAGCGCATGGTACCGCCCAGCAATTAAGGTACCCACCCTGCTGGCACAGTGCCTCACAGTGGCCAGGAGGAAAACATCCTCCTGTCACACACGTTTTACACAGAGAATCAGATAAAAGTGGTTTACACTCGTCACAAATAGAACTGATCAGCATTTCTAACATGGAAAGAGGAAAAAGACGACGCCGACTGCTGAGTGGAATGTCTCTGTGGTTTCTCTCTATTTGATCTGAAAAATTATTTTTTAGAAATTTATGGAGCAACAACAGAGACAGTATAGATTATCAACGAATGAAAGAATTAAAAAAATGGAATTTATTACTGGAAAAAAAGAATTTGTTTATCAAATAAAAGAATTTGTCACTGAAAATAAAATTACAATTTTCAGAGTTTTTCCCTTCATGTCTGCTTTCAGAAACAAATTGTGGTAAAGTGAGTTTGAGTTGTGTCTGTTTGTTGGAATTTTCTTTTTTATTAGTATTTTCATTTGTAGTTGATTAATTTGTTCTTAGATCTGAAATGCTCTAATTAATGTTTTCATTTTTTCACTAATTTCACTTTCTAATATTTTGTTGTTAATGTTATCTAAGTTTTTATTTGTGTCCTTATGTCTTTTATTTTCTCACAGATTTTTGTAATTTCAACAGTATTTTACTGTCAAATCAGCAGTTGGATAAAATGTTTATACAACATCTTCCTGTAAACAGCAAAGCACAGAGGACTGTAGAGCTGAATATTTGTAATGATTTCTTTGTAGAGTCGGTCAGAACAGACAAAGTTCTGATTCTTACACAGCTTTAAGACAGCAGAACAGAGTTAAATAATCTTTGGTCTAAAATAAGAACAAACAAAAACCAAACATCATAAATCCACATAACCAAGTATAATTAACTTAAATGACTTTTTCCTAAACCATCACATTGCCAGTACATTTAAAATATAGTTAACAAACAGATACACCACTTAGCATACAAATAAAATGAAGCATAAATTGTGATTTTTACAACCAAAGGAAATAAAAATGCAATAAAAAAGGTAAAACCACCCCCAGACCTCCCCATAAACATTATGTTATAAATGAAGGACTCAAAAAAAAAAACAGGGCCAGAGGAAACATTATGGTAAATAAATGCAGCGAGGAAGAATGAAGCATATAAGGCAGCTAGAATAAAAAGTACTAACAAAGAGAACATTAAAATTAGTTTTAAAAGCAGCAGTCAGTTTTCTTTTTAAAAACAGAAATATAACATGAATAAACTTGTAGCAGCTGATTTTAACTGATTTTAACTGCCGTACAACAACCTGCTCCACTAGACTACATTTCTACATTGCAGCTAGGCTAGCATTAGCATTAAAGAGCTACATGCTAAGTGAGTTAGCATAGCGGACAGGTGGCCACCAGTCTGCTTCCAAGAACATAAACATGAAAATCACCAGCAGTGCAGAGAAACTAAATATATTTACAAAACTTAACTATGAATTTGAGGTATTTATTTTCATTTTCTGTTATTCTCCTTCCACTCCTCCAAATCTCAGAGGAAAATATTGTCTCACTGCTGTAAATCCATATATGGTCACTGTGACACACAGAAATGTGTGATCACATTTTTTGTAATGTATATTGGTTATAATGTGTTGAATTGAATGTAAAAATCTGTGGATGGGATTATTTTTTATTTGAATGTTTGTATAAAGCTTGTCTAGGTGTAGTTCCTAGATTACTCCACAAGGGGGCTCAATCTTCTACAGAGATGGCTTAGAGTGTTTAGCAGCCTCGTCTTCAGGGAAGAAGAACAGCATCCACTGTCCGTCTCATTCTTTCTCCTGGTTTTCACAGGTTAGTTATCATCATAAAGTGCAAATTATGTTGAAACAACTTACACGATCTGTTACGCCTCAAATATTGTCGTAAGGACGCTATTTTTGATGCCAGTGTATGCATTTTTTGTATGCTAATGTCCGTTTGGCCTAGCAAGGATTAGCCTCGCAGGCTAAGTTCAGCTAGGAGTAGCAGTAATGGTGCTGCTATTGTTGTTTTCGAGCTTTTTTTTTTTTTTTTTTTTTTGCTTTTGCTAAATTTGTGGGGCTCCTTTGACATTCCTTTAAAATATGTAACATTCTGAATCTGTTTTTGTGTGTAAAAAGGGTTTGTGTTCAACTTTTCCAGACTTGCCAGTGCTTTTATGGAATTATGGGATTCTCATTACTTGTGTTAGTGGCACATTTTGCCGATTTTATTTGTACTGTTGCATAATAGATATTGCATTGTGTACACTGTGAAGAGACATGGAAGTATGGTGAACAAAGGGAAAAAAGAGTTAACAATAGATGCATTTTAAGTATGATGTTTGGATTACATTTCTATGTATTAGAAATAAACAGACAAGGAGAAGCCAGGGAAGAAGAACAGCATCCATTGTCCGTCTCAGTCCTTCTCCTGGTTTTTTCATAGGACAATAGGGTATATGCCCGAGCTAGACTGACGTACTTCCGCTAGATTCTCAAACAGCGTAACCACTTCCGGTCACTCGTGTAGCTGCAGAGTAGCTATGGCGTTCTTCACACGCTCGCTCCAGGATCTGCCCATAATAACGATTAACGACGTAAATCATTTTATTCAAGCATCGACAAGAGCCGCATTGAGTAAAAAAAGCAAGGGACACCAACTTTACGTTACAAGCTACATTCACAAGTACAAAGGTAAGACCTGAAACTGTGTTGTTTTTTGAAATGGTAAATGGTTGTATTTATATAGCGCTTTTATCCAAAGCGCTTTACATGATGATATGTCACATTTACCCATTCACACACACATTCATACACTGATGGCGGGAGCTGCCATGCAAGGCGCTAACCACAACCCATCAGGAGCAATTAGGGGTTCGGTGTCTTGCTCAGGGACATCTCGACATGAGCTTGACGGGCCGAGGATCGAACCAGCAACCTTCCAGTTACAAGACGGCCACTCTACCCACTGAGCCATGCCACCCCTGGGCTTTAACATTAGCTAGCATATGTCGGAGATAACACGTTTTGGTTAAAATGATTTACATTGCAAGCTTTTATACTATATATGTACATATTCATAATAATGACATTCCAAGTAACGTTACAAGGATCGTCACTACTGTAATGTTGTAGCTACTGCAGGCTTAACATATTGAGACTAGCTGGAGGATATATTATTTACCTTGTGAAAAAACAAATGTCTTGGTCTGAGTGGGCAAAGCGATGGATGCCAAACCGCTGCCTCAATGTCATCCTCTCCATCTCTTCCCTCAAGAGCTTGATCTATTTTCCTCCAGAGCAAGATCAACCACTACAGGATCTGGGAGAGAGGCGTAGTCATGGTGACCGGCAGAGTTTACGCTCGCTGCTGCCTCCTCCGGTGCATCCTCGGGCTCCGAGTCCACTGCCGCTACCGCCGGTCGCTCTGTTCTCTGCCAAACCCCCGGTCTTTGTGGGGGTAAGAAAAAAGAGTTCCATTCAAACAGCGAGGGCACAACTCCTTTGTTCAAGAGCCTCCGCCCTGCTGTGTCACGGAAATCATCCGGAGTAAAATGCCGGCTGCAAACCCGGGTACGGTCAGTGATCGTGAAGTTGTCCCAGTGAATAGCAGCTTTCCACTTTCTTCTCGTCTCGGGATCAGCAGGCAAAGAGTGAAAACTGAGAACAGAATTGTATCGACTGGATGCCTGACACAATGGAACAGAACAATGCTCCGCTGATGTACTATTTACCACTCGCTGCAGTTTGATTTTTTCGCACTTCGCCATTTTAAACGAGTGACCGGAAGTGGTTACGCTGTTTGAGAATCTAGTGGAAGTACGTCAGTCTAGCTCGGGCATATACCCTATTTAATCTGAAAACACTCTTTCTGCAGCTTCGGAGCTTCACCAAGATGGCGGAGTGAGCACACGCATGTGTGGGAGCTGAGCACCAATTAAGGCATAACTAAGTGATTCATAGCTTATATTACAAACTACTCGGGGTAACCTAGAGCAATGGTGAGTACAACGTGCTGAACTGGCAAACAACCTTATTCTGTGGGGAACTGTTACCATAATACGTGGAGGGGAGACTTTTGCTAACTTCTTCAATAAGCCAAAACGCAACAACAACGTATGGATGCGCCATTAGCAAAAGAAAACCCGCTTATGCACAACCTGCACGACTATTGCATGGCAGATGTACCTGCGATTTCTATTGTGGACGACGAATTCCCTCCGCTTCCTATTACACCGTCCTCTACACCTTCCAAACCTCCTGCGTCGAAGAAATTGAAGACACACCGATCTCTGAATATGAATGAAGGGGACTTGGTGAAAAAGATATCTGACATCTTTAACGCTAGACTGGACAGCCTGGAAAAAAACATGGAGAAGCTCATTTCTGATAATACTCTGAAAATCGAGGGTCTGAAAAAAACAGTTGACTTCGCTTGTGCTGAGATTCGGGAGATAAAAGGAAAGGTGACACAAGTTGATGCTGGAGCTACTGAGACGGAGAAGAAAATGTCTGTTATGGACCAACGAGTCTCTGATCTGGAGAACTACTCACGACGCTGGAATTTGCGCCTGTTTGGAGTGCCTGAAAATAAGGAGCAAGACGTCCGTACCGAGGTGTTAGGCATCTGCTCGGCGATCCTGCCGGAGTACAAAACTCTCAGACGCGATTGATACAGTGCATCGGCTCGGTCAACCACGGAAAGATATCACCAAGCCACGAGGAATCATCACGCAGTTTGCCACCTGCTTCTACCGTGACAAAGTCTGGAAGGCTGCAAAGAAGTCAGCATATCTACAGTCCAAGAACCTGCGTTTTGCTGAGGATTTGTCTCCAGCCAGCAGGGAGAGACGAAGGCAACTGTGGCCTCTGGTGGCCAAAGCACGTGAACAAGGGAAAACTGCCTACTACATCGGAGGGCGAGCCTTTGCTGAAGGAACTGAACTGATTCCAACTACTTGAAGGTGATAACTACATGGCTGTTTGCAAGGCTTATGCCGAGGAATGTTAGGACATGATGCTTATGGTTCATTGTTTTGCAGGCTGATTGTTCAAGTTGAAAGTTACACCCTATCACACTGTAGGAATGAACAAGGACAACTTTACTCAGGAGTTCTTTTATATTTATTGCCTTATAATTAATGTGATGTGAAGATAAGCCTGAAAACCTAGGTGCCTTTCTTTGTTTACAGCTTATATGTTTCACTGAATACAGAACCTAAGATGGGTCAGCTCCTGATAAGGAAGTTAATTCTCTTAAAGTTTATCCTATCTCTATACACATTTTGTTATCTCAATTCTTGTTATTAATGTGTTTTTATCCGTTGTTACCTTTAATGCCAGGGGGGTGCGAAATAATATTAAGCACAAGGCGTTGTTTCTGTTTGCTAAGAAGCACAAAACTGATTTCTGTTTTATCCAAGAGTCACATTCAGTTCCTGATGATGGTAAATTCTGGAGGTCCCAATGGGGTAATGAGCTGTGGTTGGCTCATGGATCTGAACACTCTGCCGGTGTTGCCATTCTAAAGCATAACTTTTCAGGATCCTTGTTGTTAACTATTTGTGACCCGTCAGGCCATTTTATCTTCCAAGTGATAGACATTGAAAACATCATAATTGCAATTGTTAATATCTACGGCTATAACTCACATAATGACAATAATCTCCTGTTGGAAACTTTAGAAAATCATATTCAAACTGCTTCTAATAACTTTCCTATCTCAGGTATTGTAATAGGGTGTGATTTTAACATGATACTTGACCATAATCTGGACTGTTGGCCTCCACGTAACTCAGCTGCGGTCAATGAAAATCTGAAAGTCTTTATGCAGAAATTTAATTTAATTGATGTTTGGAGACACCAACATTGTAACTCCAGTGTCTATACATGGAGTAATAGAACTGCTACTAGGAAATCACGGCTTGATTTTTGGTTAGTTTCTAGTAACTTGAATACTGATAAAACATTAGTTAATATTATTACAACGCCACTAACTGATCATAATGCAGTCGCCATGTCTATTCCTTTACATTCTGCTTCCACAAAGATAAATAGGAATGCTTATTGGAAGCTTAACAGTTCTCTTTTAAAACATGAGGCAGTTAAATCAGGCATAAAGAGGATAATAGCTCAATTCTGGAATAAGGCAAATGCTGATGATGTTTACGGAAGCAATTGGGAACTTATGAAATTTAAAACTGCTCAATATTTGAGAAACTATGGCAGTACCTCCAAAAACCAAAGACTAGAAGAAGAGAAAGTAATTTCTAATATAATTTCATTATCTCAGAAAAACCCTGCTGATATGTCACAAAAGGAGCGCTCTGATCTGATCTCAGAACAAACTAAACTTAATGAAATCTATTTACAAAAGGCTAAAGGTGCCTTTATAAGATCAAGAAAGAGGTGGATAGAAGCAGGAGAACAAAATTCAGCCTATTTTTTTAGCCTAGAAAAACATCATGGAAAGATTAATTTAATCCAGCAACTCAACATTAATGGTGATCTAACTGATGATCCTAGAAGAATTGCTGACTTTTGCTCCAGCTTTTACAGGGATCTTTACAAGACCAACTACTGTCATCAGTCAGCAACTTCATTCTTTAGTTCTTTGAGTAACGTCACTAAAATTACTGAGGATGACAAAGTTATGTGTGACGGAACTGTAACTGTACAGGAAGTCACTTATGCAATAGAACACCTCAAAACAAAGAAGTCTCCTGGAGTTGATGGTCTTTCCGCTGAATTCTATCAAACATTTATTGAAGATTTATCTCCCTTCTTACTTAAAGTAATTGTAGAAAGTGTGGAACGAGGAACTTTACCCCCTACATTAACACAAGGCCTGATTACACGAATTCCAAAGTCTAAAAAAGACCACCTACTTATTGATAATTGGCGACCCATTTCACTACTAAACAGTGATTATAAGGTATTTGCATCTGTACTTGCTAAACGGCTTAAGAATGTCTTAGACACAGTAATTGATGAGACCCAATCGGGATTTATGAGAAGAAGATATATCTCCAGTAATATTCACCTTGTTTTAGACTTAATAGACTACTCTTCTCTGTGCTCTGATGACAGTTTTATCTTTTTCTTAGACTTTTACAAGGCGTTTGATACCGTAGAACATAATTTTATCTTTCAAACAATTAAACATTTTGGATTTGGTGATTTCTTTTGTAAAGCAGTTAAAACTATGTATTCAAGAGGCAACAGTTCCATTAAACTAAAAAATGGGACTTCCCCAAGGTTTGATTTACAGCGGGGCATACGCCAGGGCTGTCCTGCTTCCCCTTACTTATTCATCCTTTGTACTCAACTACTTGCTACTCATATAAAAAATAGCTTGTTAAAAGGTGTCTTTATTGCAGAAAGAGAAATTGTAATAAGTCAACTGGCTGATGACACCACACTCTTCTTAAAAAATGCCTCCCAGGTCCCCATTGCTATCCATACAATAGATTTATTCTCTGCAGCATCTGGGCTTTGTTTAAATCTCAAGAAATGTGAGTTATTTCCTCTCAAAGACTACGATGAGTCTACAATTTACAATATTCCTATTAGAAACAAACTCACCTACCTTGGAATTACTATTGTTAAAAATCAGACAGATAGATGTCACGAAAATTTTAATGTGATCATAGACAAGACCAGGAAAAAACTGAACCAGTGGCTTCAAAGAGATCTGTCTTTGAAAGGTAGAGTTCTCCTAACCAAGGCAGAAGGGCTGTCTCGACTTACTTACGCAGCTACCCCTCTTGCTGTTGAAAAACAGGTATGCAGTGCCATTGACAAATTGTTGTTTAATTTTATATGGAAGAATAAGACGCATTATGTTAAAAAATCTGTTATTATGAACACTTATGACTCTGGCGGCCTAAACTTTCTTGATTTCACTACTCTTAACAATACCTTTAAAGTTAACTGGATTAAGCAGTTTCTTCATAATCCTACATCCACTTGGAACTTTATACCCAAATATATTTTTTCTGCCATTGGAGGCCTTGAATTTGTTTTATTGTGTGATTATAAAATAGATAAACTTCCCCTAGCTCTGTCGAACTTTCACCGGCAGATGTTGTTGGCATGGTCCTTAATCTATAAGCACAACTTCTCTCCTCACAGATGCTTCATTTGGAAGAATCAGTTTATCAAATACAAAAACAAATCTTTATTTCTCAACTCCTGGTTCAATAATAATATAGTTTTGCTTACTCAGCTTCTCAGTGATAATGGAAATTTGCTTAACTACACAGAATTTCTTCAAACACTTGGTATTCCTGTTACCCCCAAGGATTTTGCAATTGTCATGGATGCCATTCCTTCCGGTATCCTGACTCTGTTAAGAGGTGCTGGAAAACCAGTCTGTCCTTCATTAGACCCCACATTAACACCAGTTGGACATTTGTGTTTTTCGACCACAACTAAGAAAAAAATTGTCTCATCAGATCTTTATTTCAAACTGATATTACGACTTCCACATGTGTTGTTCAGTACTGGTCCAACATTTTCAATGGGTTGAACTGGGTCCATATATGGAATCTTCCATACAAATATTTAATTGCAAATAAAGTTAGAGAAATATCTTACAAAATAATTCATAAATACTATCCTACCAAATGCTACTTGTTGAGGTTTGGGAGAGATGTGTGTGTGGACTGTTCTTTATGTGGTTGTGAGCCTGAAACTTTGATGCACCTGTTTTGGGACTGTCATTACACTGCCACCTTTTGGAAAGAGGTACTGCATTATATTACTCTGAAAATTGACAAAGACTTTCTTCTGAAATGGGACAATGTGCTCTTTGGTGTTCATGATGTTAGAAGTAAAAAACAAAAAGAACTGTATGTCATAAATCTAATAATTATTTTGGGTAAATATCATATCCACAAAGCCAAGTTTAGCCATTCGAACCCATGTTTTTTTGGATTTCAAAAGGAAACAGAAAAGTACTTGGAAAGTATATGTGACTCTAAGAATAAGAAAGCTATGAAGACCTATCATTTGTGCTCTTTATTTCCTGTGTTTATTTAGCAGCCTTCCCCCCTGGCTGTTGTGTTGTCTGTATGTTTGGACATTGTAATAACTGCTGTTGTTATTCTTTGTAATAAATAATTATGACAAAATAAAATTTAATCTGAAAACAGGCTTCATCTGCGGGGCCTGTTACATCATAAAACTGCACGTGAACAAACTGACCAATGAGAGGAGAGAATTCAAATTCAAACTTTTAACGTTTATCTGGAGTAAACGGACAGAGAAGAAGAAAAAGAAGAACTAAAGGTCAGTTTATTATTTCTGTTATTTCATGTAAAACTGGGACATTTTTTACATTTTTTTTGCTGTAGTTTAGTTTGTTAAAAAGTTAACCTGCTAATAACTTAGTTAACTGAGTCACCGAATAGTTAGTATCTGGTTCTGGTAGTTTGAGAACAGTGAAGTTAACTGGAAATTAACTAGACCGAAGTTAACTTGAAATGTTTTTTTAGTTTTTTAAATTAGTTTTTTCATATTTTCTCTGAACATTTAGTATTTACAGTCAGTCAGTAACTCAGGAAGAGTTTTCAGTAAATTTACTTTAACAGCAAACCTTCGTGAGTCAGACTGAACTCTGAGTTTTTAAACAGAATTCTCATATTTTCATGTTTAGTTTTTCCACTCTGTGGTCTGGATCTAGTCTTCAGTAACAGTGGAGGAGTTTTGGAGTTTTTCTGGTGGAAAAAAAATTCTGGTGATTTTTAAACCCACAAGGAAATTATCCGAAGTAAACTGTTAGTACGACAGACCGAAGCTCAGCTATTAGACGCCACCGGGACTTTATCATAGGAGTAAATCTGCCGTTAACGGATTAATTTAGATCATATTTAATATTTTTCATCTTCTAGTTTGCGGCAACTGTGGCGTCATTTGTGTGCAAACGGAGTAATTTCTGTGCAAACTGTCCAGCTTTCAGCACCGTGTCTAAGGGTGTGGTGTCATAAAGAGATGGAGCAGTTATCATTTAGTCACTGCTTTATTTGAGCTGTTCTTTACATTATAACCAGTCCAGCTGTTTGTTCCTGCTGAAATATCTGAAATAGACCTGTTCTATGTGTTTAATGTGGTTTTATAGCCCCAACATTGAAACTGAAATGACTGATTTCATTCCTGAGGTCACATTTTATTAATAATAACCTATGATATGTTTGTTAAAGACATTATTTCTTTATTTTCTACAGAAAGGCATCAGTAAATCATAATAATTGCAGTCTGAAAAGGATATTTGACACATAATAGTGTCAACATAGGAAAACATACCGTAGTATTGTCTAAAATCATCTTCAGTTTCAGGCCTGATTTGACTAAAAACTGTGACGACATTAAAGTTTCATGAAAAACAGACTTTTGCTACAACAGAAACAGAATTTTAAACGGTGCTCATTAAAAACGGGTTTTATTCTGCGTTAATCAGTCATTTAATGGTTCCTTTAGTATCTGTTGTTTGTGCTCTTTCCAGTGACTGTTCAGCGTCTGGTTTCCTGCTGTCCTTTTTGGTTTCATTTCTCAGATTTGTTTGCTTTATTTGGTCCACAACAGATCTGGGGCTTCGTCTTGTGAGAGCAGATGAACTCTTTTTATGTTGAATAGTTTTCTTTGTTTTAGTCTCTTCTCTGTTGTGGATCCACTCTGGGTAATTAATGTCCTTAATCCCTGGTACTACTGAGACCAGACTGATGTGTGCTGCTTTTATTCACCAGGGAATTTATTTTGCTGCCATTTGATGTGTGCTGATGTTTGGGGTGTTAAAGGAATCTATGGATAAATAGGATTGTGATTTTCAGATTTATGCACTGTGGACAGTAAATATTAGCACTTATATTCCTTGTCCTTGGATTTATTTCATGTTTATCTCGTGGTTTAAGGTTCAACACTTATTTTCAAGCTTCCTTTAACTGAATGTTGGCTGTGGAGAAAGAAGAACTCCAACTGTTCTGCTTTTAATACTGAACAGAGAAAATAGTGTCAAAGAAAAGTCCTGTGGTCAATTTTTACCTGAAAAGTGAAGAATGGAAACACAGAAAATACCACAAATATAAAACATGTAGAAATGTTGAATCAGTTTATTCCATTTTGTTGTCCTTAAAGGTAACAAGAAGTACTGCTCAGAGTACTACAGTACTGGTGGGAGTAGTAATACCATTCCAGTCTTAATGACCGCATCTCGAGTCAGGAAGTTGGAACACCAGATCCATTCCAAGAAGAATCCATCTGATCAGAAGTTGATGAAGAAACAGTCATTCTCTGTATGTTTGATGAGTTTCTCTTGGTCACTGTGACTCCAGCAGATGGAGTTAGAAGTTTGTGAGTCCAGCAGCCCAACACTGATCAGTCAGTCAGTCCATCAGAACGTGTTGATTGATTGATTGATGGTTTGTTCAGGCTTCTCTGCTGGTTCACCTCATCAATAAGCAGAGACGGATCTTTGCTGTCCAATCAGGAGGCAGCACCATCATCCCTTTTCACCGACTAACTGATGACGGGGTTTTCCTTCCATAGAAACGTGTTGAATGTTGTTTATTTAGCAGAAAGTCCAAACAGCTCTTAGTGTGGTCAGTACGACTCCATGTTGAAGCTCCATCAGCTCCTTGTTAGTTTGACCTCAGACTGGAATGAGACTGAAATCCTGCTGTGCTGGTGTCTGTTGTAGGGATTCTGCTCTAACAAAGTCCTGGATGCTGATTGTGGAGGGCAGAATGAACCTGGAGCTGCATGACGGAGTTTCATCAGCATCACATCCTGTTTTCCTGCTTCTACGTCTTCAGGTGAGAACCAGGAGGAGGCAGCCTCCATGTGGAGCTCATTCAGAGGTTTGTACACCATGTTCAGATCCAGGAGAACTTCAGCTGTCACATGACGTCTGAGGAAGGTTTAAACTACTGCTCATGTTTCTGTTATTCAAGTCCAGAACTACAAATTAGACATAATTCATGTCACTGACTGATATTTTTGAATGAATTTAATCAGTTTCAGGTCAGCAACAGTTTCAGTGAGTTCTTGTCTGGTGTCAGCAGCTCAAATCCTGCATGTGTAGCTGTGTTTAGGGTAAATGGCGCCACCTGGTGGACAATTTAAATGATGACATTTCATCAAAACGAGGGTTCCAACATTAAAGAAGCTAAAATCCATTTTGTTGTCATCAGAATCAACTTTATAGACCAAGTTTGTTCACAAACAAGGAGTTTGACTTTGGTCAATCTGAGCTCTCTGTGTGCAGAAATCAGGAAAAAAGTCCTAAAATAAGGTAGAAGTTGAGAAGTAAAGAAGTAAAGTAGAAGAATAAAATCAGAGCAGCATAAAGAAGAATAAACAGCAGCATTTCCAGAGTGTGTGTAAAGTGTGAGAGTTAGTGAGGGAGGTGTGGTCCATTTAAAGTAGAGCAAATGTGAACAGGTTGATGGATGAAAACATTCCAAGACTGCTCCTGTTTATATGAAGCCAAACTACCTGAAAACAGCAGGAATAAGGTGTATATAAATACACAATAATAGCAGTAATATCACAGCCATAGTCCTGTAGAATAAAGTAATGACTCCTAATACTGTGAGTGAGAATGCAGTGATATTACTGTGAGCACTTTGACAGTAAGTTAGTGCAGAATTTACAGCAACATGTTTCCAGTGTTTCTTTGAACTTTGTCCAGATTATCCACAGACTAATAACTACATTTAGCTGCTGCTGCCTGACAGTCAACATGAATAGAAACTGAGCTTCATGCCAACACATGATAAAGTTGAACAAATGAAATGTGACATTTGACATCCAGAATAAAAGTTTATTCGGTCTTTCTCCTGCTTTTAATAGTTGAGAAGTGTCTCTGTGACTGATGTCAGAAGTTCAGTTTGTTTATTTTGGCTCCCATCTGATTGCGTACCTGAGGAGGCCGTCGCTGCCTCACCTGTGTAGCAGCAGCAGGTGAGTCTTCAGGTTTGTGGCTGCAGAGTAACAGACGGCAGCTTTTTACACACACAACTTTGGAGTTAAACCATGGACAGAATTCTTCCACTCGCTGCTTCTAAGACCCTCTGATCCAGTCTTTGCTCTCCAGCATCATCCTCCATTTTTATTGATCAGCAGAATCAGCTGACGGGTCAATAAGGCAGCAAAAGTTCAATTTCAGAGCGTCCTCTGCTGGACAACGAGACCAACTGCTGCCAATACTGAGGCTGTTCTTTTTCCTCAGTCTCTGAACTGCCTCCATGAGCTGCATGTCTCTGATGATTCTGTCCATTAGAAACCAAACAGCTAACTGAAGCTAAGCGGCTAACAGATGATTAGAAACACAGATTCTAACAAACCTGGCAGATAGTTTTTACCTGAACAGAGAAAGAAAAAACACTGGAGTCATAATGAAACATATTTATTGTTGACTATCAGATGAAACAGTGGAGTCTAAAACACTGAAACCTCCAGTGTGTGAGTGAATTTTCTGAACCATGAATCAATCCTGAAAATTAAAGAAGCTTCTGATGTAGAACAACAAACTAAGTTAACATTCAGAGTTTCTCACCAAATTCATAGAGAATCACTGGAAGCTATGAAACATATTAAATGCATTTCCTCCTCATAAAATCACATTTTAAAGTTCTAGTTTTAAATCCATGCATCATTCCATGTATTTATATGAGAGCTGTGGATAGATAGATAGATAGATAGATAGATAGATAGATAGATAGATAGATAGATAGATAGATAGATAGATAGATAGATAGATAGATGATAGATTAGTACAAAGAAATGTTAAAAAATCTTTCTTAAGAACATTCACATAAAATTTTTATGTGAATGTTCTTAAGAAAATATTAGAAGTTTTACTCATATATGTAATCACTTTAAGTATTTGTTGGATTTTTTTTGGAAGATTTTTACTCATTTTTTACATATTTTTTTAAATGAAACTTCTAGGGGAAATTTTTTTGGCTGATTTTTTTTTTTTTTCAGACAAACACTATTTTTTGGTGCCTGTAAATGAAGATACCAGGAGGGTTAAACTCCATAAGGAGCAGAGACGTCCTCCAATCTCACTGGATCAGTCCTAATGTGACGATGACTGAGACTCCGACCACTCAGTGATGAGTTCTACAGTCTGATGGACTAAAGAGGTCAGAGACAGCAGCTGGAGATGAACACTCCTCTGACTGATCTCAGTCCTTCCAGAGGATGCTGGATGTTGTCCAGGATGGAGAGGATCTTCTCCAGGGTCCTTCTCTCTGCTGCTGAGACCAGAGAGTCCAGCTCTGTCCACCACTGGTCCAGCTGTCCTCACCAGTCTGTCCAGTCCTGCAGCGTCCCTCTTTTTAAAGCTCCTCCCCAACAAACTACAGCAACAAAGAGAACACTGGACACCACAGACTGGTAGAACATCAGCAGCAGGTTCTACAGATGTTGAAGGACCCCAGTCTCCTCAGGAAGTACAGACCACTCTGTCCTTTCCTGTAGATGCTGTCCATGTGGTCTGACCAGTCCAGTTTATGGTCCAGCTGCAGTTCCAGGTTCTTGTAGGTCCTGACCACCTCCACGTCCGTGTCCCCGATGGAAACGGGCTGGAGATGGGGTCTGTTCCTCCTGAAGTCCACCACCATGTCCTTGGTCTTGGAGGTGTTCAGCTGCAGGTGCTTTGAGCTGCACCGTCCCACAAAGTCCTCCAGCAGAGCCCTGAACTAAACCTGCTGTCCACCCTCCACACGTCCAACAATCACAGCATCGTCTGAGTTCTTCTGCATGTGGCAGAGCTCAGATCATGCTGGAAGTCAGACGTGTAGAGAGAGAACAGAAGAGAGGAGAGCACAGAGCCCTGTGGCGCCCCCTGCTGCTGACCAGAGTGTCTGATGTGGAGCCGTCCAGTCTGATGAACTGTGGTCTCTGTGAGCTCGTCCCCCATCCACAAACCAGGTGAGTCCACTCCCACGCTGCTCAGCTGCTCTCAGAAGGACGTCTGGATGGAGTTAAAGCTGCTGCTGACTCCAACCAAGAAAACACATCAACACCAATATTTCTACAGGTTTTTAACTTCACTTTATTTCAACAAATGTTTTTCTTGAGTGTATAATTGTTGCTTCACAGCATGAGTTGTTTTCATCTCAGTCACTGATCAGCTGCTGTCAGCTCTACAGTTTTAGAAAACGGAGTCGACGGCTGCAGCAGAGTCCAACTCAGTTCACAATAAAAGTTTGTGGATTTCAAAGTGTGAGAGCACATCAGTTATCAGAGAACAAACAGGTGATTGTTCACTGTAAAAGAAGCACTTTACATCTTTGAACTTCTCTTCTGCACTCTGTGTTTACTCATTTAAATACAGCAGAATTCACAGGAATTCTTAAAGCGTTCACATCTTTTAGTTTCTGCTGTCAGACAACAAAACTAATGTGACATAGTGTCTGATCTGCAGCCCACTAAGAATACGTTAACCAGCAGTCACTGCTGAAGTTTAGAAGCACAATGAAAGCTAAAAAAACTCTCCATCCACATGAGTTAAAGACGCTGACAATTCACTGATATTGTTGTAAAGTCTAAGTTACTCTCAAAGTCATTGGAAAATTAAAGTATAATTTTATTCTGTAGACTAAACTTTCTCACTTTGTTAAAGGTTTAATAGAAACTTTCTGTTGGAGTTACACCTCTAACTTAAATAATAAACCCTCTTTTTTATTTATTTTCATCATGTTTAACTTTCCTGTTTACCTCGACAACAAGAAAACTGAAAAACTCTTTAAAAACTTTAAAATACAAACTTTTGTTTTCATTTCATTCTGTCCTGCTTTATACAAGGACATACACTTTGGAAAAATAAATTAAAGGTTTATTTGCTTTTTAGTAATAAAGTAATCTTTTAGATGAATCAACTAATCTGTGAAATCCATAATAGATCCACTGATAGAGAAATAGTTGTTTGAGGCAGTGCTGGTGTGTATCTTTCTACATTTGGATGTGATCATCCAAACAGCGGCCCACTCACTCCCAGAGCTACTGGAGGTCTGAGACTCTACAGGAAGCTTAAACTTTACTGGTTTCCAGTAGCTGTGCTGCAACAGGCTCTGCTAAATGCTGTTCTACTGCAGATAAACCAAGAGACAGAGCAGAGAAGTGATGAAATTACTGTGGAAACATTGAGGCTCCTTCAGTCAACACGTGCTCTAAATGATCTGTATTGACGATGTTAAAGTAGCAAAGAACTCAGCAGTAGGCTGAGAGAAAAACACACTGAGCTGATTGAACATCTTTATTCTGCTGTTCAACTTCATTTCTTTCATTTCTCACAGTTGATATGAATTTTCCTGCATCTTTGCCATCAGCTTTAACATCTAGTTTCATTTAAAGGTTCTACATTATTTATTCTCATTTTAGCTTCACATTCATGACAGTTTTCACAAATTAAAAACTGAGTCACTTAAAACCACTTCTCTGTTTTACTTCTTTACTCATTTCTTTCTTCCCCTTCAACTGTTCAGAAAATGTTATTTACACAAAGAAAAAAAGCCATTTAAGATGTTTCTGAACCATGTGGACCCTTTACAGAGATCATTTAAAGGATAAAGAAGTGACCCACAGTTTACTTTAAGGATTCAGAAACAGTCTGTTGAGAAATACTGCCACCTGCTGGTTAAGTGTAGAAGTGAATTACTGCTCTGAACTCTTCACACATTTTCTGTCCTCACATTTCTGATCAGTTGTGTTGAATGTTTCTCTTAGATGTGATAAAAACGCTGTACATCACTTGTTGTCAGCTGCAGCAGATCATTTCAGTCTAATTCATGCTAACCCAGACACAATGATTATTCTTCAATGTTTTACTTCTAAGTACTCAGTCTCTGACAAAGAATTTTTACAGTAACAAAGCTGTTGAACTGGTCTGTAAATAAACCAGAAATATTTTCTCACTTTCTGTAGAAAAACAGAAAACTTTAGAAATTTTGATCAATAATTGTAAATATGTTTAATATTTATCTAAATAACTGATTTTAGTGAACACATTTTATCTTGTTGTTTTTAACTCTGTCCATTTCTTCTCATTTATTTCCTGCTCTGACAAATGTAGTGAACACATTATACAGGATGGAGCATAAGTTTCCATACAGAGGAAAATGTATAATCTATATTTTTATGGTCAGATTCCCTAGAAGATGTTTGACGCTTTCTTTGGGGCACTTGAAGGCCATCAGGTGAAGATACGAGACATAAATCATCTCCAGGAAGGTATCAGCAACGACATGAAAGCAGAACTTCACCTGTGCTCTCCAGAGATTCACTTCAGGAGTGTTTTCATGGAGTGAACACATGAGGATGCAGCCACAGGATGCCAGCAGGTGTCACTGACCTGAAGAGGCTGAACTGAGAGATCAGAGAGGACAGAGGGAAAGTTTGATCTTTGTTTAGGATTTCTGTGCTTCATTTTGTGTTTTCTTTCATTTGTATCATTGTGTATTTTAACTATAAAGATGTTAAATTACAGAGATGTGTGTTTCTAACAGAAGTGTGGGCAGGTCTCTGAGGTGGGAGGAGCCTATAGAGGCCAGGTGAGCGATCAGTGTAGAGTGTTAGAAGGAGGAGGTCAGACTGAAGCTCTGCTGCTCAATCTGCCCTCATCCACTCAACCTTTATGTCGCCGTTTGTTTGCTGAGCTGTATTTTAGTTTGTGAAAACTAAATAAAAAGTGGAGCTCTGGAACTAAACTCCTTGCTGGTCAGCTGCTCTGATTATTTTGATGGCGTTTGGTTCATCCAGATTGTAGAGGTTTACCACCATCAAAACCCTACAGCCAACAATTATTTACAGAAAATAATAATCATGTCAACAGTAAACTTTGAACTTAGCAGCAGATGATTCAGTCTTGTTGTTTTCTGGAAACTTGTGGAGTTTCTCACAGCTTAAACACAGATTCTAACAAACCTGGCAGATAGTTTTTACCTGAACAGAGAAAGAAAAAGAAGAGAAAAAACACTGGAGTCATGATGAAACGTATTTATTGTTGATTATCAGATGAAACAGTGGAGTCTAAAACACTGAAACCTCCAGTGAAGATTCTTCAGTTGTTTTCACTTTCATCCATTTTCATCTTTCAGTGATTATCAGCTGAACAGTTTGACAGAAAAGTGAAATGTGTGAAAAATGTCCATGAATTTCATGTGATCATGTTTTCTAGGATCACAGAGCTACTTAGTGAGCAACGTTCTGCTGGAAACTGGAGGCTGACTTTTATTTCTAACATGAACAACAGCTGCAGTGGAAGAATCCAAGTGAAGGAAATGTGATCAGAGGATGTTCACTGATACTGATGTAACCCACTGAAAATAACCAAATTCAGGATTTACTCAATTTCAGTTTTTTTAGATGTAGCGGCCACTTT
This sequence comes from Acanthochromis polyacanthus, assembly GCF_021347895.1. Lineage (NCBI taxonomy): Eukaryota > Metazoa > Chordata > Actinopteri > Pomacentridae > Acanthochromis > Acanthochromis polyacanthus. Next base: position 5,839,481 of record NC_067121.1, read on the forward strand.
ATGCCAGCAGGTGGCAGGTGGTAGCCCTGCAGCTAGAGAAAGGGTCAACCAGCGCTGCAGAGGAAGCAGATACTGAAACGGAGCAAAACAGACCACATGGAGTTCATCAGCAAGAGAAACGAGTAAATTGAAGGACTTTTCTGAACAACTTGTATTTCAGGAAAAGTTACAAGGAGTAACGAGTTTGAGTTTTGTCAAGGATTTAAAGGTTTTGTTTCCTATTCTCCGGTGAGTGTCGCTAATAACTTTACATGCCGTGCAAGCTAATGTAGCCTAGCTGACATACTGTTTTACAAAGAGTAACTCGTATTGGGCATGGATAAATGATACGTGCTTGTTATTTTCTGTCGTTATTGAATATTGTTTTGAAAGTTAGGGGAAGGACCTATTAAAAACCAATTGGAGTATGACTTGTGTTATGCAAATTAAAGTATGAATCGATGGAATGAAGAAAAAACGCTTGTTATGTTGCTCTGCGGGATCTACATGTCTATAGCAAGTTAAATTGAATGTGTTGAAACTTTGAACGTACTTTAAATGTATACTTTAGAACATTGAACGGTAAAAAAAATTCCAGATCTGGTGATGTTTGACATTGAGAGAGTAATTAATGTTGCCCTGCTTACGCAGGTTGGTTTTTTATTCACCCTGACAAATTGAGGGAAAGAAGCTGAGTTTATTGTGCAAATCGCCGATGGACATACCAACGGACAAAGGGCGTGCTACAGACGAACAGAGAGTACATCGCAGGTGTGAAGAGGATTGCTTTGCTGATTAGGACGACGAGGACTTCAATCTACATTCTTCTGTTCATCATACAGATAAGCACTGAATAATTGTCGCACTGCAGCAAAAGGAAAAAACACACTACCCGGGTAGATGAACTCTGGTTTTATTTTATTTAGTTTGTTATTTTGTCAGAGCTCTGATATTATTTTATTTCTTATTTCATTCTCTTTCTAAACTGAACTGATGGAGAGGTCAGGGAAAATCTGAGTTTCACAATTTAAAGGACAACATAAACTGAAAGGAAAGAACAATTGAACTCTGGGTCCTAACGAACTGAATCCTATTGGACTGAGAAAGGTTTTGCTTCTTTTTGAAGTGTGGGGTATCATAAAGGTACACCAGAGGTATTCATTGTATAATGCTAAGTGTTCCTGTTAAATAAAGGCCGGCTATATGTTCTAAAAAATTTGGGTAAGTGGTTAAATGCTTTTCCTCTACACCTCATTGAAAAGTGCCGAGGTTAAGAGATTGTGGCGCTTCCTACTGTGTACACAAACAAAGAGAAAAGTGCTACACTAATCTGATGGCTTTGATTGATGACGGAGACTCAGAGCTCAATCTGACAGATTTACCTGCCACAACTTTTTAGTGGTTCAAACGCTTTGAATCATCAAACTCTGATTCTGGTTAAATATCACCACAGCAACGACACAATCAGATAGAATTCAGTACAAATCAATAAGTTTCATATCAGAAAATATCAGCAGTAATGTAAATGTTATCAAAACAAAAATCAATTAACTGAAACGGATTTTATTTCTTTTTTTCCAATAGAGAAAAGAGTTTTATTTAATTGTAGCACATAATTGAGTCGCTATATTACATTAAATATTAAAGCCTAAATCAGCAGAAATGTATATGTATGTATTGTAGAGATATTAAAATGTACAACTGAAGTGATTTATTTTTTTAAATCTATCAAATAAGGCTGTAACTGGCTGGACGTTACTTTCTATCATCATCTGACTCTGGTTCTACGTCTACGTTGGGTTTTGTTCTGTTCTGAGGATGTGGCTGCAGATTCTGGACACGGCAGGAATTTCTCTCCTTTCTCTACTTTAACCATTAATTTTGCTTTTTGTTTCATGGTCATCAGGGAGTCAACTCGTTCTTTCCAGCCCGGTTTGCCCTCAGATTTCTCTCCTTCAATCAGCAGGTCAATGTAGTCTGGAGTGGAGAGAGGATTGGGCTTCAGTGAAATCTCTTTAAGTCTGTTCAGACATTTGGAGGATTTCTGAATCAGTTTCACCTCCTCAGTCTGCAGACGATCATATTCAGCCTTCAGGCCATCAATCACTTCCTGAACTGTCATCTTCTGCCCTTTGGCTTTCAGAAACTTCTCTTTCAGGACTTTCATTGTTTTTTTTTCTGTAACCTGCTTGTACTCCCACCTGTACTTCTGATTAAAGTGAACACTCCAGATACATTTCTTTGGGCACTGAGTACAGGATCCATTTCTCATTGCAGCACAACCTGCTTTATCTGCATCATTTGGTATCGGACAAGGATAGTGACAGGTGACATCACACACCTGACAGTTGGTGATGAAGTTTCCAGTACCAGAAATGTCATGTTGATAAGGCTTTGTGACAGTTACTTCAAACTCAAAGTTCTCATTTCTTTTCATCTCTGCTTCATGATCTTTGAGTTGTTTTGTTGTCTCTTTTATTTCTTCCATCTTGACTAACCCAAGTTTAATCTGCTTTTGCAAATTTTCAATTAAAATCTCAATCTGTTGTCTCTCTCTGAGGACCTCCTTTGTCAGAATCAAGCTTTTGGGTTCCATGACATTCAGAGCAGCAAAGAAGTTTTTCATGCTTTTTGTTCCCATGTTCCAAAACATCTGATCAAAGCCTCCATCTTCATCATCATCATCATCAGATTTGTTGTCTGTAAACAACGCTGAATTATTGAATTTGAAGTGAACTGGCAGCCCGTCATCTGTTTTAGGACATGGGACACCTGAAGCTTTGATGGCCTCTAGAACTGGAGGCTGCTGGCCGTCTGCAAATGTCACCAGAATCTGGATGTTTTCTGCCACATCTTTGCCAAACATTAAGAGAACTGAATCAAACACATGTTTCTGTGTTGGTGTGAGTCGTGCTAAAGCAGACTGAACTACAAAACACAAAGCATCAACATCTGTGACACCACGATGATCAGAGAAGAGATTACATAGCTGCTCTGTGATCAGTTTGTCTCTTTCTATACCTCTTGTATTTCCAAATCCTGGAGTGTCAATGATGGTCAGTGAGTGATTTATTTGAAATCCCTCCTGGTGGTTGATTTTGTACACGGTGACTTCAGACGTCTGGCTGTGACTTTGTGATCTCCACTGATCCTCATGGACTAACTTAAACCGATATGAGTCCTCCCATTGGACACCCAGGATGTAGTTGATCATTCCGTTGATCAGAGTCGACTTTCCAGCACCAGTTGCTCCAAGAAGAATTATTGTACGATTCCTCTTTATACTTTCTTTTCCAAAGGTAAATGACCTGCACCCAGATATGTTCATACGTTCTTCTCTTAGTGCCAGTTTGTAAACTGAGGGTGAATCAGAGTTCCTCCTTATGCATTTATGTTTCAGATTTGGTGGAACAGACCTTGTTGTAGAGACGTTAACAGTGATGCTTTCTCTGCTTTTTCCATCCACACCACAGTCACATCTGACCCTGACTGCATATCCTGTCTCTGACTGAAGCCCTGAAATGATCGCCTCTTCAGCCGTTGTCTTCATTTGTTTCCACTGCAAATCTTCTTGTTTCACCTTATTGTCTGTTTGTGCAAACTCCAAGATGTAGCTCAATATCTGGACGTCCTGTCCGAGCTCAGCAGGTTTCTTCCAGCTGACTGAGATCTCACATGAGTTTGCTTCAACGTGAGGTTCTCCAGGAGGGCTGCAGGGTAAGGTTTTAATGGAGTCACTGACTTCATTGGCCGGCCCGACGCCTGCTGAGGTCACTGCTGTGCATCTGAACATGTACTCTGTGTTTGGACTCAGATCGCTCACTGTGACTTCTCCAGCTTTCAGCACTTCCTTTTGCTTCCATTCCTCCTCTCCTCTGACACAGAACTCCACAAAGTAGGAGGTGATGTTCTCTGCTCCAAATCTGGGAGGAGAAACCTTCAGATTCACACTGTTGTGGTTTATGTCTGCTGCTGTCACAGTTTCAGGCTTTGAAGGCGGCTCAAAGTTCTCACTGACAGAGAAACCGTCTTCATAAAGGTAGATGCTTGAACCTTTCTGTGTCTCATTTGTTAAACCCACCATCAGGAACTTTGTGTTCTTGTTCTCCATGTTGGCTTCTGCAAAATCACTGAAGAGTTTTGCTTTTTTCCTCATTTCATCTGCTGTTTCTTTGGAACGGTACCATTGTTCTTTCTCTATATTGTGAGTCCGTGGATCCTGAAGTTCTTCTGGTTCATTTGTTCCTTTTAAGTAGTTTGATAAAGCTGAGAGGTATGGTTCATCACTTCCCAGTGAGGTGAAGACAAAACACACAGCATGCTTTGCACTGAAAAGTTCTTCATCTAGACCAGCTTCAGATGAGATGGTCTTTGTGTTTTTCATTATTTTGGTGAAGGATTTTAGAATGGAGATTTCTCTCTCTTTACAGTCCATCCACCAGTTCAGGTTTTTGCTGTTGAAAGGTGAAGAATGTCTTTTCTTCAGGATCTCTGCCAGCTCAGCCTCTTCTTCTCCTCCTCCTCGGATTGATGGAAGTTTCTTTGCTAGGGTTTTTTGAAATTCCAGCTTGAACTCAGAGCACATCTCTTTAAAACCTTTAATCTTTTCTCCAATCTGTGGGAACTGCTGTGCAGTGGTGGATCTCAGAGCATCATTGGACCTCATTTCCAGCTCACTGAAGTCCTCCAGGACTCTCTGTGCTTCTTGAACTAATCTTATACTTATCTGACGGACCAGTTTGGCAGCAGAAGAACCTAAACTAGTCAGTGGCAACAACCAGACCTTCATTGGTACAGCCTTTTCTCCGTTGGCTCCCAGTAATGTTGGCAGGCTTTGGTAGACTTCTACTGCTTCCTGAAAGGATGTAGGAGTTTTCTGAAGGCAGAAGTCTCCAATGAATCTGCAGGAGAATTTATCAAGATTTTTTTTGTCCTTGTCTTCCATTTTCAGGGAACCATCACCATCTATAGAAAGTAAGGGGATTTTTTTGATCATCACTTTCATGTTTCCCTGAATGTCTTGATGGTTTTCTTCTTCAGACACCTCACGGTCAAACACAAAGAAGGCTTGTGCCCCATAAAGAATGGCTGTGACCACATGTGTTGCTAAACCTTGCTCAAAAACATACTGGTGCTTCATATTGCCTCTTCCAAGATGATCCATGGACAGCTCCTGCATCTTTGTGGTTGCCTTGTACTTCAGTGTTACTCTGGCCTGATTTCTAGAAGACTTACTGTCATTGAGGTAATTGGCAGATCCAGAAACTTCAACCAGTCCACCCAAGAAACTTGCCTTCAGTGATGCGTTAACATTTAGTGCTGAAGATTTGTCCTCAATTGATTCAGATGCAACTATTTCAAGGTCATTAAATGACTGTGGTCTCTCCCCAATATGTTTCTTCAGATCATCACGGTCCCACAGAGTTATTCCTGTAAAAGATAAAGAGACAAAATCAAGTTCAGCTTCCAGAAGAAAATAATGTATGTTCTATCAAAAAGATCATTGTTGTACAACGACAATTTAGAGTGAGAGTCTCTCTGAAATCTTTCTTAACATTCAAAAGAGACATTTACAGATGTTTTAGTGAACTTTCCAGAATATCTGTTATTGGTAATGTTCTTATTATTACATTTTTTTTTAAACTTTGCCCAACTTGTTTTGAAGGATAAAGAAGAGAAGAGGATGAGAGTGATGTCAGAAAATGTTTTGTGGATTAACTGTAGTATCTGGTTGTTCCACCAGGTGGAGCCTGTCACTGTTTACAGTTTTTCTCAGTCACTTTGGTACATTTCACGAATCATTCTCGACACTGGCAAAATAGTCAGTGCAATTCTCAAAATAATTCGTACAAACAGCAAAACACCATGGATTACTTGCAAAAGCCAGTTTCTTCCTCAAAATCCTGAGTTCATCTCTCTAAAGTAAATATCTGTGTCAGTGAACATGTCAGTGCATCAGAATGATCAGTCCTTGTGTCATTGTGTGGATAAAACAGTCAGATTGCTGAGTCATGTTGTCATTCTAACACTGTACTCTGGAGGGATGTTCTGATGTAAACTATGGATAAATTATTGATGACAATTATTGTAAATTGTAAGTTACATCTTAGTGTATGTGGGAGATTGATTGTGTAACCGGCGCCAGAGCTAGGGGTCTCTGGGCCAGTCCATAAGATACACCAAAGTCTGAGCCTGGTGGATCTGTGAATCAGTGAGAGCAGACGAAGAATATACGTTCTTCATGAGGACAGCGCCGTTTTATTCTGACGCTACGGGCCTCAGGAAGTTGCTCTCGGTTGACCCACAGAAGCGCTCAAGCGCCATCTACTGGATTGGCAGCGGTCATTACACCAAATAAACGGTCATCCTTTCTCACTAATTCAGTTCTTTCTACTGGAAAGGAAAATGAAAAATATTTTTAAAATGGGGGGGGGGGGGGGGGTGACTGTTTTATGTTAAAACACAGGAAACCATAACACTTTCTCTTTTATATTAAAACTTAATAAATCTGTAACTTGCATTTGTTTTGTATCAAAACATTTTTATTTTGTTTATTTGACTATATTTTCAGTCCCTTACACTTGCAAGAGACTGGACAAGATTCACATTTATGCTTTTACTGTCTGTAGTTTGTTGACAGACCACGTCATTGTGATACAGAAAGGAGAACAGAGCTGCACAGCACAAAGAAAAAACAAAACAACAGTAGAAATGTGAACATAGGACAATCTCCTGAGGGAAAACTGTACATGCAGTGCTGCAGGAATTACACTTCAGTCTTCCTACACCTCCTGATGTTCCTGTCTGTTGGACCACAAATTCTATCCACATCATGAAGATCTTCTCTTGAGTCTTTCAGTGATTTCAGAAAACTCTAACCCTTCACACATTTCCTTTTGTTAGAGAAAGTCAAGATTCACCTGGAAGTAATTTACCAATTCAGGACAGATTTAGAAAAGAAGTCTAAAGGAAACGTATAGAAATATCTTTGACATATTCTGACAACTTGTTCAACCGTTCTGCATGTAAAGACTGATGTGATGAACTAATGCCTAAATGTTGTGGGGGTGAGACTATTCAACAGAGAGCCGTTATAATACATTTAGATCAACATGACAGAAGCAGCTGATAATGTAGGAAACAGCAGAGAATTGTACAGAATCATTTCATGGATGAACCAAAGCATTTATAACTTGTTCAGAGAAATGAGAAACTGATTTTTGATGTGAACAAGTGACAGAAAGATGTGAAGATTGAAGAAGTAGTTTGAGAATTTAAGCTCTGATCTGAGAAATGAAGCAAAGAGAAAAACTGTAATAAGCCCCAGCCAGAGCTCAAACTGGGATCAACCTGGATTTTGTTCTTCTATCCCAGTGACACATGGAACAGAGATGACTTCACATTAATTCACTAAAACACCAAAATCAGGACAGAACGAATGTTTGCTCTGTGTTACTAATCAATTGAATTTTCATTGATGATGCTTCGATGATTGAGAAAAAACTTTTCAAACTTAGATCCTGATGTAAAACATGCTCTCCTTTTACAACACTGACAGTAGACATAAACCAGGGATCAGGCTTTGTGTCGATACGATCATTTAAAAAATGTCTTGATTGGCTCCAATATCTTTCTTTCAAATTGAATTGGGAGATTCCTGGTTGACAACAAAAGAAAGAATGATGGAGCTTGTTCCTGTTGTGAGTGAACATAAATTAGATATTTACCAAGAACAAAACATTTAGTTTTTAAAATGAGGAGTGATTTGGAAAACACTGTTTAATGTTTACAGTTTACTCCCATCTGATGCAGTTGTATAGACCCATTTACTGTAGGTAAATAAAGAGGGCTGTGTACGCACCCTGGCAACGGAAGTATGGCGGCTGGCAGTGGCTTGTCAAGCCATGCAGGTACATTATCAGTAAAAGATGGCGAAAAATACTTTAAAAAGATCACTTTAACAAACGGCTCCCACATCCCTGTACACTTACCAAATGGGACTATGATGTTAGTAAGTGGCCCAATATTCAGTGGCCTGATATTTATTTGTATTTAGTTGAAAAACCTAGAGTTTACACTAGAGAGAAGCTGCGAGCATACAGATCTATAGAGGCCTATGATTATGCAATTTGTGGACAGGTACAGGTGAGATACAAGGACACTGACTAAGAGTTTTGTGTTATGTCTGAAATCCTACCCAGCCAAAGGCAAGGGCAGAAGACTATGATGTATGAGGCATGGATGATCATCAACAAAGTGGAGAACTACATACACACAGCAAACTGCACCTGTATGGCGGCGACTCCAGTCGCTTTATTATTTATGTCCCCCTGTCACAACAGTCAACAGGGCTTTTATTAGTGGATCTAATCGTGTGGGAACCGACAGCTCGTCAGTTTATTTTGCACTGATTTCACTTTATTTGCGACATCAGAGCACACGCGTGCATTGTTGATGGTATCCTCCATCCAATCCGCTGGCTTGATAGCCTGGAGCCACAGCCGCCTTCGGTTGCTCTGAAACAGCTGAGAGCCCATCGGCATGCGGTAGAACTTATGTCCCTCTTGAGTATTTCGGTTCGTACAACCAAAAACACAACAGCCTGACATTATGATGCCGACAGTTCAGCGTTAGCTTTTAGTTTTGCTGTGTGGTGTGAACAATGCCAGGTAAATGATATGAAGCGGTACTTCTGTTTCCTTGATGCGCACGCAGCTTGTTGATGACGTAGGCTCTGATGGGGTCTATTGTTTTATGCTAAAATCTTAATCACAGGAAAATGTTGCTGCATTTAATGGTTGAATTTTTATGACTGTTTATTTTTGAATAATCTTTTGCTAAATTACTGGCACACAATTATTTAGAATTTTTGTCATAATAAAAAATATTTATAGTCTCCATCAAAAAGGTGTGTTCAGAGGTGCAGCATCATTTAAATGTCAGATGATTAAAAATGTAATTATTTCTCAGTAACTGTAGTATTTATTTATTTACATATAAACTGTGGATACACAGTTGTTCTGTGGTTAGAACTGTCACCTTGCAGCTAAAAGATCTCTGGTTCCTGGTCTGGGATCTTTCTGCATAGTTTCCATGTTCTCCTTGTGCATACGTGGGTTTTTTTCTGGGTTCTTCAGCTTCCTCCAACAGTCCAAAAACATACTGAGGTAACTGGTGATTCTAAACTGTCTGTAGGTGTGAATGTGATTGTTTGTCTCTATAAGTATCCCAGTAATAGACTGTTACCTGTCCAGGTGTTTCCTGCCTTCACACTAAGTCAGCTGGGATAGACTCCTGCTGCCCGAATGAGGATTAAGTGGTGTATAGATAATGGATGGATGGACATGGAAGCTGACAAGGAGACTATTTCCTCTTACGAACAATCAAGTCCCTGATAAAGTAGTTTCTCACTTCAACAGAAGAAAACACAACTGTGATCAATGACACAAGTTTTTAGAAAAGATTGAAACTGCAGAAACAAACACCAGATATGAGTTTCTTTCATGGGGTGGCTGAGCTTAGCCATAGAGATAGGATGAGGAGCTCAGACATCCAGAGGGAGCTCAGAATACAGTCACTGCTCCTTTATGTCATGAAGAGACAGCTGAGGAGGCTCCAGCATGATGATGATGATGATGGAGATGAAGATGAAGACACCTCCTGGGTCCATTGGAGACTTTCCAGGCATGTCCCACTGGGAGGAAACCCTGAGGTAGACCCAGAGTTCACTGGAGGGATTACATATGTCATCAGGCCTAAGAACACCTGGAGATCCTTCAAGGAGGAACTGCAAAATGTTGAAGGTAAGAAGGACGTCTGGAATGACCTACTTCTACTGCTGCCACCACGATCCAACCAGAGATAAGGAGAAGAGAACTGATGGTTGATGGCTGCTGGTTATTGGTTGATTCAGGCACTGGAGAGGAGTCGACCAACTAAGGAGCAAATCTGGCATTGGACGACTCAGGACAAGATGAGACATGAACCAGGATGCAGGGCAGAGGGACTGAGATGTACAACATTGGTGACATGACACCAGACAGTGGCCATAACACCAACATTTCTGTGTTTAGTTACCAGACAGCAGAAACACCAGACAGTCCTTCTCTCTGACCAAACAATGCAGTCTGACAATGTTTATTATCATTGTGTTTTAATAAACATTTTACATGAGTGGAGTTCCTAATAATGTGTTAAATTCTCTCCAGTTTTGTTCCAGGAGTCTCATGCTGCTGTTGAGGGTAACCCTATATATTACAGCCTACCTGCTTCCTCCCAGCAATTAAATGTACAGTTGAAGAAAATGAGACTATGAGGACAAACAGAGTAAAGACTGTGAAGTCTGAGAGAGATTCTGCTCCAGAGAAACCTGAATACATCACAACTGAGCAACTTTGAGGACTTCCATGATTTGGATTTAAACTGAATCATTAAAAAATGCTGCAGAACTGATCTAAAGACAGCAGATAGAAAAAAATATATATAACTAAGTAATGAAAGTTTGATCCATCAATGATGTTTCCATGTGGATTCTTACCAGGGATCAGTGAGTCTTTACGGCAGTCGTACAGCATCCCGAGGCTGAAGGGTCGGCCGAGTGCCGCCACCTCCATCGTCCCTCCAGATTCACAGTCCATCACTCAGTCTGAAGTGGAGACAGAAAACAGCGGCTTAGTTCACTTCTGAACTCTTCTGCTGTCCAACCTGTTGCTCTGTTTTGTTGTTGGTCTGTAACCTGAATAGTTTCAGACTACAGTCATTCTCCAGCTGTCCTGCTACAACTTCACTGTTGAGCTTCAGAGTCGTGTCCAGATGCAGGAGGCAGCTGTGCTGAGAGAAAAAGCTCTAAAAAGCCTCAATAAGATGTTACTCTGTGACCTGTGGATGTGTGTGATTGTTTCTCTGTGAATGAGAAGGATCAGTTCCTGTTGATATGTTTGGTTTCAGCACATTTCATGCAGGTTGAAGTAGTTTCTGTAGAAACAGTGAAGACCCGACAAAGGAGACTGAAAACTGGTTGAGTTTAGTCTTCAGGTGAGTTTTAACAGCAGCAGGAAAATGATTCTGTTGACACCAAGAAACTTCAATACATCTGTGGCAAATATGGTTTTTAGTAGAGACACATTTTATGAGTCCTGACTGTCCATACCGTATCTTCCTGTTTCTGATTTAACCAGGTAAGTCCCTCTGAGGTTAGGAAGCTCTTTTCTAAAGGAGGTCTGTCCAGGACAGCAGCAGCACAAGATCTACACAGAAAAAGTAGAAGCTCAGCGACGTTTGATGAAGTTAGCATCAGATAGGAATAAAATACAGATTCTGTCACCATCATAAACTAGAATGAAGTCATCTGACTGGTTGTTAAACTCCTCATCTGTCTTTAAAGTGTGTTGACGTTCCAGTAGAAAAACTAAAGTCTTTCTCTGCACTAACTGCAGCTGCAGCGCTAACGTTGCTACCAGAACACGAGTCGCTGCGTTTCAGAAGCTCAAACTGTGTTTCTGTGACAAACCTGGTAGCTGCATCTTTGTGGACTGAAATTAGTGTCAATAAAATCTGAACTCGTAAAAATAAATCAGCATTAGAAAATACAGACGGTGAAATTCTAGTTTGAGTTTCTGTAGAAAAGATTTGTTTTGGTAAAAAACAGTAAATGTAGAAACGGACCTCTTTTATCTAAAACTCAGCAAAGTTCTCAGTGTGTGATGCTGAAGTTTCTTCATTTCATGAACTCAACCTTTATTTAAACTCAGAACACAATGAAGTACGGAGGCCTCATTTACTGTGTAGTCAAAGAGAATAAAAGACGTCGGGACACAAACAAGAAACTTGGATCACAATAACAACAAAAATATTAAAGAGTGAAGTTTGTAAAACAGTGAAACCATAAATCTGAGTATTTCAAAAATAATAAATAAATAAACTAATACAAGGACAGATGATATAAAATCAAAACCTGAATCACCCTGAGAGTAAAATGAGTCCAGCTTTAATGGTTCTGCAGGTTGCTGGTTCACAGAAACTTCAACTGGATTTTCCAGAGTTCAGTGAAAGCAGCACCTGCAGAGTGATTCAGTCACAACGTGTTTGAAAAGAGCCGCATTAAAAGACAGAAATGATGTTATAGAAGCAGATTAAACACAGTAAAGACCTGATCAATCAATGAAACCCAGTCATCAGTTACACAATAATTCACTAATTAAGTTCTGTCAAACTGTAAAAATATATTAATAACCTGTCAAGTCCAGCTGCCAGTTTTTAACTCTCTACTGTTCCAGTGTACGTGAGTAAATGTACTTAGTTACTTTCCACTACAGCTCACAATGAAAGAACCAAGTGAAGGTAAATTGCTGCACAATGACTGCATTTAATTATCATTATTATTGAGTCTTTTTATTCTCTGATACTTTCTCCTTCTGTTCCTCTACATCTCAGAGGGAAATATCGTTTTTTTGACTTCATTTATCTGACGGCTTTTTAAAGATGCACATTTGTCAACAGTGTGGATCAACAAGCTTTTATAATAAAACACACAGCTGCTTATTAAACCTTCCAACCTTTGAATCTTCTTCCAAACAGCAGTAGTGATGTTATAGAAGCAGATTAAACACAGTAAAGACCTGATCAATCAATGAAACCCAGATTCTGACTACAGACAGGAAGAACCACGACCTCAGCACAGCTCACAGTGATGATTGTTAGAATTATCAGCAGAAATAAATCTTTCTGCAGATGATAAACTGAGTCCAAACTTCATCTGATACGTGTCAGTAGAAACGTCTCAATAATCCACACTGATGGAAAAGTTTCCTTCACTCAGCATTTTATGGTTTATGAGGGTTTAATAAGTAACAAGTATGAATTCTGTCTTTTTTCACAAATCAATTTTTTTCTGCTCGTCCACAAACTGAAGTTCCTCCTTCAGACCATCAACAACAGCTACAAACTACAAACTCTGGTGTTTTCTGTCCACTTTACTTCATAAGTTCAGGATCATACTGAGTCTTATTTGAGCCAAACGTCTGCACGCTCACAGTTTATCAGCAAATACATTTTATTGTTCATCAGCCTGAACAGAGCAGCGTTTCTGGAGAATCAAAGTAAAGCTTTTACACCATTTTTCCGTCAGTTTTTAAGTTTCGGTGCAACACAACAGATTGTGTAGCTCCGTTTGTGGTAGAAAGTTCTGTTGTTGTACATTTACAGGAGAACTTGTAGCTGGAGGCTGAAGTCCTCAGTTTTAATGAGACACAACTGAATAAAAGCAGCATCCTGTCAGTGGAAGTTCTTTTCCTTCCACCACTTCACTGTGGTCTTCATCAGCTTGTTCTTTACCTTCACCGTCATGTTTATTTCAGGGTAAGAACACAGATCAGAGGAGTGGAGGTGATAAATCTGATGCAGACGTTTTTACTGTCTGTTGTCTGATTTTATTCTTGTTTTCATGATTTAAACACTTTAAAGTGTTTTTTTCTGATGCACATGATTCATCCTCTAGTCAGCCTCACTCATTCTTGTTGGACGTCTTTTAACTTCCTGCAGATCATGGAGGAGACTAATAACTACATTTACCTGCTGCTGCCTGACAGTCAGCATTAATGCAAACTGAGCTTCATGACAAATATTTAATTCATCTGACATTCAAAACCCAAGTATAAAAGTTTGTTTGTGGACTTACAGTAGGAAGGTGTTGATCCTCTGAAGAACATCTGAGGTTTCTGTCTTTATTTCCTCTCTCAGGAACAAACAGAACAACGAGGCTGATTTCTCAGAAATGGTGTGACCTACATGTTTCCGTTTCAGATGACATGCTGTGTTAATATGACAGCCTTCAAGCATTGAGTCACGTTTTACTGCCACCGGTGTAAAAAAATTCTGTAAGGAATACTTTCCCATACTTCCAAATTACAAAAGTTGTTTCCAGGGTAAAAATTGTCTACTTTCTGATGGAAGCATCATATTTTATCTCAGTTGTATGCTTACATCATTTTTGTGGCCATTTATGGCAAAAAACAGGCAAAAAATTATGATTTTCGGTGACAAAAATTTTTGTACTTTGATATGGAAGCAGTAAATCCTGTGTTAATGCTTCTTTGATGAGGTATTTTAAGGTCCCTTTCCCTTGTTCATGTTGTGTGCTTTAATTTGGAACCCAGTTTTAAGGCTTGCAGGTATTCCAAGGTGTTTTTCAGTACCTGTGTTTACAGAGGGTGCAGTGACAAAATCGCTTGCTATATTTCAAGTTTAAGGTAAGAAGTTACCATATATTTCATATTATTGGAAGGACTATAACAGTTATATGCAAGTGTTATATCCCATTTGATTCTCTGGGACCTGGCAAAAATGATGATGTGCAGCAAACAAATATTTTATTAAGTCAGCTAAGAGCACACAAGCAAAATGCTAACCCACCCTGTTGAAATTCTTGATTTGTAAAAAAAATTATTGATCCTGGTGAAAAAAAACTAACACTTGGGCAATTTTGACCATACAGCTTCAAAAATCAATCCCAGTATACTTTAAAATGTTGTGCAGATGGTGATTACATTATTTTGTTGATTTTGATGCTCAGAAACAAGTGTTAGTTTTTTAAACATGGAATTTTACATCTTTTTTAAAAATTTCTGCCTGGCAAATTTTGGGGTATTAAGGTGGTTTGTATTCTTTTTGTTACTTTCTCACTGCCTGACTCTACTAAATATAGTTAAGAAATCTTTGTTAAAGGGGAACTTCGGGTTTTTTCAACCTGGGGTCTGTTTTCATGTCATTTCATACATGTGAGTGATGGAGAAATGAATTTTCGACATAGCTCCAGTAAGTACCAATACCACTTCACAGATCCCTCTTCAGGGGAAAAGCTGATGAACTAGTGGTCAAGTAGTATGGGGAAGAGCAGTACAGCAGGAAGACAGTTAATCAAATAGATTATCTATCTGAAAATAGAACAGATGCTGCTCGGGCAGCAAAATCACATAAAATGCTCATGCTATACCAGGAGGCACTGGCAGATCTGAGAAGTGACTGATGATTAGTAAATATACATGACCTTTGTATGGACTCTTTAAGATGTTCAGTCAGTAAATGGTATAGTTAAAGCAAGGTTTTCCATGTATTCACAACACAGTACTTATAAATGTCAGGAATATGAATGCTCATGTTGTTGTCAATTTCCGCCTGAAGTGTCTGAGAAAAAATGGCTGCAGCTCAAAAGTGGTTAGAGATTTTGCATTTCTGATTTCAAATCAGAATTCCTGAGAAAATTTTACAATAGAAAATTTATGTTTTAAATTTCCAACGGAAAGTCGAAAAAATGGCCATTTTGGCAGTGAAATGTGACTCAAAGCTTGAACCCTGTCATGTGACTCCAACCGTACAGCCTGAGAGGTTCTCATGAGAAAAAAAAACAACTAATCCTTCAAACGTGAATAATGAACTTTGCATCTAATTTCATTTTAGACTGAAACTATGTAAGTGTCTTGTACATGTTTATTTCATTATCTGTGATCTGTCCACTGTCAGGGCCTCCTCCTCACCCCCTGTCCCGCCTGGCATCCAAATCCCCTTTTCCTACCTTTCTCTCTCCCTGTCCTCTCTCCCCAGCTCTGCACCGGGTGGAGCACAGCCTCACGGCTGCCTCCACTCTGTAATTTGCTCTCCCCAGAATCCGGGCAGCTGTGGCTCATTCATTGATTACTCCTCCTCACAATAAAAGACCGGCTCATCCTCCCAGACTCTGCCAGATTGGAAACTTGACTGCATAGTCAGTTTCCCTCTCGCTGTGCTTATTCTGTCTGTGTTTCAGAAGCCTAGTCTAACGTTGTTTCTCCTCTCCCTTTGCCTAGTGATCCAGCTGCCCGGAACCCCTCCTGTCCTGTCTGCCTCCCTCAAACCCAGCTCAGATTCCCCCCTTGGACCCCGCCGGCACCGTGTTTCCCCCCGGATCCCCTCCTCGGCTCCACTCCGGCGTCCCTGGACCATCTGCCGTCTCCCGGCTCCACCTGCCGCACTCCCGGATTGCCAGCGCTCGGCTTCCTCCCATCTCCGGCTTCCTCCCATCTCCGGACCCACACCACCTCTTCCCCCCGGACACTCCTGGCTCCCCGCATCGCCCACACACCCCTCCCCACAATAAAACACTTCCACTATCCATTCCTGCCTCAGTAGTGTGGTTCTCTGCTCGAGTTCAGATTCTAAATCTGTGACAGTCCACAGGTCAGAGCTCTGAAAGTGTAGCTGAGGGATGTTCATAGATGTTGGAATCTTTACTTTGAAGAGTTACTAGTTGGATTTTTATGTTTAAGAATTCACTTTAAATGAAGTTCTAAAGGTTTCTGGCCTCTGACCTCTCCTGGACAGTGAAGCTCATCTCCACCCCTTGGGAGGAACACATCTATGATTGTTAGAAGCTGATCTGAATTTGGCTCCAAAACTTTCTGTGTAAAGTCACTGGAATGGAAATGGGAGCTGGAGCTCAGAGAAAACAAGGTTTCTGAAATGGGCTCTTTCATGAAAACTTCAACTAAAACAAAGGCTTTATGGGAGCACAGAGAGCAGGAGAGAAGCTAACAGCTGGAAACAGCAGCAGAGTTTAGGTTGAAGTGAAGCTCAACAGGTGACAGGAAAATACAGAAACACACTCAGTCACTGTTTACTGGTTTAAAGTAAAGATTCCAACATCTATGAACGTCCCTCTGTTACACTTTCAGAGCTCTGATCTGTGGACAGATCACAGATCATGTTGGACACAACTCTAGGAACTGTCTTACTGCTGTGGGGAAATTACAAACAAAATGAATCAGTGGATGCAGAGCTGAACACAGATTATAATTTTAATAACACTGGATGTAAATTCAACACTATTTTTTCTGTAAGTGTTTTAATCATGAAAACAAGAATAAAATCAGACAACAGACAGTAAAAATGTTTGCATCAGATTTATCACCTCCAGCCCTCTTATCTGTGTTCTCACCCTGAAATAAACATGTACAAAGACAAGACACTTACATAGTTTCAGTCTAAAATGAAATTAGATGCAAAGTTCATTATTCACGTTTGAAGGATTAAAGGTTTTTTTCTCATGAGAACCTCTTAGGCTGTACGGTTGGAGTCATACTAACACAGTCCATCATCTCCAGAATACGTATCTTTGCTTGGAAAGCTGAATGTTTTATTTACTTACAGTCAGTGTGTTGGACAGTCAAACTGCTGATGGAGTTGAAGTGCAGAAGGAGTCTGTGATACACCAGCAACAACGTTCACCTCCCTGTTAGAAAGAACATTTATTTCACTGCAGCACTCATAAAAATCACTGCCTGCTATTGTTAGGATTTATTATTTTTGTCAAGACACTGCTAGCATAACACTGAATTTATCATCATGTATATAAATAGTAGAACACTGATGCTAAAACACTTTATTGTGGAACCAAATTATTAACTGTGATGACCTGAACAGAGACAAAGCATCAGACTCTGAGGGTCCTAAACAGGTCAAGCTGGAATAACACAGTGTTCTTGCGTTACCTCACAGTATACTCCTATTTCCTTGCAAGGTAACAACTAACTTCACTGCTCTTGGTTTTCCAAAGTGATTTAAGGCTGGTGATCACAACAATCCTCCCTATCAGATACCAGCAGTAACTGCATCCATCACAGCAAACAAAGGAGGAGAACTGACAGAGCAGGAAGTGTTAGAAAGGAGGGTTCTGTTCATGAGGTGCAGCTCTTGGAGATCAGATGAATCGTTGGTCAACAGATATGGACATTTCTGTTCACCAACCAAAGGAGACTAACTCTAAACCACCCCCACCTTGTAGCCGGTCACATTATAGAACAAAATGTGTTCATATCAGACTTTTTCCTTTTCTGGGAGGCTGTTCCAAACACAAAAAGTCCTTGATCGAGATTTATTGAGACACTGATATGAGAAAATAAACAGCTGAACTGTAGAGAAGTAGTTTGTCTTCCATCTCAAATAAACAAACACACGATTTCACAGTAACAGTCCACAAAAACTCAAGTTTGTTACAAGTCACTGTTTTCTTCAGAGTTTCCAGTAAAAGTCACAATAAATGGACCTAAATGAGACTTTACATTAGCACCCATGATGAGAGACAAAATGTCAGAAAAACAGACTTCAGATAAACTAAGACAGCATCATTAAACTGATCTGAGTTCAGCTACAAACAAGAATTTACAAAGAAACGACAGAGTGCAGCTTTGTGCTCAAAATGCGACTATGACGCTTAAAAACACTGAAACAACATTTAAACACGATGAGGAGACAGAAACTTACCGCTCAGTTTGCCTCTGATCAGATATGAAGGGATTTTAGATGAACAATGCACATATAAAGAGACACACCCATACCACAGGAAGCTCTTACAACCAGACAGGAAAAGTACAGACAAAAACACCCGTTTCAAGAAAGAGCAACCAGTTCTCAGAAATGCCGTAATCTTGAAAGTGAATGTGGTTGCCACATGGCTCTATGAGTTATGACAGTTTTTATCAGCTGCTTTGGTACATTTCTCAAATCATCCTCGGCATTTGCTAAACAAAAAGGGCATTTTTCAGATCAATTCGTACAAACAGCAAAACACCACAGATTACCTTCTAAAGCCAGTCTGTTGCTCAAAATCCTTCGTTCATCTCTCTAAAGTAAATATCTGTGTCAATGAACATGTCAGTGCATCAGAATGATCAGTCCTTGTGTCATTGTGTGGATAAAACAGTCAGATTGCTGAGTCATGTTGTCATTCTAACAGTGTTCTCTGGAGGGATGTTCTGATGTAAACTATGGATAAAGTTTTGATGACAGTTATTGTAAATTGTAAGTTCCATCTTAGTGTATGTGGGAGATTGATTGTAAGAGACTGGACAAGATTCACATTTACTCTTTTACTGTTTGTGTTGTAGTTTGTTGACAGACCACGTCATTGTGATACAGAAAGGAGAACAGAGCTGCACAGCACAAAGAAAAAACAAAACAACAGTAGAAATGTGAACATAGGACAATCTCCTGAGGGAAAACTGTACATGCAGTGCTGCAGGAATTACAGTTCAGTCTTCCTACACCTCCTGATGTTCCTGTCTGTTGGACCACAAATTCTCATCCTCATCATGAATATCTTCTCTTGTGTTGAGAAAAACCCAAATGGTAGAGGGTGGAGAGAGACCCGGTAAATCCCCCTAGGACCAACTAAATTAATAATTGATCTTCAAGGATCACTGGACTCCCTCTCCTCCTCAGCTCTCCGTAGGGTGACCACCTACCAGTAAGCCCAAGGGGGGACAAGGGGTATGTTTCTGAGGGACAATGTGGGACACCCTTCGGCGCGACAGTGACCTCACTTTGCAGACAGACTCACTAATAGTAGTGAAGCCATTTCTATCACATACCTCTTTACATATATTAATAACGTATTATTCCCCTAAACATTTGTAATTGCTAATGTATGGTCATGAATAGGGCTGCTCAGTGCAGTAGTGGTTAGCACTTTCGCCTTGCAGCAAGAAGATCCCTGGTTCAAATCCTGGCCTGGGTCTGGGATCTTTCTGCATGGAGTTTGCATGTTCTCTCTGTGCATGTGTGGGTTTTCTCCGGGTACTCCGGCTTCCTCCCACAGTCCAAAAACATGCTGAGGTTAATTGGTTACTCTAAATTGTCCGTAGGTGTGAATGTGAGTGTGATTGTGTGTCTGTATATGTAGCCCTGTGACAGACTGGTGACCTGTCCAGGGTGTCCCCTGCCTTCACCTGAGTCAGCTGGGATAGACTCCAGCACCCCCCATGACCCTAATGAGGATAAAGCGGTGTATAGAGAATGGATGGATGGATGGTCATGAATAGGCAACCATTGTGTACCATGTGTATTTTTTCTAAATAAAGATTCATAATATTCTTTAAAACAAATCAGTGAATTGACAGATGCACTTTCACTGAATATTTATTCAAAGTGAATACACTTACATACATACATTTTTCTTGAACTGGTATTTTTTGTTTGAGGCGTGCAGCATTGAGGAGGGCCTTTTCTTTCACTACATAAGTGTAGAAGTCCTTGCAGCTCAATGAAAAGTTGCTCTTCACCTGGATTTCAGACTTGATCAGGTCCACCGAACATCTGTTTCTTGTGTCCGTCCAGCATCCTGTCATCAGTGAAAAGACCCTTTCCACTGAAGCATTGGTGATGGGAACACTTAGGATGAATGAAGCAACTGCTGTTAGGTTTGGTGTGTGTGTGTGATTGAGTAAGGTGGCCCACTTCTCCACAACTGGAGCTCCTGACTGCAAGATGGCCTGTTGCTGTGGCAGAATGACACAGAACTCATCATACAGCGCATCCATGTCCAACTTCTTGGTCAGCTGCAGGGCCTCAACAGATTCACAGAGATGGGAGAAGTTAAATGGGCTCTTCTGTAGTGCCAGGTTAGCCACTTTCTTTTGGTAGTTCGAGTCTGAGAAGTCATAGCGCTGCTCCAGGTGAGAGAGGACTGGTAGAAGTTGGATATGTCCTCTCTGATTACAGCTGCCTGTCTGTCTGGAAACTGCTGGAGGAGTACAGTTGTCTGGGCCCCAAAGAAACTATCACTCCGTCGTTGCTGTAGCTTGATTTTCAGGGAGGACATCATGTCATAGACAGTCCCGTTTTCTTGCTCCAGCACAAGCACAGCATCATGAAAAATTTTCAGCGCATTGCTGAGGAAGGACAGGTAAAACTAAAAGAAGTAAGGAGAATCAATGATCTTGTGTGCTGACGCTGTTAGCATCATCATCATTTCTCTAATCTTTGTTTCATGTAGTAATATTAAAATGAAATAAGAAAAGTTGACAGGGTATATACAATATCTTAAAGTTAATTTTAATATCTTTTAAAGGCTTTTTCAAGACTTTCTCAATATTTTATAACACCTCACCACACTACACCTCAAGCTGTAACCATTTGGGTTTGGAGGAATAACATAGATGCTAATCTGGATATATATGAGTTAGGCTTTATAACTACTATTGGTAGTATTGCTGGTATTAATAGTAATGTGACTAGTAGTAGTAGCAGTAGTAATACACCAACTACTGCTGCTGATAATGTCACTGCTACTACAACTTGCAATGCTAGTACAAATGCTGACACTAAAACTACTACTCTAACGGCTATTTATACTACTACTACTGCTTGAACTTTTGGTATTACTGTTACTGCTGTGTGTACTTTTAGTATTACTACTACTGCTTGTACAGCTATACTACAGCTACTAATAATCGTCTGGTATTTGGTTGTCCAGCTGTTAGCTTGCGTTAGTGTTTTGCCAGCGGCTAACTGGTTAGCTCTCATAGACTCTGAACAAGATTTAACAATGAAAAAGGACCAAAAAAAATTCTTACCTATGGAAAGTTATTCCAAGTTTCCTTGTCTCCGACGTGTGCAATTAAATGCAGCGCAATGAGCCGGCATTGTTCCTTTTTTTGTTTTCGCCCCGTACACACCAATGGAAAATACTGCAATTTTGACCCGACTAGCCTTGTGTCTCCGGAGGCACGCTGCTATAAGGGGCATGTCATATCTACTCTTCATATCTATGATGCCACCTCTGCTCTGACCCCACCCACTCAGAGCGACAGTGTCGTGTCCAGCTGTTCTTTTGGCTGCCTGGGGGCTCGCTCACTCTGGGATTGTGACCGACTTTTTTTTTTTTTTTGGCATGTTGATTTTGTGGGACAAAGCTTCAATTTGCGGGACATGTGAATTGAGCCTAAAACGCTGTACGTGCACGCAGTACGCGGGACGGGTGGTCACCCGAGCTCTCCGTCTAACGGGTCCGGTTCTCCAGCCCATTGGGGTCCAACTCAGATGGATTCTGAAGAACATTTAAGCTGGTATTCGAGGAAAATTTGCCTAGCTTCTCACTGCCTTCATCCAGACGCCTGTCCTGCTTCCTCTGATAATTAATTTAACTGAGTAGCCACTTTCGAATGGTTAAATTAACTACCAGTCACGTCTGTTAACGGCAGCTTTTCCTATCACGGGTTTTGGCACTTGGTAAGTTGCTCGGTTAAAGTTTAGAAGTGAGGAATAAGAAACCTCAAGGATATGTTTGTAATAGGCCACCCACGGCCCCAAAGACCAGTAACCTTTCAGAACCTTTTTTAGATGTAATGCACACAACAACCTGACTTTCTACCACCAGAGAAAATATTCATAATTAGTGACTGTGATAGGGATAAAGTGAATTTCCAATCTGTTAACTTTAATTGCAGGAAAAATGTTTATTCTAAAATTTAGCAAGGGCGTAGCAATAGCTCTTAATCATCAGACAATTAATCAAACATCCATACTCTTTCAATGGCTTAACACGACTCATAAGTGGAACTGTGCTTTCATAAAAGAAAAGTAATAATCACCCAGATTACATAATTTGGAGGGGAGAGCAGTCGGTTTGGCCGTAGTCGGCTGCTCACCTGAAACCCGACAAGCCTTTGAGACCCGCCAGGGCCCAGGGGGAAGTGGACGGGGGTCTGGTACAGATTTAGATCTGTATGTATCCAATTTAGTTGTTTGGGTCAATAAAAACTTTGTTAATCCATTCTGGTGTTCTTCCTTTGGAAATAATAGAGTCCAGCAATGTTCCATCAGTCCGTGTTATATCCAGATCACAGTTCCGTAATCCTCAAACACTGCAGAAAAAGCAGTACTTTTGTCCATAATTCCAATAGAACAGTTATTCCGTTGCAGATCATGTTGAATTCCCCGTCCGAGTTACGTGATAAAATCCCCTTAGCTCAGGGCATTTCTACCCTGGTTTGCATCGAGCGACTACCACCCGACGACTGCCCCCTTGCGTCTCGATCAGATGTAATTTACAGTGAACTGAACCTTTTGCATATGCACTGACTTCACCCTTAATTAACATAGCAATGATCTCATACTAAATTAACTTGACCAATAGCTTCATTTCTAACCCCTCCCAACTCACACACTTCTGCCATTCACTGAACGCATGGACACCTCCACTTTTAAGGAACTGAAACTATCTGCTTTCGACTGTCCAGACAGCCCGTCTCCAACTGATCCCTCCTGTTTGAAGAACCAAAACTATCTGCCCCTGATCTCTCCTGTCTGCACCTCAGCACAGGCTCCTGATCAAGAAGTGGAGAAACAGATGTCAGCCTCTAACTGTCGCTGGCATTCCATTGTGCAATTTTTTGGACAATGTGTACAGACTTATAAAAATCCCCAATCTATTTTGAGTTTAGCAACCTTTACGGTGAACATTTGACCCTAGTTCACTTAACTCTTGACTTCTCACCTCATTACAAAGTTAAACACCTCTTATTTTAACAGTAGTCAAAACTCTTTCTAAAACATCTCAGTTTCATAGTAATCAAAACTCTTAAAACCATTTCTATTTCATAAAGCATGAATTCCCCATTTTAGTCAAATCTATCAAAAACATCAGTTTCCTATGGTAACCAAAAACATCACTTTTACAGTGAGTTGCTGTTCCAACTTGGTTACTTCTAAAAACAAAGATTCTCAAGACAACCTTTCAAAAATAATCAAACCATCACTTTTTACAGTGAGACACGCTTCTGATTTTTACACTGTTTCAATGTTAATTAATAGAAACTTGGTTATTTCAAACAGATTCATTAGGTTATGGCATAATTTGATCCTAAATCACAGGTTATAATATCACAATGTTCCCTTATTTAGCTGTTGTTCTGTCAGAGTCTCCCTCTTGTGGCTGATTCGGGGATCTCATATCTCCATGCTTCACAGTCGTGTCTTTCAGTGATTTCAGAAAACTCTAACCCTTCACACATTTCCTTTTGTTAGAGAAAGTCAAGATTCACCTGGAAGCAATTTACCAGTTCAGGACAGATTTAGAAAAAAAGTCTAAAGGAAATGTATAGAAATATCTTTGACATATTCTGACAACTTGTTCAACCGTTCTGCATGTAAAGACTGATGTGATGAACTAATGCCTAAATGTTGTGGGGGTGAGACTATTCAACAGAGACCCGTTATAATACATTTAGATCAACATGACAGAAGCAGCTGATAATGTAGGAAACAGCAGAGAATTGTACAGAATCATTGCATGGATGAACCAAAGCATTTATAACTTGTTCAGAGAAATGAGAAACTGATTTTTGATGTGAACAAGTGACACAATGATGTGAAGATTGAACAAGTAGTTTGAGAATTTAAGTTCTGATCTGAGAAATGAAGCAAAGAGAAAAACTGTAATGGGTTGAAGTGGTTAAATTCTAAATTAACTTTTATATTAAGAGTAAGTCATTTAAAAATGATCAATTATTGATCATATTGTGATAAACTTTTCATCGATATCATCCAGCTCTACGTTGTCTGTTGACATCTTGTGTGAGTGAATTTTCTGAACCATGAATCAATCCTGAAAATTAAAGAAGCTTCTGATGTAGAACAACAAACTAAGTTAACATTCAGAGTTTCTCACCAAATTCATAGAGAATCACTGGAAGCTATGAAACAGATGAAGTACATTTGTCCCTCATGAAATCACATTTTAAAGTTCTAGTTTTAAATCCATGCATCATTGTATTTATATTAGAGCTGCTGCGACACAATGATCAATGACTCCAACCAAGAAAACACATCAACACCAATATTTCTACAGGTTTTTAACTTCACTTTATTTCAACAAATGTTTTTCTTGAGTGTATAATTGTTGCTTCACAGCATGAGTTGTTTTCATCTCAGTCACTGATCAGCTGCTGTCAGCTCTACAGTTTTAGAAAACGGAGTCGACGGCTGCAGCAGAGTCCAACTCAGTTCACAATAAAAGTTTGTGGATTTCAAAGTGTGAGAGCACATCAGTTATCAGAGAACAAACAGGTGATTGTTCACTGTAAAAGAAGCACTTTACATCTTTGAGCTTCTCTTCTGCACTCTGTGTTTACTGATTTAAATACAGCAGAATTCACAGTCATTCTTAAAGCGTTCACATCTTTTAGTTTCTGCTGTCAGACAACAAAACTAATGTGACATAGTGTCTGATCTGCAGCCCACTAAGAATACGTTAACCAGCAGTCACTGCTGAAGTTTAGAAGCACAATGAAAGCTAAAAAAACTCTCCATCCACATGAGTTAAAGACGCTGACAATTCACTGATATTGTTGTAAAGTCTAAGGCTGTGTCCGAAATCGCATACTAACGTACTACATACTACATTCTCAATGAGTATATACTGTATACTACGTACTATAAGTATGATTAGAATGCCGACCGTTCACACTGTAGTATACTACTCTGTTTCCCATAATGCATTTCAAACCTCTGACGACAAAAACCGGAAGTACGGCTTTCAAATATCTCGGCTGAATAGACCTTTTCGCAATGACGTCAGAGTCTGGGACACGTGACCATACCTTCCTTAGCAACGCACGCCGCCATTTTAAGAGGGGGCAACAAAGTCATTAGCAACCGCCATTTGACCGCCGAAACCGCGCAGTTTTGACCAGGAGAACAATGTCTGCTGATTATTTCGGAAATCTTGAGCCAAAAGCCAAGGTACGGTATCAAGAAAAATTAGAACTCGTTGGTTTGCAGTCATGTCCGTACCAAATTCCTCTGGTTTCATGGGAAAACGACCCTACTACGTGGCCAGATCTTCAATGGCACTCCATTTACGAGTACCTTATCAACAGCCCAGGCATCCACACAATGGAGAAGATGAAGACTTATAAAAGCCTGGACTCATACGTTTTCTTTGAGGTATGCTTATATTTATATGTTTTTGTGCATACAGGTCAATGTCAGAATGATAAATGACTTGTAAGATACGGCTACACCAGCTCCGCAATGCTAAGCTAATGTTAAGCTAACGGGGTGAGCCATTACACCTTTTAATTTCAAGTGGAAGTAGTGTATGTATATTAGTTAGATGTGCATTATCAAAACTAAGAGTCAGATACCTGTAAATGAGCTCTACCCACCCTAGGCCCAAGGGTATGAGGTGCTAACAATAATGAGGACAATGCTGCTGATTACAGCATAGTAGTTAGCAGAACGAAAGGGAGGAGAGAAGGGAGACTTGTTTGTTCAGTATTGAGTTTAGGAGTGTTTAACAATAGCAGTGTGAGTAGAAAGACCCCTGACTTTTTGTGGGAAGCACAGCGAGCACTAGCCTAAGCATCACGAGGTGCATTTCCTTGAAAACGACCTATTCGTGGAGTATATACCGACTTCAAGACATGTTTTGGACAAAATATGTTACTGGCTTGTGTCGTCTGGATGTCCAAGGTTGGATTATGGCCGTTTTTTGTGGAATATTTTCATCTGTGTGTAATAATGAACCCGGAAATGTGAGTCGCGCTGTGTATGTTGAAGCTGGGTATAGAGAACGGATGGATGGATATTCGTTGTTTGTCGGACAAATGTGGTTATATTACCCGCTGTGGTAATCACATCTGAAAGTGGTTTATACCGGCGGATTCATGATAATCTAAGCTTTCCATCGGCGTATAGTGTTTGTATAATCGCGTTTGCAGTTTCAGACATTTAGCAAATTGCTTATGCAGATTTCAAAGTGTACCGCGGGCGGGACACTGAAGCGCAACAGGTTAAGCTTATTAATTAATAATTTCAGAAAATCAGTTAAGGGGTAATAATTTCATGAAACACAACATACCACTGACGAAATGCTGACTGCAAACATAGGACCATTTTGGCTGTGGGCTCCATGTGGTTCCATTATTGTTAATCCGCCTCAATGCTTTGAGCCATAAAGTCCTTTTCTGGCCCTTTTCAGTCGGAATCCTGTAAAAGGAAATGTTCTTGTTGCTCCATGACTGAGAACTACCGCCAAAAACAGCGCAGGTTTTGGGCATATCTGCTTTTGGTTGTTCAAATCGGGAGGGAAACGTGGGAAAGTAATGGTCGTCAAGGCAAAAGCATACCCCTCTTAAAATGGTGGAATCGCGTTGCTAGGGGCGGTGACCGGCGGTGACGTTCGATGATGACGTTTCGGAAAAAGGGCTTCAGGTCGATTTTACGCGAACAAACAGTTGCATAATTAATGTGGCAATTTCAAGCCGGCACTCCTCATGCAGTTATTAGCCAGATTATGCGAATCGTTTCAGTTGTAGCTGCAGGCTATGGGAGGTAGCTGCTACTTGTTCTGTATGCAAAGCGAGCTGCTGCAACTAGCTGCTAGCATTCAGTAGCACGTTGTGAGGCGTCTGACAAATTTAAAACGTTGGTCAGAAAACGCCTATTTCTCAAATCTGTGGGGTGATTAGGATGACTACTTAACCACATAAAATAAAAATCGCCGCGGTCCGGCCACATATCCCGCGGAGGCTTGCATTTCGGTGGATAGCTCGCAAAGCATTATGGGGCGGTTGAGTATGACGAGTGTGGTAACCGCGCATACTTAAAATTTTTCCGGATATAGTATACATCCGGGTATTTCTCGCGTACTCAATCTATTCATACTATCTAATGTGAACGCACTACATACTTATTTTGACGTCACATTTAGTATGAGTAGAACGTTAGTATGCGATTTCGGACACAGCCTAAGTTACTCTCAAAGTCATTGGAAAATTCAAAAGTTTAATTTTATTCTGTAGACTAAACTTTCTCACTTTGTTAAAGGTTTAATAGAAAATTTCTGTTGGAGTTACACCTCTAACTTAAATAATAAACCCTCTTTTTTATTTATTTTCATCATGTTTAACTTTCCTGTTTACCTCGACAACAAGAAAACTGAAAAACTCTTTAAAAACTTTAAAATACAAACTTTTGTTTTCATTTCATTCTGTCCTGCTTTATACAAGGACATACACTTTGGAAAAATAAATTAAAGGTTTATTTGCTTTTTAGTAATAAAGTAATCTTTTAGATGAATCAACTAATCTGTGAAATCCATAATAGATCCACTGATAGAGAAATAGTTGTTTGAGGCAGTGCTGGTGTGTATCTTTCTACATTTGGATGTGATCATCCAAACAGCGGCCCACTCACTCCCAGAGCTACTGGAGGTCTGAGACTCTACAGGAAGCTTAAACTTTACTGGTTTCCAGTAGCTGTGCTGCAACAGGCTCTGCTAAATGCTGTTCTACTGCAGATAAACCAAGAGACAGAGCAGAGAAGTGATGAAGTTACTGTGGAAACATTGAGGCTCCTTCAGTCAACACGTGCTCTAAATGATCTGTATTGACGATGTTAAAGTAGCAAAGAACTCAGCAGTAGGCTGAGAGAAAAACACACTGAGCTGATTGAACATCTTTATTCTGCTGTTCAACTTCATTTCTTTCATTTCTCACAGTTGATATGAATTTTCCTGCATCTTTGCCATCAGCTTTAACATCTAGTTTCATTTAAAGGTTCTACATTATTTATTCTCATTTTAACTTCACATTCATGACAGTTTTCACAAATTAAAAACTGAGTCACTTAAAACCACTTCTCTGTTTTACTTCTTTACTCATTTCTTTCTTCCCCTTCAACTGTTCAGAAAATGTTATTTACACAAAGAAAAAAAGCCATTACAGATGTTTCTGAACCATGTGGACCCTTTACAGAGATCATTTAAAGGATAAAGAAGTGACCCACAGTTTACTTTAAGGATTCAGAAACAGTCTGTTGAGAAATACTGCCACCTGCTGGTTAAGTGTAGAAGTGAATTACTGCTCTGAACTCTTCACACATTTTCTGTCCTCACATTTCTGATCAGTTGTGTTGAATGTTTCTCTTAGATGTGATAAAAACGCTGTACATCACTTGTTGTCAGCTGCAGCAGATCATTTCAGTCTAATTCATGCTAACCCAGACACAATGATTATTCTTCAATGTTTTACTTCTAAGTACTCAGTCTCTGACAAAGAATTTTTACAGTAACAAAGCTGTTGAACTGGTCTGTAAATAAACCAGAAATATTTTCTCACTTTCTTTAGAAAAACAGAAAACTTTAGAAATTTTGATCAATAATTGTAAATATGTTTAATATTTATCTAAATAACTGATTTTAGTGAATACATTTTATCTTGTTGTTTTTAACTCTGTCCATTTCTTCTCATTTATTTCCTGCTCTGACAAATGTAGTGAACACATTATACAGGATGGAGCATAAGTTTCCATCCAGAGGAAAATGTATAATGTATATTTTTATGGGTCAGATTCCCTAGAAGATGTTTGACGCTTTCTTTGGGGCGCTTGAAGGCCATCAGGTGAAGATACGAGACATAAATCATCTCCAGGAAGGTATCAGCAACGACATTAAAGCAGAACTTCACCTGTGCTCTCCAGAGATTCACTTCAGTAGTGTTTTCATGGAGTGAACACATGAGGATGCAGCCACAGGATGCCAGCAGGTGTCACTGACCTGAAGAGGCTGAACTGAGAGATCAGAGAGGACAGAGGGAAAGTTTGATCTTTGTTTAGGATTTCTGTGCTTCATTTTGTGTTTTCTTTCATTTGTATCATTGTGTATTTTAACTATAAAGATGTTAAATTACAGAGATGTGTGTTTCTAACAGAAGTGTGGGCAGGTCTCTGAGGTGGGAGGAGCCTATAGAGGCCAGGTGAGCGATCAGTGTAGAGTGTTAGAAGGAGGAGGTCAGACTGAAGCTCTGCTGCTCAATCTGCCCTCATCCACTCAACCTTTATGTCTCCGTTTGTTTGCTGAGCTGTACTTTAGTTTGTGAAAACTAAATAAAAAGTGGAGCTCTGGAACTAAACTCCTTGCTGGTCAGCTGCTCTGATTATTTTGATGGCGTTTGGTTCATCCAGATTGTAGAGGTTTACCACCATCAAAACCCTACAGCCAACAATTATTTACAGAAAATAATAATCATGTCAACAGTAAACTTTGAACTTAGCAGCAGATGATTCAGTCTTGTTGTTTTCTGGAAACTTGTGGAGTTTCTCACAGCTTAAACACAGATTCTAACAAACCTGGCAGATAGTTTTTACCTGAACAGAGAAAGAAAAAGAAGAGAAAAAACACTGGAGTCATGATGAAACGTATTTATTGTTGATTATCAGATGAAACAGTGGAGTCTAAAACACTGAAACCTCCAGTGAAGATTCTTCAGTTGTTTTCACTTTCATCCATTTTCATCTTTCAGTGATTATCAGCTGAACAGTTTGACAGAAAAGTGAAATGCGTGAAAAATGTCCATGAATTTCATGTGATCATGTTTTCTAGGATCACAGAGCTACTTAGTGAGCAACGTTCTGCTGGAAACTGGAGGCTGACTTTTATTTCTAACATGAACAACAGCTGCAGTGGAAGAATCCAAGTGAAGGAAATGTGATCAGAGGATGTTCACTGATACTAATCTGATGGCTTTGATTGATGACGGAGACTCAGAGCTCAATCTGACAGATTTACATGTCACAGCTTTTTAGTGGTTCAAACGCTTTGAATCATCAAACTCTGATTCTGGTTAAATATCACCACAGCAGCTACACATTTAGAAAAAATTCAGTACAAATCAATAAATTTAATATCAGAAAATATCAGCAGTAATGTAAATGTTATCAAAACAAAAATAAATTCAAATAAACAGATATTATGTCTTTCTTTGTAGTGAAAAATAGAGTTTTATTTAATTGTAGCACATAATTGAGTCACTATATTACATTAAATATTAAAGCCTAAATCAGCAGAAATGTAACTGTATGTATTGTGGAGATATTAAAATGTACAACTGAAGTGATTTATTTTTTAAATCTATCAAATAAGGCTGTAACTGGCTGGACGTTACTTTCTATCATCATCTGACTCTGGTTCTACGTCTACGTTGGGTTTTGTTCTGTTCTGAGGATGTGGCTGCAGATTCTGGACTCTACAGGAATTTCTTTCCTTTCTCTACTTTAACCATTAATTCTGCTTTTTGTTTCATGTCCATCA
The DNA here is from genome assembly GCF_021347895.1 of Acanthochromis polyacanthus. Taxonomy (NCBI): domain Eukaryota; kingdom Metazoa; phylum Chordata; class Actinopteri; family Pomacentridae; genus Acanthochromis; species Acanthochromis polyacanthus. Next base: position 5,870,358 of record NC_067121.1, read on the forward strand.
GGGACTCAACTCGTTCTTTCCATCCCGGTTTGCCCTCAGATTTCTCTCCTTCAATCATCATGTCAATGTAGTCTGGATTGTAGAGAGGATTGAGCTTCAGTGAAATCTCTTTCAGTCTGTTCAGACATTTGGAAGATTTCTGAATCAGTTTCACCTCCTCAGTCTGCAGACGATCATATTCAGCCTTCAGGTTATCAATCACTCCCTGAACCGTATTCTCCCCTGTGGCTTTCAGATATTTTTCTTTCAACTGTTGCAGTGTGTGTTTTTCTTTAACCTGCAGGTGTTGATAAGGTTTCATGACAGTTACTTCAAACTCAAAGTTCTCATTTCTTTTCATCTCTGCTTCATTATCTTTGAGTTTTTTGCTTGTCTCTTTTATTTCTTCCATCATGGCTAACCTAAGTTTAATCTGCTTCTGCAAATTTTCAAATGAAATCTCAATCTGCTGTCTCTCTCTGAGGACCTCCTTTGTCAGTTTCAAGCTTTTGGTTTCTATGACATTCAGAGCAGCAAAGAACCTCTTCATGCTTTTTGTTCCCATTTTCCAAAACATCTGATCAAAGCCTCCATCTTCATATTCATCTTCATCATCACCTGTGTTGTTGGTCACAGATGATTTGTTGTCTGCAAACAACGCTGAATTATTGAATTTGAAGTGAACTGGCAGCCCGTCATCTGTTTTAGGACATGGGACACCTGAAGCTTTGATGGCCTCTAGAACTGGAGGCTGCTGGCCGTCTGCAGACGTCACCAGAATCCGGATGTTTTCTGCCACATCTTTGCCAAACATTGAGAGAACTGAATCAAACACATATTTCTGTGTTGGTGTGAGTCGTAAAGCAGACTGAACTACAAAACACAAAGCATCAATTTGACCAACACCATCGTCAGCAGAGAAGAGATTACATAGCTGCTCTGTGATCAGTTTGTCTCTTTTTATTCCTCTTGTATCTCCAAATCCTGGAGTGTCAATGATGGTCAGTGAGTGATTTATTTGAAATCGCTCCTGGTGGTTGATTTTGTACACGGTGACTTCAGACGTCTGGCTGTGACTTTGTGATCTCCACTGATCCTCATGGACTAACTTAAAGCGATATGAGTCCTCCCATTGGACACCCAGGATGTAGTTGATCATTCCGTTGATCAGAGTCGACTTTCCAGCACCAGTTGCTCCAAGAAGAATTATTGTACGATTCCTCTTTGTTCTTTGTTTTCCAAAGGTAAATGACCTGCACCCAGATATGTTCATATGTTCTTCTAATTTCAGTTTGTAAACTGAATCAGAATCAGAGTTCATCCTTATGCATTTCTGTTTCAGATTTGGTGGAACAGACCTTGTTGTAGAGATGTTAACAGTGATGCTTTCTTTGCTTTTTCCATCCACACCACAATCACATCTGACCCTGACTGCATATCCTGTCTCTGACTGAAGCCCTGAAATGATCGCCTCTTCAGCCGTTGTCTTCATTTGTTTCCACTGCAGATCTTCTTCTTTCTCCTTATTGTCTGTTTGTGCGAACTCCAAGATGTAGCTCAATATCTGGAGTTTCTGTCCGAGCTCAGCAGGTTTCTTCCAGCTGACTGAGATCTCACATGAGTTTGCTTCAACATGAGGTTCTCCAGGAGGGCTGCAGGGTAAGGTTTTAATGGAGTCACTGACTACATTGGCCGGCCCGACGCCTGCTGAGGTCACTGCTCTGCATCTGAACATGTACTCTGTGTTTGGACTCAGATCGCTCACTGTGACTTCTCCAGCTTTCAGCACTTCCTTTTGCTTCCATTCCTCCTCTCCTCTGACACAGAACTCCACAAAGTAGGAGGTGATGTTCTCTGCTCCAAATCTGGGAGGAGAAACCTTCAGATTCACACTGTTGTGGTTTATGTCTGCTGCTGTCACAGTTTCAGGCTTTGAAGGCGGCTCAAAGTTCTCACTGACAGAGAAACCGTCTTCATAAAGGTAGATGCTTGAACCTTTCTGTGTCTCATTTGTTAAACCCACCATCAGGAACTTTGTGTTCTTGTTCTCCATGTTGGCTTCTGCAAAATCACTGAAGAGTTTTGCTTTTTTCCTCATTTCATCTGTTGTTTCTCTGGAACGGTACCATTGCTCTTTCTCTATATTGTGAGTCCGTGGATCCTGAAGTTCTTCTGGTTCAGTTGTTCCTTTTAAGTAGTTTGATAAAGCTGAGAGGTATGGTTCATCACTTCCCAGTGAGGTGACGACAAAACACACAGCATGCTTTGCACTGAAAAGTTCTTCATCTAGACCAGCTTCAGATGAGATGGTCTTGGTGTTTTTCATTATTTTGGTGAAGGATTTTAGAATAGTGATTTCTCTCGCTTTACAGTCCATCCACCAGTTCAGGTTTTTGCTGTTGAAAGGTGAAGAATGTCTCTTCTTCAGGATCTCTGCCAGCTCAGCCTCTTCTTCTCCTCCTCCTCGGATTGATGGAAGTTTCTTTGCTAAGGTTCGTTGAAACTCCATCTTGAACTCAGAGCACATTTCTTTAAAATCTTTCATCTTTTCTCCAATCTGTGGGAACTGCTGTGCAGTGAGGGATCTCAGAGCATCATTGATCCTCATTTCCAGCTCACTGAAGTCCTCCAGGACTCTTTGTGCTTCTTGAACTAATCTTATGCTTATCTGACGGACCAGTTTGGCAGCAGAAGAATCTAAACTAGTCAGTGGCAACAACCAGACCTTCATTGGTACAGCCTTTTCTCCGTTGGCTCCCAGTAATGTTGGCAGACTTTGGTAGACTTCTACTGCTTCCTGAAAGGATGTAGGAGTTTTCTGAAGGCAGAAGTCTCCAATGAATCTGCAGGAGAATTTATCAAGATTGTTTTTGTCCTTATCTTCCATTTTCAGGGAACCATCACCATCTATAGAAAGGCAGGGGATTTTTTGGATCATCACTTTCATGTTTCCCTGAATGTCTTGATGATCTTCGTTTTCAGACACCTCACGGTCAAACACAAAGAAGGCTTGTGCCCCATAAAGAATGGCTGTGACCACATGTGTTGCTAAACCTTGCTCAAAAACATACTGATGCTTCATATTGCCTCTTCCAAGATGATCCATGGACAGCTCCTGCATCTTTGTGGTTGCCTTGTACTTCAGTGTTACTCTGGCCTGATTTCTAGAAGACTTACTGTCATTGAGGTAATTGGCAGATCCAGAAACTTCAACCAGTCCACCCAAGAAACTTGCCTTCAGTGATGTGTTAACTTTTAGTGCTGAAGATTTGTCCTCAATTGATTCAGATGCAACTATTTCAAATTCATTGTATGACTGTGGTCGTTCTCGTAGATGTTCCTCCAGGCCAACATGGTCCCACAGAGTTATTCCTGTAAAGGATAAGGAGACAAAATCAAGTTCAACCTCCAGAAGAAAATAAAGTATTTTAAATCAAAAAGACAACGTTATCGTAGAAGGAAAATTTAGAGTGAGAGTCTCTTTGAAATCTGTCACAACAGGCAGAAGAGACATTTACAGACATTTTAGTGAACTTCCCAGAATACCTGTTATTGATAATGTTCTTATATTTACATTATTAACTTTGCTCAACTTGTTCTGAAGGATAAAGAAGAGAAGAGGATGAGAGTGATGTCAGAAAATGTTTTGCAGATTAACTGTAGTATCTGGTTGTTCCACCAGGTGGAGCCTCTCACTTTTTGTTATACTGTAATGACCAGTAAGAAAAAAGCTGTTCAGATGCTGAATCTGTCCTGGATTTAGTTCACCGATGCCTAGATTAAGATAAGACAAGATAGTCCTTTATTACTCCCCACGTCAGGGGAAATTTCCCATGTTACAGCAGCACAATAAATGTAATAATTATAATAACAATAGTATATACAATATATACATCGTGAAGGATGAAAAATGAATAAATAGAGAAGTTTGAGGACAGTTTTACGATGCTTGGAATCTCCGTACGCCACATGGAATTTGCATAAAGTAGAAGTCCCGTCTACTTCATGCTTTCTGCAATACATTTTGCTGCAGTGTTTTTGAAATAAAAGTTTGCGGCCGAGCCACTGTGTTCATTTTACGCATCTTCCGGACGGTCAAGCTGAAAGCTTTGTCACGTCACCACGTACTGGCCTGCTGTTGCTTGAGCGCTGCCATGTGACAATGTTGTGGTACGCTAGTGACCGCCCAACATCCGTGCGATTTTCAGATGCGGTGCGTTGACATGAGGGAAAATCGCATCTCGTGGACACGCACCTTCAAACTGCAGACAGTTTATGTTGGTAAGCAGAGAACATTGTAGGAGTGAGCTAGCAACGGGGCACCATGACAAAGACCTCTGTGATGCTCAATAAGCCCCGGCCAGAGCTCAAACTGGGATCAACCTGGATATTGTTCTTCTATCCCAGTGACACATGAAACAGAGAACGAATGTTTGCTCTGTGTTTGTCGCTGATCACGGAGAAGAACCCAAGCAGCAGGCACAGACAGAAGGATGAAATTAACAATGATTTAATGAAAATAAGAATATGGGAACAGAAAAACTCTTAATAACTGAGGCAGGAGAGAAACAACAAGGTGGAGAAAATAAACTAAACTAAACAAAGGGCGGACCCGAAGGCCGAGGTAAAACCAAACATAAAACTAACTAGAGTGAAGGGGAAGATAGCTTACTGATTGTCCGGGTTATGGAGGACGGAAAAGGGCAGAGCTGACAGAGCCGGCGGAGAATGTGGCGATGGCTGGGAAACTGGCAAGATTATCCAGGGGGGGGGGCGGGGTCCGAGGAACGGGACGTGGCGAAGGTAATCCAGGGGGGCAAACAGAGTCCAGGGAGTGATGCACAGAAGACGGTGAAACGGCAAGTAGCTGGGAGAGTTGTGTAGCGGGGAGGATCGTTCAATGATGCAGCGCTGAGCAGAGTCTAGAGCCATGCTTTATACGGCACTGATTAGTGATCTCTGCCTGCTGCACTCTCAGCACAGCCATTCGTCATGAGGTTGATGAGCCGGCTCGCTGCAGCAAGAGGGGCGTGACAGTGTAACCAGTAATTGAAATTTCATTGATAAGGCTTCAATGATTGAGAAAGAACATTAAAAAAATTGCACCCTGTTATAGAATGTGTTCTCCTTTTACAACAGTGACAGTAGACATACGCCAGTGATCAGACTTCATGTCAATACGATCGTTTAAAAAATGTCTTGATTGGCCCTAATCTCTGTCTTTGAAATCGAATTGGGGGATTCCTGGTTGACAACAAAAGAAAGAATGATGGAGCTTGTTCCTGTTGTAAGTGAACATAAATTAGATATTTACCAAGAACAAAACATTTAGTTTTAAAATGAAGAGTGGTTTGGAAAACACTGTTTAATGTTTACAGTTTGCTCCCATCTGATGCAGTTCTATTGTTTTATGCTAAAATCTTAATCACAGGAAAATTTTATTGCATTTAATGTTTGAATTTTTATTACTGTTTATTTTGAATAATCTTTTGTTAATTTGCTGGCATACAGATATTTATACTATAAGTTTTTTTTATTATTTATAGTGTACATCAAAAGGGTGTGTTCAGAGGTGCAACATCATTTAAATATCAGATTCAGATTCAAAATTAAATTATCTCTCAGTAACTGTAGTATTTATTTATTTACATATAAATTGTGGCTACACAGTGGTTCTGTGGTTAGAACTGTCGCCTTGCAGACAGAAGATCTCTGGTTCCCGGTCTGGGATCTTTCTGCATGTAGTTTCCATGTTCTCCTTGCGCATACGTGGGTTCTCTCCAGGTTCTTCAGCTTCCTCCCACAGTCCAAAAACATACTGAGGTAACTGGTGATTCTAAACTGTCTGTAGGTGCGAATATAAGTCTGATTGATTGTCTCTATAAGTATCCCAGTGATAGACTGTTACCTGTCCAGGTGTTTCCTGCCTTCACACTAAGTCAGCTGGGATAGACTCCTGCTGCCCTAATGAGGATTAAGTGGTGTATAGATAATGGATGGATGGACATGGAAGCTGACAAGGAGACTGTTTCCTTTCATGAACAATCAAGTCCCTGATAAAGTAGTTTCTCACTTCAACAGAAGAAAACACAACTGAGATCAATGATACAAGTTTGTAGAAAAGATTGAAACTGCAGAAACAAACACCAGACATGAGTTTCTTTCATGGGGTGGCTGAGCTTAGCCTTAGAGATAGGATTAGGAGCTCAGACATCCAGAGGGAGCTCAGAAAACAGTCACTGCTCCTTTATGTCATGAAGAGACAGCTGAGGAGGCTCCAGCACGATGATAATGAAGATGCCTCCTGGGTCCTTTGGAGATTTTCCAGGCATGTCCCACTGGGAGGAAACCCTGAGTTAGACCCAGAGTTCACTGGAGGGATTACATATCTCATCAGGCCTAAGAACACCTGGAGATCCCTCAAGGAGGAACTGCAAAATGTTGAAGGTAAGAAGGACGTCTGGAATGACCTACTTCTACTGCTGCCACCACGATCCAACCACAGATAAGGAGAAGAGAACTGATGGTTGATGGCTGCTGGTTATTGGTTGATTCAGGCACTGGAGAGGAGTCGACCAACTAAGGAGCAAATCTGGCATTGGACGACTCAGGACAAGATGAGACATGAACCAGGATGCAGGGCAGTGGGACTGAGATGTACAACATTGGTAACATGACACCAGACAGTGGCCATAACACCAACATTTCTGTGTTTAGTTACCAGACAGCAGAAAACACCAGACAGTCCTTCTCTCTGACCAAACAATGCAGTCTGACAATGTTTATTATCATTGTGTTTTAATAAACATTTTACATGAGTGGAGTTCCTAATAATGTGTTAAATTCTCTCCAGTTTTGTTCCAGGAGTCTCATGCTGCTGTTGAGGGTAACCCTATATATTACAGCCTACCTGCTTCCTCCCAGCAATTAAATGTACAGTTGAAGAAAATGAGACTATGAGGACAAACAGAGTAAAGACTGTGAAGTCTGAGAGAGATTCTGCTCCAGAGAAACCTGAATACATCACAACTGAGCAACTTTGAGGACTTCCATGATTTGAATTTAAACTGAATCATTAAAAAATGCTGCAGAACTGATCTAAAGACAGCAGATAGAAAAAAATATATATAACTAAGTAATGAAAGTTTGATCCATCAATGATGTTTCCATGTGAATTCTTACCAGGGATCAGTGAGTCTTTACGGCAGTCGTACAGCATCCCGAGGCCGAAGGGTCGGCCGAGTGCCGCCACCTCCATCGTCCCTCCAGATTCACAGTCCATCACTCAGTCTGAAGTGGAGACAGAAAACAGCTGCTTAGTTCACTTCTGAACTCTTCTGCTGTCCAACCTGTTGCTCTGTTTTGTTGTTGGTCTGTAACCTGAATAGTTTCAGACTACAGTCATTCTCCAGCTGTCCTGCTACAACTTCACTGTTGTTCTTCAGAGTCGTGTCCAGATGCAGGAGGCAGCTGTGCTGAGAGAAAAAGCTCTAAAAAGCCTCAATAAGATGTTACTCTGTGACCTGTGGATGTGTGTGATTGTTTCTCTGTGAATGAGAAGGATCAGTTCCTGTTGATATGTTTGGTTTCAGCACATTTCATGCAGGTTGAAGTAGTTTCTGTAGAAACAGTGAAGACCCGACAAAGGAGACTGAAAACTGGTTGAGTTTAGTCTTCAGGTGAGTTTTAACAGCAGCAGGAAAATGATTCTGTTGACACCAAGAAACTTCAATACATCTGTGGCAAATATGGTTTTTAGTAGAGACACATTTTATGAGTCCTGACTGTCCATACTGTATCTTCCTGTTTCTGATTTAACCAGGTAAGTCCCACTGAGGTTAGGAAGCTCTTTTCTAAAGGAGGTCTGTCCAGGACAGCAGCAGCACAAGATCTACACAGAAAAAGTAGAAGCTCAGCGACGTTTGATGAAGTTAGCATCAGATAGGAATAAAATACAGATTCTGTCACCATCATAAACTAGAATGAAGTCATCTGACTGGTTGTTAAACTCCTCATCTGTCTTTAAAGTGTGTTGACGTTCCAGTAGAAAAACTAAAGTCTTTCTCTGCACTAACTGCAGCTGCAGCGCTAACGTTGCTACCAGAACACGAGTCGCTGCGTTTCAGAAGCTCAAACTGTGTTTCTGTGACAAACCTGGTAGCTGCATCTTTGTGGACTGAAATTAGTGTCAATAAAATCTGAACTCGTAAAAATATATCAGCATTAGAAAATACAGACGGTGAAATTCTAGTTTGAGTTTCTGTAGAAAAGATTTGTTTTGGTAAAAAACAGTAAATGTAGAAACGGACCTCTTTTATCTAAAACTCAGCAAAGTTCTCAGTGTGTGATGCTGAAGTTTCTTCATTTCATGAACTCAACCTTTATTTAAACTCAGAACACAATGAAGTACGGAGGCCTCATTTACTGTGTAGTCAAAGAGAATAAAAGATGTCGGGACACAAACAAGAAACTTGGATCACAATAACAACAAAAATATTAAAGAGTGAAGTTTGTAAAACAGTGAAACCATAAATCTGAGTATTTCAAAAATAATAAATAAATAAACTAATACAAGGACAGATGATATAAAATCAAAACCTGAATCACCCTGAGAGTAAAATGAGTCCAGCTTTAATGGTTCTGCAGGTTGCTGGTTCACAGAAACTTCAACTGGATTTTCCAGAGTTCAGTGAAAGCAGCACCTGCAGAGTGATTCAGTCACAACGTGTTTGAAAAGAGCCGCATTAAAAGACAGAAATGATGTTATAGAAGCAGATTAAACACAGTAAAGACCTGATCAATCAATGAAACCCAGTCATCAGTTACACAATAATTCACTAATTAAGTTCTGTCAAACTGTAAAAATATATTAATAACCTGTCAAGTCCAGCTGCCAGTTTTTAACTCTCTACTGTTCCAGAATACTTGAGTAAATGTACTTAGTTACTTTCCACTACAGCTCACAATGAAAGAACCAAGTGAAGGTAAATTGCTGCACAATGACTGCATTTAATTATCATTATTACTGAGTCTTTTTATTCTCTGATACTTTCTCTTTCTGTTCCTCTACATCTCAGAGGGAAATATCGTTTTTTTGACTTCATTTATCTGACGGCTTTTTAAAGATGCACATTTGTCAACAGTGTGGATCAACAAGCTTTTATAATAAAACACACAGCTGCTTATTAAACCTTCCAACCTTTGAATCTTCTTCCAAACAGCAGTAGTGATGTCATAGAAGCAGATTAAACACAGTAAAGACCTGATCAGTCAATGAAACCCAGATTCTGACTACAGACAGGAAGAACCACGACCTCAGCACAGCTCACAGTGATGATTGTTAGAATTATCAGCAGAAATAAATCTTTCTGCAGATGATAAACTGAGTCCAAACTTCATCTGATACGTGTCAGTAGAAACATCTCAATAATCCACACTGATGGAAAAGTTTCCTTCACTCAGCATTTTATGGTTTATGAGGGTTTAATAAGTAACAAGTATGAATTCTGTCTTTTTTCACAAATCTATTTTTTTCTGCTCGTCCACAAACTAAAGTTCCTCCTTCAGACCATCAACAACAGCTACAAACTACAAACTCTGGTGTTTTCTGTCCACTTTACTTCATAAGTTCAGGATCATACTGAGTCTTATTTGAGCCAAACGTCTGCACGCTCACAGTTTATCAGCAAATACATTTTATTGTTCATCAGCCTGAACAGAGCAGCGCTTCTGGAGAATCAAAGTAAAGTTTTTACATCATTTTTCCGTCAGTTTTTAAGTTTCGGTGCAACACAGCAGATTGTGTAGCTCCGTTTGTGGTAGAAAGTTCTGTTGTTGTACATTTACAGGAGAACTTGTAGCTGGAGGCTGAAGTCCTCAGTTTTAATGAGACACAACTGAATAAAAGCAGCATCCTGTCAGTGGAAGTTCTTTTCCTTCCACCACTTCACTGTGTTCTTCATCAGCTTGTTCTTTACCTTCACCGTCATGTTTATTTCAGGGTAAGAACACAGATCAGAGGAGTGGAGGTGATAAATCTGATGCAGACGTTTTTACTGTCTGTTGTCTGATTTTATTCTTGTTTTCATGATTTAAACACTTTAAAGTGTTTTTTCTGATGCACATGATTCATCCTCTAGTCAGCCTCACTCATTCTTGTTGGACGTCTTTTAACTTCCTCCAGATCATGGAGGAGACTAATAACTACATTTACCTGCTGCTGCCTGACAGTCAGCATTAATGCAAACTGAGCTTCATGACAAATATTTAATTCATCTGACATTCAAAACCCAAGTATAAAAGTTTGTTTGTGGACTTACAGTAGGAAGGTGTTGATCCTCTGAAGAACATCTGAGGTTTCTGTCTTTATTTCCTCTCTCAGAACAAACAGAACAATGAGGCTGATTTCTCAGAACGGGTGTGATCTGTACTCTGCTGTTTCAGATGTGAGGGAGGGAAGTCCAGATTACAGATCTTTATAGGTTTGTTCTTATCAGCAACCTTTGGAGCCATAAACCACTTCACAGATAGTACAGCTGGATTCAGACTGGATCTGGACTGATTGTTTACTGGTGTTAGGCTGCTTTTGAACAGGTTTTAGACTGGTTTGTACCTTCTGACTGGTTCTGTACTGGTAACTGGCTGGTGGTGACACCAGGTCTGCAGTCATGTGGCACTATTCAGTCACCTTTGTAGTTTTCCCTTTGCTTCCCGTCGCATTGTTTTTCAATCAATCATGGCAATATTAATTTAAGAGTTTACACAAAGAGACTCCATACTACAGTGAGAACAGATTTCTACAAAGTTATATCATCCATCCATCCATTCTCTATACACCACTTTATCCTCACTAGGGTCATGGGGGGTGCTGGAATCTATCTCAGCTGAAGGCAGGGGACACCCTGGACAGGTCACCAGTCTGTCACAGGGCTACATATACAGACACACAATCACACTCACATTCACACCTACGGACAATTTAGAGTAACCAATTAACCTCAGCATGTTTTTGGACTGTGGGAGGAAGCCGGAGTACCCAGAGAAAACCCACGCATGCACAGGGAGAACATGCAAACTCCATGCAGAAAGATCCCAGGACCAGGCCGGGATTTGAACCGGAGATCTGCTTGCTGCAAGGCGAAAGTGCTAACCACTAGACCACTGTGCAGCTCCAAAGTAAAATCAGTTAATTAAAAAACAAAATGTACAGTAAGTGACTGTCATCTATTCAAACCCTGTAGCATGACCAATCTAAAACAACTGTTTCCTGTTCTTCATCAATCAAAGCTTTACGAGAAAGTAGCAAAGAGAAAGACTCAGTTGAAAAAAGCTCAAATTGAATCTGGACTAGAGTTCACCAGAAGATGTGTGGAGACTCTGAAGACACCTGGAAGAAGATTCTTTGGTCTGAGGAGACCAGAATGGAGCTTTATGGCCATCAGATGAGACAACAAACACTGTGCATCATCACAAACACACCATCTCTACTGTGAAACACGGTGGTGGCAGCATCATGGTGTTCCTCAGCAGCAGGTCCTGGAAGGCTTATAAAGGTAGAGGGTAAATAGAGAAATCCTGGAGGACAACCTGATGCATCTGAAGAGAACTGAGACGTGGAGAAGATCAGTTTTCTATCCCTGTTTGAAGACGAGGAGAAAGTTCTGGAGGCCGAGTCACAGTCCAGATCTCAATCCAACAAAGAATTTGTGTCTGGACCTGAAAAGTTCGGTTCACTCAGGATCTCTGTGGAACCTGACAGAGTTTGAACAGTTTATAAAGAAGAATGAGGTAAAACTGCAGCATTTAGATGTTCAGGTTGATTGAGACCAACAGGACCAATGATGGAACTGCAGTTAAAGTTACAGCTGCTGACTTGAAGTGGGCGAACACTTATTTAGATTTAATTTAATGACATTAATTTGTAGAACACATTTCATATTTTGTCATCAGTTGAAAAAACTCCAAAGCTTTTTATGCATAATTTTCAAAATTTCCCTAAAACAGTAGAAAAGAGAGTTTTAACTTTTTCTCAGAGTCAGAAAAGACGACCGCCTGCATTCTGCATTCATATTTCTGTTCAGTTTGGGCCCTTGCTGCTGTTGGACTTTCAGTAAACACACCACAGGACAACAGAACAGCCGGTCTGGTGTTAATCCTCCTCCTGCGCTGATGATAAACCAACAAATCCTCACCACCCAGCCGCTAATTTCACCCTCATATCTGCTGCGTGTGACGTGGATTTGTGGCATTCAGGTGACAATGGGATAAACGGACGCTGATCTGCAGGCGGGGCAGAAGGAGGGAGGAGGAACAACGGTGTGAGTGTCGGTCAGCTGACAGAGGGAGCGCTTGTTTAACAACACACTCCGTCCCAACACACACAAACACACACAATGTGCAACAGTTCATGTCACGACACTCGGCTGCACCATTGTGCCTCAGATGACACAATGCATTGTGGGCCAACACTGGCCCTTTATGCTGACAGCTGATTGGATGTGTGTGCGTCCAGATTGGACCCCCACACTGATTCTGACCCGCTGAACTGTGAAACAGGAGAAGCCTTTTTTTCCCTGAAGCCAGCTCACATCATCACCATCATTATCATCATCAGGTTGAGTTTCCTCTGATAATTTTCCTGTGACAGTGAGATCCTCCACATTAAATCCAGTATCATCAGTCAGTTGGTCTACGTCGGTACATCATGTGGCGCTTCTCCTTTGGCACCTACTCGACTCGACTCGACTCGGCTTGGTTTAGGTCGTTTTCCATTACAGCTGAGTGCCAGGGAACTTATTGAATTTTATTACTGATAAAAATTCCTTAAAATTATGGAAAAATGTTTTCATATCAAACCAACAGTTGTGCTATGACGAGCAGGAGCCAGTTTATGGCGGCAGTAAATTTGGTGATACTACAGTGCATAAGAGTGAAGTTATTGAATTTGCGTGTCTGTCTTCTGTTGCAGCGGTTTTTCAGTTTGCAGACGGTCCATGTTTACTCATTGCACAGCTGGCTGTGCATAGACACCAATGTTATTTCTGCAGTTTTAAAGACGGCTACTGTTGATCAAACTGGTCTTGTAACACTGTCTAGCTCACAACAATGGGAAACAGGCATAGTTTATGTTTTGACAACATACATTTAATGAGTTATTGATGCCAGAAGTCTGAATCTGTGAATATCTTTCCAATTTTACCCAGCTGCATTTTGTTTCCAGATGTCGCCATAATTTTCTGGGCTTCATGCTGTCATTTGCGAGCATTTCACCACAAATAACACAATTCTGTCTTGTCCTTCACTAAAACCAAATTTAAGGCAACTCTCGAGGTACAGCCAGAGTTTTTTTAGGTACCGATGAATCTTCACCAGTTTTGCATTTTTCAGACATCGTTCCCGTCAGTAATTTTCTAACTCCACACAAAATAATGAATCGGCATGAGCTAGCATCTAGCAAGCCAACCTGGAGAAAGCATGGACAGAAGTTTAGAGGTCAAGGAGGTGTGACCATCAAAGCAGCAAAGGATTTTTGTGGAAAAAACAAATAAATGTGTTTTTAAAATGTTTTGTAGGTAGACTTGTGATGACGCAGTAAAATGAAAGTGAAATGAAAATCTAAGTTTTATAAACTCGTAGCCTCAGAGCAGACAAAACTTTGCACCTCTCTCTGATCTCTGGCAATCCCTGCACTGAAACTGCTTTTTTTAACAGAAAATATAAACCTCTGCAGAGAGAAATTCTGGATTTAACACAAACAGAACACTGTAGCTGTCTCCTAATTCAGAGGCTGCATCCTTGGAAGCACTTAGGCCACGACGGTGAAGCCTTGGAAAGACGTGAAGATCAAACCATCACTGCAAATATGAAGCCCATGTGGTAAAAGTCCCAAAAACTGCAGTTCCTTAAATGGCCACTTGAAGCTGGATCCAAAATCAAGTCAATCCGCTTTTAGCTCCATGTTAAAATATCCAACTTTACATCAGAAATATTCATATTTACAGCCTGGTATAAAAGCAGTTTTGGTCTCTGTAGTTAGCTTTCCATCCATCAGAACTACGCTGGAACTTAACTGTTTAAAATTGTATTAAGGCTTAAAGTTCTGCAAATAAAAAATAGACAGTGGATTTACATGTCTAATGTAAAACTACTTCAAAAACTTGTAATCTTAAATTGATCCTATATTGGTTTTAATTATTTCTACACATCGAACACTGCTTCATATTATAATGCTGCCACCACGTTTTAACATCATGATGCTGCCACCACCATGTTTTAACATCATGCTGCTGCCACCACCGTGCTTCACATCATGACGCTGCCACCACCGTGCTTCACATCATGACGCTGCCACCACCGTGCTTCACATCATGCTGCTGCAACTGTGCTTCACAGTGCCGGTGGTGTTTTAGTGATGATGTCAGTGTTTGGTGTCCATCAAACATACCGTATCACCAGTTGGTCAAAAAGGTTTGTTTTGGTCTCCTCAGATCAAAGAACTTTCTTCTAGTTGACTTCAGAGTCTCCACATGTCTTCTGGTGAACTCTAGTTCAGATTTAGTCTTTCTCTTTGTCTCCCTTTAATATTTAACTGATGAATAACACCCAGCAGCTGGAGTATGAACAGTCTGTCCCATCTTGAGCCAAATTCCCTCAATTTCCTAAGAATGAATTTAACTGTGCTTTAAGGGGTATATAGATATATATATTTTAATTAAATGGGAATATTTTGTAGAAATATGTTTTCAATTTGATATCAAAGAATCTTTTTGTTGTAAATTCAAATTCAAAATTATATTTTGTCTCATTATAATACAGTGGTACACTAACTGTTTTACGCATTTAAGTATCCTTCATTTAATATAAAAAAATACACTTGACCTCATGAAAAACCCATGTTTAAAATATATTTAAATTACAGAAAATTGCAGTATTTTTTATGAGACAGTTATTTTTCAGTATTTTTTGGCTCCCCAGCAGCAGGAGTATTAGTTTTCTTTTTACTCTTTCCTGTTTCTTTTTTTTAACAGTGCAGTGGATGGAGAAGCCATCTGTCTGCTCAGAAATACTGTAAGCCTGCTGCTGTTTTCATCATCAGCCGGGCCAGCAGGGAACCGGACAGGATTACCCAGCAGCCTCCACACCAGCATCCGTCCGTCCAGATTCCATCTCCAAGACAAATATCCATCAACAACCAGAAAACACAGAGTTTGGGTAAAAGCCGTAACCATGAAGTCAAAACTGGGGCACTGAAACTTATTTACTGCCTTTGTGACTCTTTTTGTCTCTTCTGTTTTAACCCTCATGTCGTCCTGTGGGTCAAAATTGACCCGTTTTAAATTTTGAAAATGTGAAAAAAAAATTCACAGCAAAACGTCTGATGTCCACATTTTCAACATTTTTGGTAAATCTTAGAACATTTTTGGTGGGAAAAAAAGAAATGTTAAAAACAAAATGTTTCTTTAGAACATTTACACAAAAAAATCCACCAAAATCCAGCAAATTTTGCTGGATTTTGGTTGATTTTTTGTGAATGTTCTTAAGAGAATATTAGAAGTTTTATTGATATATCTGTAATCACTTTAGATATTTTTAGAGTTTTTTTTTGGAAGATTTTTTAAAAATATTTACAAGAATTTTCTTGCCACATTTGGGGGATTTTTTTCAAAATAAAACTTTGAAGGGAAACTTTTAAGGAATTATTGGAATTTTCTTCCTGAAGGTTTTGCAAATTTTCTGAATTCTTGGATTTTTGTCGGACGACGAAACAATATTTTTTGATGCCCATAAATGAAGACAACAGGAGGGTTAAGGACTGCTTTTATTATGTCTTCTTGTTGTTGCACAGCTTTGTGGAACACTTTAAATTTACAGCCCACACTGTATGAGCATGTGGCAGGTAAAAACTCTACAATTTGCTGAATCTAAAATATTTTTTAAAATACGTAACACAAAAACTTCATACTTGCTTTTACACCAATCACGTGTAGCATTATGACCACCTGCCTAATACTGTGTTGGCCTCCCTTATGCGGTCAAAATGCTCTGAACCATTGGGTCTGGACCAGAGGACCTCTCAGGGTGTCCTATGGGGTCTGGACCAGGAGGTTGGCAGTGGATCCTTTGGGTACTCTGGGTTGTGTGTTGAGGCCTCTGTGAATCAGACTTATTTGATTCCATTGATCATTTGGAAGTAAGAGAATATGTTCTGTTCGGTTGTAGCCACAGCAATGGAACAAAAGATTCTGTTGCTGTACAGCTAAAAATGACTACTTCGTCTTCCCGTCACTTCTGTCTGTGCTTGTTTCCTGCACTGTTTTCACACCCGATGAAAACGTCTATCAAACCCCTACCAAAATTTATTTAAAAAAACAAACTCTGGGACCTTCTGTGAAAAGAAGGAGAGACTGAGACAGAAGAAAAAGCAAACACATATTTAGCAAAAAAAAAAGAAGTATTTTCAGTTTTACATACATGCACATAGCTGCAGTACCTTGTTGCTCCACTAGGAGAAGCCTGTTATTGTTGAACACTGTAGTTTCATAGAAGTCTTTATCATGGTGCCCCTTTACCAGCTAAACTCCCACAGTGCTCTCTGCTTATGTTATAGATCAGTTGTAGTACCTTGTTGTTCCACCAGGTGGAGCCTCTTACTGTTTAATACTGTAGAGACCAGAGGAGGGTTTAGCTAGTAGTGGGCACCATGACAAAAAAAGACTTATGTGGTGCTTAATGACCTCTGACAAAAGCTCATGCATTGAAAAGAACGTCTGGATCAACTAATAACACATCTATTTTTAATGTTACATACATACCAGAACCTCCTTCACGTCCAAATCATACGTCTGCAGATGAAAACGGAAACATCAACACAAATGTCACTGAGCTCAAGTTGAGTGACAAATTCATTGATTACTGATTAAATTTTGGGTTATTTTAAGAGAATAATTGAAAATTTGCATCCCTAACGTCCTACAACAAATATTGTTTTAGATTTAAGGATGTAAACAAGGAATTGTAAAACAACGTTTGTAGTTTCAATGTTCTCGGTAAACGTAGTGATGTGAGAACCAGACTGACTGTTTTAGTGTTTATCATGTCTGTGTGTGTTTGTGCATCGTGTTGTAGGAATTCTACTTCCTTTAATCAGAACTCTGTTGGTGTAAATCATTAAATCAGGCAGTAGACGTGGTGTTGGGTGGGTAATGTGTGAGTCTGCAGCAGATGACTGTGAGTAAATCTAACGTCCTCTGGACAGATCCTAATGTGTGTTTTTCTGCTCCCTAAACCTCATGCGTGCTCTGGTTGTGTGTTTATTTATTTATTTGATCTGTGCGTGTTGTAATGTGTGCGACGGGTCCAGGCTGCCAAAGTCCAGATTTATGCCAAGATTAATTATGAGCATGTTGTCCAGATCGGGATGAAAACTGACATGTGCAGTAATCACATTACAGAGTCAGACGGGGAGAGTTCGCAGAGCGCAGGTTACAGATGGACGGATAAATCCTGCCGTCCATGTTTGACACGCAGTGACTGAGGCCTGAAGGCTCTGCTGCTTCTGTCAGGAAACTTTCTGAGCTTCAGACACTTCTGGTGGATGTTTTCTGCATCGGTTTATGGTGCAAACATCTCAGTTTAGGTATCTAGCATATGTAGGGCAACTTGAGGCGCACTGCTGCTTTTATAGTCTTAATCCGCCAAAGAAGTTACATCATTTTCGGTTTTGCAAAAGCACTGACAGGATTGCTGCCTAATTTCGTTGTACATTAGACAATGACAATGAAGGAGCTCTATTTGACTTAGTTTTATTCTGTTTGTGTTCTGTAAAGAAAACAAAAAAGTAAATGTTTCAACAGAGGGGCATCAAAAAATACTATATAAAAAAACAAAACAAAACAAAAAAACGTCTCTTAAAAATACAGTACAGTGGGTCTTTGACTTACATAGGGGTTCCGTTCCTATGGATTGATGTAAGTCGTAAGTCGGAACTTTGGCGAAAATGCAAACAAGCTGTTACGTGCATCACGATATCGATCAGTCCTCTATTAAGTCATGGATACCAATGACTTTAATGCATGTATGAATCCTTTTACAAGAAGATAAAAGAATTTTATGATGGGCTGATATTGTTGTGGAGGTTTCAATGTTTATTGTTCAGTTCCAGGTTTACCTAATGTCAGTGAATGTGCCATGTTTAGTTAGCTGACCTCTGATTGGCTGAGAGTCAGCAGTAGAGAGAGCTGGGTAAGGCGGCTAATTCTGGAGCTAAGTTATGGGTTTTTTCTACTTATTCTGGAGCTAAGTTATGGTTTTGTTTTTTTTAGGAATTCTGGTGTTGGCTATGGCTCTCAGTAGCCTGAAGGTTCAATAAACCGGCAGAGAACCAGATAAAGTCTCACTCATTCATCACAGAGGGTTGCTACAATATGTTGACCTGTTTTTACAACTTGACCAATGTTTGTGGTGTTCTGACCATTTTATTTAATCTAATTTCACTTCCATGGAAACAGCTTTCTTTTTCTTCAAAGCATCAGAAGAGTCTGACTTACGCTTGGAGCCATAATGAAGGGCATAAAGGTACAACCGGAGAATGGAAACACAGTGACTGTGTGATGACGTCTTCATCCGCTCCACTGGCCAATAGTTCCACGTAACCAGTTCAGATGTAATGACAAAACGCCGTAAGTCGAGGACATCATAAACCGAAGACACTTGTATTGTCCAAAAATTAAAGTGTTTTCTAGCCTTACTTTGTTTAATGTTTCTGCCTAAAATGTAAGATCATATAGACCCCATCAGAGCCTACGTCATCAACAAGCTGCGTGCGCATCAAGGCAACAGACGTACCGCTTCATATCATTTACCTGGCATTGTTCACACCACACGGAGTAGCAAAACTAAAAGCTAACGCTGAACTGTCGGCATCATAATGTCAGGCTGTTGCGTTTTTGGTTGTACGAACCGAAATACTCAAGAGGGACATAAGTTCTACCGCATGCCAATGGGCTCTCAGCTGTTTCAGAGCAACCGAAGGCGGCTGTGGCTCCAGGCTATCAAGCCAGCGGATTAGACGGAGGATACCATCAACAATGCATGCGTGTGCTCTGATGTCGCAAATAAAGTGAAATCAGTGCAAAATATACTGACGAGCTGTCGGTTCCCACACGATTAGAGCCACTAATAAAAGCCCTGTTGACTGTTGTGACAGGGGGACATAAATAATAAAGCGACTGGAGTCGCCGCCATACAGGTACAGTTTGCTGTGTGTATGTAGTTCTCCACTTTGTTGATGATCACCCATGCCTCATACATCATAGTCTTCTGCCCTTGCCTTTGGCTGGGTAGGATTTCAGACATCAAAACACAAAACTCTTAGTCAGTGTCCTTGTATCTCACCTGTACCTGTCCACAAATTGCATAATCATAGGCCTCCATAGATTTGTATGCTCACAGCTTCTCTCTAGTGTACACTCTAGGTTTTTCAACTAAATACAAATAAATATCAGGCCACTGAATATTGGGCCACTTACTAACGTCATAGTCCCATTCTGTAAGTGTACAGGGATCTGGGAGCCTCTTTCCATTTGTTAAAGTGATCTTTTTAAAGTATTTTTCGCGATCTTTTACTGATAATGCACCCGCATGGTTTGACAAGCCACTGCGAGCCGCCATACTTCCGTTGCCAGGGTGCGTGCGCAGCCCTCTTTATTTACCTACAGTAAATGGGTCTATAGATGAATAAATAGATGGATTGATAGATCTGTAGCTTTAATGACAAATGGTACCTATAATGATAAAAAAAAATGTATTTTGAGAGATTGCCATTGCTTATGGATGTACCTATTTACTATCTTAGTTAAGAAAACTTATAATTTAACAACCAAATCTGTGTAAAATTACAGGTCCAATTAGGGATCAAGTTTCCTCCCACAATCCAGTTTGCACCATTAAATATTTAGTGTGTGCTAATAACTGATGCCATTTTCCTGGATAATCGTGGATCAGCTGCAGTTCCTGGTTGTTCCACCAGGTGGAGTGTCTGACTAGTTAATACCATAGCGACCATCGGAGGCATCACAGTGATATCATTGTGGTAGTTTAACTAATAAAGGAGCACCATGACAAAGACTTGTGTGACGGTATTAAACAGGGAGAGGCAGAAGAATACGACATATTTTCTCCTTTTCAAAGATAGAAATGAATTCCAGACAAACAAAGAGTAAGTTTTATACAAGTCAGCCATTATTAACTCCTACATTACAGAAGAGACCGTCAGTGCAGTGATGAAACATGATGGAGAAAATCAGAAACCTACACAAAGTAAGAACCACATAAACCTCATGAACCCTGAGTTAGGGGCTCGACACACGGGAAGCGACAGTTGAGGGGGGAATGCGAAAGTCATTGAAACAGGAGATAGATTCAACACACGGTGCGCGATACTTGGCAGTGGCAGGCGACGGCAACACATGGCGCGCCGTGCAAAAGCACAGATCGCTTGTCTCCCTCACTTCTGACTGGCTGTGAAATTGGAGGGATTTTTTACGTTTTCAGAGTTTCATGACAGAAAAACATAAAGATGATGAGCTCGAAGATATTGCTGGATTTACCCGAAATTTTACTCGACATTGGCTTCTAAAAGTTTACCCTGGCGGCAACCAACTCCCATGCAGCAGCTTTTTTTATTTATATCACGATAGTCATTAAGGGAAAAGGATCATAAAGAATCGGGAAATCAATCACGGCTAAAATGATTTGCTCCTCCATGTTGAAAAGGGCTGAAAACAATGGTTGAAAACCGGAGCGGACCATTAATGTATAGGAGTGGACTGCACTGTGTAACATGCTGTAAGCTCATTGGTCAGTGAGTGAAACCCTCGCTGATTGGTTGAAACTCCAGGCGACAGCGACAAAAGTTGAACATTTTTCAACTTTCTTGCATCGTGTCGCAAGCCAGCGGCTGCACGTCTACGTGAATGTGCGCAAAATTTCACATGCACGAATGTCGCCATCGCGTTGTTGGGAGGGGGGAAAGCGATGTTCATCTCGTCGCACAGCAGCCATAGAAAATGAATGGAGCGCGACTGTTGTCGCTTCCTGTGTGTCGAGCCCCTTAGATCAAATTCAGGATAAAAGCAGTGAATGATAATGCAGTAAAATACGAGCTCAGTTCACAGGTTTGATAGCGAAGTTAAAACAGTGATAATTTATGGAAATGATGTGAACTCCTCCCGCTGCTTAATGCTGGTGTGATGAAAATAAGAGCAGGACGTATCATCGTCTCTGACGGGAACATCTGCTGTGTTAAACAAACCACGAATACGAATCTTTTACTTTATGTTCATTCAGTTCAGACACAAATCAAGCTGAAGCCTGAAGTTACCTCAAAGCCTGTTTGGCTGCACAGAACTCCAACTCTTTTACAAGTATAAAGTAACAAAAACATCATGGAAAGACGCAAAAGAACCACAAGAAGCTCATAAACAACCACAGTGACTCTTAATGACTAAAAAGGAGACACTGATCCAGCTTTAATGTTCTCAAAATTACAGAAAACACACAAAAAACAACAAAGAGCCACAATATGAATACAAGCAGACATTACACCACCTAAAGGTTATTCAAAATGACCATGAATAGAATAGAATAGAATAGAATCACTTTATTCATCCCCGAAGGGAAATTGAAAACACACAGCCAACTGCAGAGACAAAAAACAATGACAGAGAAACAAAATCACCACAGAGTGACTCAGGATGTCTGCAAAGAATAGCAAAGCAACGAGGACACAGAAAACCACCTAAAAAATGTTCAAAATGACCACAGAGATGCAAAAATGCGACAAAATGACACAAAACAACCTAATATGAACTCAAAATGACCTTGAAAAGACACAAAAACTCACAAAACAACGACACAAAATGACAAGATATTCACATGATCACAAGATATTCAAAATGACTATAAAATCTCACAAAAATTTAACGAAAACACAAAGAACAATAATAAAGGCAAACAAAACCACCATAAAGACACATGAAATGACCGACAACATACTCAAAATGTACATAAGAATAAAAAACCCTCAGAAAAAAAATAAAGACACACAAAAGAACCACAAAGAGACATGATATGATGCACAAAATATTCAAAGTGACCATAAAAACTCACACAAAGTCAATGAAAACACACAGAACAATGGCAAAAACTCACAAAATAACAATAAAGACACACAAAAGAACCACAAAGAGATGAAAAATGGCTGACAACATACTCAGAATGAAAATACCAAAAAAAACCCACACAGAACAATTAAGAAAAACACACAGAACAACAAAAAATCACGCAAAAAAAAACATAGAGACACGCAAAACAGCAACAAATATACATGAAATGACCCATTAGATTTTAAAAATAACTATAAGACAAAACAAAACCAAAAAACACACACAAATCAATAAAAAAACACACAGAACAACCATAAAGACACACAAAACGGCAAAAAATAGACATGAAATGGCCCACAAGATATTCAGAATATCTATGAAAACACAAAGAACACACATAAAGCCAATAAAACACACAAAACAACTATTAAGACACACAAAACGACAGCAAATAGACATGAGATGATGACAAGATATTCAAAATAACCATAAAAACAAAACAAAAAAACACACAGACAAATGAAAAAGACACTGAACAACCATAGAGACACACACAAAACAACCACAAAGACACATAAAATGGCCGACAACATACTCAAAATGACTGTAAAGACAAAAAAATCCAAAAAATCCCCACACACAATGATGAAAAAGACACTAAAATAACAAAAACACAAAAAATAACCATAGAGATACACAAAATGATAACAAATAGTTCATAAAAATTCAAAATAACTATCCAAAAAAGCAACCTAAAACTCGTTTCCTGAAGATGGGCAGCCCCTGTGACTGGCGTTGCCATGGCGTCCGTCACCTTCCGGCTCGGTTCGATGGCCTGACGGATGGCGTGAGAGCAGAGCGGACCTCCTCCTCTGCGCTTCAAACCGATGAGGGCCATTCATTAAACATGACCGTCTAAAAATAAAGGCCTCCTCCTTTCACCAGAGCTGCTGGCTTTAATCTGGGCCAGAGCTTCCAGTGGTTTGCATCAGCACATGAGAGACTCAGCGACGGAGAGGAAGAGGACGGCGTTTCATCTTCAGGGGCGGATTTGTACTTCAGTCGGTTCGCAGCTCGAACTCCGACCTTCAACCAAAGCCTCATATTTACATTATTGCTATTATGCAGCAGGGAGCTCTGATTAGCACACTGATCACATTCAGATAAAACATGAGCTCAACAGGAGCTGGTAAGTGGACTTAGAATCAAAACAGCCATTTGCTCCTGTTTCCGGTCTTTATGCTAAGCTACGCTAACCAGCTGCTGTCTGCGGATTCATGTTGACTGCACAAACTGAATCTGAACTCTGTTGTAACATCGCAAAACCGACTCACTGAGTGTCATAAAATGCAACTAAAAACAAGCAATTGAAACATGGCTAGTAAAGCATGGCGGTGGCAGCATCATTCTATGTGGTAGTTTCAGGGCTACTTAGTCACAACTGAAAGAAGGATGAAATGGAAATTAGGAATTGTTCTTGTTTCCATTAACTGCCTTAGAGTGAAAAAATGAGTGTTGTCAGAAGGTGGCGCTACGTTAGCTGTAATAAAGTTTAAAAAAAGCATGGAAGCATGGTGGCGGCAGCATCATACTGTGTTGGCACTTCAAGGATGCCTGGTCATAAATGAAGGAGGAATGAAGTTTAAGTTCTGAATTATTCTTGTCTCCATTAAATACATTAGCTGTAGTAAACAGAGTAGATCAAGCACTAAAGCACGGTGGTGGCAGCATCATACAGACATGGGAGCTTCAGGGCTACTTGGGTCAGAACTGAAGGAAGATGAATGGGTTCTGTAAAGCGTCTTGAGACAATTTGACTGTAATTGACGCTATATAAATAAAATTGAATTGAATTGAATTGAATGAATGCTGCTGAATACAGAAGAGGTTCTTTAAGAAAACCTCCTCTAAAAGCACAGAGGCCTCAGACTACAGTGGTGGTGTATCCATTTTTATCATCATTCCTGAAGATAATTGCTCTTCAAAAAGAACAAAAGTCTAGATTCTTATTTTGTGGGGAAATGGTTGAGGATTATGTGGACTTTAGGCACAGCTGCATCTCTGACTATTCTAATGATGCTGTTTATGGCTTAAGTTTTACTTTAATTTGCTGTTTACTTGCTGTTTACTTGTGCTTTCAGTCGATGTTTTGGTTAAGTTATTGCACCAAAAGTTCTTCAATAGGTTTAGGCACCAAACCTACTTTAAGTTTAGCTATTTGAACTACTTGAGTTTGTTAATTTACTTTAGTTTAGGTGTGAAAGCTATTTGGTTAAGTTATGGCACCAAAGTTACTTGGTTAAGTTTAGGTACCAGACACAGCTGATTAAGTTCAATCACAAAAACAATTTTGTTAAGTGAAGGCTCCAGACCTATTGGGATTAGTTATGGCACCAGAACTATTAGGGTTAGTTTCTGCACCCAAACTACTTGGTTAAGTTTAGCTGTCAAAGCTATCTGGATAAATTATGGAACCAGAATGATTTGGTTATGTTTTTGTCCCAAAACTACCTGGTTAAGTTTGGACATAAAAACTGCTTGGTTAGGTTAAGGTACAAAAAATAGTTGATTGGCTTGAGGCAGAAAAACTACCTGGTTAGGTTTAGGTGGTAAATCTGTTCAGATAAATTATAGAACCAGAACTATTTGGTTAAGTTGAGGCACCACAATTATCAAACCAAGAACTATTTGGTTCAGTTTTTGCACCAAAACCTCTTGGTTTAGTTTGGACACCAACAATAGCTGATGAAGTTTAGTTACAAAACCTACTTAGTTAAGTTTAGACACCTGAACTACTTGGTTAAGATTAAGTACCACAATTATGGAACCAAGAACTATTTGGTTAGGTTTTTGTACTAAAACAGCCTGGTTAATTTTAGACACCATAACTACGTGATTAAATTTAAACACCAACAGTAGTTGGTGAAGTTTAGGCACAAAACTACTTAGTTAAGTTTAGGTACCAACGATAGCTGATTACGTTTAGGCAAAAGTACTACTTGATCAAGTTGAGGCGCCAAAACTACAGAGCCACAAACTATTTGGTTGTTTCACCAAAACCACTTGGTTTACTTTAGGAATCAACACCATTGGTTTACGTTTAGGCACAAAAAATGACTTTGTTAAGTTTTGGCACCAAAGTTATTTCGATAAATTGCAGAACCTGGTTAAGTTTTTGTACCAAGACTTCCTGGTAAAGTTTAGACACCATAACTACTTAGTTAAGTTCAGGTACCAAAGCTGTTTGGATTAGTTGAGGCACCAGAACTTCTTGGTTAAATTGTGGCACCGGAAGTATTTGAATTAGTTTATTCACCAAAAGTCCTCGGTTAGTTTTAGGCACCTAAACTACTTGGTTATTTCTAGAAAAGTTTCACAGTTGTGACATGTACCACACCACAAAGCTCCTGTTTGTACGTTTCCATACGACTCAGATTATGACAGTAAGAGGTTGGCGATGTTTAGAGTTGATCAGTGACCAGAACCTGGACCAGGTGGAGCTCAGAGCTGATGATGGTAAAGTCCAGGTGTGGAAGTTCTGTAGAAAGTTACCTGGAAGCTGCATATTATTGACTGAACATCTGTCTAACAAAGTTTAACCTACAGCTCAGTGAAGTCTCTGGACACTCCCTGGACTCCAGCCAGGTGATCTTTTTTTCTGTTTTTAGTCTGTGGTTTCTAACCTTGTTGCTTCCCTCCTTAACTTTCCCTGCTCACTTTCACCTTCTTCCCTTCCTTCATCTAGGAGCTCTTCCTCCTCCTCCTCCTCGGCCTGGAGGTGAGCTGCCTGATTGGGCGGCAGGTTGGAGGGTCGGCTTTTTGGGAATCACATGGTTCACGTCTCCAGCCCTGCGAGGCGCCATTTTGGAGGAAAGTTTGGAATTTGGTGGACCTGGGGAGGTGCAGGAGGAGGAGGAGGGAGGAGGAAGAAAAAGAGGAGAAAAGAGAGGAAGCAGGAGGAGAGGAGAGGAGGGATTTACGTTCCGAGAAGTTTGACACGAACGCACGGCGCAGAGCGGCGACCAGCGGGCTGCTCTCTGAACTTTCTCACGTTCCTGGAAGAAGCATCAAAGCTCCGCCGCGGATCGGTCTCCTCCGCCGGCAGCAGCTTCATGCCTGCGCCGCCCGGAGCTCCGCCCGCACGGAAGCTGTTGTTGACGCGGAGTTTGGCTCGGCGGGTCCCGCTTCGGCAGCCGGGAGTCGCCGCCGCGGTCAGCGCGTCCGTCCGCCTGCCTGCTGCGCTGTGCTCGCCGGGCGCAGGGAGCCTCCGTGGCGCGGGGCAGAGTTGGTAGCTCACCGGAGCCGCTGCTTTATCCAGGGTCTCACTTTGACCCGGTTCGGCGGCTGTCGCCAGTTTGACACCGAGTTTAGTTCGGAGGTTCGTCGCTCGGAGGAACTTGGTGTCGTCGTGGAGGGATTTTCTTCGACTTGAAGCGGCGACAGCGGGGCTTTAAACAAATCAATACAGCCCGTCCTGTGTGGGGAGAGTACTAACGGACGACGAGCCCGGGCCGGGGCCGAATCGAACCGAACCATGCCAGTGAGAAAGAAAGGTAAGCCGCTTCCACTTCACGTCTTAACTAGCAAGCTAGCGGCTAACGGCTTCCACAAACTCCGACTGCGGCTTCGCACAAACGGACACAAACACGGACCAGAGTCGGGACAAACGCACCGAACTCGACCCGAACTCGGTCCACACGGCTCGGTTGGGCCCAGCCGAGCCGTGCCGAACCGGGCGAAGTGAGTTAAAAGTCGGCGCTAGCCGGTTAGCCGTTGTTGCTAACCAAGTTGTATATGGGGCACCTTGTCTGGAGACGAGCCCAACTAAAAATAAACTCTAATATTAATAAAATATTTACGAGCAGTACGCACACGATTCCCAGAAGTAGGTTAACTGTAAAAATTTAGAAAAATATCCTCGTGTGATCCAGAGATTGTTTGAATTTCTACACTTTAATTTTAATCCATGAAAAAATAAAATTAAAAATAATGGGAAGTAGTGAGTTAACCGCAACCTAATTATTATACTCAGTAGTTGTATTTGGACTCAGTTTGTCACAGAGTTACTGGGAAAAACTGAAAAACTTATACAATGTAAAATTGTTTATATATAAAATCAATTGTTAATATTAATAAATCTGCATTTTATCCAATTAAACCATTTAATTAGTTTGTAAATTGTAAGAAAAATGTGAAAATAAGCTCATTACAAGTTCTCAGTGTCTTTTTTGTGTGTGCAACCAACAGTGTAAAAGTCAAAGCTATAGACAATAAAGTTACTTAAAACTGTCACAATATTCAGATTTAATTAAGACCTGAATAAACTTGTGCACTTTTACTGGGAAATCTCTCAAAGTTGATGTTAAGTTGATGTCTTAATATGTAGCATCTTCAAAGGAATAAAACTAAATATTTGTTCGTTTATTGATAAATCTGCCCTTTATCCAATTATCTAATCATCTAATTAGTGTGTTAATTGTTAGAAAATGTGACTTAAGGCTCATCCCAAGTTCTCTGCATCTAAAAGTCAAAGATATTGACAATAGAATTATTTAAAACTGTCACAATATTCTGATTTAATCAAGACATTTTACATAAAATACATGTTATATTCAAGCATCATACAGATTTGTTGTGAAACTTGAAAAGTATTCAGATTGTAGGGAATTAAAACTGCCATAGTTTTCAGAATTAAGACATACGTAAACTTTTATTTACATTATTAATTAATGTCTTTTGTCCAATCAACCAACCATTTATTTAGTTTGTAAATTTTTAGAAAATCTAAAAATAAGTTAATTACAAGTTCTCTGCATCTGGTTTTGTGTGACAAACTATGAAAAGCTAATTCTAATGATCTGAAACTGCCTTATATTGAATTAAGACATTAACACACTCGTAGTCTTTTACTGGATTAAATCTTTTTTTTTTGAGTTAAACTAAATATTTTCATTATTGAATAATCTGTCTAATTAACTAACATTTATTAGGAAACTGCTCACTGAATTCTGTTTCTGGTTTGAAACTCATAGCTTTACAGTGACTTCAAACCTTTAAAACATTCGATTAAGACGATAGAAAAAAATTAGCAACCTAATTATATACTAGTTGCAACTGGATTCTCATATTACCACATGTAATGTGTTTTATCCACATCTGTATCAATTAGAATGGGAATATTTTAATTATTTTGTGTCATCTTTTAAGGACTAAATCAAAATATGAGTTCTGTTATTGATTAACTTGCCGTTTCTCCAATTAACCAATTAAATATTTGGTTTGTGAGTTGTTAGAACTGTTGAATTACGCTAATTTCAATTTCTTTGTCGTGTTTTTAGGGCTGCAACTAACGACGCGTCGACGAATCGTCTGAGCACGATACGTCATCAAAAGTGGAAGTGAGTGCGCAATGCAACAGAAATCACTGTCTGACGGGAGCGTGGAACACGGACGGACATCGGCGCTGCATCCTGCATACATAATATATATGCACATAATATATATACATAATATAAGCACGATGCAGCGCCGATGTCCGTCCGTGTTCCACGCTCCCGTCAGACAGTGATTTCTGTTGCATTGCGCACTCACTTCCGCTTTTGATGACGTATCGTGCTCAGACGATTCGTCGATGGGTCGTTAGTTGCAGCCCTACTTGTTTTGTGCGACGAACTGTTCAAAATTCAAATATATTCAGATTATAGTGACCTAAAACTGCATTACAATAATCAAATTTAATTAAGCCATTATAAAACTAATTAACAGCCTCATTCTAATCCAATTAACCAATTAATTGGTTAGTTTGTCAATTGTTAGAAGTTCTTTTTGTTACATTTTGAGCGACAAACTGTCCAAAACTACTCAAATTACGGCGACAGACAAGTTTGTTACCATATTCTGACTTAAGATGTTAGAAAACTAAGTAGTAACCTAATTATACCAACTAGTTATAATTGGAACGCCATATTACCAATTTAACATGTTTAATAAGTATCTTTAACTGGAAGGATGGGGACTAAAAGTAAATATTACTTCCATTATTGATTAATTTGCCCACAATTAGATTAGAAAATGTCGATATCCGATCATTTCAAGTTGTGCGTCTCATAAAACAAGAAAAGATCCTCACACTTGAGGAGATATTTGGCTTTTCGGCTTTGAACAAGGCTCCAGATGTAAAATCGTGGATTGGAGACTTATTCTCTGTAATTGACAAATCAGCTCTGAATAGAGGTCAGTGTACCAGCGGGTCGTTAGAGGGTTTATAGGCCACCGACACGTCTGGATCTGCTGATTCTAAACAAACTGAGGAGGAAAGAGTCACATTTACAACTCTTTTCTGAAATAAAACCTCAAAATGAAAGGAACAGAGATGCATTTTGCACATTAAATACCACATATTGAGTGAATGTGAATTTCTTCATAAACTTTTATCATCAGACTCTCAGGATCTCTGTTGCTTCTTAAGCATCCTTACGTTTAATTTCTTAAAGCATCAGAGGCCCAGCCAAGTACAGGGGGTGCTTGACTTACGTACGTTGGAATTCCATTCCCATGGCGCGCTTTAAGTCTGAACTCGCACTCTCCTACGTGTCCCCTGTATTCGTCCAATGTTCGTTGATGTTTCGCCCTTCTCCGAATGTTTTATTACATCTAATTTCACTTCCATGGCTTTCCTTTTCTTCGAAGCATAAGAAGAGTCGGACTTATGCTTGGGAGCCATGAGACATTTTTCTACTACCGCCTACTCCCCTCGACTCAACTCGACTGGGTTTAGGTTGTTTCCCATTACAACTGAGTACCACCTCATCAAGGATGGAGTCGTCGTAGTGGGGTTAGCATTGATGGCTAACTAGCTAGCTTATTGTCTGCATACTGGAGACAACAATGTTACTTTCAACATGTACTTGTTTTTCTATAGTGAGCTTGCCGCCGATGGGATAAATGATGTAAAAGTTTCTTGGAGTCACAAAACACTCAGCGGTTTTCGTGAAGGAGTCGCTCTCATGTGTCATCACGCCCTGTCCAATCGGTGGCCTGCACTCTGTAGACGCCACATTATCAGCTCCACTCAACTCGCTGGGAATCCTGGCCCAAAAAATAGTAACTGGTACAAGGTGCAGCGTCCTGATGGAAAACCTCACAAACCCAGTAGAGTTGAGCCGAAAAGGTGCTGGTGGAAAAAGGCCAATAAAGAAGGGCAAAAAGTTAGCGATCCAAGGTGGCGTACAACCGGACAATGTAAACAAAGCTGTCCTAAAGCGGCTCGTGACCGCGTATTCATCCACTAACCAACTAGTTCCACATAACCAGTTCCGACGTAGTGATGAAACGCCGTAGGTCGAGGACGTCGTAAACAGAGGACCCCTGTAATTGTGTTGCCTTTTTATATTCTTAAGTCTTCATTTTAACCGAAGCGCTTAACAGAATATCCTGGTGAGGTCTTCATCGGTCGGGTTCAGATCATTAATCATTAAGAATAATCAATTAGTCCATCTAGTAAAGATTAATGCAAGTCATTTCTTTTTCAAAAACGCAGGGACTCGCCGCTTTCCTCATTTTCATATCGCTGTAGACTGGATTAAATTAAGGTTTTGTCTCTTTGAATTCACAGTAAAAAATAACGGCTGTACTTATTGTTTCTGTACTTACTTGACGTAATGTCTTCAAATCTCAGAGCTGAAGTAGTTTATGTCTCAGATTTGTATTACTGACGCTTTTACAGCATTTTGTCAGATATTCAAAACAGTCTCGGTCACCCAACTTCACATTCCTTCAGTTTTGCTGCTACATAAACCCTCCATACGCTGACCTGCATTTAGAACAGATTAATCAGTGAAAACTATCCACAAATGACGGAATATTGTTAATATTTGTTTCATTCTGTGACTAAACTGAAATCCAAGACACCACATGTGACTTTGAGGAGTTGCGATGGGAGGTAATGGAGTAAATGATCATCAGGTGAATATACGTTGAAAATACGTAGGCCTGCAGCTATCAGTTATTTTAGTGATCAAGTACTCTGGTGACTAATGGAGTAATCGGATTCCATGCTTGACGTTACAGCATCAAACGCAGAATAACTGTCCTGGTGGAACACTGGTGTACTGTACATATATAGTATAGTACAGGGATGTTGTCTTAATTGAACAATTAAAGTAATTAATTTATGCATTTGATTAGATTTTTTTTTGTTTCGATTTCGTGCTAATTTGCAACTTTAAGGGCAGAATCAAACGTTTTGATGCCCTGCAAATACAAATCTGACCTTATTCCTCCTCTGTGCT
Source organism: Acanthochromis polyacanthus (assembly GCF_021347895.1). NCBI lineage: Eukaryota > Metazoa > Chordata > Actinopteri > Pomacentridae > Acanthochromis > Acanthochromis polyacanthus. The sequence continues at coordinate 5,901,790 of NC_067121.1, forward strand.
GACATTTCTACTTATCTGTTGGGGTAAAGGCTCTTTCAAACCAGCCCACCTTTATTGACACCGACTTATTCGACCGTGTTCACATGTGGAGGTTTGTTGTCTAACTGGGTCGATTTTCGTCGGTCGGATCTGAGACTCACCTTCCTCTTTCCTGTCCACCAGACGCTCAGCGAGCCCTGGTGCTGCTGGAGGAGTACCGGGCCAAGCTGAACCACGTGGAGGACCGGCAGCTCCGACACTCCATCCAGAGGGTCATCGACATCTTCCAGAGCAACCTGTTCCAGGCGCTCATAGGTACGATCGCCTATCTGGGTCCAGAAACACACGACCTGGAAGCAGATCTGTGAAAGAACAACCTGCCTGCTCAGATAGAAACTATAACATGAACAGTTAGGAGTGTTTGAAGACAAACCGAGTCATGATTTTGTTGCAGAAAAACTAAGAGGTTTCTGGAAGTTCGTCTTGTTTTTGCTTCTGTTGCGTTTTTCTTCACTTTTTGCTCATTTTTCACTCTAATCTGAAGTAATGCACCTCTGTGGAAACAGAAGAACTGTGATTAGGATTACAGAGAACTCAGAAATGTCCTATGTGCAGTTTGACACAGTTAAAATACCAAATTATACTAAATTATTCTCTGCTCTACTTCATCAGTAGAAAGATGTTTCTCCATGCTGAATGTCCAACAACTTGCTCCTCTGTTCACTGTTTCTGAGCCATGCTGACTTTATTTAATTCATCCCGGAGGTTGGATTGTCCTCTCAGTCGAAGTGAAGTGGCACAAAATTGCCCCAAATGACTTCATAAATGATGCAAAATGACTATAAACAGGTTTCAAATGACTCAAAATGTGTTCCAAATGTACATTTTGAGTCATTATAGATAATTCTTGTCATTTTAAGCAATTTTTAGTCCAGTTTTGAGTCTCTGCTCATCATCAGTAGAAAGATGTTTCTCCATGCTGAATGGATCTCCACCAACCTGCTCCTCTGTTCTCTGTTTCTGAGCCATGCTGACTTTATTTTATTCATCCTGTAGCTTTGACTGTCCTCTCAGTCTCTCGTCAGCTCGGTGTTGTCTCGTTTTATGCAGTTTTGTGTCTCGTTTTTGTCATTTTACGTCTTTGTGTTTGGCGCTTTTGAGATTCAGCATGGTGAAACATCTTTCTACACGATGAACAGAGACTGCAGTGTGTCCAAAATGACTTAAATTCACTTTAGGGACTCAAATCATTTTTAAAATGACAAATTTATAGATATTTTCAGATACTTTCAAGTATGTTTAAACTGTTTCTGAGTTATTTTGAGTAATTCCTGACTCATTTTGTAAAGTTTTTGTTTCCTTTGACCAATTCTGAGTCATTTTGGACAAATTTCAAATAGTTTGACACCGAAAATCCAACTGACTGGATGAGTCAAATAAAGTCAGCATGGCTCAGAAACAGTGAACAGAGGAGAAAGTTGTTGGACGATACATTCAGCATGGAGAAACATCTTTCTACTGATGATGAGCAGAGGAGAGAGGAAAAGTCTGGAGAAGCTGGAAACATGGAATTAGTTAAAAACTGTAGTATGTGAAGATGAAACCACCACAGTGAGACACAAAAAGACAAAAAGAGACAAAAAATGACACAATAAGGCGACAAGAAGACAAAGGGAGACACAAAGCGAACATGAAAAGACCAAAGTGTCCCAAAGACACAAGTATGTAGTATAGTTTCATATTTTAAATGTGTTAAACTGCACAGAGGAGTTCTCTCTGCCTCCATACAGGGTTTTATGTTGCAGTGAAAAAAGAACAAACAGTGAGAATGTGGCAGGAGCAAAGAAAACGAGCATGAAGGAAACACGATGATGAAATGTGTGTTTAGACACCCCGTTAGCAACCGGTTATTCTAAAGTTTATCCACATCACTGTATAATTAAGTGCAGTATACAGATCAGAGGAGCTGCAGTGGTATTTTTGGGTACAATGTCAGTTTTTTATTTTTGCGTGCCGCTCAGCTCTAATCTGCAGCTAAAACAAAGGCCGGTTTCACTTTACTGCAACAATCTGCTTTTTTTTTCTTTACATTTGACAGGATATTATGTTTATTTTTCACTCAGATGCTGTTGACAGTCTGTTTACCTGTTTACAGTCACACTGCAGGTGTAAATAAACAGCATCTGGCTCCAGGACCAGTGTTGGGGTCAGCTGGTGTTAAGGATGTGCTAATAGCCGGGCAACGGCGAGGCAGACTGACAAAGGGCAGCGTTAGTTTACGTGTTCACGCTGCAGCCGCCTGACAGAGGGGCTTTATTTCTTCAAAGATTTTAAACGTGGAGGAGTTTAATTTTCATACCTTAGATTTATGTTGATATAAAGATTGGCAGTGACTTGAGATAGTTTAAAGATATTTTAAGCCAGAAAAATAATGTTGTCCAATCGTATCTTGATTATATCACTTCTATAAACTGGGCACAAGCTGTTGTTCTTCACTTTGGGTTCATTTTCCTTTATTGTCGGCTAATTTTCCTCACTTTTGGCAAATTTCTCTGCACTGCGGACTCATTTTCTTTCGCTATGGGTTTATTTTTCTTAACTTTGGACTCATTTTCCACCACTTAAGGCTAATTTTTCCAAACTTTTGGCTATTTTTTTACACTATGAGCGCACTTTTCCTCATTTTGGGCTCAGTTTTCCTCAATTTGGGTAATTTGTCTTCACTTTTGGCTAATTTTTCGCAATTTGGGCTTTTCTTCCCCCTCACTGTCAGCATATTTGTTCTCACTTTGGGCTACTTTTCCTTCACTATGGGTGCAGTTTTCTTCTCTTCAGCCTCATTTTTCTTCTCTGTTGGCTCATTTTCTTCACTTTGGGATAATTTTTTCCGCTTTGTGGGTCAATTTTTGGGCTCATTTTTCCTCACTGAGGACCCATGTTTCTTCACTGTTGCCTCATTTTCTCTCACTTTTAGCATTTTTTCCTTACTTTGGGCTATTTTTTTCCTCACTATGACCTCGTTTTCATTTTTTCCTCACTGTGGCTGGATTTTTCCTCACTTTGGGATAACTTTTTCTTCACTTTCAGCAAATTTTTTGTCACTGACTCAATTTTCCTCATTTTGGGCTATTTTTTTCCTCACTGTCTCCTCATTTTACCTCAATATGGGGCAATTTTTTCTTCACTTCGGCCTCATTTTTCCTCATTGTGGCTTGTGAATTATCCAGTTATGCCGTACTGGTCGATCATTTATCAACAATTCAAACTAATCGCTGACTATTCGGCTCAATCAGAGTAGTTGGTGGAGGTAGAGGAGAAGGTCGTGCATGTCAGAAAATTAATCGGTTGAGTCATTTTTGAAGGAAAACATGTAAATCTTCTGACTGCAGCTTCTTAAATGTGAATATTTTCTGGTTTCTTTAAACTGAGTATCTTCGGGTTTGGAGACGTTTGTCGTTTGGCTCTTAGAACTGCCTGAGATGTTTGGTTGTCAGTTGAAGTCGTCGTTCTGAACTTTGAAGCATTTCTGTAAATCATGAACATGTGAATCAACTCAAGCTACTGGTGGAAATAGCTTAGATCTGATTAATCTGTTTTGGGTTTTGTCAGCAGGTATCCTAGCCTTGGTGTTGATTTATTTTGGTCGCTGTGTCACTTTTCTGTGCTTGTTCTCAGAGTCCAGTCTGTTTGTTCTTCAGAGTCGCCACTAAAGCTCTGATTTAATTTGTCCCCGGAGCCCGAACGTCCCACGATAGCCGTCGGTCAGGTGATATTGCGCTAACGGCGTTGAGGCTGCAGCCGTTTGTTTCCTCTGGCAGGCGAGAGGTCGTAAACCGGCCGAGAATAGAAGTCAAACATCAGCAACATCTGGCAGCAGAAGGTCAGAGGTCAGGAGGTTTCCACAGAGCGCCGGCAGTTCTGGGTCTCCACCTCTGACCACTTTTATTAAAACTCCAACAGGAACTGAAAGGCTACGAAGGATTTCTGGTTTTGTCGACTAGTTATTGGATAAAACGCATTAATTCAGCGATGAAATCTGATCCAGGAGTTCCTATGAAGCAGATTTGTTGTCGTTCAGTGAACATGTTTGTAGAAAATGAGAGAAACACCTCAAATATTCAAGAAGTTCACTCTGAACTCCAGGAAGTTTCCGTTTTTGTGCAGTCATTTTTGCTTAGTGTTTTTTTTTTTTTAAAATAATAAACTTCACGTCTGAATAATCCGTCACTGAACACAAATAATTATTCCTCTGAACCTCAAGCGGTTTCTGGACGTTTCATTTTCTCACGCAACAATTTTGCTCACTTGTCGGCTCATTTTCACCACTTTGGACTCATTTTTCTTCACTTTGGGCTAATTTTTCCTCAATATCGACTCATCTTTCACAACTTTAAGCTCATTTTTCCTCACTTTATGGTAATTTTTCCTCACTTTAGGGTAATTTTCCTCACGATAGATTCATTCACTGCAATATAAAGTCCTGCCCTTCCATAGAAACAGAACAACTGTGACTAGAAAACTCAAATGTCTTCAGAGCAGAATAACAAAGTGACAGAAATCATAAAAAAGAAAAAACAAAACTTGAATTTCTTCGATTATTTGTTCGTTTATTATGAAAAATAACCTGATCCGCCTTTTAAAAGCCACATATGACCTGAGCGGTGACTTTTATGATCCTCTAATGTTCTCACAGACGTGGACTGAAGGCCACTTTAGCGGCTGAAGGTTGTTTTCTGGAACCACCGGATCACGTCGTTAAGCGTAACGAGACCAACAGCTCCTAACGAGCTCTTAACGAGACGCTGTTCTGGTAGAGCAGCTTTATTTATCTGACTCTGATTTGATTGGTTTAATTTGTGAATCAGTTTGTTTTGAGTGTAAAAATGTGTTTCGTTTCTTCTCCACTGAGTCGGTCGACAGCTTTTCTCTTCTCTGAGGTTTTATGAATGGGAGTCGGCGTGCACGTTTGGCTCGGTTGCGTTTCCAGCTAACGGGATCCGAGTGAACGGAGCTGCAGGGTTAACGGGCGCCGAGCTGCAGGAATGTGGTCCGGTCTGTTTGAGTTTCCCAGGGCTGAGCGACTCAACGAGACGCTGCGATTGGCCGACGGGCCTTTTTTGTCTGGAACCTTTTCAGCTCTCTGACTTTGAAAGTGAAGCTTTAAGGTTCACCAGCAGAGTTACGGGGCGTCTGCAGCTCCTTTTTAAAATGTTAATTATATAAATTTACGCTTTGATTTTGTTCCATCTCGCTTGTTCAGCCTGAAAATGTGCATTTCCCACCTTTTATAGTGAGCTGTCCTCCTGTTGCTGCATGTTTTTAAGTGTTAATATCAGTCAAAAGCATAGAAAACAGTCTGTTTTGTGGGAAATTAGCTGAGTTTTTAATAAGTAATGTTCTCTAGTTGTGCTCCTGCAGCACTGGTCTGGAAAACAATCCACTGGTACAAAAATGTTGTTTTAAAAGATAATCTGTCTGCTAAAATTCAAATGTTCAAGTCCACATGGATCTTTTTATGCACTAATATTTCAAAAACTGCCTCCTTTTTCCTTTTAAAAGCTTTTTTAACTCATCAGGAACTCTTTTATCCCACTGAATTTTGAAAAAACTGCAATACATATGAATCTAAGCCAATTTAATTCTGTTTCTTAGTGACACGTTCGTGTTGTTTAGTCACAGAAGCGAATGAGTTTCATCCAGTTTGACATAGAAATGAATGAGGTGGGTTTTCAATCTGGCTAACTGTGGAAACGCACTGATTTTAATTGTCAGAAATCCAATTTTTTGGTGTATTTTGGACTTTAAAAGTGTGAAACTGTGTTGTTTTGTGAGATTTGGCTCAAAAAAATGTCATTAAGGTTGAGTTTGATGCCTGGTTCTGTTGTTTAGGTGCAGTTCTGTAGATGAACTAATCTTTGAGTTCACCCAAGCTAATGGAGGCAGCTGAGTCTGACGTATTTAACTTTTCACCCCCAAAAAGTTGATTAGAAATGTCGCACTAAAACATTTGTGCTTCGCAGCTCAACATCCAACATGAGACCTGCTTGGGCTTGACCAACAAACAAACATCGTGACAGTTGGCATCAATATATTTTAAGTTCAGGCAACTTCTAATGAAGTTACGTTCAACCAACGAACTACACTACCGCTACAATCAGAAGTATTTTTATTTATTTTATCAGGTTGTTGTTTTTTGGCGGACTTTTCAATCACATTTTTCAAGACCTTAAGATAGTCAAAAATGCATGCAAATTGACACACACATCCGAACTGGCAACAAATTTGGTATTTTAGGGGAGTTACACGGCAGCTGTCTAACTCCCCTCTACATGCTCCAATCTGCCTCAAACTCTACATGAGTGCACTGATGACGCCCAAACACCAATACCCATTAACATTCGCAGTCATAGCACCACCTGATGGAAATGGATCCACGCTGTGATAAGAATGGTGGAGAAGACTGAAAATCCAGACCAGTTGAGTTGAAATAATAAAATAAGTCATTACAACCCATCAAAATAATGTTTGCAACTTGAATAGTTTATCTGAATCAGCAGATTAGGTTTTTTTTTCTTTTACGCTACCAGTCAACAGTCTGGACACTCCTTCTAATTCATCCATCCATCCATTCTCTATACACCGCTTTATCCTCACTAGGGTCATGGGGGGTGCTGGAGCCTATCCCAGCTGACTCAGGTGAAGGCAGGGGACACCCTGGACAGGTCACCAGTCTGTCACAGGGCTACATATACAGACACACAATCACACTCACATTCACACCTACGGACAATTTAGAGTCATCAATTAACCTCAGCACATTTTTGGACTGTGGGAGGAAGCCGGAGTACCCGGAGAAAACCCACGCATGCACAGGGAGAACATGCAAACTCCTTGCAGAAAGATCCCAGGCTGGAATATGAACTGAGGATCTTCTTGCTGCAAGGCAAAAGTGCTAACCACTAAGACACTGTGCAGCCCTCCTTCTCATTCAGTGTTTTTTATTTATTTGTGTTATTTTCCACATTGTAGATTAACACTGAAGATTCACACTTTTATGTTTACAACATGATTCTGTATGTATTATTTTATAATTTTGATGTCTTCCGTGTTAATCTACAATCTAGAAAATAGTTAAATTAAAACCACTGAATGAGAAGGTGTGTCCAAACTTTTGACTGGTAGTGTGTGTTGCTGCCATAGAATTGAATTTAAGTGTTGGGAAAAGCTCCTTTTCATTACTTCATTGAAGTTTGATGTATTTACAAACAGCAGCTGACTTCAGACATCTGTTCTGATCGTTTCTGTAAAAAAATAACAGGTGCAAATGACTTAATTTGGCTCCAAGTACTCATTTTTAGTGTTAACTTAGAGTTTATTGAGGCTAAAATGGCTGCAGGCGGAGTGAAGGTTTGGTTCCCCTGCAGCCGATCGATTGCTTTAAGAGTCTCTACGGTTTGAATCCGCCCAGATTTTCTTCGGTTGGCTGCAGCTCTAGAACCAGACACACTGACGAGCTGCGATAAATCCATTTACACTCGGCCCAACGCTCCGAATGCAAATGAGGCGCGGTGCAATCGATGGTAATCTCTGCGTTTACTATGTAATCATTTAGCCGGTGTCGCCAATTAAATATTGACGGCGTTAAACGAAGAGCATCCATGTGAACCTCCTGTCAGGCGGCACCGCGGCCGAGCTTCACTCTTTGTTAAATTGCAGAGAAATGAATGAAACAGACGTGGTTTTATCTGCGGAGATGTTCGGATCTACCAGCAGCTCTTCAGCTCACTGCAGCTCTGAGCGTCTTCATCACTAATAGATGAGTGGAGATGGTCGGTGTGAGCTCAGTGGCCTGATTCCTGCTCTTCATCCTGCTCTTCATCCTGCTCCTCATCCTGCTCCTCTTTGTCCTCTGATGCCTCGACCAGCACCGTTTGTTTTTCAGGAAAAATCTTTGCTTTTTTGCTTATTCTTTGTTTCAACCTCGACTGTTTTTGTCGTGCGAGACGTTAATTTGACTTAACATGAATTAAAAACAGCAAACCTGATTGATTTTCATGTCAAAGTGTGTCCAGAACCCCAAAATATTTGATTTACAAAGAAAAAAAACCGAAGACAAGTTGAATATTTAGTCACTTTTTAGAACTTTAAACCCAAAAACGAATTTCCACAGATTTTGTTACCTTCTTCATCTCTGCATGTGAATTATTTGCTGTACTTTGGGCTTTGAGGAGTAAAATTGTGCCGTTTTGTGTGATAAGGCTCATAGAAATGGCTCTAACGTTGAGGCTGAGTTTGATTTCTGGTTCCGTTTAGGTCAAGTTTCTGATTTAATTGGTTAGCTAATCTAACAAGTCACTTAAAATGACAAAGTTTGTCTCTTTGCTGTTTTACATCATTGTCCTGGGAAACAGATTATATCAACAGCTGCTAATTTTCTGAGTTACATGCAAAAAGACAGAATTAAATCTGCCTTCAGGCTAATGAGCTCTCTGTAAGGTGCTAATCAAAAGCTAATTTGTGAGTTAGAAGAAGAAACATTTGAGTATTTTGGAGCATCTTCACCAGCAAGGATGGAAATAACAAAATAAAATGACCTTTTATTTTGGTTAAGGTGGAATTTTTTTAAAGCTGCAATTGTAGATCTACAATATGCAACACAAGTGAAGGAATTAAACCCAAAAACCGTCCAAATTTGGTTAAAGATTTGATAAAATGCCATCCCACCTCATTTCTAGCGTCCACATCGGTTTCAACATCACACAAAGAAGGTAAAAGACACAAAGACGAGACGATACGAGTTGAACTGTTTGAAGAGGCGATGAAGGATTTTAAAGTTTGCTGTGTGTTTGTGGATGTTTGCTGTCTGACTGAACAAATAAAGGTTGGTCTGGTGATGGAGGGAATTACCTGCACTGCTGTGACTCACCTGGTGAACTCACGGTGAACCAGCCACTCCACCAGTGCAGCTAAAAATCATTTCACTCTTAATTTTACCGTGAAGTTACTGGATGATAAAGTTTCTCATTCTGGACAGGGAAAGTGAGATGTTGAAAGTTTTTTTTTTTTTTTTTTTGAGGTGCCAGTTTCACCAACATAAGAGGAAATGGAACAAAACAAAGAAGTAGAAGTGAAAATTTGAATAAGTGGTGAATGAAAACAGAACTGAGTTCACCACAGACTGTTTCTGAAGTCCTGTTTACTTTTACTGTGAACTGTTATCTTCACTATTGAATTGAATGCCTTTATTGTCACTATACACTGGTACAATGAGATTAAGAGCGTCTCCATTAGTGCAAGACGATACATGTAATAAAAATAACCAAAAGATAAAGGAAAATAATAAATAAAAACAGTATAAGGAATAAAAAAGGGCATGGTCAGTGTGATATTGCACAGTCCGTATTGCACAGTAGACGGTTATGAGGTAGTGGGGGGAGGGGGGGGTGTTTGGGATGTCAGTGCATGTTTGAGTTCAGAGTGGTGATGGCTTTTGGAAAGAAACTGTTTTTGAGTCTGTTTTGGTTCTGATGCACCTGTAGCGCTTTCCTGAGGGCAACAGGACAAACAGGTCGGAACCAGGGTGAGAGTTGTCCTTGATGATGTTTTCTGCTCTTTTAAGGCAACAGGAGGTGTAAATGTCCATCAGGGAGGGGAGGGGGCAGCCGATGATTTTCTGTGCTGTCTTAACAATCCTCTGAAGTCCCTTCCTGTCTGCCATGGTGCAGCTGCCGTACCACACTGTGATGCAATAAGTCAGCAGGCTCTCAATGGACGAGCGATAGAAGGTCAGCAGCAGGGTGGGGTCCAAGTCGTGTTTCTTGAGAACCCTCAGGAGGTGTAGCCGCTGCTGCGCCTTCTTAATGATGGCCTTGGTGTTGTCCGTCCAGGAGATGTCGGAGGAGATGAGGACACCAAGGAACCGGAAGGTGTGGACCCTCTCCACACACTCACCATTGATGTAGAGGGGGGCTGGGTCGGTGCTGAGCTTCCTGAAGTTGACAATGATCTTTGTTTTCTTGGTGTTCAGAGCCAGGTTGTTTTCTGAACACCAAGCTGCCAACTTCAGGACCTCCCCTCTGTAGGCTGTCTCGTCTCCTCCTGAGATGAGTCCGACAACTGTTGTCTCGTCAGCAAACTTCACGATGAGGTTGCTGTTGTGGGCCGGACGACAGTCATGGGTGTAGAGACAGTACTGTTAAAAAAGGGTGTCCAAAAAACCTCTTAAACGGTGCAGGATACTGTAAAAAATGGTGAAAAATCGTAGTAAATATTCCTAAAATAATTCTAATTCTAAAAGTTTTGGGGTCATAGTCAGATTTATCCTCTGAAGATCGTGAATGTTGGATGCAAATTTGATGCTAATTTGGCAGATACATGACTCCTTTCTCTGTTTAGATGTTTCAGAAAACCCTCCGTAATATCAAGGAAAGGTTCCATACAAGCCACCATCTTAGTTAGAAATCTGAGAAGAGATGACCTAAGAGTAAAGGAAGTGTTTTGCATGGTTGCAGGAGGGTGAACCCTGCGTATTTTCTCTGTTGCTTAGTAGCGTTTATAGAGCATATACTCTGGGAAAACACCGTCTGAAAATCCCTGATGTACTGGAACTACTGGGTGTAGATCAGGAATAAACCCAAACACTAATAATGTACGATACAGAAAGTCTGGGGATCGTGAACCTTATTAGGATGCATCATCTGACAACCATGAACCATGTGCCAATCTGTCCACCAGATGTTTGGACTGGATGTGTGAAAGTTTTGATGACCTGTGGAGAAAAAGTTTAGCGATCACACTTGGATTCATCTTCTGGAGCTCATGAACGTCTGCTCGGATGTTTTCAGACATCCAAAGGAAAGTTTCCAAACCAGCCACCATCTTGGTTAGAAATCAGAGTGTAGACAACCCACAGATTAAGTGTTCATCCAATCAGGTGCAGCCAGGAAGTGTTTGTGTGGTTGCAGGAGGGTGAACCCTGCATATTTACATTGCCTCTTGACGTGCCCATTGAAGAACCAATTCTGGGAAAACAATGTCCAAAAATAAAGTTTTCGACCTGCTGTGGAAGAAAAGTTTAGGGATCACAGTCGGATTCATCCTCTGAGGATCATGAATGTCGGACAGAAAAGACCAAAACAATTAATCCAAAAATATCAAACACTCCGATTTACACAAAAGTCATTAGTTTCAACGCTGGATCTGAGCCTTGAGATGCTGCAATCATTACGAGGTCCAAATCTTCAGCGCCGTAAAACTGACGGCTGATTTTTTTAAATTGAAAAGATTCGATGGACGCCATCTGTTTGTCTGAGAGAAATCAGGGCAGCGTGAATGAGAAGGAAACGGTGGAGGGAGGCTGGTGGATTATGGACCGGGGGTAATCGTCGTGTCCACAGAGGGATTACACCGTGCTCGGCCTGCTGCAGACATCTCCTTTTGGGGGGTTTGGCAGATTGGAAAGAGGAAATCTATTTTTCATCAGATGCTGGGACGTCAAACACACCGAGGAGCAGCAGTACCTCAGAATTATTATTATTTAAAGACCAACGAGTCGATAATTTTAACTGAATTCTCACTAAAAGATGCAGAAGAACCACAAGCAGTTTCTGGGAATTCTTTTTGTTTTTGCTCCTGTCGCATTTTCACTCACTGTGGTTCATTTTATAAAATCCTGAACCTCAACAGAAGCATGACAAATGAAGGATAGACTGCTGCAAAACATAAAAAACTACAATTACTTTGATAAATTATTTTACAAAAATAGTTTCAAGTGGGCTGCTCAGTGGTGTAGTGGTTAGCACTTTCGCCTTGAAGCAAGAAGATCCCTGGTTCAAATCCCGGCCTGGTCCTGGGATCTTTCTGCATGGAGTTTGCATGTTCTCCCTGTGCATGCGTGGGTTTTCTCCGGGTACTCCGGCTTCCTCCCACAGTCCAAAAATATGCTGAGGTTAATTGGTTACTATAAATTGTCCGTAGGTGTGAATGTGAGTGTGATTGTGTGTCTGTATATGTAGCCCTGTGACAGACTGGTGACCTGTCCAGGGTGTCACCTGCCTTCGCCCGAGTCAGCTGGGATAGACTCCAGCACCCCCCATGACCCTAGTGAGGATAAAGCGCTGTATAGAGAATGGATGGATGGATAGTTTCAAGTGCAAAAAGATGTTACCAGCACTGGAAAAAAGACTACTTTAAATATAAAAACCTGCTCTAAATATTGAATTATTTACATTTTAAAGCCTTTATTATATTTTATAACAACCTCTACAAACTGTTTTTTTTTTTTTTTAACTCTGAGGCTCATCTTCTGTAGAAAGATGTTTCTCCATGCTGAATGGATCTCCAACAACCTGCTCTTCTGTTCACTGTTTCTAAGCCATGCTGCTTTTATTTTATTCATCCAGTAGCTTTGATTTTCCTCTAATGTCTCTCTTGTTGTCTCCTATTGGAATTTTGTATCATATTTGTGTTGTTTTGTCTCGTTTTATCGTGTTCTGTGTCTTGTTTTTGGGTCATTTTTTGTCTTGTTTTTGTCATACTGCGTCTCATTGTTGTTGTTGAGACGGTTCAACCTGGAAACTTCCTGATATTAATAGCTTCTCTGTTGCACAGAGAAATGCTATTTTTTTTTCTCGATTTTTCAGAAGCCGGTTATTACTGATGGTTTGTTTTTAGATACGTTTTATTTGAGACGTGTAGAATGAAGTAATTCAGATGAAGAATCACAATTTTAAGCTCAGATTTGGCAAATTTTTCCATCATTTTACCAGAACTGTCACAAAGGAGTAGTTTCCAGGCTGTCGTAAAGTTGAAAATTAGACTTGATGGAAATGTGAAACGTGATGGAAATCAGACGTTGCAGTGTGATGTTGCAGCTGCCTTCATCTGTTTACTGCTACTTAAAGTCCCATTCCTCTGCATTTATTTAAGTCTGTGAACTTTTACACAGGTTTTATTCACACTGAAGTGATTAGAAGTTACCCAGCTGCATATTTAGCTATGGAAGCGTTCATAAACTCAATCTGAAACGGTCAGAAAATCAAATATTTTACATTTCAGTCCTTGCGTTTTACACTTGTAATGTTAAAAAAACGACGATTGCAGTTTTGCAGCTCAAAAATGTTGATATTTACACAGTATTTGACAAAATAAAGAAGTTTTTCCTCTACACAAGAAAAAGAAACAAAAACATCTGTATTTGTTTTAATTTGTCCTCCGTCACTGTCTTAAAACACACTTTATTTTCAAACACCTGGATGATGATCAAATATTGATTAAATCCTATAAACGGGACGTATTGATCAGCGCTGATCTTCAAGCTGCTGCTGATAAAACAAAGTTTTGCGATGTTTCTTGAGCTCTTAAAAGGTATTTTTGGTTCAGAAAAACAGCGTAAATACAATAAAGAGGGGAAAAAATGACCAGTTTTAATGTTTTCCATCCTAAAAGGCTTCCTGTTTATTAAATTTAGCACTTTACGGTGACGTCATGAAGCCACAAGACGACAAATCCTGTTCTGCTGCGTCTTCAGTCGCTCGTAAAAAGGCCTGAAAGTGCTCCAGTTTTTAGTTGTAAGTGGGATTTGAAGCACTAATCGGCGTTTGATCTGCTCTGAGTGACGAGTTCAGGCTGTTTTTTCCACAGTCTGAATAGGTGTGGCCTTTTATGGGAGCGAACAACGGCAGCTCTTGCTTTGGACTCAGCCGTCTAACTGGTTAATGTGATAACAGTCTGTCAACCGTCTGTGATTATGTTTAACCTTCTCTGCCCCAAGCCCTTCATTTTCTTTGCTCCTGTTGCATTTTTGGCCTCATTTTTTACCACAACATAAAGTTAGAGACAACTCAGATGTTAAAATGCCTTAAAATGAGATTAAATTCTTTTACAAAAGTGGAAAAAACCTCGAGTCAGCATTTCAAACCTTTTTTCTTAGTGTTTACTTGAAAAAAGATCGTGACCCCATATTTGACTGATATTTCACTACGTATATTTTCATTTTGATTTGATAAACCAACATTATAAAGCCATGGACCTCCTTTGGAAGCGGCACAACTATGACTAGGAGTAGAGAAAACTCAGAAATATCTTATTTGATGCTGCAAATCATAGAAAAATCCAGTTTCTTTCCTTATTTGGTTTAGAATAATAAAAATAAAAGAAATCACCATGTCCAACATTTGTTCAACAGCTGCTGAAATATACACACCTGTGTATAAATAGGACTAAATACTAGATATGTTTTGAGTATTTCCATTTTTATTTTGTTATCACATTTGTCTGTGTACACAGCCTGCAGTTCAGCTGAAAAGTTGCAGCTGAATCAATCATGACTCTTCAGTTACGCAGACGAATGCAGAGTTTTTGTTTTTTTGCAGAGTCTTGTTGAAGCAAATGGTTTATTCTTGCTAAATGTTTAGAAGAGATGTTGAATAATGTGATTTTGATGAAATATTGTGGTTTTAGCGTAACAGATGAGCAGTTCGGGTGCCACCGGAAAGTTGAAATTTGTTGAGATTCGGTCATTTGTGCCGTTTTTCGCTCTGGTAAATGTTGAACTGATTGTTGAAATGTTTCGGAAAATTAAAAATGTAAATTAAGCTCGTTTCCATTTGATGCTTTGGAGCCAATACACTTGGCTGCTTGGTGTCGTCAGAAGGTGGCGCTAAAGGGTCAGGGTTTGCCTTTCGCGATGCTTAGGGAAACTCAAAGGAGAAGCAAAAAGAAACCAAACCTTGTCCAAAAGACTGTGGAGAAGTCTTAAAAATTTGTTTTTAATCATGAAAGTTGATTGACGTCGACCATGTTTGTTGCTTAATGAGGTCATGTGACCTAAATGTTTGTCTGGACTTATCGGAAAAAAAGTGTTTAAGTCTCCCATGAAGCCTTTAAAAAAACACAAACTCCTCAAACAAGCGTAAAAATTTAATTGCGAAATTCCCCCCCCCCCCAAATATTACAGTTACTTTTTTCTTTAACTTTTCCAATGCAACACTTCAAATGTCCCACTAAAATACTTCACAGAAATGCAGCTGCTGTAAAATATAATTGTATATCGTATCACAATTTAGTGCATTTATGTGAAATTCAGATCAAATGTTTTTATCTCCCTTTTAACTCCTTTGAGAAAAAGTCAAAACCACCTCAAGAGAATGTAGTAATTTTATTTTTGGCCAAAGTAGGGGTATTTTTTCTCCAATTTTGACATTTCTTAAGAACTTTTCTGCTGGAAAACCTCCAGTCCTGTGTTCGTATGGATGTTCCTTTGACACCTAAACATTTTTATAGACCACTTCAGCCCTTCATGCCCACAGTAATCCTTATCAGCAGGATTATTCTCAAACAAACAGGAAAGATTTGAGGAACACAATGAAGAGTTCAAGGTTTCGACTCGACCTCCAAACTGACTGGATCTCAGTCCGATCGTTCTGGAAAAACAAGTCAAGTTTGAGCACTTTAGTTTCAGCGATCTGCCAAAATCATCTTTTTATTGAGTACTTTGAGATAAAAATCTTGTTGAGATTAAAACTCTAATATTAACTGTATTTCTTTGAACTCTGAATGTTTTTCTTTGTCTTCGTGGTGCCTTAAATCTGCGTTGCATTAGTCCAACCAGCTGCTAGATGAGGAATCATTTGTCTTCCAGTCATGTGGCTGCAGAAAAGGACTCTTTGTTTGTTATTATTTGGTTAATGATGGTTAAAGGGTTTTCATGTGACACACAGACGTCTTAGGGGCTCGACACACGGAAGGCGACAACAGTCCATTCATTTTCTATGGCTGCTGTGCGACGAGACCAACATCGCTTTCCCCCTCCCAACAACGCGACGGTGACATTCGTGCATGTGAAATTTCGCGCGCGTTCACGTAGACGTACACCCGCTGGCTTGCGACGCGATACAAGAAAGTTGAAAAATGTTCAACTTTTGTCACTGTCGCCTGGAGCTTCAACCTATCAGAGAGGGTTTCACTCACTGACCAATGAGCGTACAGCATGTTACACAGTACAGTCCGCTCTGGTTTTCAGCCCCGGAATTTTTCTGGATCTTTTTTGAGATCTGGCATCAAATGGTGGTATTCTCCATGCTCTTTCCTAGTTTGCAATATGGCATGGACCCAGGGTCGTTTCTTTCTTTTAAAAGCCAATGTCAACAGTAAAATTTCGGCTAAATCAAGCAATATCTTCTGCATTATCTTTATGATTTTCTGTCATGAAACTTAATGGTCCGCTCCGGTTTTCAACCATTGTTTTCAGCCCTTTTCAACATGGAGGAGCAAATCATTTTAGCCGTGATTGATTTCCCAATTCTTTATGATCCTTCCCTTAATGACTATCGTGATATAAATAAAAAAGCTGCTGCATGGGAGTTGGTTGGCGCCAGGGTAAACTTTTATAAGCCAATGTGAACAGTAAAATTTCGGCTAAATCAAGCAATATCTTCTAGCTCATCATCTTTGTTTTTCTGTCATGAAACTCTTTGAAAATGTAAAAAATCCCTCAAATTTCACAGCCAATCAGAAGTGAGGGAGACGAGCGATCTGTGCTTTTGCAGAGTGCGCCATGTGTCGCGGTCGCCTGCCACTGCCAAGTATCGCACACCGTGTGTTGAATTTATCTCCTGTTGCGATGACTTTCGCATTCCCCCCGCAACTGTCGCTCCCGGTGTGTCGAGCCCTTTAGGCTTTAGTTTTAAAACATTAGCAGTCAAAGATCTGTCACGACTTACTGCTACGAGAGCAAACTCATTAGCAATATAAAAAACAGAAAAATGATCTTCAGCATTTGTCAGTGTCCGAAAAGTTCCTGAATTTTTGTCACGTGACTTTTGAATCTGTCTTGGCTTCACAGATGCACTTAAAAGCTCAGAGTTTTTTGTTTTTGATAGAAACTAGTTAAAGCAAACTGTTGATTTTTGGCAATTTTTAACAGGAGAATATGTAGAATAGGAAGATTTTGATGAAAAATGATTTAAGGTTTGATGTGATTAAGTTTTCTGAAAGCATTGTCACTGTTATGTCATTCAAGGACCGTTAGCAAGCAGGAAATCTGATATTTCTCTCTGTTTTTAATTTCTGGCTCAAATGTTTTGATTTTCGTGATTTTTAAGTAAAAACTAAACCTGTTGGTTTGTTTTTGAGTTAATGCCCAAGTACTTCTTAAAATTTTCTGATTGTATCTTTCTAAAAGTGAATATTTTCTGATTTCTTTCCTTCTCTATGACAGTAAACTGAATATCTGAGTTATGGACAAACCACTGATCCACATGTTTCACGATTTTTTGATGTTTTATGGATCAAATCAAGAGATTATAGATGAATAGAAGCACAGAGATGTGTTTAGGTGTCTCCAAACGGTGTAGAAATCAGCATCTGTACATTAAAAAAACACTGATTTGCTGTGCAAAGTGTTGCTGAACAATTGTTTTAGCTGCTAATGTCTGAGCCTCTGGTTTCTGACTAGTAGCTGCTCCATCTGAATTTAAGTCCTCGGGGTTCTGTTGGGTTCTCAGGCTGAAGAACCGGGTCCATGTCCAGATCCTCATTCTTCCAGGCTGCATGTGGGCCTGCAGAGCCACCGTCAAACCCGGAGCTCTAAGTTGGGAATCAGATCGGCGGTTTTACTGTAAAACGATCTGCGAGTCGCCCACAATTCCACAGAGGTCTCTTTTTTATTGGGCATCAATAAGACGCTGTGTTTAAGGTCGTCCCTGAGGACACTCAGACCGAGTTTAACTTTCACCGTTCGTTTTACGGCTACGTGAAACAGAGTCTGAGAAGCAGCAGCCCCTAACGATTAGCTGACAGACGATTAAAAGAAGAATTGTTAGGATTTAAAAACTGTCTGACATATTTGCATTTAGCAAGTTTAATAATTGCTAAAGATCAGGAAAAGTTTCCTACTGGAGTCAATATCTGATATAGAAACTGTGTCCATGAGGTTCTTTGGTCAGTATTAAAGATTTCCTGAACAAAGCCAGATTATTTCACTGACCTCTGTCACTTCAAGGGTCGCAACCAGACTTTGTGGAAGATTATCACTACCTGGTTACATGTAATCCAGTACTACAGCTACGGAAAAAGAAATTTAAATCCACATTAAAGAGGTGTGATTAAAAAGTTCAGATATCATGCATAAAATAAAGTAAAAGTCCTACTTTACATGTCGTCTACTTATGCAGTGCCGCTCTGCTCCCAGGGCTCCTGCAACACTTGAACTGCTCTCTGGAAGTCCCGTTGTGTATGTGTGGATATGGATCTCGTTAACTGCTTCAAATGTTAAATTTTAAACTGGGATTTCTTTTTTAATGAGGGAATAAAGCTGTACAGTGCTAAATCTGGTGTTGGTTGTGTTGTTGTAGGGCTGGGTGATAAATCGAATAAATTCGCATTTTAAAAACCTGATTTGAAAATTTGCCAAATCGTAAAATCGAGGCAAGCTTAAATATATAACAATACAGATTCTTCTTCTGCCTTTCACGACTTGTGCACTGGCGTTTGCTTCCGTCTCTCATCTCCTTCCGCCAAAACACTCGCATCCACATCATTTCGGACAGAACAGCAGACGAAGAGTTGGTCGCGAGAAAAGGGCCTCATGTTGCATCGATTATATGGAAGTGGTTCGGCTTTGACAAGACTGACACAGAGCAAACTACAGTCATGTGCAAGGTTTGCAAAAGTACTGTGAAAACAAAGAGTAGCAGCACAACTAACCTCTTTCAGCACCTCCAGCAGAGGCATCCTAAAGAATGGGAAGAGTGCTGGCAGCTACGGGAGTGCGGCATGGCTAGCACTAGCCATAGCAAACAGACCGCAAAGAAACAACAAAAATCGATTAAAATCGTAATCGTCCAAGATGACTAAAAGAATCGAGATTTTATTTTTTTTGGCCATATCGCCCAGCCCTATGTTGTTGTACAAACTTTTGTGTAATTTTCACGTCATTAAAGTTGGCTTCATCAGATGCCTCGTTGTGGGACGTCTCAGTAGAGCTGTGTATTGATAGTCCAGCTCTTGAGGATGAATTTATGTTGCACAATCATGCGAAAGTTGCAGGAAACACTGAGTTTGATGTTTCTGACCTCACGTTTTTTCCTCTTCTACGGTAAAAGCTGTTTCTTCTCTTGGTGGTAGCTGCAGACCCACCTCATCCCCACTTATCGGTTCTCCACATGAAACTTGGGTCAGTTTGAGAGAATAATTTGTGCGCAAATTTGTGGTCCGTGGTGAAATCACGAATGTGCCGGTGCTCCAAACGTTGCAGGAGCACTGGGAGCGGTGCATCTCTGCACAGTGACTCTAGAATATAGTAGCATGGAAGAAGAGGCATTTGTTCACAGCTAATACATTACAGTGCAGTGAAATTTGCTGTTTGCGTATGTCATTTGATGTCTCGGAACCTCAACTGTCGAACCACTGCGTCCATCATGGGGCTGTTTCTTGACAAGTACGGCTAATTTAGGCAAAAAGCTGCTTTTAGGTAAATGCTAATGCCAGCCTGTTGATGTTTACCAGCTAGCATTTACCAACAGAGGCTGTTGGGAATGTTTTTAGCTTTGCAAGTTTTTGCCTGAAATCAGAGTTCTGATGGTTATTAAACACAAACCACATTTTCATGTCAATCCATCGAACAGTTGGCAGCCAGGAATGGAACTAGAATAAACACTGGAGGCTCAGGAAAGTTGGAAAGTCACGAACGTCTGAAACAAACTTCATCACAACTTTAATCGAGGCATTTCACCATGAAGCGACGAACCACAGAATGAATCCAGTGAGAGGGTTTGGAAACAAACGAGCACTTGTTATTTTTAGGACCTACAGCAGCAGCTTCTGTACTATGTTGATATTTGGAGCTATTTTCAGTCATCAAAGAGTCTTATGTAACCTGATATCAGTGAAAAATCAAGTCTTTGTGCCTTAATTTCACTGATTTGTCTCCCAGGAAGGTAGTTCTGTCAGTCTGTTATATTCCTGCTTCATGTGTGACGTAAACGGTGACGGTTTGACCTCATATATGTTCTGGTCCATCAAATCCATGTAGCACTGAGACATGAGAGGCTTTTATTGTGAAAGGGCTGAAGTGAGTTAGTGTTAGAGAGCCACAGAACAAAACATGAGTGGGATTCATTGTTAACAGAGAAACAACCACAGAGAAGGAAAGAGAACTCAGAAATCATTTTTAAAAAGTACAAAAGCTCTATTTATTTTTTTATAGAAATGTGAAGAAACCCAACTTGTTCAACATTTTTTCAATGTGCCCGTCTGGAAAGATATTGTAGATTCTTAAAACTATTCTTTTACAGCCTATGCGAACTTTTTGTTTCTGTTCATCTGTAGAAACATGTTTCTCCATGCTGAATGCATCTCCA
The DNA here is from genome assembly GCF_021347895.1 of Acanthochromis polyacanthus. NCBI lineage: Eukaryota > Metazoa > Chordata > Actinopteri > Pomacentridae > Acanthochromis > Acanthochromis polyacanthus. The sequence continues at coordinate 5,922,129 of NC_067121.1, forward strand.
ACAACCAGGGGCCTCATTTATAAAACATTGCGTAGGATCCATACTAAAAGTTTGCGTACGCCGAAAATCTGACATGGGCGTACGCCCTTCGTCCCTGATCTATAAAACTGTGTGTAAGCACAGCTGCATGCAATTTCTTGATAAATCACACACCAGCTGGAAGATTGCACAGGTGGATCCACCTCACATTCCGCCCACAACACACCCACATTTTACCATGAATGGTCAGTGCAAAGTAACTCATGAATGTATCTGTATATAAATAAGCTGCTGATCCACGGCATTTTACACAGCGCCCCCTGCAGTCTTTTCACTGCTGTGTGTCAGGATGAATGAATCATGTGTTGACTCAGGCCACCCTGCCACTAAATTTGTTATGATCATGTCCGATGTACAAATAATTTGTACACTGATTGATGTACATTTTTTCGGTTCACAGACAAATTCATTTTCACTCGGAGCCCTTACAGCAACATGAGTGCAGTCAGTTACGCCGATTACATTTGGGAAACCGGACATTGCTGCAAATTGCCGTTTAATGTTGGCCTGTTCACCCACAGTGTAAGGAAACCTGATGTACTGACTGGTCATGTTTATAATGTCATCCAAAACAGCTGGCATTATTGCGCTGGTTGTGATATCCCAGACCTAAAGGACATCATGTAACTGTATATCAGACCCAGATAGGATGTAGACAGCAAATGTAACCTCATATATTCTTCATATAAAACACATACCTGTCGGCCAATTCCCGCTGGAAGGAGCCGGTCGCCAGAAACCCCCGAGTCGTCAGCTCCTGTGTCTGTACTGGGATGGCGTGGTTTCGGCGGGTGGGTCTGTCTAAGACGGCCCAGTTCAGCACATAGATCCAAGAGCACTGCTCTAGGGAATCTGAATCGGCTTATTAGCCAGTCATCATCATGGACCAGGAAATCCCTGTGATCCCTAAAAACTCTCTCCATTCTTAACGTGATCTTCCAGCAATGCCAGCACATCCATTGTGCCACATTGCACACGGCTGTCACCCGCTATTTATCCGCTTGATCAGCGATTGGACTGATTGTCAGAAGCCTTTTCCAAATTAGCAATCAATCAGTGCCACTCACCGCTCTGTATCATTTGAAGATGTAAGTTTGATATATGAACATAGTTCTGCAAATACAGTCGTAGGTCAAATGGTGCACTATATGAACATCTACAACAATGAGGGTTTATGATTATCCGGCTCTACAAGTCTAATATGTGATAACAATAAAGGTTTGAGATCAATCTGGTTTCAATTCACCACTTCACCCTCCGGCACTGCCGTTCCCTCTGTCTCCAAAATGTGCGTAAGCAAGCATCAAAGTTGGCGCACCGGTGCGCACATTCTCACGCCAAGTTTGTTTTCAGAAATCACAACCTTTGCGTAGAAAGTGGCGTACGCACTTTCTAGCCCTGTTTTGTGCGTACGCAAGCTTTCTAAATGAGGCCCCTGCTCCTCTGTTCTCTGTTTCTGAGCCATGCTGCATTTATTTTATTGATCCAGTAGCTTTCATTTTCCTCTGTCTCTATCGTCAGCTGTTTTGTCTTTCTTTGTCATTTTGTCAAATTTTTTCTCATTTTGTCTCTTTTTGGGCTCTTTTTTTCTTGTTTTATTCGTTTTGCATCTGTTTTTTGTCATTTCGTGTCTTTTTTGGTTGTTTTGAATCTCATTTTTGTCATTTTTTTTCTTGTTTTAATAATTTTGCAACTTATTTTTGTCATTTCCTGTCTAGTTTTTGTCGTTTTGCATCTTGTTTTTGTCATCATGTGTCTTATTTGTTGTGGCTTTGTGTTGCTTTTTTTTTGTCATTTTCTGTCTCGTTTCGGTTGTTTCGCATCTCGATAAAAAAAGCCATTTTGACAAAATCTTAGAGTTTTAAGATGAGATTTGACATTTATCTGAAAGTTTTCAATTCCCATCTCCAGATCGAGCAGATACTGTGTCAGTTTTGAGATGCCGGCGGAGCCTTAGCGTGAACTTGTGGTGCATATTTAGCCTCTGGAATCAGTGGAATCACCACAGCTGACATACTGAAGGACATTCTTCCTCCGTTATCACCAAATCTAAAGCTATGGTTGTTGGCTGGACGTCCTGCTGTCAGGCCGAATTTATGATGGAGCTGTTAGAGCTGGGATGTGATCGGTTTAGACTGAACCAAATCAAATGGGTGTGACAGTTAGAGACTTTTTCTACTTGTATTTATAGCATCAACATGTGCCAGAATATGCCAGATGTCCAAAATAGAGGCTGTAAAGCCACTGAGGAAGCTGTTTGTGAGTCCTCCAGTTGTCACGACGCTGCTCCGTAGCACAGATCCTCGCTGGTGTTTCCATTCTTTAATCCTCCGAGTGAAGTGTAATCTAAAAGAACAACGTAAATCTCACGGTTTTAGCGGCGTGTGGGGGGCAAAAGAAAATCCAACGAGCGGGCAGTAATTTGAAGGCCGGTGGTCGTAGCGAGGAGATCCGCCGGTTTATGGGGGAACATCTGTGCCAGCCGGGCGGTCAGCTGTGCCGCCGAGCCAAAGAAAGCCGCGGTTATTTTAGATCCACAAGCTCTGCCCAGAATTGTGCGTCCAAAAATAAAATGCGGCGTTGGATGTGGCCGCTGGGCTGCCGGCCGTCTTATAGTATCATAAACAGGCTGAGCTGCAGGGACGGACTGGAAACACCGATCAGATCCACCAGCCAGGTCGACAACGGCGGTTAGAAAGGAAACATGTTGCATTTCTGTGATTATTTGTTGTTTGAAAACTGGAAAAACACCAGGAATCAATGTTTCTGAATCCCCACAAGTGTTATCAACACTGGGAATAAACAGAAACGCCACATATGATAGATTTTTACAAAACTCTGTTTCTTAAACTGCTCTGCTCATCATCAGTAGAAAGATGTTTCTCCATGCTGAATGTATCTCCAACAACTTGCTCCTCTGTTCACCGTTTCTGATCCACGCTGCCTTGATTTTATGTTTTTTTTTTTTCCTTTTTGCTCTGCAAACTATCCTAATTTTGTGGTTTTTATCAGACAATTTTTTGGGACTTTCTGAATGAAACTTGTAGAGTTCAGGGGTTTTCATGAAATGTCACGATTTCCAGTTCATATTTGCTCGTTTTTCCTTCCAGAATAAATGTTCAGCTCAAACAGTTGCGTCTGTTTTTAGAGTCTTTCTGGCTTTGTTCTTATTTCTGCTTTAAAGACAAACATCCCTTTCCAGCCTGATGGTGTGTTTTTGGGGTTCAGAGGATCAGATAATTGTTTTGTTAGCTTGTAGGTTTGTGTTTCGTGTTGATTAGCTCATAGCTGGTGAACTTGTTCTTGTTTTTAAAGCCTCAGCAGGTCGAGTTTGTTGTTGTAGCGTCTGAAACCCGATGAGCGTCGGAGCAGCGGAGTCTGACCTTTGCCGGCCACCAACACCGAGCGTCACTCTCTGCTGCAGCAGATATTGTTATATTCTGGTCTTTTTGTTGAACAGATAACTTCGCTCCACTGTCTCACGTTTTGTTCAGAGTTTACTTTATATCTGTCATTTTCTACCCCAAACTGAGCTGTGAGAAATAGTTTGACCAACTTTTGATCATTTCCTGTGTTTTCACCCTCGATAAAACCAGGTTAAGGGATCAACATCTCCAGAAATATTCTGTTTCCAGCAGATCTAATTGATTTAATGGCTCCGGCAGAGGAAAAACTTTGAATTATTGGCCCCTGATAATGGAAGAAAGTGCAAAATTTTCAAATGAAAGTTGTATTGCGGCCCCAGAAAGCTCCTTGAAGTCTTTATAAATATCGATGGCTCCATGTTTCTACCAAAATACAGTCTTTGATTGACATTTCACTAACTTTTAAAGCTCGAGCATCGGTACAATTTGACGTGTGGGAACTTTTTTCTTTTGTTTATTTTGCTGTTTTGACATTGAAACACTGCCTGCAGTTCAACCTGAACACACTGAATTTTCATCACATCACACTTGATCCCAACCGAGTCACTAAAAACTTCTGTTACATCAGGGAGTGTTGAATTTTGTGGTTTTTATAGATTTCTTTTTTTGTGTTAATGATTTATTTTGGGGATTTTAAATAAACCCTCTAACTTGGTTCAATTGTGCTTTGGAAATTTGAGTTTTTCACAGAATCTAAGATTTTTTTTAATGCTACAAGTAGAATAAAGTGATTTTGAAGATATATATATATATATATATATGTGTGTATATGTGTATATATATATACATATATATAAGCTTAGATAACAATGTTTTGCTGTTGTTTTGCATCTGTTTTTTTGTCATTTTGTGCCTTGTTTTAGTTGTTTTACATCTGTTTTTGTTGTGTTTTGTCATTTAATTGTTTTGCATCTGGTTTGTGTATTTTTGTGTCTAGTTCTGTTGCTTTTTTGTTTTGTGTCTTATTTATGTCAGTGTGCCATCTTTATGTACGATAAATATTCAGGTTTTTCCATGTTTCCAGCCTCTGTAGAAAGATGTTTCACCATGCTAAATGTATCTCCTCTTTTACTTTTTATGTGCTGCATTTCTTATGTTATTTTTTTTTCTGGCACCAAAATTTCTTTTGGGATTAATAGTTTTATTACTGTAGTTATGAATCCTTTAAGGGAAGTTTTAGTTTTGCAGCAGCAACTTAAATTTCACATTTAAAGCGCAATTTTAAAAAGAGAACTTAATCAGTGAAGAACTTTGAACGAGACTCGAGTCGCACATTAAAATTAAAAAAGTTGTCTTCTCAGATATCCAGGAATTTTCCAAAATTAGAAAGATGTTTCTCCATGCTGAATGTATCTCCAGCAACCTGCTCCTCTGTTCACTGTTTCTGAGCCATGCTGCATTTATTTTATTCATCCAGTACCTTTGGTTTTCCTCTGTCTCTCTTGTCGTCTCCGTTTAGTCCCCTTTTATGCTGTTTTGTAGAACATTTTTGTCATTTTGTGTCCTGTTTTTGTTGTTTTGAATCAGGTTTTTGTCATTTTGTCTTGTTTTTGTCACTTTGTATCTTTTTTAGTTGTTTCAAATCTGTTTTTTTTTATCATTTTGTGTCTTGTTTTAATTGTTTCGAATCTGTTTTTTGTCATTTTGTTTCATAAATATTCACATTTGTACATGTTTACAGCCGTTGTAGAAAGATGCTTCACCATGCTGAATGTATCTCCAACTACTTGCTCCTCTTCTACTTTTTAGGCGCTACATTTCTTATGTTGTATTTTTTGTGACACTATAATTTTTCTTCAGGATTAATAGTTTTGTCTTATTTACCCTGTCTGGTAGTATTTACTGATCCCCTAAGGGAAGTTCCAGTGTTGCAGCAGTTTAGGTTTCACGTTGCACAATTTAAAAAAAAAAAACGTTATAAATGAAGAACTTTGAATGAGACTCGAGTTGAACATTAGTTAAAATCGCATTTAAGAAAGTGTTTCTAAAAAAACTCGTTTCCGTTTGTGTCTTCTCAGATATCCAGGAATTTTACGAAGTGACCTTATTGGACAGCCAGAGGTGGGCGGAGTCTTCCAAGGGGGCGGACCCCGTGGCACCCGTCAACCTGTGGGACTTCTCCAGCCTTCAAAGCACAACGGTGACCTCGGACACTCTGCCCAGCCTTAGCACCAGCATCGAGGTAAGACCAGCCCTCCTCCAGACTGGACGCTCCGCTTCCTTTTCCTGCTTCTCGCTCCGTTTGGCTGTTTTTTTTCTTCTTTTTCTTCCCTGTACCAGAAACAGAACGGCCCTCAGTAAAAATAGAAAGCCGTTAAAAATAGATCGCACCTTTCAAACGTAGCCGAGTGAAGCACTGACACAGTTTGGTGTTTCATTTATTTCAAAAGCCGTCCGCTGAACTCGGACTGAACTCAGAGGACTGAAAACACTCTCGACTGTTCAGGTCCGTCCTTAACACCAGGAAAAGGTCGTTTCCGGGTAGCGATGGCTCTCTGATCGGTACAGAGGCCGATGCACCTGAGAGGTGAAGCATGAAGGACGAAAACCCACCTAATCGTACATAAAAGCTGATGACGGGAACATTTAGCTCTTCCTGTGTCAAAACTGCTTTTCCTGTTAAAGATTTTTACACATTTTCGGCTCATTTCTCACCATTTTTAGACCAACGCCACCAACTACAGCTGCAGAAGCAGCAGTGTCAATAATCTAATAATAAAACCGTCACCGGGGATGTTTTTCTGCACAGCGGGAACCCGAATGCACAAATGAGTCAATAAATAGGTGAAGTGTGCTTTTAGAAGCACGTCTGCTGCCCTCAGGTCTTCAGGGAAGCAGCTTCAGAACTCTTAATAACCAGAGAACGCCTCGCTTTAGGTTCTTGTTCCGACTTCTGGTTTGATTTAAGTGCCGCCAGCAGAAAACCTGAAGGATAAATCTGGTAAAGAGGTGTGAAGGCCAAGGAGCCACTGCAGGACGATGGCATTAAACGACGTCCGTCAGGTTATTAGTCACGTCTGTTTCTGACGGATAAGCGCCGCTAATTATAACATATTTCTGTGGCCCGAGGATTAATAAACGTCCCGGCACTGTGAGTCACGGTGAGCAGGATTTACTGGCATCTAGCAGTGATTCTGCAGACTGCAAAGGCTTTGGCTATTGAGTGTTTTGTTGAATCTGTTGGATGTTTAAACAATGACAGTTTCATTTAATTTCCCTCCGTGCTCCTCTTAATATGAAGGAATGAAAGGTTTGACAAAAATATGATGTTAAAAATTTTTGTGTGTCCATTTTAGAGTTTCATGAAGTAGCTACTCCAAGCGATAAAACACTGAGGATATATTTATGAATATTCTGAGCTCCAGAGTGCGACCAGAAACCTGCCAGTGCTCCTGACTCTTAGTTTTCAGAGACACTCACTTTGTAGCTTCACAGCTGTTTGGAGACTAGAAGCTTCTCAGTGTACAGGCCACTGATGCATGTGAGGCTTTCAGGGGATGTTGGTAAATTGTATCCTCTGCAGATGCTTGTGAGGCGTTCAGGGGATATCTGTCAAGACATTTAATGACTCATTTTTTCTGTTTTAATCACTAAACTGCAGCAACTGAGTGGAGACGAGAGGCTTCTTGGAGTATAGCCGACTAGCTAGCATTGACTGTAGTCTGCATGTGAGACGTTTAGGAAACATCAGTAAATTGTAGCGTCTACTGATGTATGTGAGATGTTTAAGGCAAGCTGGTAAACTGTTTACCAATACATGTAAGGTGTTAATGGAATATTGGTCAATTTTAGCGTCCAACAATCATCGCCATTTGAGATATTTAAATAAATTGACTCATTAATAAAATAATATTCATCAAATTAAGACTCATTAATGACCTAAAAGTCACGAAATGATAGGTGCAATGGAACCCCCAAATTTTTTATTTTTAACACAATCTCCTTATTACGAATTGTTTATTCATGGCAAAAGCGATTTTTTTTTTTTTTTTTAAATTTATTTATTTATTTGATGGAATATCTTGAAGCCTAGACTTGGAGTCACAGATGATAATTTGTTGAGTTTCTGAATGATAAATGGTGTAAGTTTGGTGCCTTTTCTCCATTTTTTTTTAAACAGATTTCAAACATTTCAGCTGTTTTTTGGGATTCGGAGGGTTAAAATGGCAGCAGGAACCTCAAATACGAGTCTTTTTATCCACGTTTTATCTCTCTGTCATCACAGAAGTCTGAAATCTAGAAGAAGCGATTTAAACGAGCAGCAACAAAGTTCAGTTTAGTGAAATAAAAGATAAACGTTCTGTTTTCTGTGGATGAATGTTACCGTCAGCGGGCTTCTTTCATTGCTCCGTAATCCCGTGTTTTCATACCAGTTTGTGGGATTAGCCAGAAATTGGAAAATAATCCACCGAATGTTATTTTCTGTCCTCGTATGAAATTGAATTTTAAGGCTAAAGTTTGTGGAGGAAACTGCAGCAAACAGCTGGCGTCTGGTTCAGCACTCGGACTCCGGGGAACCAAACGGACTTCTCGGTATGAAAACGTCCAGATTAGAGCGTCTCATTCTCTGAGGCGGTCGGAGGTTATGTTTGTGAACACTGATGGTATTATTCGTTTCCTCGCGTAAACAAATGTACAGCCCAGCAGGCTTTTTACTGTGTGGTGAGGGGAGCTCTAACCGATGGATGCTAACAGCAGCTTTCTGAGGTCTTTGGTTTTAGCCACGACTTTTATAGACAGACTAGAGAACTGCTGCATCAGCTGGTCTCAATTTATATTGTATTAAAACGATCTAGAAAATGGTGGAATCTGCATTTTTCTCAAAAATGTTCACCAATTTCAAGGGTTCTGGATGTTTTTATGATGGTGTACGTTTAGTAAAAATAGCTAGAAGGACTTGTTGACGTGTCGAACCAAGTGTCTTACTGGTCTGTCATTGTAGTTATTATTAATCGACTTGTTTTCTTGGAATTTCTCTAACCCGTATTTGTCCTACAGTGGAAGACAACCTTGACCGTTTTAGTTCTTAAAGATGTTTTGTCTTCATCCGAAAGGGTCCTCAGTTGTAACTGACTTTTGGGGAATTAATGAATAAATCAGCTCATTAAGGCTCATTAATGAAGTAAAATTGACATGGCAATAGATGCTAACAACAGGTTTGAGGTATGACTTGTTGACCAGTTGATATTGTCTTAAAATGCTCTAGAAATTGGTGAAATCTTCATTTTTCTCAAAAATGTGGGTCTCTTCAAGGGTCCTGAATGTTTCTAGATGTCCTATTTAAGTAAAAATGTAGAAATTGTTCAAATATTCATCCACATCTCTCCCACGATGTCTTTTGTTGCTTGTTTATGTAAAAAAACCTCATCTGTCAGCTTCAAATTGACTAAATCCCATTTTGCCGTCGCTAATGTGTTTTGCATGTACGTAAACATGATGTCCATCCATATGACAGTTACATGATGGTTTCTGCTTCTGTCATTCGGGCTAGGCTAACGGTTTCCCTCTGTTTGCAGCGTTTGTGCTAAGCTAAGCTAAACGTGTCCTGGATTCATGCTTTGTGCAGATAGAAGCCATTAAACTGACCCCTGTGGGCCTCTTCTGTTTGATTTCCCTCCATCTGATGCAGTCAGGAGCTCCCTGCTGCACTGCTTTTGCTTCAGGACGAGCTTTCCTTGTTGAGTGGAGGTTTTTTTCTTTTTCGTTGGCTTCATCACGTTCCCAGACCATGACAGAGCAGCAGCTGAGTCACGCCGGTCCTCATCACAGCTGCAGGTTTCTGTGTTTTGTAGCCAGATGTGGGTCTCGTTGGTGTGAAGGTTTGTTTTACCAGTTTGAAGTGCCAGATGACGAGTTTTATCCTCCACATTCAGCCACGTTTGGTTCTTGGGTCGGCAGATTTTAGCCGCCTGCACTGAAATGTCTGTATGTCGGACTGTTTGCCTTCAAAGTTCAACACAAATTGTATTAAAATGAAGATTTTAAAGCTGGTATTTGATAATAAGACACCACTTTTCACAGAGCTTTCAAACTCTTCCGTTGTCTCGATGTTACGAAAGACTAAAACTTCAACCTCAATTAATTTGTCATTTTTTTTCTTGGTTAACCAATTTGGTTCGTGATCCATAAATTCTTTAAAAAAATGATGAAAACTACCGTTCTCTGTTTCTCAGAGCTTAAAGTAAAATGTCTTGTCCAGAACCCAAATATATTCAGTTTACTTTCATACAGGAGGAACAAAACCAGGATTCTATTCCTTATATCATCAAATTACATGATTCTTGTTAACAACATGGAGAAGAAGAATCAGGACTCATTAAGTTTTACAAGTTGAGCCTCGTCAACGATCCAAAAGTCAGACAAGGTTAATTTATGACCTAAAATTTACTTGAATTACATTTTATGAATGATGTGAAACTTGCGTGAATTAAGGCTCATTAATTACTCAAAATTAACCAAATTCAGGCTCATTCCTGACCTGAAACGTACATAACTTAAGTTATTTAACGACCCAAAGTTAGGCAGAAGAATGATCTGAAACATACATAAATTGAAGCTTTTTTAATCTAAAATTTGCTGAATTAAGACACATTAATGAACTAAAATCCATCACATCAAGGCAGATTTTTGACCTGAAACTTACATGAATGATGGCTCATTAATGACCTAAAATTCATGGAATTTAGACTAATTTCTGACATGAAACTTTAATGAAAAGACCTCAAACCTGGATAAATTAAACATTAATATTTACCTGAAATTCACCAAATTAAGACTCATTAATGACCTAAAATTCACCAAATTAAAACTCATCAATGACCAAAAACTTACATGAATTAAAGTGCATTAAAGAACCAAGATAAATTAAGCCTTATTAACTAAAATTCCCCAAATTAAAGCTCTGTATTGACCTGAATCTCACATAAATGAAGGTTTGTTTTTTTTAACAGCCAAAGACTCTCTTGACTAGCGATGTTAATGTTGGTTAAACTGATTTATAATTACCTGATAAATGTCATCACAGACTCCTAGTTTCTTTTAGATATTACTGTTGTAGTTTAACATGGGTTCATTCACTTTTCTCCCAACTGAACCAGTTTATTTGTGGTTTGAGAATCCAGCAAATTCTTTGAGGAACTCTTGCAATTCCGGTGGAAACATGGTTCTTTATTTGTGATAAACTCTCCTCCTCTGGCACCGACCCAGACAGGATGTTCAGATCCAGTTTGTTTTATTTCTAGCTGCTGTGTTGTTTGCATTGAACGCCTTTTCTTTCTTCCCTCTTTCTCTGACTGTAAATCACGTCGTCCTCCGTAGGACTCCCCCCTCCTAAATGAAATCCTGCACACGTTGGCCCAGGCCAAGCGCCGGCCCGGCCTCCATCCTCAAGTAAGTACCGGACCGCTGCTGTTGGTGGGGGGGTGTCCACCTTCGCCGCATGCCCCATCAGAACTCATGTGCTTTGGACCATCCAGGGGCTCTGGGTCCAGGGTCGGGGGTCCGGTTTGACCCAGAACCGCCTCAAGGTGTTGCCGTGGTTACGTAGATCTGGAGTCCGAATGAAGCCAAACCAGAGAAGAAAACGGCCGAGATGATAACACGTTTCACTGTTGGTTTATTTTAAGGTTTAGAAACTAAATCAGTCATTGCCACGAATTCTCCGTTTATGAAGTTTAGTATCAATTTTTTCTTAGAATAATCAGGACTCGTTAAGGCCCCAAACAACCGGAGTTATACAAGTCAAGACTGTTCAACAAAACTGACATTAATCAAAGTTTATTCACCACCTAAAACTCACATAATTCAAGATCATTACTGACCTGAAACTTCCACGAATTAAGACTCATTAATGGCAGAAAATTCGTACGAATATGGCTCGTTAATGACCTAAAACTTATGTTAAGGCTAGAATTCACCCAATTGAGGTTCATTAATGACCCAAAACGTAAATGAATTAAGCTGTATTAATTACCTAAAATTCACCAAATCACGGTGCTTTATTGACCCAAAACTTAGATGAATTCAAGCTCTGTAAAAACCTCAAGCTTAAATATATTAAGACTTATTAATTGGTAAAAATCACCAAATTTACTCATTAATGACCTAAGATTTACTTATTGAAGCTCATTAAAGATTTCAGACTGAGATGCAATAAGTCTTATTACTGACCTAAAATTCACCGAATTGAGGCTCATTAATGACTTAAAATTCATACAAATGTGTCTTGTTAATGAACTAAAACTTGCATTAATTAAGGCTTATTGTTGACTAAAATTCACCCACTTAAAGCTCTTCAACAACCCAAAGCTTACATGAATGTAGAAGTTCATTAAAGACCTCAAACTAAGATACATTAAGCCTCATTAATTACCGAAAATTCACCAAATTAGACTTTTTCGGATGTCCGAATTTCTGACAATTCCTTAGTTTGTTTGGGAAAAATCTGGAAATGGCAAAAAACAACAAAGCGACCAAAGAACCAGCCTCCTAGACGGTTGGAATCCTCATTAGTTCAATGAAACTCTAAAGTTACACAACAGTAGACCGGCAACTATCAGGTTCTGCAAGGTAAAATTATAGGTTTTCTTTCTATGGAGTCTGGTGGCTTTGCTGGCAGGAACGTAGCTGGTTCAGTTCCCAGTGAAAATATGTGACTTTGGTGTTGTAACATGTTAGTTTTATGCTTCAACATATTAATTTGTTTTGCCAGACATCAATAGACCATCAATTTCTGTGTTCTCTGAGGTAAAAGACTGTTTTTGTGAATGCAGTCTGGTAGCTTTAAAGGGTTTGGTTTCCTCTATTATTGTGTGTTTTATTGTGTGTGTTTCAACACATTAATTTATGTCCTAATTAACATGTTAAAACACCAGAGTCACATGATAACACAAGAAAGTACAGCTGCTAAATCCTTCTAGTAAAGCAACCAGACTGCATTGACAAAGTCAGTAGTTTTACCTCCCAAAACATGGCAGTTGATGGTCTACTTCTGTAAAACGTTGGTGTTTTAAGCCACAAATTCACATTCTAACTAATGTGTCAACAGCAAATAAATGTCTTAATGTGTTAAAGCACTGAATAACGCATGGAACTGAAGCTGCTATATCCTTTAATTCAAAGCCACAAAAACAGTACTTTTACCTCCCAACACTTGGTAGTTGGTCTACTTCTGTAAAACTTTGGTGTTTGAATCTACAAATTCATATTCTAGCAAAGTCAGACTGTAGACCGTCTACTGTCTGACTTTGCTAGAATATGTTGAGGGAGGTAAAAATGATGGATTTTGTCAATGGGCTCTGGTAGGTTTAAACAGAAGGATGTAACGGTTTCAGTTTCATTTATTGTGTGTTTTAACACATTAATTTCTATCCTAATTGACTTGTTAAAACACCAAAGTGACACAATTTCACTGGGAATTGAAACTGTCTTGTGCCTTCTCTTTAAAGACAACAACTCCATTGACAAAAACAGCAGTTTTACCTGGTAGAACGTGGTATTTGGTGGTCTACTTGTTTAGGACTTTGGCGTTTTCACACATTTATTTGTATCGTAACTACCTTGTGGAAACATAAAAGTCAGACAGCAGTATAACATCAATTTCCAAGTTCTCTGAGGTAAAATTACCAATTTTGTCAATGGAGTCTAAAATCTTCAAAGCGTCTAGACTCCATTGATGAAATCGTTAATTTTACCTCATAGAACTTAAGAGTTGCTCATCAGATGCTGTGATTTTGGTGTTTTACTGCCTTCCTTGACTCCATAGAGCTGAGGTGTTTTTCACTCCACAGCAGTTAACGGAAACGACTAATTCTAAATTTTATGACGTCTCAAAAGTTTGCTTTAATTTGACTCATATGGAACCGCGTCTTCTTTTTTACTGCTGATCTGAGCTAAACGTTTAGTTTCTACTCGTTAAATAATCTTCCTCCTCGGCAGGACTTCTTCTCTGGTTTTATATTTTTTGAGCTGTTGGACCGTTACGACGGCGACACCTTGAGGCGGTCTGTGGTGGGTTCAGGGGTCATGGGTCATCGTGCTTCATTCATGTTGTCGGTCTGAACAGTACACCTCCTGTCCTCAGAGCTGAAGGGTTGAGAACGTGAACAGCTGGTAAAGATGTCTAATAATATGTTCCTGCGTCTTTTCCCCTTAATTTTAGGTTTTCATCCAACAGTAAATATGTTAAAGTAACGCTTGAATTTAAGATTTGTGATGGTGAAATGTTGACTTGTGGTTCAATTTTACGTAAAGTAGCTCCACATTTCATAATTTCATGAATATTTCTGTCTAAATAATTTGTTAAATTGTAAATATTCAAGCTAAGCTGCCCAGACATTAACAAAAATAGATTATTACCACATGTGTTAATTGTAAAGGATGATCAGATAGTTTCAGGATTTTCTGAAAGCAGAGAAATCTACGGCGACACAAAGGAGCCAAAAAAACTAGAAATGTAATCATAACTGTTATTTAGTTTTTATCACTGTTACCAATGCAGAGCTGAGTTTATTTAGTTTAAATAAAAAAAAAGTAATTTCCAGGTTGATTAAATTAAAATCCACTCTGTTGATTAAAACTCTTACATTTTATTGAGATAATTTAACATTATTATTATTATTGATGCTATTATTATTGTTGTTGTTATTATTATTATTCCTATTATTATTATTATTATATATTCTTTGTTAATACTATTATTTTATTTCACTTAACTTGTTTTTTAATATTTGAAGTGTAAAATCTTCTGGAAGACAAATTCAAACAGATTAAAAAAGACTTGAATGCAGTTTGTCTAAATTCACAAACAGACTTTTAGGCTAAATGTTTAGTTTTATAAAAATAAATCAATATCTTGCGGTTGGATTTTCCTGATTAGAATTGAGGAAGCTGTTAAAGCAAACCAGGCATTTATTTAGTGAAATAATCCATTAAAAACAAAAAAACAACCCCCGTTATGAGGCTTTAGCTGCAGCTTTATGCAACCTGAATAAAACTAAAGTTAAAGGTCGGAGCTCGAGCCGGACCCGGACCCTGGACTGGTCCACGACTCGGAGCGACTGGAGCTGTACTGAGGTTCAGGACCTTCATGGTGGTGGTTCAATGTGGATTTAAGTTGTGGTTTTTGGTTTTATTTTTATATGTGCAGGTTAAAGTCGGTTTCCTGTTTGTGTCTTCATGCTGTTGCTGCTCCGGTCATCCTCACATCTGCTCACATTTTTAGTTCCTGAGCTGGAATAAGCTTGTTGCAGGTTGTTCAGACGACTTTCTTTTACACTAAACGACATGCTGTTGTTGTTGTTGTTGTTGTTGTTTTTTTCTAAAACTGTGCACAGCTGCCATCCCTGAATGCAGAATCCCACAGTGGATCTTAATCAGACGTCATCCGACTCTTCAAACCAACGTCTGATTCATCTCAGGTTAACAAACGGAGCCGATCATTTTACAGATTTAATTTCCTGGAGCCCTGCAACTTTAAAAACCTTCAAAAAGCCACAAAGACTGAATCCCATCAATAAGGTTTAGGCCTTCTACATGAGGATTGTCAGACTCATCTTAGTCCAGGTTCCACATTCAGTCCCGTCTGATCTCCACTGACCAGTAAAACCACAGCATAATAACCGATAAATAACCACAACTCCTAATGGTTCCTTTGTTTTAGTGCAAAAATGTTCACATTTAAGGAATCATCTTTTTACAAAACACCATGAACAACCTGAAGTTTATGAAGAAAAATAATTTTTTATAAAAAATAAATATTTTACTTTATGATTAAAATGACAAAAGTCAAACAAAAAAACGACAAAAACGAGACAAGCGACACGAAGCAAAAGAAAAACGACAAATCAGACGAAAAATTTACAACGCGACAAAAATGATAAATGAAACAACGAATAAAGCAAAACACAAAATGACAAAAAACACTAGCGATGCAAAAAAGGAAACAATGACAAAAACATGAGACAAACATAAACAACAAAAAACAAGTGAAAATATTACAAAAATGACACACAAAACGACAAAAGAGCAATTGCTTGTCTTAGAGCGACACTACCTGTAGTTCAGACGACAAAAAGGTAATTTTTAACTTTTTACAGACTCAGATTAGAGCACACTTATTATTTTAGCAGATTTCTTTGTTTTTATTAACAAGAGACACGTAAAAGAAAGCGTTCTTGGTGAAATGTTGCATTTTTAGAGATTTATTCATTTATTTTAACAGGATTGAGTTCAAAAATGAAATGATTTTGGTAAAATGTCGCGATTTTAAAGTCAGATTCGGTGGCGTTTTCCGATTGAGCTAAGATGAGTACCGGTAGTTCAAAGACCGTCTTAAAGTTGGATATCTGATGATTCATTGCAGTTTCTGGATAACAAATGATGTCATAATTGAGATTTATTCATTTATTTTAACCAGAGACATGCAGGATTGAGTGATTTTGGTGAAATATTCTGATTTTAATCTCTTATTCGGTTGCGTTTTCCGTTAAACCACAGATGAATAGTTCAAGACCGTCATAAAGTTGGATATCTGACCATCCACTGATGGTAAACAGCGTCGTCATTGAGGTTTATTCATTTATTTTTAAAAAACAAACAACCTGCCTGGTGTTTCTTTCTGAGTCGTGTGGGTCGAGGAGCATCAGGTTTTTCCGGGGTGCGAGCCGCCGCTGACATCACTTCCTGTGTTGTGTAAGCGGGGCTGAAACACGCCATATGACAGCGGTGACACGCTCCGCAGCCACATGACGGATTCAAGGAACTGTGAATTATTCAAACTTGTGATTCCCACTCGCCCACGCTGCCTCGACTCCTGCTGCTGCGACGCTCTTCCTCCTCCTCCTCCTCCTCCTCCTCCTCGGCCATTTGGCGTTGACTCACATGTAACCAGAGTCGGTGTTTTTAAAGGTGTAGCGTCTGAATCAGGACAAAAGCTGCTGCAGCTCTGATGAACGTTAAAGATCAAATCCAGTTCACAGGTTTCATTTATCAAACAAAAACCTCTCTGATGGGACATTTTTCTGCTACTTTTTCCTTCTAAGTTGAATAAATTTGAATTTCTGACTGTTTCTTGGGCATCTGGAGCTCTGTTTGGATTTTTTTTATAATATATCGACACTTTAAAGAGGAAAAACGAGGATTGACCTGCATTTATTTGAGTCTTGAATGACAAAGTGCTCATTTTGAACCATTTTTCATTAAAACTGAAGCTAACTGACAGATTTTTATGAAAACTTACAGCCCTGATGCACTTTTATAGTCAGTTTTTTATGCTCTTGTGTTGAAAAGAAGCATATTAATTTGTTCCTGAACTAATAAACTAACCATTCTTCATTTATTGATCAGTTTGTTTGGTTACAAAATGGTGAAAAACGTCCGAAACCCAAAGATGTTCAGTTTACCGCCAGAAAATATTCACATTTAAGAAGCTCCAGGACCTTTTCTTCTTAAAAAGTCACATTAAAATAGCTAAAATCAATTACTTTATTTTTAAATGTAGCTAATAACGGTTTTTGGATGCAGCAGGAAGTGATTTTGTGTCGGATTTTTGGTCTTTTTGCACCTGAAAGTTTCACATTTAAGTCAAAACTTTATTAGCTTACAGTTAAAATTATTAATGCTCAGTTATTTCTGATGATTTTGTGATTATTTACTGGCTGTTGAGGTATTTTCAAACCATCTTCTTGTATTCAATCAGGTATACAGTGTTGCGTTCACTGGAAATTTGGAAATCCGTGATTTTGCTGATGAAACTCATTAGAGGAGGCACATTTGATTTGAAACAAATAGATGTAACGGATGAGGCGTTTGTGGTTTAGGTTTAAGCTGCTGTATTATCGCGACAAAATGTTTTTAAAGAATTAATTCTGCGTTTTTTAGTCGTTAGCGCGGCGAGTATCAGAGAGCCGAGTTTTCCCGCGGCGCTTGAACGCGGCCTGAGTCAGTGGGAGCGGGGTTCGGTGCGTCCTGCCGCCGCTCAGCTCCGGATCCCGGGACGAAGGAGCTCCGGGGGCGGGATGAGGCGGCTCTCCGGTGAACAGCAGAACCTCCACCACCGGTAGGACGGTCAGTGAATGTAACGGCACCCGGGAGCCGGACGCACCGAGGTGGGGACATGAGATGCTGATGCAGGCGGGCTCCGAACCATGGACTGCATCTGTATCGTCACGACTAAGGTAACGGAGGGAAACGGCGCCTGAATTCGCTGCGCACGAACACCGGAGCCGGTGGTTTTCCTCCGCCGGGAGTCAGTGTTTAATTCGGCGTGTGTGAAAAATTTGGCTTCGGACTTAACCCGGTTAAAAATCTACTTTTAATGCGCGCCGCCGCTGATTCCCGACGGAAGCGCGCAGCTGATCAAAGCGGCCGGTGGCGTCTTAAAACATTAAAAAAAGTGAACTTAGAAATCTATTTTCTAATTATTATTTAAGCCGAATTGCAAACTAAGCTGCCGATTTCTGAATTATGTTCAGTTTGTTTCTTTCGTTTGCGTGATTTTGCAAAGAAATGCAGAATTGCTTAATTTCGACTTTTCTAAATGGGATTTTGGCGTTAGGTTTTCAGCTTGTTTAACTGCCATTTTCACTGTTTCTAATTACCAACAGCACAGAGAGGTTCGTTCACTGTGAGCTGTTGCATTGGATTGATTAGCATGTGTATTGATTGCTGATCAAGGTAATGATCAGTTGATTGGTTTCACTGTTAAACATGACTTTTTTTCTTCATTTTTTTTATGTTAGTCACAGCTCATAAACCCATGCTGCTGACTAATATGTATTTTCTTTGTGGCTACTGAGTTGATTTTGCCCTTTTCAGACCAGTTAGGAGGCTAAAGCCACATTCTGCAGCTGTTTTCTGCTGGAAAACCTGGAAATTCCTGGTTAGTTTCCAGAAGACACTAAAGTGAAACGTCCTGGAAAATGAATGCACCTCGGGGGAGGAAATGTTTGAATCTTTCAGTGTGTTTCTTTGGCTGGATATTAATTTTGCAGGAATTGATAAGTGTACTGAGCATGTCGAGCTCTGTGGTTGGCTTAAATATTTAAAATTTACCCCCTAAAACATCCTGGAAACAAACCTTGAAAATCAGACATGTTATTGAAAACCTTCAGGTTTAATTTTGGCACTAATTAATGCTGCTTCTCAGGTTTGTGTGTTATATTTTTGCAGTTTTTATTTGTTAAAAGGGACTCAAACAGGCATTTAGGAGGATTTTACACACATAATGATTAAATCAGACCTATAATTAATAATGTAAGCAATAATAATTCAGTTTTAGTTCCATTGCTGAAGCAGTTTAGACACTCATCCTCTCTTTTGAGTTTGAATTTTTGCGTTTTATCATATTTTAAATACTCCAAAGCATGTTACAGAAGAAAATAACCTGTAAAAATGAGCTTATGATGGATTGTTGTTTCACTAAAGACTCCGAGTCAGTGACAGGTTGCGTTGAAATGAAACTTGCATTTTGACGTCTTATTGAAAACCTTCAGGTTATATTTTGGCACTAATAAATTCTGCTTCTCAGGTTTGTGCGTCACATTTTTGCATTATTTTTTGATTAAAAGAGAATGAAACGGGCATTTAGATGGATTTGTACAGACATAATGATTAAATCAGCTCTAGAATTATTAACATATGAAGTAATAATTACATTTTTGATCCAATCCTGGAGTAGTTTTGTCTTTATATGCAGGTCTGAGTTTGAATTATTGTTTTTTATTACATTTTAAATCCTCCAAAGTGTGTCGCTAGATGAAAACGATCTGTAGAAATGAGCTTATTTTTGTTTCACTAAAACACTAAAAGACTCCGAGTCAGTGGCAGGTTGTGTTATTTTGCTGAAATGTGAATTTTAGAGCTTCTCGCTGCTGTCGAACGCTGCTCTGGCAGAACGTGACCTTTTGTGTTGATATTTGCAGAATCCGTGTTTGAAGATCAAACTCTGGCCGTTCAGAAGTTAAAAGTTCACGCCAGTCGACCTTTAACGCCACCGTATTTTTTTTTTTTGTCTTTTTCTGTTGGTGCGTTTTGGAATCTCCTCCGTTTTAAAGCTTTGCAGCATTTGTGATTAACGCCGACATTTCGAAGGCTGTTTTTTGTGTACGGTTGCCATGGTTACCGGCGTTATTCTGGTCTGTGGTGGGAATAAAAAGCTGGCAGTTTGTTGACAGACTGCGTTCTGAAACCACAGACTGACTGTCCTCGGAGAATCGGTCCGACCCTGAAATGTCAGTCAAGAAATAAAATAAAATAAATCCTCAAAATGACTCAGTTCATCAGCCGGAAACCTTCTGATCTGAGCTTAAAGTCGCCGCGTTTCATCAGAGTCACTCGTTTAAAAAATCAGCCATAAATGCATCGTTTACTGTAAACAGATTCTGTTAAAAACAAAAAATTCTGCACTTTTTGGCACAACTAAAAATCCAAAACTGACTCAACTGAGAAAAACGGATGTGTGACGAAAAGATGAGTTGTCAGGTTAGAATAGAAATGAAATGCGGACACAAATAAGAAACGGTAAAATATCTAAAGCAAGTTTGTTTTGTCAAGGTTGGAAACACCTGAGGGACATGAGTAGTTCGAGAACTGTCGTAAAGTTGGACATCAGACTATCCAGTTTAGTTTCTGGCTGGTAAATGGTGTCGTCATTGAGATTTATTCACTCACTTTAGCAAAAAATGCATAAAATAAAGCCATTTTGGTGAAATATTACAACTTTAAGCTCGGATTCGGTTGCGTTTTCCGATGAGTAGTTTGAGGGCCACTGTAAAATACGATATCTGACCATTCACTGTAATTTTATTGAGATTTATTCATTTATTTTAACAGGAGACATGCATAATAACGCGATTTTGGTGAAATGTCACAACTTTAAGCTCGGCTTCAGCTACAGATGAGTAGTTCAATGACCGTTGTGAAGTTGGATATCTGACGATCCAGTGCTGATAAATGGTGTCATCACTGAGATTTATTCATTTATTTTAACCAGACATGTACAGAATAAAGCGATTTTGGTGAAATACTCGGCTGTGTTTTCCAATCGGACTGCAAATGAGTAGTTAAAGTACCATCGAAAAGTTGGATGTCTGACTATCCAGTTCCGTTTCTGGTTGGTAAATGTTGTCATTATTGAGATTTGTTAAGTTATTCCAACAAGAATCACGTGAAATATGGCGATTTTGGTGGAATGTTACGATTTTAAGCTCAAATTCAGTTTTGTTTTCCGATTACACTACAGATGAGGAGTTCAAGGACTGTCGTAAAGTTAGATATCTGACTGTCCAGTGCTGATAAATGGTGTCAGCATTGAGACTTAGTTATTTATTTAAATTCTGAGAACAGGTGGCTTGCGATGCTTTTATCTTTTAGAGCAACACTGCCTGCAGTTCAGTCGAAAATAAAGAAATTTTAGTTTTACAAAATCCAAATAGAGCAAACTGTTTATTTTTGCAGATTTATTTGTTTATTTCGACGAGAGACATGCAAAATAAAACAATTTCAATTAAATATTGACATTTTAAGCTTGGATTTTGTTAAATTTTCTGATTTAAATTACAGATGAGTAGTTTGAGGACCATCTTAAAGTTGGATATCTGACGATCCAGTGCTGGTAAACGGTGTCATCACTGAGATATTTATTCATTTATTTTAACGAGACACACTCAGAATGAAGCGATTTTGATGAAATGTCGTGATCTTTGGTTCTATTTGTCTGTAAAAACAAATTTACTTTTTCTTTTGTAATGATTTACACTGGCTGTCATCAACTGCCAGACACATAGAATGAATAATTTATATCGGGCGAAGTCTACAGGGTGTTTTATTTTGAAATAGCAAATGAATAGATCGTCTTTCCGTCATTTCCATCTGGTGCTGGTTTCGCTTTCACTTTTTGTGGTGTCCATAAAGGTCGTAAACCGCTGATTTTTGCCGTTTTAAACGACACTGAAGACGTTTCTTAGTTCTCTCTCCTTCTAGTTTTGGTTGTTCTGTTTAGAAAGCTGCAGGATTTTATTTTTCAGAGAAAATTGAAGGAAAACAAACAGCTCTGAGTTGAAGGGGTTGCAGTCTTAGCGTTAGCATTAGCCTTGGCTAGCGGCTCTGTGCGCTGCAGAGCCGCTAATCCTGCAAGAGCTAATGGACTAAAATCCTGTTTCCTGTCTGTGTTTATCTGAGGCTCAGCGGTTGTAACGTTAATGCGGTGATGTTTATTTAGTGGACAGCAGCAGGGGGATTTGGACAGTCAGAAAACGACTCCTGAAGCTCCAGGTTCAACCGTAAATTACCAAGATAGACCAGATTAGCAACTTAACAGCTCTGGATCCAGTAAACGCAGCGGTCTACGGTTCGATTCCCGGCCCTTCAACAGCACCTGAACGCAACATTTGACCTTTTAAATGTCCTGAAATTAAATAAACTACAGCTGAAATCATCACAGCAAACCAAGAAACATCATAATTTGGACACTTTGCTGCTTTCTGTTGTTTTTTCCTGCAGAGATTAATTTTTCTCCTCTAAAATCTAAAGCGACAAAGAAAAGAACCGAGAGTTAAAAGGAAACTATTTGTTTTTTAACAGATTTATTAATTGGGGTTTAATTTTTAACAGGTTTGTCCGTCAAATGAAAAGAATTCAAAGACAAATTGAAGCCATCTTCATCTCTCATTTGGCGTGGGCACGTCCGCCCGTCCGTCCGTCTGTACGTCCGTCTGTCTGTCCGTCCGCATTTCGTTTCCGGAGCATATCTTAGAAACTAATTGAGGGATTTCATTCATATTGCACCCAGGCCATCTCTGTATAGTATAGATGTTCCTTTTGGGGTGTATGACCTTGACCTGATTTTCAAGGTCATAGTGAGGCACTCCAAATATTTTTTGGTTTCTGGATCATATCTCACAAACTACTTGAGGGATTTCATTCATATTGCACACACTAAGCCTGTTGGTAATGTAGATGTGCCTTTTGGGGTGCATGACCTTGACCTGACTGTTTTTTTTTTAAATTGTAGTGAAGATGTATCATTTTGTAGGTGTATCGTCCAGTATATGTTATTATTTCTTGCACTTAGAGGTACTATATATAAGGCGGGGGATGTTTTAAGCGGAGTGTGTTTATTTAAAATGAAGTAATAATCACACATTATTAAATATTGATTAATATTGTTGACTTAATGTTTAACAGATGATTAACAAAAACCAGTTGCTGCAATAATTAACCCCTTATTACTTGTTTTTAAAGACATTCTCTGCTTCTTTTCTCCCCATATGTGATGCTAAATTATATTTTTTGATTTTCATGAAGAGCCTGCAGCTATTTTGATAATTAATCGATTCGAGTAATTCCTGCAGATATATCGTCTAAACATGTTTTGTTGCTCCTCAATGACCATAAACTGAACATCTTCTTGTCAGGTTTTAGGAAAAACTTATTTTCTGACATTTTATCAGATTTAGAAACTGATTAAGAAATTACATTCAACTTTTGCTGCATTTTGAGCGAATCAGCTGCAGCTTTTCTGGAGAGTTATAAGACTAACTAAAATAAAATATGAATGTTACCTGTAAAATGACTTCACACTGACTGGTGCAGCAGCGTTCAAACATCCCTTTATTCACCCGTTTAATTTATAGCAGAGGTGTCAAACTCATTTTAGTTCAGGTCAGTTTGATCTCCAGTAATCAGTAAAATCGCAGCACAATTACCTGTAAATAACCACAGCTGCTAATGGCTCCGTTGTTTTAGTGCAAGAAAGTTTGTTCTGAAAATGCTCACATTTAAGGAATTTTCTTTTTACCAAATAACATGAACAACCTGAAATTTCTGAGCAACAATAAGTTCTGTTTCAGCGTCATTCAGCCTCAGTTTATCGTTTCCACATTACAACTTCAAGGAACAAAGGAGCACAACATTTAGTCATGTGGAATGGAACAGTATGGTATTTTACCTCATGATCAAAATGACAAAGTCAGACAAAAAAAACAAAATATTACAAAAAATGAGACACAAAACGGCAAAAAACATAGAAACACAAAATGACCAAAACAATGAATAAAGTGAAACACAAGTGAGACAAAAAGAAAACGCAAAGCGACAAAAACATGACAAACGACATAAATCGGACAATAAAGAGACTGTAAACGACAAAAAAGACGACATATTACAAAAATGAGACACAAAAGAGCCATCTAGTGTTTTACGTTCTGATCAAAACAACTTGTCATGGTCTATAAATTATTTTAAATTCATAGTTTTACTAATTTACAATCTGCAGTTAATGTCTTCTCTGTAATTTTTACACTTTGAGGACCGGATTGGACCCTCTGGAGGACCACTTTTGGACCACGGGCCGCATGTTGGACACCCCTGGTCTCAAATAAAAAAATACAAAAACAAGTTCTGAAAAGAGCGTTCTGATGAACAAGTTGAACAATTTCAAATTGTAGTTTCATATATTTAACTTAAAAGCTGTATTTAGGTTTTCAGGTGATAAATTACTGGAGCCAGAACTTCTTTAGTTTATAGAAATAAAAATGTATTAAACACAAACATAAATAAAACAGAAAATTGGTTTAACAATCTGATTAAAGCTGATATTTTTCTGTAGTTTCAGCTCTGTTAATTATGGTAGTTAACTGATTGATTCGTGTTTCTTGTTAAGCAGACGGGGATTCGAACCCACGGCCTCCCGCTTCGTTTCTCTGCAGACGCGGCGTTGCAGGTGCAGCCGGCTGTGTGTTTGTAGGGCAGCGCCTCGGCGTTGGGACTATTTTCGGCGCCTTATTAAGCTCTGAGAGGCAGCAGGAACCAAACGGTCTAAATTTACAGCGGCAGACGGATCAGGACTCGTCCAGACGCCTCAACACAAACATCACGTGACGAAGTTTCTACCGGCTGCAGCGGCAACGTCGCCACAGGACCGAGAGTAATCCAATTACACAACGTATCACAGCAGGGAGGCTTCGGGTATGACTTTCACTGGAGTTTAATCAGTGTTTTTACTTCACTGTACCGTCAGCTGCTAAGAAACCCAACAGTGTAATCGATCAGTCAGTCAATCGATAGAACAATAATGATAATCTTCATATACATGTAATATTTTTCATTATTGAGCTCACAGAGCGCTACATGTAGCAGCAAAACAAAAAGTCATAAAATCATTAGAATTTAAAAGGCAGATTGAAGCACAACAAGTTGGAAAAATATTTAGAAGAAATAAAATGCAGTAAAATGAGGAAAGGCTCAGGAAAAGTTCAAAAAAATGTTTTAGTGATCCTAAAATATCTATTTTTGACTTATCGCCGTTTTTTTTTTAAAACAAACGTGTGTTAAATTGGATTTCTGGATTTTTTTGTCAAGATGTTTGAAAATTTCGTCACTAATAAAAATAGTTTCTAGCTCTGTTACGACCCAAAACAGACACTGGGACCACCACACTAGCAGCAGGATGGGGGCCGTCACAAGCTCTAAAAAGAATATATATCTAAAATTATGAGAATTTCACAGCTGAAACACTGGCTTCTATGTATTTTTATTTTTTTTAACAGAATCTTGTGCTAAACTTTTTAATTTATGGTGAATTTTCTGTTAATGCATGTAGAACAAAGTTATTTTCATCAGGGTTGTCGTTAAAGGCCGTTTTAAACTGATCTAACCCGAAGCCTGATCGTTTGTTCGCATCCGTTGTAGCAAGTTTCAATAATTTTCAGAAAAAAATGCAGCATCCTTAATCGATAATTGATTAGTTTGTTGTCACATTCGTGCTTTTCTGACGTGTTATTGGCCTTTAAAGATTCCTTTTTCTGATGCCACCTGAACATTGGAGGATGTCGTGGTTAATCCCGGTTTGAATTAGCGTTTGAATTCTGGACGGAGGTCATTAAGCTTCTAAAAAGTCTTTGTCATGGTGCCCATTAACAGCGAAGCCCCCACAATGCTCGTTGCTTGCCAACATGAACTGACTTCTCTACGGTAATAAACAGTAAGAGGCTCCACCTGTTGGAACTATGGGGTACTACAACTAGTCTAAAGTACCTGTAACGTATATTGTCTTGGAAAATGGTATCAGGTATCAGCAGCTACTAAATAATAAATGACTTGGATTTGATCGAGGGCAAAAACACTTGATTTGAACATCCCCCATTTTGATTTTAATCTTAAATATGGTTAAAAACCTGCACATTATATCTGTTTCTAGTGTTGCTGTTGATAAATTTTGTCAATTTGGTGTGTTGTTTTTCAAGATAAGAAGCCTTTCAAACCTTCCACTTAGTTACTGGGTTTGAATGGTTAAATGCAGCATTGAAATCCAATCAGAAGATGGAGTTTAAGCAGCTGGACTTTTATACTTCTCTGACACATTATTAGGCTGTTTTCTTGTGCAACTGGAATATCGCAAGTTGTTCTAGTTTATCTCGTCTTGATTCAGTAAATGAGCTCTTTTTAAAGGTCATTAAGTGTCATGAAAATCTTTGTCATGGTGCCTCTTTAACAGCTGAACTAGTTTCTGGCTGATAAATGGTGACATTTGATGTTTTTCCTCAAGATAATCAGCCTAGTTGTTAGGTTCAGGTGGTTAAATAGCTGTGAGATCCAATCAGAAGATGTCTTTAAGGGGTCACATGACATCAGGTGTGACAGCTGCAGGGTTGAGATGTTGTGGAGCTGCTCGTCTCTTATTGAAGCTTTGTGGTTTGAAGTGACGGTGGAGTGTTTGTGGTGGAGTTTGGCTGCAGACGGTTCAGTTGCAGCTTCACTCTCCATGTTTCTTTGACCTGAATAACGCTGAGCTGTAGTTTCACACTGAGCACAGCTGAACGTGTCGGGATGCTGCTGCCACTGCAGAGTTTTCTTTTCCTTTTTTTTTCTTTTAAAGCAGCGCTGACCACAAACACACAGACGGACGACGACAGAACAAACACCAAAGCAGGAAGCTGAAACAGACATGTTTAGCTGCTTCATCTGGTTTATTTCTGCCTGACGTACTGCTCGTTAATGTGGCTTTACCTCAGCGTTTAGCAATTAGCATGAGCTGCCTGCAGCGTTACAAATGAGGTTGATGTTTACGTGATGTTTTTATCATTTGTTTATTGGGTCTGAAAGGACAAACTGAAATCAGCCCACACTTAGCTAACTGGATCAGCTTTTACTGAGCAGATGGAGAGTTTAGCATCCCAGTCTGTACTTCCAGAAACTTGATCTCCAGATGTTTTATCAGAGCTGCAGGTTCATTGGTTGAAGGTCCATCTGGTTTCCAGACTGAGGACCCACCTATGAATGAATTTCTCTCGGGATTAATAAAGTATCTGTCTATCTATGGGAACGACGTAAGGATGAAACGCCGTAAGTCGAGGTCGAGGATGTCGTAAACCGAGGACCCCCTGTACTTGTTTCTCAGCTTGTGACTGCAGGTGTTGAGAGGAATTCATTGTTTGGTTTTTCATTTATTCATAAAAATAGGAAAATGTAGTGCTGCAATCAGAGAACAATTGACAGATATTTTTCTAATCGTTGACTGTTTAAGTAAAAAAGAAATGAATGTAGACCAAAACAAGCGATCTAAATAATCCTCTTTGTGCTCTTAGAAACTGTTATGTTACGTACCGAATCAGCCAGCAGATTCATCAGTAAGGACATTTTTCAGTCTCACGTCTTTCTCAGTGACTTCTTTTCTTCAAAATCTATGAATTGAGTCTTTAACGCCGGTTTGGGATGCAGCTGGAGGTTAAAGGGGAAATCAGAAGAGAATCAGAAAGCGACCGTAAACGAATCCTCCAGGAAGCCGATCAGCTGCTACCTGCAGAGGTTTACTTTCTGTGTTGTTTGGTTCCAGCTCTGAAGGTTAATGAGCTTCAGCAGGACTTTATCATTCCAGGCTGTTGATACATGAACTGGTCTCTGCTCTGATCAGCGGCTCGTCGGCCTCCAGGGAAACGTGACTTAATAATTTATGTTAATTACAGCCGGGTTGCTGAAGGCGGCGGTGAGCTATCGGCTGCTGTCACTTCTGGCTTCATAAATGTGTTTTAAAAGGACTTTAATGAAACGGCAAACACGACTGAGCTCTTAGGTCTTATTTTACGTCCTACATTACACTTTAAATCTGCATTTTACATCTAATTCAGACTCTACGTTGTTTGTAACTCAGTATTTATGATTTTTTCTCTTTAGTTTTGTTTCATTTGTGTAGATTTTAGTTTATTTTGAAATGCAGTCAGTTACAAATTCAGTTTGGTCCCAACTTTTACGGTTTATTATTTTTTTTGCATAATCAGTTATTGTAAATACATTTTTCATTACATGATTCTAATTTTATTTCAGTTCATTTTGGATTTCGTACTCTCCTTTAAAATGAGAAAAAATATAATTCAAACACAAAAAGTCACTTAAAATAAAAAGATTTACAAAACAGATTTTTTATAAATGTAGAAATATTGTAAATGTTTTATTTCTCTATATTTTTTGTTTTTCTGTCATGTTAAATATTGTTCTTGTCATAACAGTAACTTTAAATTCGTAAAAATTAGTTAGATCTGTTTTTATTCTATTTTTTATTTGTAAATCTTCCTACTTTAGTTTTGTCTAGTTTACAGTTTAGAATAAAATTGAAATGCTTGAAATATTGAAGGGATTTTTAGTCTTAATATTATTTTTTTAATTCGTATCATTTTTTATCTTTTTTTTTTGCATTATTTAACTTTTGTAAAAAAAATTCCAAATTACCAAATACCAATTTTTTTCAGATATTACACATTATTAAATAGTATCACAAAATTAAAAAACTTACATTAAAAAAAAAAGAATGAAAATAAAACACACACTAAAATAATAATAAAAAATAATAAAAATGTTAAAAAAAAATTTCAATAAAAGGAGAATTTAAATCAAATTTTTTGTAAAAACACAAACTATAAAAAATATTTCCAATATTTTCTGAATTTTTTTGAACACCAGATTAATTCCTAAATCGATAAAGTGATTGATAATGCATTTATTTCTTGTTGTACGTTATTAATTTCCCGTCTGCTCGTACGAAGGTGTGTTGGTTTTCCTCCAGTCTTTGCAGCAGATGAACCTCGTGACGATCTGAAGCTCGCAGCAGAAAGTTTAGTCTCAGCTCAGACCTGCTCCGGCCGACGTGGAGAATTTAAATAGCTCGGCGTGCTGCAGGAGGCTGATGTGCCCCGGAGGCCGACACGAGCCAAGAGGGGCAACCAGGCGTGCAAAACGAGCGCACACATAGACACACAGCCGGACACGCTGGCGTAGAAACACACCGAGAGTGGCTGCCAGCAGACTGCAGGGAGAACAGAAGGAGAGGTTAGCGAGGAGCAGGAACAGAGAGGATGCTGGGAAGGCGTGGGCCGGGCGCTCTCATGAAAACACAGGAAGGTGGAGACGGAGGGAAAATTGGCTTTTTGTTCGGCGTGTCGTCTGGACCTTCGACCTCCAGCGGCGCTGTGGAGTTAAATCGGCAGGTTTCCGGTGGGAGTTTTCTAATAAATCTGAGGTGAATTGAGCAAAATCACAGCAGTGGACGGCTGTCTAGGAGCCAAATCTGACTTAACATGAAAATACTTTGGTTTATGAGCAAATACCTGCAAAACTACAGCTGTCTGTTGGGATTGAGTGCTAATAGAGATGTACTAGCTGGTAAGGAAGGGAAAAGGTCATGCATGCTAGTTTAAACAATGAAAAATATGTTTGTGAGTACAAAGAAAAAGAAGGTCGTGCATGTCGGAGAACTTGCCAGGTACAGCATCTAATCTACAAAATATTTAACGTGGAAATACTTTGATTTATGAGCAAATGTCTGCAAATCTACAGCTGTGAGTGGGTTTGTTAACAGTTTATCCAGTTAAAAATGTATTGGCTGGTAAGGAAGCAGAAGGAAGAATATATTATTGGGTAATACGTAAAAGAAGGTCATGTATGTCGGAAACTATAACGCAGAATATCTACGGTACCTGGAGGAACCGTGTTAACTGATGAATCTGAAGAAGAAGGTCGTGCACGTTGGAAAATATATTGCAGATTATCCGCAGTGGAACCCCATTGGCTGATAAATCTGAAGAACATCTTGTATGTTGGAAAATACACTGTAGAGTCGTCCAGTATTTTACGTTTAGTTTTAAGAGACTTTTGATGACAGAAGAAGCAGCCTGAAGAATTGCTGTAATCTTCAGTATCTAACCAAGTATTTGAATGTTTATACAAAAGAATTTAACAAGTTTTCTTTAGTTTTAAGGTGTAGCTGGCGCTCTTTTCTTCTTCTGTGGTTTCTGATGAAGGGGTAGTCCAGCAGCAGCAGGTTTTGTTACAGTAGAAGAAGAAACAGCAGAAATCTCAGCGTCCGGTCTGTTTCCATCCTCGTGTAAATCTCGCGTTGTCATGTTTGGTTGTTTTTCCGTCTGAACGTGTGGTGTTTGCAGATGGTAACACGCCCTGTCATTAAACAACTGGCGCTAAACGTTTCTGGCTGCATCTTTTTATATCTGGCTGTAATCTGCTTCCTGTTTCCTTTTTTTTCCTCCTTGCCGACTGCTGGGAGTTAAACACGGCGGTTATTAAAGGACGGTTGATTTCCTCGTCTGATCTTTTCCCTCCGTCTGTTTTCCCGCTGACGGAGGATCTCTGTGGTTTTCTGCTGAATAATGGATTCTGTCTTTGTGCTGTTTGGAGGAAGAGGAGGAGACGAGAAAACCAGGGAGAGAAATGTGGATTTAGTTAATGGAAGTAGGAATTTAAAGACAAATGTTTGATCTGGCGACATTTGGCATCACATTTTGGTTGTTTACCGTCATTTTGTGGTTGTTTTGTGCCATTCTTTGGTAATTTTTTGTCTTTATGAGTTCATTTGGCGTGTCATTTTGGTTGTTTTATGTCACTTTGTGGTCTGTGTGTGACATATTGGTCATTTTACATCTTTTTACATCACTTTTTTTTATCATTTTGTGGTTGTTTTGTGCCATAATTTGGTCATTTTATGTTCTTATGAGTTCATTTGGCATCTCATTTTGGTTCTTTTCCATCATTTTGAGGTCTTTGTGTGACAATTTTGTCATTTTACGTCTTTATGTCCCAGTTTGATCATTTATTAGTTGCTTTGTGCTGTACTTTGGTCATTTTGTGTCTTCACAAGTTCATTTGGTTCCTAATTTTTTTCTGTTCTGTATTGTTTTGTGATAGTTTAGTGACTCATTTTGTCTGTTTTACGTCATTTTGTGGCCATTTTACGTCTCTTTATGTCCCAATTTTGCCATTTTACATCATTTTGTGGTTGTTTTGTGTCATCATTTGGTCATTTTGGTTCAGGCATGTGGGTTCCGTAAAGCGTCCTGAGACAATTTGACCTGTAATTGGCGCTAAATAAATAAAATTGAATTGAATGTTATGCCTTTATGAGTTCATTTGGTGTCTCATTTTGGTTGTTTGACATCATTTTGTGGACTTTGTGTGACATTTTGGACATTTCATGTCTCTTTATGTCACAGTTTGGTCGTTTTACATCATTTTTGGTTGTTTTATACCATGATTTGGTCATTTTATGTCTTTATGAATTCATTTAGCGTCTCATTTTGGTTCTTTTCGATCATTTTGTGGTCTTTGTGTGACAATTTTGTCATTTTACATCTTTTTATGTCCCAGTTTCGTCATTTTGTGGTTGTTTTGTGCTATACTTTGGTCATTTCATGTCTTTCTGAGTTCATTTGGAGTCTTATTTTGGTTGTTTTAAGTGATTTTGTGGTGGTTTAGCAGCTTATTTTGGTTGGTTTATGTCATTTTGTGATTTTGTGTGACATTTTGTTCATTTTGCATCCTTTTATGTCCCAGTTTTGTTGTTCTTCGTCATTTTGTGGTTGTTTTGTGGCATGGTTTTGGTCATTTTATGTCTTTCTGAGTTCATTTGGAGTCTTATTTTGGTTGTTTTAAACTGATTTTGTGGTGGTTTAGCAGCTTATTTTGGTTGGTTTATGTCATTTTGTGATTTTGTGTGACATTTTGTTCATTTTGCATCTTTTTATGTCCCAGTTTTGTTGTTCTTCGTCATTTTGTGGTTGTTTTGTGGCATGGTTTTGGTCATTTCATGTCTTTCTGAGTTCATTTGGAGTCTCATTTTGGTTGTTTTATGTCCTTTTATGGTAGTTTAGCATCTTAGTTTGGTTGTTTTCAGTAGGGCTGGACCCGAATATTCGATCATGACGGTGGTATCTGAATATTAATTTTGAGATCCGAATATTCAGAGCAAGGTCATTTTGTTTGTGGGTTCATGTATATGAAATGGCCACATTCTATGGTGCCTCAGATTTTTTAAAGATTTCATCTGTTGGAAATGATGCGACTGAGCATTCTGAGAGCTTTTCAAGTTAATAAATGGTTTCATTTTGTCTCAGACGGTTGAAGATCAAAAGAAATTATGAATTTTGATCTCAATTATGTCAAAAACAAAGAATATGCCATTTACTGGTTTAAAAGATAAAGAAATGTTATAAAAATTAAAAAAGCTGCCACTATCAGATATTTGACTTTTTTTTCGATAAAGTGAGTAATGGTTGGTTTTGGGATCATCTGCACCTTTTCAGCTGCTGCACGTCCTTCAGTTCACATTTAATTAGACAACACAAACACATTTTTATTACACAGGAAAGATAAAAAACAAAAATGGTTTCAGCTTCACGCAGTAAAATCAGAATCAATGTTAAAATGAGACGCTAAAAGCTGCTCAGAGCTTCCTGCTCTGTTGTTGTTGTGGTGGTGGTGGTGGAGCAGAGAGGATTGTGGGTAGGGAGTGGTGCTGTGACCTCAGATGGCTCCGGCCTCCCCCCTCCTCCCCCCTGCCTCACCTCGGGCGACGCCTCTCCATCTGGGTCGACTCTCTGAGAGCCGCTGCCAAACAAACCGTCCTCCGGGACCAAAACACCACAACAGGTGAGTCGACTCGGGGACAGGTGAGGCTCTGAAACTCGACACCGGAGCTTCTCTGGTGACGCTCAGACGCATCGGGGTCCGAATTCACCCTGAAACCTCCGACTGAGTTATTACTTTACGTCTCCACAGATCATTTACCAGCAGAAATCCACAAATAACCAATTATTAATGCAGATAAATAAACACGTTTCACTATATTGTCAATGTTAAAAACATTAAAATCACCCTTCGACATTAAAACTCCTCTAGGTGAAGGTTATTGGAAGTTTAAGTTGACTAATATATATTTGTTTTGAATTCTTGGTCTCAAAAACACAATTTTTTCATGAAATGTGTCAGATAAACTTCTTTTATTGACCTAAAACACTGTTTGGATGTGAATTAAACGTCCAAAAGTCGAGAAATGTAGAATATTAGTGTGGTGAAGACCCACACTGTAATATTGTTGCAGAATACAATAAAATACAATGAAAAATACAGTGAAGTACTGGAAAAAATCAAGGTTTTCCATAAATTAGCTTTTTGTAGCCTTAATTTTAGGACTTCATGCGTATTTTTGAGGTTTTAAAGTTTGATGAGCAACATTTCCACATGTAGAAACAATCTAAATACCTCTAATATGATAAAATAGTAA
Source organism: Acanthochromis polyacanthus (assembly GCF_021347895.1). Classification (NCBI taxonomy): domain Eukaryota; kingdom Metazoa; phylum Chordata; class Actinopteri; family Pomacentridae; genus Acanthochromis; species Acanthochromis polyacanthus. The sequence goes on from NC_067121.1 coordinate 5,955,153, forward strand.
TAATAAATTAATTAAATGGATGTGACAAACTCTATGTAAAATGATGAAAACTATTTCTGCAGATCAACGTTTGTAGATGGTAGACAATAATTAAATCATTCCAACACTTTTAAACGATTTATTTCTTATTTAATAAACAAATCTCTTCTTTTTCTGTTTTCTGTCACTAATTTATTTTAATTTTATGAATATATTTATATTAAACTCAGATGCAACTGTTTTAACAATTAAATGGAAGGAAATGTTTGTGAAATTATGATAAAATTTGCAAATGTATTAAAAAAAGAAATAACTTACAAGTAATTTAAAATAATAAAATTTGAAAAAAAATAATAAAATGTAATATGTAAAATATATAAAAATGAATAGAATTAAATATCAAAATAATAATATATAAAATATGCATACATATAATTTATGAAATATCTAAAAATGAATTTAATGAAATACCAAAAACATTTTAAAAGTAAAATTAAAAATGTATGAAAATTTGGATATATAAAAAATATAAAAATAGATGGAATAATGTAATTTAAAAATACACAATAATTGTATTTTAACAGCAGGTTTTATCTAAAAAAATGTTTTTCTAAAATGCAATAGAATTTATTAGGAATATTTTTTGTAGTGTTTTTTTTTTACAACATTAACAATAATTTTTAGAGGCTATTTTTTTTAAAATTTTTGGGTAGATATTTTTTAAATACAGCAAAACAATTGTGAAATGAAAAGGCGCAATTCTGTAATATTCTTTTTTTTGTTGTTTCTTCCTTGGTTTGATGTCTTCAGACCTTTAAAATATTTAGAGGAGAACCAGAATAAGCATGTTTATTCTCACCATCCTGGAGTTTGTATTCAGGATAAAACACGATGAAAATATCAGCAGATTTAATACAGAAGTGATCGTGCACCTGGTTTTATAATTTATTGCTTTAGATGTCGTCGAGCTGCAGCTTTTAGAAAAGAGACAGAAGATGATTAAATCTGAAGATCTGCTGCCGCCTGCTGGTTTCTGCTGGAGCTGCACCTTTCTCTGCAGATTAAATAATTCATCTCTGGGCTGCAGCTGAAGAATATTTCTATTAATGATTCATTCGCATTTTGTTTCTCCACTTAACCCTCCGAACTCCAAGCTGTTTCTGGAGGTTTCTCTTTTTTTCTGCTACTTTTAGTCATTTTGTCAGCCCAATGTGACGGTTAAAATGCAATAAATCAGAAAATATCTAGTGTTTTTTAGGCTAAAGCATCTGAATTGTACAACATTTACCCCAAACACCCACAGGAGATGAAAACACTGCTTTAGATTTTTTTATCACTGTTGGTCACCAAAGGTTTCACAGTTTGTAGTTTTTTTTTTTCTACAATCTGGTTACAGAAAGTGATTTATTTTCCTTTTATCTTTAAAATCAAATTGTAATTATTCTGTAAGTTTATTTTCCTAGGGAAGAAAACAGCAGATTTTAAAGTTTTTAATTAATTATTTATGCAAAATTAAGAATAACATAAACTTCAACACGAATGGCTGCTGAAATCCGTTAGAAAAATGTCAGTTTATTGACCTAAAACGGTCCAAATGTCCTGAATAATGCAACACTTTAACACGGTAAAGACCCACACCGTGAAAAAAATTACACTGTAATATTCTGTCAGAAAAATGTGTAATTTTTGACATAAAACACTGTTTGGATGTGAATTAAACATCCAGATGTCAAGGAAAATGTAAAATGTTAGTGTGGTAAAGACCCACACTGTAAAAACATGGGAAAATGACAATGTTTTCATCAGAAAATAAAAGAAAAATCCCTAAAATGACCCCATTTATTAGCCACAAACTGTATACATCTTCAGCACATCATGTGAAACGTAAAGTTTGTTGAGAAAAATTACCAACTCCATCAATTCTGTCTGTTTTTACAGCTTCTGGCTGATAACATGATTAAAAACACCAATATGCCTCTTAAACGTAGAAGCTGAAGCCTTCTAGAGTTTGTTTGTGCTTTTAAAGAATATCCAAAAATAGGTTTTCATAGATCTTTGACGACATCTGATCGTTTGGTTTGATGGCTTCTGAGCTTCCTTCTCCACTCTAATTTAGTTCAGATTTTCTCTTCACAGCTTGTCTGGGTGTTTTGAGGTGAAGACAGCAGGGGGCGCCACCTCCACAGCTGTTTAAAATACTGACCAGCAGTTTGCTCTGAATGAATAAAAATATGGAGTTATTTATGCTCCAAAACATCCATCCATCCATCCATCCATCCATCCATCCATCCATCCATCCTCTATACACCGCTTTATCCTCACTAGGGTCATGGGGGGTGCTGGAGTCTATCCCAGCTGACTCGGGTGAAGGCAGGGGACACCCTGGACAGGTCACCAGTCTGTCACAGGGCTACATATACAGACACACAATCACACTCACATTCACACCTACGGACAAGTAACCAGTTGGACTGTGGGAGGAAGCCGGAGTACCCGGAGAAAACCCACGCATGTACAGGGAGAACATGCAAACTCCATGCAGAAAGATCCCAGGAAATCCGGGATTTGAACCGGGGATCTTCTTGCTGCAAGGCAAAAGTGCTAACCACTACTCCACTGTGCAGCCCGTGCTCCGAAACAACCGGCTAAATATTAAATAATCTGCAGCAGCATCTCGGTTAACAACACCTGTTATTATTAAATTACTAGTCAATTCTGTCATTTTAATTGAATAAAAAACAACATTAACAACTTCCAGCTTCTAAGATGTGAGGATTTTGATTAGAATTTTTCCTTTTTTTAGAGAATCTGGTGCAAATATTGTGTTCTTGGAGTTTTTATTTAAATGAGACGCGTAGAATGAAGTGATTTAGATGAAATATCATGATTTTAAGCTTAGCTTTGTTTGTTTTTCCTCAACATATTAAGTTTAATGTGATGTGTTGAAGAGTTATGCAGTTTCTGGCTCATAAATGGGGTCATTTTAGTCATTTTTCTTTTGTTTTCTGATGAACACACAACTTTTAAACCTGGTGTTTTCTTCCAGAATAATAAAAATTTGAATAGTTTGAATAGTTTTTTTGGGATGTAAAAATGTAAATAATAAGTTTAGCCTCATTTTCTTTTCCTGTGGGCTAAATCTGCAAAATAGTGCAGTGAAAATGACCGAACAGTGAGGAAAAATGCGTCCGGAGTTAATCGAATAACTGAAAATCAGAGGATTTATAATCATTTCAGTGATTATTTTCATCTAAAAACACCAAATGTCTACAGATCTCTGCTCCTTAGATGGGACTATTTCTGCTTTTCTTTGTCTATTATGATGAAATACTGAATATTTCACAAAATATCAAAGACGTCGCTTTGGATTTATCCACTAAACCATTGAGGAAGTAGGTGATTGATTTTCACAGTTATAGAGTAAAATAGAAGATTTTTATTGTCATTTTCTCTGTATATTCAGGACATAGAGAGGAACTGAGAAGACGTTTCTCTCACACCTCTGTTTTAGAGCCGTACATTAAAAAAAAGACCAAAATTTCAGTCTAAAGAAAAATGTATAAAAATCAACCTGTGAAATGACGATAATGTATTATAGGACCGTCAGAAAAAAAATCCTAAAATAGCTGTAAAATTGCCTGAGTGAACCCTCCCTTTGTGATATTTTCTGTTAACAAAACATGAAGCGTTTTTTTCAGTGGAACTCGACCCAGATCTCTGGAGACTCGGGTCATTTCGGGTCCAGATCCAAACACTCGGCGGTTTGTGGAGTAAAAAAGCAGCAGGGTAAATTTAGAAGGAGGCCGTCGCATCTGAAGCTGTCAGCTGCCATCACCGTCACCGCAAACACTCGGTCTGCACTGCTGGACGCTCAACTCGCCGCATCTGCTGCATGTGTGGGAGTCTGAGTGACGCATGTGAGCGTGCAGCCTGACTCAGGCTTTGATAATGAGGCGCTTGGACAGCAGCAGGCGCAGATGGAAGCTAATTGGTGCAAAACTGTCCCAAATGGAAGTCGCTGCAGTGGGAGCTTCTTCTGAGGCCTGCAGTTCACTTCCTGTTGGATTTATCATGAAGAAACCTGGATAAAGCAGTAAAAAAAAGCCTTCAAACGTACCTTCAAAATTCAAAAGGCAGCGAGGACTTCAGGACTTTCTGACATTCTTTTGCCCCAGATTCCATTAAATTCCTTTAATATTCAGTACCTGTTAGCACTGAGCCCCAGTCTGAGACCGGCGTCTTTGATAATAGACGCTGTAACTACATTAAAGTTATTAAAATCAATCCAGCGTATATGCTTGACAACTGGATAGTTCTGCAGTGCAATAAAAAATGCATTTCTGGATCCAAGCTGCTACTTAATGTTACGTACACGGTTGCAAACTGTGAAACCTTAAAGACACTCAAAGTTCAGACTCCTGGACTTTCTCATGTTTTTTGCTCTAAATTCCACCCAAATCTAAGACCAGTTTCGTCAATAGTGGACGTTTCAGGTACCTTAAAGTTATTAACCTCAGTCCTGTAGTTCACTTCCAGTTTGGTTTATTTTTGAAGAAACTTAAAAATACTTCAAAGTTCCAAAGGCAGTGGAGACATCTGGACTTTCTCCTGTTTTTTTGCTCTAAATCCCACCTAAGTCCTTTAATATCGAATATTTTCTTCAATAATGAACACCTCAGGTCCATTAAAGCAATTCAAATCAATTTGTATGCTTGACAACTGGCTACCATAACAAAACTTTACGAAGAAACTGCATTTCTGCCTCCAAGCTTGTTCTTTATGTTAGGTCGCTGCAGTGGAAGCTTCTTCTGAGGCCTGTCCATGCTGGAGTTCACTTCCTGTTGGGTTTATTTTGAAAAAGCATGGCTAGAGCAGTGAAACCAGATGAGATGCTGGGTCCTTCATTATTATTAAGACGAAACAGACTCCTGGACTCAAGTTTGCCCCAGATTCCCTCCAAGTTCTTTAATATTTACCATTTGTCGCTAGGGAGTTCAAATTTCTTAAATAACAATCCCTTCAATTACAACAGAGTCCATTGTTTATGCTTGAAAACTGGATAGCTCTGCAGTGCTTTAAAAAAAAGTTGCATTTCTGCATCCAAGCTGTTGTCTTCCTGTATTCTCTACATGCATGTCAGTAAATGCAGATCAGCTGTAATACCTGGTTGTTCCACCAGGTGGAGCCTCTTTAATGTTGTAGAGAACAGAGAAGGTAGTTACTCAGACTACAGATAGTTCATGTTGGCAGACAGAGAGCATTGTGGGAGTTAAGCTGGTAAAAGGGCACCATGACAAAGACTTGTGTGCTGCTTAATGCCCTCCGATGAGAATTCATGTGGTTAAAGCAGGCTGGTATTGATAATAAGTTCTCATCTCAGTGGCTTTGGGAATATTTTTCACCATTTTCTGACATTTTCTTGACCAAACAGGTAAATCGATTGATCCAGGAAAGTAACCAGCAACTGCTTTTGGTAATCGATTAATCTTTTCACAATTTTATTTTTAGGCAAAGACAACAAAATATTTGTATTCCAGCATCTTAAATGGGAAGACTTTTTCTTTTTCATTGTCAAATATGACTGAATTGTATTCAGAATTGCATCGAGTAATTTCAATTATTTGACAATCAGAAACAGTTTGAACTTTTTTTTTTAAAGAAAGAACTGTATAAATTCTCTAATTGCAGCTTCTTAAACATGAATATTTCCTGTTTTCTTTCCACCTCTGTGACAGCAAACTAAATATATTTGGGTTGCGGATAAAACAAGGCTTTAGAAAATTGTATTTTTCACCATTTCCGACCTTTTTTTTTTTTTTTTAGACCAGCAGATCAATCTGGCAAAGTAATCTACAACTGGTTTGATGATCAGTTAATCCTGTTGATTGTTTCTAAGCAAAAACAACAAAATGTTCAGATTTCAGCTTTTAAGATGTGACAATCTTTGCTTTTTTCTTTGTCAGATATTACTGAATCGTACTAAGAGCTGAGATGATTGATCAATTAGCTGCCGACTATTAAATGAATCGGCAACTATTTTGATGATCGATAAGTTTGAGCTTTTAAATAAAATTACTAGATTCTCTTGTTGCATTTCTTTCCTCCTCTGTGACGGTAAACTAAACATCTTTGTGGAACACCGATCTACATTTTTCACCATTTTCTAAACAGATCAGTCATTCATGAAAGTGTTAGTTTCAGCTGTAACTGTTTTGTCTGAAAGCTTTGGGATGTTTGTTGGAGTGCTTGGAGACGTTTCGTAGGCTGGATGTCGGGTCAGTTGACTCCAAAAATAATCCACGGACTCATCAGCCTTTTATAATGATAAAAGAGCTTCATGATGTGATTTATCGCCACAGAGAGCTTCTCTTTCTTCTCACATCTCCTCTTCACCCTGAATGACTAACGCTCGGCGACAGACGGTGGGCGGATGTCGACGTGAACAGAAGCAGTCCAATTAAAACCCAGCAGATAAGACCGACCCTCTGATTCCTCACGTCTCCACCCAGGACAAGAATCTGCCTCGTTATCACAAACGCTCCATCATCAGATAGACGCCGCTTCATCTGCCGACTGTCCAGCTCACGGGGAGTTAGTTGGTTATTTGTTTATTCAGGGAAGCTTATTGATGTCGAGGTCTGCTGCAAGAAAAAAACCTGGGAACAAACTCACAGCAATGAAAATCAATCAGACTCACAAACAGTCACAAATGCTCACAGAACTATCAGCTGATAGAGGTTTAAAGACTCTGAGGAAAGAGAATCTCTAACTTCAAGTTTGTTCCAGTTTGGGTCAGTAGATCTGTTTAGTCTGGATCAATTGTTTTTTTTCCAGTTTGTGTCAGTTGGTTTATTCCAGTTTGGATCAGTTGGTTTGTTCTAGTATGAATCAGTTGGTCTGCTCTGGTCAGTTGGTTTGTTCCAGTTTGGATCAGTTGGTTTATTCTAGTATGAATCAGTTGGTCTGCTCTGGTCAGTTGGTTTGTTCCAGTTTGGATCAGATGGTCTCCTCTGGTCAGTTGGTTTTTTCCGGTTTGTGTCAGTTGGTTTGTTCCAGTTTGGATCAGTTTGTTTGTTCCAGTATGAATCAGTTGGTCTGCTCTGGTCAGTTGGTTTGTTCCAGTTTGCATCAGTTGGTTTATTCTAGTATGAATCAGTTGGTCTGCTCTGGTCAGTTGGTTTGTTCCAGTTTGGATCAGATGGTCTCCTCTGGTCAGTTGGTTTTTTCCGGTTTGTGTCAGTTGGTTTGTTCCAGTTTGGATCAGTTTGTTTGTTCCAGTATGAATCAGTTGGTCTGCTCTGGTCAGTTGGTTTGTTCCAGTTTGCATCAGTTGGTTTGTTCCAGTTTAGATAACTGTTTGTACCAGTTTGGATCAGTTGGTTTGTTCTGGTTTGGGTCATTTGGTTTGTTCTGGTTTGGGTCATTTGGTTTCTTCCAGTTTGGGTCAGTTGGTTTGTTCCGCTTTGAGTCAGTTGGTTTGTTCCACTTTGGGTCATTTGGTTTGTTCCGGTTTGGATCAGTTGGTTTGTTCCACTTTGGGTCAGTTGTTTTATTCCGCTTTGGGTCATTTGGTCTCCTCTACTTCCTCTCTCCTCTTCTGTTTCCTCTCTTCCTCTTTCAGTTTTGCGTCCTGTTCTTTTTCCTCCTCGTCCACCAGCTTCTACTCTTCCTCCTATTCCTCCTCCTTCTCATCCACTTCTTCCTCTCTTCTTTTTCCTTCTCTTCCTAATTTTACTCCTCCTCTTCCTAGTTTTCCCTGATTTTTACTCCTCTTCTTGTCTCTTCTCTGTTCCCCTCGTCCTCCTCTCTCCTCTTTCTCTTCTTCCTCTCTTCCTCCCTCTCTCCTCATCTTCCTCCCCTCCCTCCTCTTCCTCTCCTCCTCTTCCTCCCTCTCTCTCCTCTTCATCCTCCTCCTCAGCTCTGACTCTGTCCTCCATCACTCTACCTTCCCTGAGGATACACCCCCTCCTCTCTCTCTCTCTCTCTCTCTCTCTCTCTCTCTCTCTCTCTCTCTCTCTCTCTCTCTCTCTCTCTCTCTCTTGTTCGGCCCTCCTCGTTTCCGATGAGTCATGTGACCAGCCTCCCCCCCCCCCCCCCCCCCCGGAGACCAATCACACCCCCACAGCTTCACACACACACACACACACACACACTTTAAACACAGCGCTCGCTTGCCCGGCTTCATCACACAGAGAGAGGAGAGAGAGAGGGGGGGGAGGAGGACGAGCGGCAAGGAGTCGCGGCGAGGAGTCGAGGCGAACGCCGCGAGGAGGTCAAGAGGAATCTACTCCATCAGCAGCAGAGGAAGAGGAGGAGGAGGAAGAGGAGGCGCAGGGGGGAGGTTCTCCCTGGATGAAGGAAGAGCTCTGGGAGACGTTTCCTCCCCGCCGCGATGGAGCGACGCGAGGAATGAGGGCGGATGGTGAGAGCGGGGAGCAGCAGCAGCAGCGGAGGAGGAGGCGAGGCGGGCAGCGGAGGCGGAGGAGGAGGCGGTGCGGTGGCCGGAGGAGGCGGGCGGCCAGGCAGGAGCCGGCGGCACTCCCGAAGGAGGCGGCTGTCGGCCAACTGCCCCGGAGCCGACAAGATGTCCCCCAGCATGAAGAAGCTGGAGTGCTTCTCACCCATGCTGTGCCACTGCAAGGTGGCCTGCACCAACAGCACCATCTCCCTCATGTTCGGCTGCAAGGTGGGTGGAACCGAGGAGGAGGAGGAGGAGGAGGAGGAGGAGGAGGAGGAGGACGCTCGGGGTCACGGCGAGGGTGGCGCTTTGATTTTGGTGGAAATCGCGGGAAGTTTGTCCGAACCTGGAAACGGTGAAGCTAAGAGAAGTTAGTCTGAAATCTGGTTTACAGCTACTTCTAACTCATTTCCTGTATTGATCAGAGATCTGCATCGGTCGTTTTTAGCTCCTGATGCTGTATTTACTCACTGTGGGCTCATTTTTTTCACTGCAATATAACTTCAACAACGTAGTCTGGATTTTAAAAAACTAAATCAAATACAGGGGGTCCTCGACAGATTTCCAACTTCCAATCCATAGGAAGGGATCGATTTTCATCATAAGTCAGAACTCCGGCGAAAATTTAAACAAAACCGTTACGTACATCATGATATCGATCAGTTCTTCGGGGGGCGGTGCTTTGGTTTTGATGGAAATCATGGGAAATTGTCCAAACCTGGAAACTGTGAAGCTGAGAAAAGTTAGTCTAGTAATTGACGGAAATTTGGTTTACTGCTGCTACAAACTCACTTCTTGTATCGATCAGAGATCCGGATGTTCCTGTTGCCACTTTTCTTCACCGTCGATCAGTTTTTTTACTGCAATATGACTTTAACAACATAGTCTAGAATTTAAAACTAAATCAAATACAGGGGTCCTTGACGGAGTTCCGACTTGCGATTAAGATTGATGTCCATCGATCCGTAGGAATGGGGTCTGACTTACGCTTGGGAGCTATAATGAAGGGCAGAAAGTTTCCAAAAAAAAAAAAAAAACGCAAAAGGTCCAATGTCCAAGGTGGCGTATGACCGGCAAATGTAAACGAAACCGTCTTCCTCGTATAGCGTCGTGTGATGACTTATTCGTTCGCTCCCCTAGGCAGCTAGTTCCCGCATGAAATTTGTTTAAACGCTATGAAGGCCGTACATTGGAATGATGGAGCAAGACTTTCTTAATTAATTTTTGGGAGGTGACAACGTAACCATGAAACACCGTAGTTTGAGAAAGTCATAAATCGATGACCTCCTGTAAATGGTAATTAATTGGTTATCTACAGCTGCTGCTAGCTCACTTCCTGTACCGATTAGAGATCTGGACCTGATGTTGTTACCTCCTTTTGCCATATTTCTTCACTGTGGGTTGATTTTTTACTGCAATATAACTTCAACAACATAGTCTGGAATTTAAAACTAAATCAAATACAGGGGGGTCTTCGACGGATAAAAATCAACTTGCATCGATCCGTTTCTATGGATCGATGCAAGTTGATTTTCATGTCGATTTTCATGTTTTATTATATCTGATTTCACTTCCATGGAGATAGCTTTCTTTTTCTTCAAAGCATCAGAAGAGTCTGGCTTACCCTTGGGATCCATAATGAAGGACAAAAAGTTAGTGAATGCAACAGAATCCAAGATGGAGTACAACCGGAGAATGCAAACAAAGCCGTCCTATAGCGCCACGTGACGATGTGTTCATCCGTTCTAGTTCCACGTAACCAGTTCTGACGTAACGATGAAATGCCGTAGTCAAGGACGTCGTAAACCGAGGACCCCCTGGAGTTGGTAGTTAACTGGTTAACTACAGCTGACTCATTGACAGCTCATCTCCTGTACGGAGTAGAGATCTGAACCGGACGTTTTTAGCACCTGTTGCCGTTTTTCTTCACTGTGGGTTTGATTTTCACTGAAAAGTGATTTTGATGCATTATTCTGATTTTAAGGGTGAGATTTGGTTAATTTTCCTTGCTAACTGGTTAACTACAGCTGCTGCTAACTCACTTCCTGTATCAATCAGAGCTCTGGACAGGATGTTTTTAGATCCTGTTACATTTTTCTTCACTGTAGGCAGATTTTTTTGGCTGCAGTGAAACTTCTACGGAACTTACTCTTGAATTTAGCACAAAATTCAGAAGTTCAGGGGCTGAATACAGATACAGGGGGTTCTCCACTTGCATCAGGATTCTGTTCCTACATCGTGACATAACCGTCTTACTCATGTAGCACCGCGTGACGACGTATTCCTCCACTCCGCTCGCCAACAAGTTCCTACTCGGAATTTGTTTTGACATCACAAACGGCGTACATTGAAATGATGGAACAAGACTTTCTGAATAAATTTAAGGGAGATGACGACGTAGCCACGAAACGCTCTAGGTCGAGGACGTCGTAAACCGAGGACCTACTGTAAATCAAATATTGTGTGTCATTGTCATTTTTCTTCACTATAGTCACATTTTTCACTGCAATAGAACGTCTACGAAAAAATGTTTTCTGTAGACGAAGGTGATTCCATTTTTTAAAAACTGATTATTTTACAAAAATTGCTAAACGGGGAGTCGAAATAGGCAATGTTTTTTACCCACAGGTGTCACCAATCCTGGAAGTCAATAGCAGCTTTATGTACTGTATATACTTTACTGTTTACGTTTTTATTTGTTTACATAAAATTCAGCCAAAAGTCTGAGTTGTTGTCAGGTGACTGTCGGTCACTAATGACTGGCTTTATGGTTTCTCAGGAAAGCGCAAAAATGTTTAGTTTTTTACAGAATCTAGTTTGGGCGAACGGTTTATTTTTGGCGAATTTCTAAACGAAGCGATTTTAAAATCAGATTTGGTTCATTTTCTCGACCAAACGGCACTAATTGATTGAAAGTTTCTGGCTGAAAAATTGGTGATTTTTAAAGATGACAATATTAATGAGCTGATAATTCACAGTAATCAGAGTCAGAGCTGCTGCTAACGTTTAATTATCTGACAAATATCTTCATCATTTTCTGTTTGGTTCCTAAAATGAAAAAAAAAAAAACACTCAAAAATATCTCTAAAACCCACTGTGATGTCCTCAGATAAATGATTGTTGTGCTGCTAATGGTGCAAATACAACCAGTTTACTTTGAATTAAATACAAAGAATGAACCTCCACATGGTAGAATCAGCTTTATTTATTATTTAAATATTACTTTTTCTTTACTTACATGTCACATAATGCATCCAAAGTGAAAATTTCCTTCAACTTTTAGCTGCAGCTGCTTCTAACTAACATATTTTATTGATTAAATCTGCAGAATATCTTCATGATTTGTTTGCTTCATAAAATGTGACAAAATATTTCAGAAAATTCTCTCGCTGATATCCTCAAAGAGCTTGTTTTCAGAATTTATTTGCGAGTTTTGCAGAAGTGGACGCTAGCTCCTACATTTCCCAGAATGCACCTTGATCCTGTTTTGTTTTGTTCAGATGGTGAAAAGCCGTCTATCGACTTTTCCTACACTTCCCACGATGCATCTGCACAGCCGAGTTTGTTTGTTTTCAGCTCCGAAACATTTCATTTCCCTTATTGGACCCCAAAAACGTCTCAAATGTGGAAGTTAATCTGATTAATCGTGTTTTTTCTCGTGTTAAGTCACGGCTGAGCAGCTTGACTGGCAGTTTTCTGTATTTGAGCTAAAACACAAGACAGATTTCTCTCATTTTTTGTACAATTTCCGCCTTTTATTTGGCAGTTTTTCAATAATTCACTAGAAAGAAGCCAGAGGGGTCAAGTATCCAGTTTGTCGATTAAAGGCGTCATTTTTGGTAAATAAAGAAGTAGCAGAAACTGAAGTCATATTTTTTAGTACATTTTGTGCCTTAAAATCCAAAGATAATTCTCATAATCTGTTTTAGTTGCAGTCAGACGTGAGTGTTCAGCAGAATTAAAAGAAGCAAAATATTAGCTGTTATTTACAATAATCTGAGTATTTAGAGGATTTTAAAAGGACAAATTCAGGTGAATTTACAGTGTTTTCAGTAATAATAAATCTGGATTTTTCTGGTTTAGTCAGGTTTGGTACTTCTATGAAATCAAATTTGTTTCAATTCAGTGAATTTCTGCTGCTTCTGATGTTTTTTTCTCATTTAAACAGTAAAATGTTGTTTATTCTGTGTTAGACTGACAGTAAATGAGATTATTCTGAACTCAGACGGTTTAAATCACGAACATCTGCAGCTCTGCGCCTGTCAGACGACACCTGAGGGTAAAACTTCCTCCCCGTCACCGTCTGACCCAACGTGACGCCATTGGTCGCTTCGGCCGCCCGTCTCCTCGGCCCCGGCGCTCCGGCCAATCAGAGGCTCTGTTTATGGCAGCGCTGAGCCGTGATTGGCTGCTCTGGAGCGTCGGTGGCAGGCTGGTCCACGTGCTTCAGTGGTCAACATGTGCTGAGCAGAGAAACAGAGTTTAACGTCTGAGAAGAGAGAAATAAATCCTCAGGAGTGGCTGTTTTTATTCTTTAGTCCTGTTTACTCCTGTTGCTGTTTTCCTCACTGTGGCCTTATTGTTCTCTCCAATATCGTCGCTCTGCTTCATATTTACTCAACCTGATTCATGTGGAGGTGAAGTAAGTCCGGAGTCTCAGTTTGGACAAGTTTCAGGTCATTTTAGACAATTTTTCAGTCGTTATGGACAAAGTTGAGATGAATTTGGCCTGTTTTCAGGTCATTTTACAGACATTCCAAATCATTCTGTCCCTATTTGATATAATTTTGAGTTTTTTGAGTCATTATGGACACAGTTGAGATGATTTATCCTGATTTCAAGTCAATGTAGACAATTTGGTGGTATTTTGGACGGATTTTTACTAATTTTGGACACATTTCAAGTCATTTTACACAAGTTTTGAGTCCTTTGCTTCATATTTGAAGTATTTTCAGTTTGTTTTCAATTTTAAAAAAATGTTTTGAGCGTGTTTTAAGTCCACTTTACGCAGGTTTTAAGTCAGTTTGGATAAGTTTGCGGCATTCTGAGCATTTTCTGAGACTTTTTGATAAATTTTCAAGTGATTTCTTACAAATTTGGGGCGTTTTGGGCAACTTTCAGTTTGTTTTGACGTGTTTTAAGCGTTTCTGGCAGTTTCCAAGTCATTTCACACAATGTTGAGTTTTACACTAATTTATTTTTCCAGGGGGAGCGGCACGCTAGAAGTTAAAAATCTGACAGTTCTTTTTGTAATCATTACTGGCTGATAAATTGTGTAATTTTGTGGATTTTTAAAGATAAAACCTTTAACCTGTCAGTGGGTTTTGAGGGTTAAAGTAAAGCATGTCTCTGTCTGACTCCAGCGTGAATCTGGAGCATCGCTGCAAACTGGACTTCACTGGAAATGACCTCTGACCTCTGGTTCTGATTGGACGCCCCAAGGCTTGGAGGTGGAAGCGATTTATTGACCTCTGACCTCTGGTTCTGGAGCTGTTGGGTCACCGGCTCGCAGTCCCATCGGTTTGTGCCGTTAATCGGAGGCGGCTCTTAACTCTTGGGTCGGCCGCTGGCGTCCGTAGATCCGTGATTAACAGCCGCTCTTCTGCTGCAGCTCTGTGACGGTTTGATCGCAGCCGGTCTTAATTAAGTCTCATTGATCGGACGACATCCGATCAATGACTTCTGGCTCCACGGATCGGGCTGGATGTTATCAATCAGAGCCGTGAAGGATTTAGGGAGCATCTGTCATTTTTAAAGCTGCTCACTTTGATCAAATCCACAAATCATTTTAAATCTGAAGCTTCTGTTGTTTTATTAGAAATGTTTAAATATAAAAAAAAATCATGACTTCATGTTCATAGTTGAGTTAATTAAAGGAGAAAAGTTTTAACTGAAACATCAAGAAGCTTCCTCAGCTGTTTACTTAGTTTTCTCTGGCAAATATTCTTTTTAAACATGAAAATGAGCTGTTTAACATCTAAAAAGGCCCCAATTTGTACAAAATTCAACGGCAGGAATCTGAAGAGATTCAAAATTCTTTTATTTTAGATCCAGACAGATTAGATCCAGATTTCAGTTTCTCTTTGTGTCACGGCATGTTGTTTGGGAATAAAATAACATACAAACAAATCATTAAAAAATATATTTTAGTTCTATACATTTTCATGTGTCTTCAGAAGGTGTACAGAAAAAATTAGTCAAAAAGATGAATTTATTTTCCAAATATTTGTTTGGTTATTCAGTGTTTTTGCTGCAGCTCTGGTGAAAACTTTGAATTTCATTTTACAGGAAACATCGAAATGAAGCAAAAAAAAAAAAATTTAACGTTTTGAAGAAATTCAAGCAGATAATTTTGTGAATGTAATTTTTAAATTCAGTTTACTTTCGCAGAGAAAGACAGAAAATATCCATATGTAATCATTTGTTATCAGAATAATTATCAATAATTCAGTTATTTGTTGCTGCTTTGGTGGAAAATGTGTTTTTTTTGCTTTTCTTTGACAGTGAACATGAAGGTTGAGCAAAACGACTTCCAGAATTTGAAGGAATTTAAACAGATAATTGTGTAAATGTGAACAAAGTAGATGGAAAAACACAAAAAATTTGATTAAATCACAAAAACACGGCAAAATCAGAGCAAAAATATTCAGTTTACTGTTGTAGAATAGGAAATAAACCAGAAAATATTCATGTTTATTCATTTATTTTCAGAATTATTGGCTGTTATTCAATTATTTCTTACAGCTTTAGTGAAAAATTTGAGTTTTTTTTTTGCTTTTATTTGACACTAAACTTGAGAATAGAGCGCGAAAATCCCAGGTTTTGAAGGAATTCCAGCGGATTATTATGTAACTTCTATAAACTGAAAAAATCAGAGTGAATGTATTCAGTTTACTGTCATGAGAGTAAACAAACAGAAAATGATCACATTTATTCATTATCAAAATAACTGGAAATTATTCAATTACTTGTTGCAGCTTTAGTGACCAATGGAATCTTTTGTTATTTGACAATAAATATGGGAATGCACCACAAAACATCCCACATGTTGAAAGAATTCCAGCGAGGGCTGGGCGACATGACGATAGATATCGTCTGGACGATAGAAAATGTCTATCATTTTATGTGAAGATCCTATATCGCAGTGTCGCAAAACATGCTTTACGGCAGTATTTTACGTCACTGACGTGCCTTACGGCAAGTCCAGGCACGCGGCTATGGTGTCAAATTTGGGTGAAAAGTCGCACGAGAGGAAAAAAGTCTCCATGGGCGCAAAAACCACTCTGAGCGCTCGTGGCAATGTCTCCGCGCAAGGAGCCTCTTATGCGCGTGGAGACATTGCTACTCGTCCATGTATGGTGCCATAATTATCCGTGGAGCTCTGATTTACACGTGCGGGGAGAAGACTTTTGACCCTTTGTGGGCGGATACCAGTGCTCGCCACAATCTTGCCCGTGGAGACTTTTTTTCCACTCGCACGGGGTACGTGGTACGCAACACTCTCTCGTACGCGCGACTTTTGACCAAAATTTGACGCCATACGCGGCTGCGGCAGTGTTGCCAACTTAGCAACTTTCTCGCTCAATCTAGCAACTTTCCAAAGCGTCCTAGCGACTTTTTTTTTTGTCAAAAGCGACTAGCCACAAATCTAGCGACTTTTTGTGCTGTTTTGGAGACTCTGACAGGAAAACTGGGCTCATTCTGCAGTTACTGTCCTCAACAAGCAGCAGGTGCTGCTGTGAGCTTCTCCCCGTCCCAAAGCACAGGCTGTCAGTGCAGTAACCCCACAGCAGTCCCAGTGTCTGATTAGGGGAGACCCACATCACTGCGCGGCCAGACGGCAGATGAATCGCGCATGTGCAGTCATTACAGATCCCATCCAGACTTACGGAGCGGGATATAAATGAAAATGTTTTCTTTGTTGTCATACTAAAATAAACCACAGCATTTAGCCTCTAGTTCAAAAACATATTTTGGGTGTTTTATACTCACTTTTTGGTCTCTTCCACAACGTTATTCTTCTCTCCTACAGCGTTGATTACAATTGCATGCAAACTGGGAAACATGCACACGAACAACCAGCTCAAACCGACGAGCTTGTACCTAAAAGAGGGGGAACTTCTGTCATATGGCGGTGGTTTGGATTTAAAAAGACCGACAAGGATCAGACTACCGTACTTTGTAAGGTATGCCGCTGCCCGGTCCCATTCATTCATTGAATTTACCAAAAATATGCTATATCGTGATGTATATCGTATCGGGATATAAAATAAACTATATCGGGATATAAAATTTTGGTCATATCGCCCAGCCCTAATTCCAATAGATAATTGTGTAAATGTGAATTTTACTGCTTTAATGAACGACAGCAAAATTAACGTAGAAACACAGAAAAGGTTAAATCCCAGAAACGTCCAGATATTCTGCTGCTCGTTCAGCTTCTTGCTTCATTCCTCTTCATCACTCCCTGAATCATCCAGCAGCCTTCCTCCTCCTCCTCCTCCTCCTCAACAGTCCTGCTACATCCGCTCTGTGCTGATGCTCCTATTTATAGCAGCTTTTGGCAGGCAGGAGTCAGCCTTCCTCCTCCTCCTCCTCCTCCTCCTCCTCCTCGTTTCTCTGAGAGCTGTCGAGGAGGAGGAGGAGGAGGAAGCTCTCTCCAGGCAGACGGAGTCATCAGTGGAAACCTCCATGCTGCCTCCTACGTTTACATCCAAGGACAGACCTGTTCCTGATGTCTGCAGCTGGAGGGCAGCGCTGCAGATGTGGACAGATGTGAACCTGTAACCTGAGTTGTCTCTCCTCCGAGTGTCGTGACGCTTCGGTTCGCTCCAGGCCTCCTGATGCTTCTCCATCTGCCGCTCGGCGCTCGTTCAAACCCCGAGCTGCAGATTAACGTCAGTCCAGAGCTGCAGGTTTTAGTTTGGGCAACAAAAGCGGTTTCTGGGCGTCACATTGTTGCTCACTGTGGTTCATTTTTCACGAAGATATGAAGTCCTGCACCTCTACGGAAACAGAACAACCATGAAGACGTTAAGAGAACTCAGAAATGTCGTCTGTGCAGTTTTAATGACAAAAATCTGGATATTTATCAACCAAAATCATCAAATAGATACATATTTATGCACTGAACTGTCAATTACCTGGATATTAATGCACAAAACTGTCAAATTTGGATATTAATTTACTAAACTGTTAAAACCCTGGATATTAGTGTTCCAAACCATAAATGACCTGGATAATAGTCCACAAAATCATCTAAAATGTGTACAAATGGATACTAAACAGCCAATAACTTGGATATTAACACACCAAACTATCAAAACCTGGATATTCATTACCAGAAATTTCAAAAACCTGAATTTTAATCTTCCAAACCATAAATAACCTGGACAGTAATCCTCAAAACCATCCAAAACCTGGATATTAACACCAAACAATCACAAACCTGGATATTTACCTGCAAAACTGTCAAAAACAAAGATATTCATCAACAAAAGTATCAAAAATCTTCATGTTAATGTACTAAACTGTTAAAACCCTGGTTATTAATGTTCCAAGCCATAGACAACCTGAATAGTAATCCACAAAAACATCTCAAACCTGGATATTAACATACCAAACAGCCAATAACTTGGATATTAACACACCAAACTATCAAACCTGGATATTCATGACCAGAAGTGTCAAAAAGCTTTATATTAATGGTCCAAACAATTAATAAACTGGATATTTACCTACAAAACTGTCAAAAACCTAGATATTAATATTCCAAACCTTAAATAACTAAGGTGATAACCCACATAAAAATATTTACCTAAAAAAATGTCAAAAACAAGGATATTCATCAACAAAAGTATTGAAAACCTGGATATTAATTTTCCAAACCATGGATAGCCTGGATAATAATCCACAAAACCTGGATATTAACATACTAAACAGCCAACGACTTTGATATTAACACAGCAAACTATCAAAACCCTGGATATTAATGTTTCAAACCACAGATAACCAAAACAACAACCCACAAAACCATCAACAACCTGAATATTATCTGCAAAACTGTCAAAAACTTGGATATTACCATACCATGCTAATAGCTGGGATATTAGTGCACAAAACTTTAGAAAACCTGAATATTAATTTTCCAAACCATCAATAACCTAGATAATAACCCACAAAATAATCAAAATCCTTGATATTTACCTGCAAAACTGTCAAAAACAAGGGTATTCATCAACAAAAGTATCAAAAAGCTGGATATTAATATTCCAAACATCAATAACCTGGATAGTAATCCATAAAATCACAGCAAAATACTAAATCAGAGTTTAATTCTTTTCATTATTTCTATTAAAACATTGAAAAAACCTCAAACTGTAGGTGTTGTTGACACTGGAAATTAAAATAGTGATGATATTTCATTGTTCACATGTTTAATTTATTTTTCTCTCCAATAACAATCAGTTTTTATCACAATATAACATTATTAGATTCATCCTTTGTTTGCTCCAGAGATCCAGAAGAACCTTTTACTTGACTTTCTTGACTTCTTTCATAATATTTTGACACCAGGTTTGACTAGATGTTGTCCTTTTAAAATATTAAGAATCTATAATAACAGATGTTTAATCCTCAACTAAAAGTTGGGGGATCTTGCAACAGATTTACTTGAAAATTAGAACTGGATCGGAGTGAATTTGCTGAACGTAAGAGTAACCGTTTAACCTCAGTGTTTCTTGAATCCTGTTTTATTTCACTTAAAGCTCAGCAGTGATTTGTCCGTCTCTGATTCGCTTTAATCTGCTGTCCGACGCCATCATGCAGTGATGGGAGTCGACCTCGACCAGTCAGGCATCTGTAGGGTTTTAATGAATCAGAGGTGTTAAATATTCCAGGCTGTGACACTAAATCATTGCTCTGTGGAGCCTCGTGTTAACACGGTGAAGTCCTGCTGGTTGGACATCGGCTTTATAATCCGCATCGTCGTGTTAATCTGTGGCCTCTGACCTCAACACCAAGGGAATCCCCCACAGTTAAACCAGTAATTAAAGCAGGAATTAATCCAGATGCAGAACTAGAACCTGAGGAATCCACACATCAGAGCATCAGGAGACAGAAAAACTGGCTGAAGGACGACTGATCCTTCTGTCAGGTGGAGTTTAACCATCGATTACATGATTATCAAAGCCTTTGAACCCTTCAGCCGGTCTTAAGTAATTCACAGCAGCTCAGCATTTTAGACATATAAATGTTTGAACTTTGTCAATATAGATATAAAGCTCATTGTCAGATCCAGTAGACTCAATTATTCATCCATAGAGTTTATTTTACGTACACCGTAAGCAGCACATCAAAAAACTGGATATTAATACACAAAACTGTCAAACTTGGATATTTATCAACCAAAATATCAAAAAGCTGGATGTTAATGCTCCTTGGTTTATGACTTCTTCGACCTACGATGTTTTCTTGTTAGGTTGGCGAGCGAAACGAACGAATACGTCGTGACGTGACGCTGTAAGACGGCTTCGGTCATTGGTGTTCATGACTTTTCTAAAGAACTAATGGATATCGTGATGCATGTAACGGCTTTGTTTACGTTTTTGCTTCAGTTCCAACTTCAGGCGAACTCCGACTGAAGTCGAAGACCTCCTGTATTCATTGCCAAAAATATCGCAAACCTGGATATTAATTACCAAAAGTATGAAAAAGCTGGATATGAATGCACAACGCTGTCAAAAACCTGGGTATTCATTTCCGAAAATATCAAAAACCTTAATATTAATGCACAAAAGTATCAAAAGCTGGACATTTATGTGCAAAACTGTGAAAAACCTGGATTATAACTTACCAAACTGCCAATAACTTGAATATTTACACACCAAACTATCAGAAACCTGCATGATAACCCACAAAGCCATCAACCACCTGGATATTAATCCACAAAACTGTCAACAAAAAGGATATTCATTACTAAAAGTATCAAAAATCTGAACATTAATGCACAAAACTGCCAAAAACCTAGATATTAATGTTCCAAACTGTACACAACCTGGATATTTACCCACCAAGCTGTCAAAAACTAGGATATTTATTACCGAAAGTATTGAAAAACTGGATATTTACCTTCACAACTGCCAAAAACCTGGATGTTAACATACCAAGCTATAAATAACTGGGATACTAATGTAGCAAACTATCAAAAACCTGGATACTTATGCACAAACATATCAACAACATTGGTATGGCCGAAGACCCATTACTGATGAGGACTGTTTGCACTGCATTTAAAAAACGTTGTTTTAGCTTCATGCTAAATATATTTTCAGGTCGAAGAATAAGATATTTGCATGTCGATGTTCAGGAATATTTGATGTTTAATTCTTGGTTTTGGTGCAGCCGTTGAGAACGTCATCTCCCGTCTCTGAGGTCTTGATGTGGAACTCTCGATCGATCTTAAACTATGAAAACATGGTCGACTTTCGAATCATGTTTTCACGCTTTAACATACCGCTGATTTCACCTCTTTTACACAGAAGGACGTAAAAATCAAACATCTGCCGTTGTTAGTTAGATCTGTAATTTGGAGATTTGTTGTGGAACCAGTTTCCCTTCCTGAAGCCAGTTCCTCTGCAGCACTGGGATGTTTGTACCAGTTGAACAGGCGGTGCAGCTGGAGGAAATGTTCTGCAGAAACATGACTCAGACATCCTCCAATAAAATGATTGACAGCATGTGATTAACACGAGCTCTAGTGCAGCTCTGCTCCTACTACATGGAAATGCTGAGTTCTGAGGATCGAGGTGGCACTTCGTTAATCTGTGTTGTGTTTCTTAGTGTTTTCATCTGACAAACAACTCTTATCATCGGGAACTAATCTGCTGATGATTGGTTTTGCTCATGAAAGGTCAGAAATAGTGAAAAGTGGCTGTAGTTTCACCTCAAGCAGTTCAAAGAAGGGATATATCATGAGACTTTAAGACATGAATTTGAGATGTGGTTGCAAATAAACAGACCTTTGAGTTTTGTGCTTTTGTTGGACATTAAAGATGCATTTTTTTGTTCACCATCAGGAGCTGATAAACTGTTAATAATGAATAGTAATCAGAGTTGTGAATGCTCAACCCCCAGCCTGTGTTAGCACCTGAAAGTCCTAGCCTAGCGTTAGCATGAGCCTCAGGTAGCTAGCTCATCTGTCACAGCAGGGAGGTGCAACATACTCACCTGTAACTCCAACTCATTAAACAGTAAACGGTGAAGATAAAGATCATGCTTGTGAGAAAACTTAATCCTAGATCAGCTGTAGTTTCTGGTTATTCCACCAGGTGGAGCCTCTTACTGTTTAATACTGTAAAGACCAGAGGAGACGTTGTCAAGACTTCAGGCAGTTCATGCGGGCGAACACATGGCATTGTGGGGGATCAGCTACCAAGAGGCACCATGACAAAGACTTCTGTGACACTTAATGACCTCCAGACAAGTTGGACTCCTACAACCCAGAAACAGATGCAACTGAGCTGGTTTTGCAGTTCATTTTTCTTATCTATTAAAGGGACACCATGACAAAGACTTATGTGATGGATGATGTTCTCCAACTAAAAGTCAAAATGTCTTAGAGGAAAAATTTGATTAGACAACGGAACTGTAGCTCAGTGATACATGAAACTGAGCTTATGTCATGTTTCCGTTGTTAGAAAAGGCATTTTCAGCATCAACATAGTATTCACTGTATATATTTTGTGTTGCTAGGTAGTAGTTTGTTTTTTGGTACAAAATTTATAACCCTACTTCTGGTGGAACTGAGTCATGTTTAACAGTCCATTTTCTGTTGTATTATTTTAATTACATCATGAGAAATGATTACAGTTTCATAAATAGAGTCAGCAGCAAGCGAACCCAGATGTTACTGCAGCGACAGAAGCGAGTTAAAGTTCATTGGAGCTGTTAATGCGACCAAAAGCACTTTCAATAAACATGTTTTGTAGAAAGCTACCAAACCTCCATCCTGTTTTCTGAAGAGCTGGACATGAAAGAGCAGCTCAGACTGTTGGATCAAAGACGCCCACCAGTTCTCAGTCTGCGACTATCAGCCTTCCTACAGAAACACTTTTTTGGCCTCATGCAGTTTCTTCTTCATCTGAGACTGAAGCTGTTTTGTTGTTGTGAACGCGATGTTCCCTCTGAAACTCTCCACCACCTCCTCTCTGCTGCACAATGTGGCAAACGTTCTATTATTGCAGCAGAATTACTGTGTTTTATCAACTCACAACAAGCTTCTGGAGCTTCAGCAGCAAAACAGTGCAAGAGACTTTTCAAACTCATCAGCTGTTGATGTTAGGACACATTTATTTGGAGATTTTTTACATACACGTAAAATGAGAGCTTCATTTATCAGAGATTTGTGGTCGGAATTTGCTAAAACTTTGACCTCGGGCTGCTCTGACATAACTGTGAAAGAGCTAAAATATGGGGTTATGTTTGCAGCATCATAATATGTTTGAAAAGAAGTCACTTCTGACAAGCAATGTCATTCGATTTATTTCCAATAAAAAAAATCTATTGACTAATACAACAAAAAAATCAAGATCATGCTTGTAAGAACACGTATAATAGATCAGGTGTAGTACCTGATTGTTCCACCAGGTGGAGCCTCTTGCTGTTTAATGCTGTAGAAACCATTGGAGGTGTCACTCAGACTACAGACTGTTTATAGAGTAAGCAGAGAGCATTGTGGGAGATTAACCTCCGGATAGTTTGACTCTTTTAGTTCTGGATTCCTGTAGCCCAGAAACAAACATAACTGACCTGGTTTTTGTATATAATTTTTCATATCTATTAAAGGAGCACCATGACAAAGACTTCTGTGACCTCCGGACAACTTTAACAGTTCAGGATTAATATAGCCAAGAAATAGATGTAATTGACCTGGTTTTGCAGATAATTTTCTTATCTGTTCTTAAAAAGTTTTTATTTTAGCTTCATTCACAAGACTTGTGGTTTGTTGACCTGCAGGCTCCACGTGTACCAACAAAAAAAGGCAAATAAAAGGAGAAAGCTCTGGTTTCTGTGGTGCAAATTTGAGAAATTAAATTTGAAATCATCCAGAATTTTACATGTTAGTAGTGTCTGAAAGGTAAATTCACACAATAATTATACACTGTGCTTTGCAAACATAATTTGAGAAGCTTAGATTTTAATGTTATTGTTGGTGTATGTAAAGTTAATGCAAATTTTGGGTGCACTTCAATGAAAATGTTAGTATCACAGATGAAACGGATGCAAAAAGTTCCTCTGAAATTTTGATATTTATAGAAATCAAATGTGTAAAAATAATAATTTGATGCCTGAATTCAAATATGGTTAATCCTTTGATAATATTGAAGCTACAACTGGCATTCATATTTTATCATAAAGTAATTTTCCAATGGATTCATGAAGGTTTTCTAGACACATTTTTGAACATATTTTGTCTGATCTACAGTCGAAAATATTCAGTTTACAGCTGCAAAACAGAGAAAAGTTGCAGATAAAATGTGATTTACTGATTAAATTGAATATCCAATGTTACCATGAAGACCGACCATAAAAAGACAAGAGTAACTGCAGAAACATTAATAAAACTTTGACTTTTCTCACCTTGTTTTTGTTGATATGAAAGGGTTTTATGGTGCTGCTAGCTAACAGGCCAACTGCTGAAGCTTTTTACAATCTTCTATATACACGGGACGGTAATTAATTGGTAAACAGGCTGAACTGAATAGTAGAAAGTCACGAATGGTTAATAATTAAGACGTCCTGTTTTTCAGAGGGTTTTTGCAGAGAAGCGTTTTTATATTCCCCGTGTCGGTGCTTTGAATGCGGCGTTTCGTCTGGATGAAGCGCCTCTCATTCTTTTTACCTCCAGTGTTTGATCAGACTCTCGCCTGTCTGCCAGCCACCGTCGTCCTTCATGAATTAACCAAATGTTCAATCGGGTGGCTGGCAGCTCTCGGCCTCTCAGCCTGATGAATGGAGATGTTGCCCTTCACGCCGTTTGTTGGCCGAACGCCGACCGAGGGAGGTGTCCGATCTGAAGCCTAATCAGAAAACAGAAAGACGTGAAGGTTCAGAGCGCCGTTTAACTGAGGGGAGGTTTTATTACAAAGATGAAACGTCTTCGTTCAGTTGGAGTTTAAAGCTTCAGGACACGTTTAATACAGCGCTCGATTTAGACGGTCGCCAGGTCACCGCGAGCGCTGGGAATCATGGGAGGTTGGTGACATCATACAAAGGGGCTGCCTCCATGAAGAAAACATGATAGGCAGTTCAGCTCGATCGAGCACTCCATTTAGACAGTCGCCAGGTCGCCATTTGCTACGTTTTTAGTGACATGGCGGTAAAACAGCTAAAATATGAGGTTATGTTTGCAGTGTCATATGTTTGAAAAGGAGCCATCTCCCACTTATGACAAGTGGTGGTAATTGATGTATTTCCAACTAAAAATATATTAACGATACAAGAAAAAAAATTAATGTCATGCTTGTTAGAAAATGTATCGTAGTTTGACTGTAGTATCTAGTTGTTCCACCAGGTGGAGCCTCTTACTGCTTAATCCAATAGAAACGGACTACAGGACGTTTATAGAGGCAAAAAGAGTATTGTGGGAGATTAGCAAGTAAAGGGGCACCATGACAAAGACTCTTATGGTGGTTAATGACGTTTGGACAAGTTGGATTCTACTAGTTTATTCCTACAATCCAGAAACAAATCATTACTAGAATTGATTTTAATTGTGGATATCTACAGTTTAATTCTGACTAGTCATAATTAGGCATGGGCCGGTATGAGATTCTGACGGTATGATAACCTTAGGCAAAAATATCACAGTTTCACGGTATTATGATTGCAGCTCTAAAATGTTAGAGAGTAAACTAGCTGTTGTTATCCATCTTAGCAATAAAGATTGATGAAAGAAAAAAGTTGTGGATAACCTTTTTTTTTTTTTAACTAAGGCAGATATGGTAACTAGCATGCTAAGATAAATCCTTAGCAAGCTAGTTACCATATCTGCCTGAGTTAAAATATAAAAAAAGTTACTAAAAGATAGAGATGAAGAAAAGATAAGATATGGTAGTTACCATATCTGCCTCGGTAACAAGCTCATTTCACTAATGTCAGACGCTAATACGCTTGTTCATTTCAAGACAGCATTAACTTTACCTTTAATTTAGCATACAGCGATGGGTGGTGCTCCCGTAGATGCGCTATCATATTCGATGTATTGCCTTCTCGGGCTGCCACTGTCCTCAAGCACGTTTTGCACGTCGGGCGACCTTCTTCCTCCAAGCCGTGGCCGTCTGGCTTTTTACGGTAGCCGAAGTATTCCCAAACACCCGACTTAGTCCGCTTGGACGGCGGAAAAAGTTCCGGGGGCTCGCCTCCTTCAGCCGCCACACAGCCTGTAGAGCTGCCTGCTTGTCACTCACAACAAACGCAGGTGAGCGGGGGGAGGGGCGCTTTCGGCTGCAGCTTCACACAGCGTGAGAGACCTCTACTTTCTCCCTGATGAGACGTCACATTAAAAAAAACGCTCATACCGCAAGAACGGTATGACGGAAAATTTTCATACCGTGGTATACCTTAAAACTGGTAACCGGCCCATGCCTAGTCATAATTCTAGTTAAAGACACTCTTAGTTTCCTTCAATCCAACATATTTATATGGTCTTTTTAAAATTTCTTAAAGTAAGTTTGAACTGGTCAAACTGGAGTTCTGCCTCCTCGACATCTAATTACAGATGATCTGACCAGAGGTTTGACTAGTCAGATTAATAGATGTCTAGAACAAAAACGCTTCTAGTGTCATTGTAACTAGAACTAGTCAGAACTATGTCGCTGATGTCTGTAATTTTAATTCTGGATCGTCAAACTGAGTCAAAACCCCAAGTCGAGATGTCTTTAATTAGAGAATTCCAATTTGAGACTCTACAGCGTCTTTCTGACTAGCTAAAACTTTACGAATCTAAAAAGATGATGTAGATATGTTGAACTGAGGGCAATTAAAGATATCTTGAACTAGAATTACGACAAGTCAGAATTAAACTGTAGATTTCTGAAATTAAAGTTATGACTGAATGGGGGGAATAAAGGAAGATATTTTTGGCCAGTTTTATCTCACTCC
Organism: Acanthochromis polyacanthus; assembly: GCF_021347895.1. Lineage (NCBI taxonomy): Eukaryota > Metazoa > Chordata > Actinopteri > Pomacentridae > Acanthochromis > Acanthochromis polyacanthus. The sequence continues at coordinate 5,981,752 of NC_067121.1, forward strand.
TCTGCATCGCATCGTTAGCACGTCTTGCTATGGGCACTACAACTGGTGTTGCTTCAGCTGGCGGTTGCCAGTTGATGGCTCTCCTCCGTCCGACGCAAGATAATTTCGTTCAGGCACAGATTAGCGGCTCTTTGAAGTTTCCGAGGTTCTTAAATCGACGTCGTGGGGTTCCTCTCATCTGAAATCTCCCACCGAGGCGGAGGAGGATCAGTGTTGGTGATGAGTTGTTTCCTAATAACCGAAACCGTCGTGTTCTTAGATTCAGGTTTCTCTACAGCGGGTTCATTTAACTCTGAGCTGTTTGACGTTGTTTAAACCTCCAGAGCGTCTTCCTCCTTCTGCCGGGTGAATCTCTGAAAGATGTCCATAACTCGGTGTTGTTACGAAACGGTTCAGGACGGTCGAGTCGTTCACCTGTCAAACGTCTTTCCTCCCGCAGCCGGAAAACCGATGAGTAAGACTCAAAAACTGTGACTCATTGAGATGTGAAGGTTGAAGTGAAAAAACACCGGCTCACATTTCTCTTTAAAGGAGGATTCCAGTTTAATTATCTTAGAATGTACTCAACTGAATCAACGTAATTGGATGTTTTGTTGGTGAAATGCACTCTGGGAAATGTAGCTAACTTCAGTTATGTCCACGAGCTTCCTCCAGCTTTGACTTTCTATCTAAGAAACAGGTGTTCTATGATGCGTCTTTGTTTACCAGATGATTCAGTCGAGAGTTTCGACCTGAAGTGCTCCAACTGTGAGTCACTTGAAGAATTGTCCTTTAACCACTTAAGTACTACATTGTTTTTTATTTTATTTATTTCCACTTGTAAAAGCACAAATTCAGTGACAACTCTGCACTCCTGAATCCAAAACGATCAACCTTGTAAGCATAAATGTACATTTTTCCTCATTCAAACTGTAAATTCAAGTGTAAATAAGAACTTCATATTAAATTCACTCTAAAGATTGTCTAACAGATTTAATACAGCAAAAATCAAACGCATCACTTCTTCCATTTTAACCACTGTGGTACTCAGCTACATCTTCATTTTAACCAGTTGGTGAGGGAAGTGCACCACACCATGCTACCTTGTCTGCTTTAACGACCAAAACTAGGGCTAGTGGATGGAAATAGTTACAGTGGGGAAAATAAGTATTGAACGCGTCAACTTTTTTCTCATCACATTTATTTCCAAAGATGCAATTCAAACAAAATTTCTACCAGACATTGATATTAACTCAAATAATCCACACATGAAAAGAAATCACAACATTCAGGTCCATAAATAATGATTATGTGGAATTAAGTGAGATAACACTGGAAAAAAGTATTGAACACGCTAACTGAGACTCATCTAATACTTGGTGGAGAAGCCTTTGTTTGCAATGACAGCTTCCAGACGCTTCTTGTATGTTTTAACTAATCGCCCACACTGCTCAGGTGTGATTTTAGCCCATTCCTCTGCACAGATTGTCTTTAAATCTTGAATATTCTTTGGTGCCCTCTGGTGAACCCTTTTCTTGAGTTCTTTCCACAAATGTTCAATTGGATTTAAGTCAGGTGATTGACTAGGCCATTCTAACAGATTGATTTTCTTTTTTGAAACCATTTGAGAGTCAACTTTGCCGTGTGCTTTGGATTGTTGTCCTGCTGGAAGGTCCAGCCACATCTCATCCTGGTGGATGGCAGCAGATTCATATCAAGAATTTCCCGATACACGGCTCCATTCATTGCTCCATCAATTATATGAAGTTTGCCAGTACCATGAGATGAGAAACAACCCCATGCCATGATGCTTCCACCTCCAAATTTCACTGTTGGTATAGTGTTTTTTGGGTGATGTGCAGTGCCATTTCTCCTCCAAACATGGTATGTAGTATGACAGCCGAAAAGTTCAATTTTGGTCTCATCTGACCAGACACATTCTCCCAGTATTCTACAGGCTTGTCAAGATGCTGTTTAGCAAACTTTAAACGAGCTTCAACATGTCTTTTGTTGAGGAATGGAGTCTTGAGAAAAAAGGTGACGCGTTCAATACTTATTTTCCCCACTGTATGTTTTTTCACACTTCGTCATTAACATAGCTGTGTTTCCATGTAATTGTCAAGCAAATTTGAAGTAAACTTTAAAAAAATCTTACCCAACAGTATAAGAAAATCTAAATTTGTCTCGTTTGCACCAACTGCTGTGAAGTGAATCAACTAAGAGTTTTGTCAGAAGGTGGCGCTGTAGGCTACGCAAGCTGAAAAAAAAACAGAGCAAGCTAGAAACAGCCAGCTGTTTGCCAACCACTAAAATAAACAGATGAGAATGTTGCTTAGGTTTAGCTAGAAAATGGCCACCATGACAAAGACTTATGTGGCGGTTAATGACCTCCGTGTTCAGGATGATTGGGCTCTTTAGTTCGACCCTCCCCAATTTTCTCTAAACTATATTTTATTGCAAGTTATGAGTATTTAAAATGGTACATTTTCACCAAATTTTTACAAATTGTTTTGTACGTTGAAATTAAACGCTGTGTTCAAACACCATCTCAGCAACTATTGAAGACAGAAACCTGAAATATTCGCCTTTATTTCTCACCATTTCATTGAAACGTTTAAACTCTGTTATAGTTTGATTCGACTTTCTAGCCAAATTATTTAGTTTTTGTGATACCTGCAGTCGGTTAAATCGAAACGAAAATAACTTAAGTTTTGTGACCAAATATTTCATATCGGAAATATTCTTCATGCTTAGTTTTCTATTGTTGTGACATGCCGCTACATATCGCTCAGAAAATGCAGTTGGTTTGCTTCTGGATCATAGTTTTTTTTTCTTTTGGCTAATGTGAGCTCAAAGACAGGACTTCTCATGACGACTTCAGTCAATATTGCAGATTCTGAATGAATGGATAATGAGAATTTTAGGATTTTATCATTAACAGTTTCTTATATATTTCCTTTCAAACACAGCATTAGATTTTAATTTTTGTATAAAAAACATGCTAAAAATGTGATTTAAAAACTGTAACTTTTACAAATCTTTTTCTAAGTCAACATGTTTTATGCTACGAAACTGTGAGTTAAATGTGACAGTTGGTGGTAATTGATGAATTTCCAATTCATAATGTATGAACTAATACGACAAAAAACGAATGCTGAAAACATATCGTAGATCAGCTGTAGTACCTGGTTTTTCCACCAGGTGGAGCCTTTTACTGTTTTATACTGTAGACCGGAGGAGATGTTGCTCAAATTACAGTTTATGTTAAAGCAGAGAGCATTGTGGGGGTTTAGCTACTAAAGTGACACCATGACAAAGACTTGAGGTGGTTAATTACATCCGGACAAGTTGGACTGTACTTGTTTAGAAGAGGAATGGTACAATCCGATCGAGCAGAAATTGTTCTTATAACTTGCTGGTTTGAGTTGGAACGACCCACTATTGATTCATAATGCGAATGATTATTGGTTTGCGTCCCTAGAAAGGTGACCTCTGCCTGTCAGACAGCGTTCAGGGCTAACATGGATGCTAACACGGATGCTAACCCCGTTGTTTTGTGTTTTTTTCCCCTGTTGCAGAAGTACAGGCACCACGATGAGGACTCGTCCCCCCAGGACCAGAGCTCCCCCCAGCTGACGGAGGAGGCCGGCGGTCCGGAGCTGGTCCAGGTAGCCGAGAAGAACCTTTCCCAGATCGAGAATGTCCACGGATACGTCACCCACGCTCACATCTCACCTATGAAGGTAGGACGCTTCGTTTTTCTGTTTTCTGATCTGTTCTGTCCAATCTTCTCCCTAACCGTCGCCTTCACCGGCCTCAAAAACAAAACGAATATCAAATGCTGCTGCCTCCTTCCCGCTTTTATTTAACAATAAATACATCAAAACACGTCCTGTAGATTTAATTTTATATCCCAGAATCCCTCACAGACCGGCCACAAGTCATAAACTGATCTCACTCTATAAAGGAATTACCAGTTTTTAAACAATATACTGGTATTTTCTCATTTTCTAAAAGAAAAAATAACAAGTGCATCAAAAATAAATATATAATATATAATATATATATATATATATATATGGCACAAAATAAGCCAAATTTTTTTGAAAGAAAAACATAGTGAGTTAATTTAACTCATTTTAAAAAATGTTTTTAATTGTCATTTTATTAAAAATGAAACAAAATTAAAACAGGTCAAGAGATGAGACGTTGAGAAGAGTCTATAAATTAAAAAAGATCAATGATTAATTTTTTAATCTTTTTTATGGATTTTTCTGACTTTCTCACTTCATAGATTAATTTTTTACATTTATAGTTTTTTTTTAATTTTCAATTTTTACTTATTTTTACTTTTTTTTCATTTTGTGATTTCACTGTGGGATTTAAAACATTGCTGCTAGTTGTTGTTTTTTGGAGTTTTTTTAACATTAAAATCCCTATGAAATCGCACATTTAGCCGTCAGTTAAAAATTAATTAAAAAAAAATAGAATGTGAAAGTAAATCAGCTGTCAGAGGTAAAAAAAACAACTAATGAAAATCTTTCTCACAGTTGTTACAAACATCTGCTTTAAATTGTTTTAAATAGAGTTATTCGAACCCGCAGTGATGTTAAAAACACCAGCTAAAATCTGTGTTTGTTTATAATTTATATAGCGAGAGATTAATTAGTGAATGTAGACTTAGTTGGTTTAGACAAAAAACGATGAGGAGCGTTTGAACGAACGTAGACCGACATTTCCAAACATTTTAGTTAAAATCTGTTTGTTTGGATCAACTGTCGCTTCTTATTAGTTTGTTAAAATAAACTTTGTGTTCTAAACTTGATGAAAAAGTGATGAATTGTAGCTTAACTGAGGGAAAAAAGAAGCAAAAAGCAGCAGCGTGTTTATAAAAAAGCGTTAAAACGATAAAACTGCTGGAAGTCGGTGAAGTCCAGATGTTTTTATCTTCTCCACGTTCTTTCTGCTTGTTTTTCTCGCTGTTCTGTATCGGCTCTGTTCATATCTTCATCTACCTGTTAAACATTTTCTCACTCAAACCAGAGTCGGGTGGAATTTGGTCTTTTTAAATCCTGATTAAACCCGACCCGTGGACTCATGGAGGACGAGGATCGCTGCTTGTTTGTTGCTGCATGTGAAGTTCAGACGTTTTCATTTCATCACAGAAACGTTGTCACTCGGCGTTTGTTTCGTTTACAGAGTCCAACAACAACGTTTTAGGAGACTTTTAGCTGAACAGTTAGCAAAAGTAGTTAAAAGAAAGTGTAATTACTGTTTTTTTTATTAATATTTTTAAATTCATAGCATTGTTGCTTCACATTGTGCTTTAAAATGTTTAAAAAGAAAAAAAAAGCCTGACTAAATGTGTAAAATAAAGTATATAAAAGTATAAAGTCTAAGTAAAAGCAGCAGTAGCTCATGTTGCATTATGGGAAATGTAGGATCCAGTGTTTTTAAAGTTTGATGCATAACTACATAAGTACATAGAAAAGAAATACTACATTTATTTTGATTCATTTTTAAGAAGAAATCAATTTCATCTTTGGAAACGTTTGTGATTTATTTTTATATTTGTGGAGCACTTAATTAGTTGGAAGATAATTAACTGTAATTTAGCCTCAATTAAAACTCTTCTCCAGACAAGATAGTGGTGATTAAGTGACGATTATTTTATTTACTTTTGCAGAAACTAAAATAAACTGAAATATTTTACACAAAGACAGAAAAAAAAACTTCAAACTAGTTAAATATAAGCAAAATTTTTAAGTTAAAATGTGTAGAAAATGAATACATTTGTGTGATAGTAATAAAATAATAAGCAATTTTCATGTTGCACTTTGGATTAAAACAATAAAAAACAGCAATAAAGTGACGTGAATTAAATCTGGAAGCAAAATGAAAGAGACGAGGTGATATTTAGATGTAGAAAAAAACACAAGATGTGATTTAAAGTCACAGTTTTCCTTCAGTCCCGGCTGTAAAAACCTCCGTGTTCAGAGTCGATTGATCTAATCCGCCGATCGACTCAGATTTGATATTTCATGGAGGTTTGGGCCTTTTTCACGCTGCTGTTGTCATGGCAACCGAGTCCAGGAGATCAGATTGATGGCAGCGGAGCAGCAGCCGAACTTTCGGTGGAGTTTTCCTGCCACCGTGTGGCGACAGACAGGAAGGACAAACACTTCTCTGTTTTTAGTTTCACTTTCACTGGTTTGACAGGAAACAGTCTGAGGACGTGAAACATCGTCCGCTCGTCTGTTTAGCGCTAAAAAAGGTGAATTAATCTTTATTAGGAATCCTACTCAACTCATTTACTTATTCTTTTTTTAAAAAAAATAGATTATCAGTAATATGTATTGATATTTTAACCCTCCTATCTTTCCTTTGCCTGAAAAAAATCAAAAAGTTCAGCAAGAAAAATTTATAAATTTCTAAAAATTTGCAAACTCTTCAGAAAGAAAATTCTAAAAATTCCTTCAAAGTTTCCCTTAAAAGTTGTAGTTTAAAAAAATTCAAATTTGGCAAAAAATAAAAATTGAATATATAATTCAAAAAATGAATAAAAATCTTCCAAATAATCCTAAAAACAACTAAAATGATTACACATGTCATTAAAAGTTCTATTGTTTTCTTTAAGAACACTCACAAAAAATATTTTTTTTCATAACATTCTTAAAGAAACTTTTTTTTAACTTTTTTTTTCCACCAAAAAATTTTCAAAAATTTCCTGAAAATGTTGAAGTTTTCACTGTGAAAAATATCTGTATTTTTTTCCACATTTTAAAATTTTAAAGCGTGTCAATTTGACCTGCAGGACGACTCGAGGGTTAAAGATGGAAACGGTGCCGGTAAAATTATGAACAGAATTTTTTTTCTAGTTTATTAAATCACAGAAAATGTATTTCTGTGTTTATTTGTTCTTTAAAACTCAATTTTAAAGAGATTAATATCATAGGGAAGATGGAGAATAAAGTAGAGGATATAGACGTTTAACAAAAACCAAACAAAAAGCGATTAAACTCCAGTAAACCTTCATAAATCCTGTTATAGTCAATAAATAAATAAATCAGTGAAAATGGTCTTTGCATCCATGAATAAACTTAAAACTTCATGAATTAATGTGAGATGATAATTTATCAAACGACAGCAGCTGAAGGTCAGAATAAATGAGTTTAAATGTTCCTCTGATTCCTGTGAAAAAAATGGGAGTTTTAAACAATAAAATCATAAATCTGTCTAAATTTTGTGCTTGCTGTGGTTAAAATGTGAATATTTTCTGGTTTCTTTCCTCTGTGACGGAACGTGTTTGTGTTGTCGACAAACTGTGTCATTTTTCACCATTTTATTGATTAATGGAGGAAATAATCGATCGTTTCCGTCCTGCTAATCACAGTCTGTTTGTCTGGGTTCAGTCGGACTTCTGGCTGTGTGTCGTGGTTTGTTGTTGTTGTAGTTTTGTTGTTGTATCTTTGGGAGACTTTATGACGTTGTCTCAGTTTTCAGGCTTCACTTGTGTTTTCTTCAGACCTAATACTTAATATTTTAATCCTGGAGAGCCGCTGGGTTTGTTCAACAAACAAATTGATCAGTTAGCATGAAATGTGTTGCTGATATGCAATATATACAATAATATGTGTTAAAAAACGTGTTTCTGTTTTTATTTTCAATTATCTGACACTTTTTTAATTCATTTTCATTTTTTATTCGCTAGTTTTATAGTTTATTTAAACTGAAACTCTATAGATATGGTAAAAATTTGGCCTTTATTTATACAAAATTAACTCTGAGAGACAAACTGTAGAAAATCTGTAATTTTTCTGAAATCTGATTTATTTCCCCCTCAGAATAAACCCTCTAAATTGTGGGATTAAGGTCATAATTCTGTTAGTTTTTAAACTCTAAATCCAGACATTTAAGAAGTCTGACCTTTTTCCCAGAATTCTGACTTTGAGATCAAAATTTTAATTAATTCCTTAAAAATCTCACCTAAAACTCAGAATTTTTGGCCAGAATTCTGACTTTTTTTCCTCTAAATTCTTATATTTAAATTGAACAGTCTGATTTTATTCTTTACATTCTGACTTTAAAACTCAAAAGTTTTCTCAATTGTTTGAATTCTGACTTTTTTCTCTAAATTGTAACTTTTTCTCAAAATTTTGACTTTTTTTCTCTAAATTCTTGAACTTCAACTTCAGAATTTTTCTCCAAATTGTGTAAACTTTAGCCTTATTCTCTAAATTCTGACTTTAACCTCAAAATTCTGACTTTTTCCCCCCCAAATTCAGACTTGAGAGGTGAATAGTCCAAAAGTTTAAGTTGACTTTTTTCTCTCAATTCTGACTTTTAAACTCAAAAGTCTGACTTTTTTCCTCTATATTCTGACTTTAACCTCTGAATTTTTCTCTGACTTGTTTGAATTCTGACTTTAAACTCAGAATTTTTGGTCAACTTGTGAGATTAAATTCAGAATTCTGACATTTTCTCTCTAAATTTAGACTTTTTGGTCATAATTAACTTTCTCTCAATGTTTAAGCTCAGAATTGTTTTAAAATTCATATTTTAAAGTAGAAACCCGTCAGAGCTCAAGTAAATGTCATGTCATGACCCTAATCCTCTTCTGTATGAATCTAACAGGACAAACCAGCTCATTGATCAGTGATTAGTCTCTGACTGATCAATCAGCAGCAGGTTTATTGATAATCAGTGGGAGGATCACAGTTTAGCTTCAGTTGCTCTCCAGGACTCTGGTTGTTTCCCATCGAACCGATTTTGTCGCTGCTGCTTCTTGTCTTTATGTTTACCCCTAAACTCTGTTGTTTCTCTTAATTTCTCTCTCTTTTTTTGTTTCCATCCGTAAGTCCTCAGATTCCCCTTCAGACTATTATTAGAACCTATTCTGGTCGAATTCGTTCAGTGTTTTTCTTCACAGCATCAAACCTCATGTACAGAACCAAACCAACAACAAGTACATCCTGATACAAAGTATTAACAGATTTACAGATGTTTAATGTCAACTGTTTACTACATTAAGCTGTAATGTCTATTACAGTCAAGTAAAGTAGTATTTTATGTAACTTTTGTAGGGTTTTAGAATAGAATAGAATCACTTGATTCATCCCTGAAGGGAAATTCAATGTTTTTAATTTTCTCAAATTTAATCCTTAGAATATAAATTATTCAAATAAAATCTCACCATAAATACCACTACAGGGTCTAAACGTCAATATTTACACTTGTTAGCTAACTTTTCTAACTTCAAACATAAACTTTATTTACTGAAAGTCCCTTTGACGCAACTGCTGTGTTGTATTAAAGACCAGACTTAACTTTTATATCCTGTTTATATTGCATGTTTGGGATTTAATTTATTAGTTTGAATTTGTTTTCATTATTGGTTTTGTTGCACTTTGTAGCTTTGCTTTCGAAAAGTGCACCACAAGTAAAGGTATTTCTGCTTTTACAATAATATTTGTCAGTTAACCATTAGTTGTCATCGGGTAATATCACAAAGAGTTGTTTTTAATACAGTAATTCTTAAATTTATTGGTTTTACTTCTGTTTTTGAGATGTCGACATGTGTATTTACCAGTGAACTTGCATGCAGCATCTTCAACCAGCTACTTTAGGACATAACTGAGCCTTTTTAATATTTCAGTAAACCTCATTTTAACCAACAATAAGCCTATCCTACCAATGAAAACATTAAAAATCCTTTTGTAGCTCTAGATGATCTAAGTGGACCACAGTCTGTTAGCTATGTTAACCTAAAGTTGTTTTGAATCTGTGCCTGAGGTTTGTCCAGAAAAGAAAACATCACATACTGTCAAGTTTGTCAAATTAAATATTGGAGATGTTTTACGGACAACATCCTTTAAATCTAAATATAGTTTATTAATAAGATTGTGGCTGTTGTTAATGCTGTCTGTCTAAATTGATCACTCGATGAGATACATGAGGATTTGGGTAGATGCAACTGAAGATAAATGTCTAGTCTTCGTCCAAACCTCCCCCCAACCCTTCTCCTTCTCTGTTGACTTTCTCTTTGCTTTTCCTTTGCTGTTTTTTGACCTCTCCGAGACGCCGTCTTTCCTCTCCCTGTCCTCCCCCTTCCTGTATCCTGTAGGTAGCAGCTCTGGAATGCATCTTTGACGGTTCCTCAGCGTTAGGACAGCACCACCCGGAGCTCCCCTCCCCTACGCCCTCCACCCTCTACCCCCATGGAGAGGACAGCCCCGTCCCCTCCTGCTCCTCCAACCCCTACCCCCCGATCCAGGTAAACCCACCCCTCCTCCCACCCCACTCCACCCCGCTGTTGGTTGTTGTGGTACTGCAGGTAGAAATATGGTGAAGTCTTTGCATGTCCATCATCATCCAAAGAGCTTCAGCAACAGGCAACTTGATGTCTTTTTGATTCTTGAAGATGTTTCACCTTCATTCAGGTGGCCTTCTTCTGTATAGCCAGATGGTATTGAGTTCTTGGTATATATCCATACCCACAACTCAAGAGTCAAGGTGTGATTGGTGGTGGAACTGCCTGGGGAGGGTAATTAGTACCTGATAGGTGGTGTCATATCCTGCTTTCTTGGTATCACTTAACAGGTACTTACACTGCAGTCTTGATGCCTGTCCTCAGGCTGTTTCATACACATTAACACCATGAGTTGTGGGTTGTCTGAGTCTTAGATCACTAAAGTGCATTGATTTATCAAAGTCTGGTTTCATTAATCAGTCTCGATTCATGTAAGTCTCCTGGTATTTGTACACACCCACAACTCCCATGAGTCAAGGTGTGGCTTATGGTGAAACTGCCCTGTGAGGGTATTTAGGACTGCATTATCTTTGGACATTAACGAGTCTTGAGCAATGACCATCAAGTTGTCAACGCTCCCCGGTTCGTCTAAGTCTTGAGCTGTTGATAAGGCTTGAGTCCTCCAAGTCTTGGGTTGTTGACGAGTTTTGATTCATGTGAGTTTTGGGCCGATCGTGAGCAGTGAATCACACAAGTCTCAGTTTGTTATTAAGCCTTGATTCAACTAAGTCTCAGGTTGTTGGTGAGCCTTAGTTTATCTAAGTCTTGGGTCATTAAGGCGCCTGAAGTCATGTACTTCTCTGGTTGCCGATGAACTTTGAGCTGTGAAAATCTCACATTGTTGACAGTCCTTGATTCATGTAGGTTACAGGTCGTTGACCAACTTTGATTTACTGACTTCTTAAGTTGATGATGAGCCTTGATTCGTCCAAGTCTTGGTCATTGATGGGGCTTGACTCGTGATTTTCAGGTAGTTGATGAGCCTTGATTGGTACAAGTCTCAGGTCTTCCTCTAAAGAAGCCTCTGGGGTGAATGTGAAACATCTTCAAGAACCAAAAAGAATTCCAGTTGTCTTCTGCTGTAGCTCAGAGGATTACCATGACCTGGATGACTGAGAATCTGCTCAGAAATATCTCCATCATATTTCCATCCATTTTAAAAGATCATTTTACTGTCTACACCAACATTCAAACAAATCCCAGTGAAAAACTCCCAATTTCATGTACTGAAGTTCTATAAATGTTTTTCTAGTAGTAGTTGAATGATGTTCACAGCTACAGACTGGTGTGAAACAGGAAAGGGCTGATGGCTGTCACTGGAGGAGGGAGTTGTTAGCTTAGCTTAGCATAAAGACCGGACACAGGGGGAAACAGCTAGCCTGGCTCTGGCCAGATACATCTGAAAACAAAGTTAAAGTCGATTAACAGGTTGTATGTTTAGTCTGTGTGCCGTCAGAAACGTCAAAACCACACTTTGAGGTTTTATGAGGAGCTACATACTTAAATTTCTTGGTATGAGAATGGAATCAACCTTTTGAAGTAACTTTGGCGAGAAAGTCCTTCAGCATTTGTTCCTCTAAAATGATCTGACACATCTTGCAGTGGTTTGTCGAGTAGTTTCCAGCAGCTTGTTTGCGTTGAAATGGTTGAAAGAGTGAATGGATGGTGGTTGTTGTGTTGTTGAAGCGATTGCTGTATTGTTGGTTATTGTTTGTTGTACAATTCTTTACTGTGGTTCAGATGGAAACATCTCAGTTTGACATGAAAGCTTGTACTGACATTCATGGTATCTAGAGGATTTATCCCATTGATTTTGGCGATCCAATAACTTTTCCTTTGGCTCCACATTGAGGGTCACAGTGGTGGTTGTAAGTGAAGTTTCCTGGTAACTGTTGGATATTGAGTTTTTTTTCTTTCTCATGATGAAGCATTTTATATTAAAAGTGTTGTTTTCTATTATTGGTTTGGAGAATACCACTGGTTGACTTTTGCGTTATCGTTGTCATTTATAAATATGAGCTCAAAGGGGGGACTTTTCATGCCTGCTTAGTTTTTTTTGTTCACATTTCAACTCTCCTGTAATCAGAGTCTATTTGATCTGCTTATCTAATACTGCAGATTCTACATCAGCGTCATAATAACAAATATCTGGCACAATTTCTTGTTTTTGTCTTGAATAATTTCTGAGATTTTGTCGTTCAAACAGCCTCAGATTTCAGTGTGCGAAAAAGCCTGCTGAAAGTGGGTCGACGGGCAGTTTTATAAATTATCTCAGAAAATATTTCATAAATGGAGGCCAAATTTCACAGATCCATTTTAAATATCCAGAGTTTTAGTCTATGGGCCTAGACCCAAAACTTCCTGTATTTCCAGTAGGTGACTAATTCTTTTTGGTATTTGAACTTGCTGTATGTCTCTAGTTTGCATTTTGTTATGGTAGCCCTTACAGGCTCACAGCTTCATATCTTATTACTCGTTTAATGGACATAACCCATGATGAAAGGTCTGAGCTATAAGTCCTATCAATGTGAATGATAGTCAGTTCATGCGCACTTCCTTGGCCGGGCGGCACATTCGAGTCCACTTGTTTGATCCGTCGTGCCCACCTCAGGATGTCGGCACGCTGCAGAAACCTGCAAGGAAGAAACATTCTATATTCTGAGAGAGTTGTCGAAAAAAAAAGACAAAATCTTATCTGTGGTCTGCTTGACCTCACATCTGGTCCTCACTGGAAAGTTAATCCTAGAAAAGGAAAGGATATTATCATAGTTAACAGATCAAGTTCAATTAACCTTAATTGAAACTGTAAAGGACAACTTGCAGAAAACTAGATAGACCCTCCAGAAAAACGTGATTATGTGATCGCATGAATTCCCGCATTAATCACCAAAATGCCGCTGATTATGCGGGAGTCAATTATTTCACAAAAGGCCGCATAATCCTCGCAAGAATCTCACATTTCCATGAAAAAAAGAAATATGCGGGCCCCGCTTGATTTCACAATTTCCGCATAAAATGAGAAAACTATAACCAATATAAATGGAGTTGAGTGAGTTTTTATGTGACGCCCGGCCTGACGTCATCAGTTCATTCACACACACACACACACTAGAAGCACGAGCTGATGCGGAGTACGGCGCCAGTGTTGCCAACTTAGCGACTTTCTCGCTAAATCTAGCGACTTTCCAAAGCGTCCTAGTGACTTTTTTTTGTCAAAAGCGACTAGCGACAAATCTAGAGACTTTTTCTGCCGTTTTGGAGACTGACAGGAAAACTCGGATCATTCTGCAGTTCCTGTTTTCAACAAGCAGCAGATGCTGCTGTGAGCTCCTCCCCCTCTCAAAGCACAGGCTGTCAGTCCAGTAACCCCACAGCAGTCCCAGTGTCTGATTAGAGGACACATCCCTCCGCGGCCAGACGGCAGGTGAATCACGCATATTTTTGCATATTTCACAACTATTTGCATACTTTGCAACTTTCCGCAATTTCCCCACATAAAATGCCATATAAACCCCGCATATTTATTCGCATAATCAAGGATTTTAGCCCGCGTTTTTCTGGAGGGTCTAATTAGACATCTCAGCACTTTCTTAAAAGGACCTGAAAACAAACGTACATCTTAACACCAATAGCTCTTTCTATCGGAAATAAACAAGTGAAGGTGAATACAGTTATCAAATAAGCATGAAAATGTGCATTCATTGGGGTCTGATGTTTAATTACTGTGATATATTACCCTTTCTCACACACTTTTATTTGACTATTGGCTTATATTAGCTGTAATCTTTGCATACCGTGGTTATGGCGAATATGAAAGTTTCACAAATAAGTGATAAAGCTGCCAGTATGGAAAGACTTTCATATCCTAATGGACTTCTGTTAACCCAGTCTACATAATAAATAATAAGAATAAAGTGATTCTATTCTCTTCTATTCTACATTTCAAAACCACTTAGGTCTGGTCACCTGAGGTGGTACCAGTATCTGGTCTGGTCTATCTATGACTAAAAACTTTAGAGCACATCAGAGCTGGTGGAGCAGAAGAACTCTGATGTGACGTTGAATAACCCTGAGTTTGTTTCCTCGCTGTGGAATAACTCCACACCTCCAGTGCTGTGAGCTTTCAAATCTCTACATCCAGCTCTTCATTGTTTCCTCCTCGTTTGATCTGCGGCGGCTTCCTGACGTCAGCAGGCAGCTATCTCCAACACCTCCACAGCGATAACGCAACAGCGACTCGTCACATCCCACAAAGACTCGGAGGTCTGGGAGGACGCGCTGTACACTCCTTCTTCTCTATTATCAATCCTTTCATTTCTTTCCTCCGACTCTCCTCGGCAGCGCCACGGCAACACAGGAGATGAATGCCGACAAAGAAAATCCCGACGGCAGGAAAATGGAGGAGGAGGAGGGGGTTGAACCTGCACAGAAGGACAAGGACAGATTTAGTGAGGCTCTCTCTGACGGGGTGGAGGGAGGTGATAGTAAAACACAGAATAGATTTACAGCAGCTCTGGTGTATATTTAGCACCGAGACAAAAGCAGCCAGAGTCCATGAAACGGCTCGTCACTAATGCTGCTGCTTCACCGCTGCAGCAGAGGATACTGGGAGGACGGGGCGTCTCTATTTTTAGCTTTGTGGAATTTCAGGGAAACTGTGGAATGTTGAATTATTTCATAAACAACACAAAGTGGCGTTTTTTGGTTTATTCACTGACTTTTTTGCGGTTTTCAAGTTGATATGCAGCATTTACTGAAACAATCAATAGTTTTCTACCTAAAAACTTAAAATTACAGCAGTTTTTGCAGATTTTTCCTCACTTTTTTCTTCACCGTTGGCTCATTTTTTACTGCAATAAAAAGTCCTGAAACCATGAAGAAGAACCAATAAATGTCTTCTGTACTGTCATAATGCCAAAAATCATAAAAAGAAAAGAAAATTAATGTGTTAAGCTCACTGGAAAACTCACTGTTGGTCACAGTCGAGTCAGTAAACGCGTCACAGTTAAACCTAGGATCTTAACATTTTTAATTAATTTTTTATAGAATCTGATTAGAGGAAGTGGTTTAAATTTGGTGAATTTTTAATTAATAAAAGTAGAATAAAAATGTTTTTTCCTCACATAAGAAAACTCACAAATGTCTCCTCTACTTGATGACACGTGTAAACAAACTGGTTAGATTTCAATTTAAAAAAATGGAATGAACAAGCTGAGGAGGGTTGAGTCTGTTCGATATTTAACTATTTCCATGTTTCCAGCTTCTACAAACCTTTACTCTCTACTCTGTTCATCATCAGTAGAAAGATGTTTCTCCATGCTGAATGTATCTCCACAGCATCCTCCTCTGTTCACTGTTTCTGAGCCATTCTGCATTTATTTTATTGATCTATTAAGCTTTTTGGTGCCTTACTTTCAGTCTGAAATTGCTCAAACTGACTCAACATTTTTCTGAAGTAACAAAAAATGGCTCAAGAATTTTTCAAAAGAACTCAAAAATTTTTCAAAGTTACCTGAAACCAGTTCGAACTGACTCATAATTTCTCCCAAGTAACAGAAAATGTCTAATTTTACTCAAGCATTCTCCAAACTAACTTGAAATTAATTCAGATTGGCAATTTTTTAAACATTTTAGACAAGTTTTAGTTAATTTTTGAGTCTCTGTTTCACCATGCTGGATGTATCTCCAACAACCTGCTCCTCTGTTCACTGTTTCTGAGCCATGCTGCATTTATTTATTCATCCAGTAGATTTTCCTTTGCTTGGAAACACCGCCTGCAGTTCTGCTGAAAACGTTCTGAAGTTTCGACTGCTGGTCACAGCTGGTCAAATATCAGGGCTCCAGACTAACTTTTTTCTAGGAGCACAGTGGCCCCTAACTTAGAATTTTAGGAGCGCAAGCAGAAAATTTAGGGGCGCACACCAAAATCAACTTGCAAAGTAAATATTCACATTTCCTCTCATTTTCACTGTGTTACTGATAAATACTTGCACAATAAATGCAGAAACTATGTTTTCAATTCACATTTTATTGTGCAGCACTTCACACAACAAGAAAAGCACTCAGAGAGCGCAGTACTCCACCAAGGCTGCTCAGTTGATGTATAATTTCCGACAGATGAAAACTTTAATAAAAATGACCTTGTGCTGAGTACAGGCATGTGTTATGCATGTGCACATCATGTATTTATACTGAATCACGTGTAAATTACTCTTATAAAGGTGTGCTGATCAATTCATCACTTTTTGCAAGCCTTTGTTGTGCTAGTGTTAAAATAACCGTTCTCTCCAGGCTTTTATTTTGAAGGTGTATTTTTAATGCTACAGGCTTTTATTTTGTAACCATTCCAGCGGCACAGGAAGTGTTTCTCTAAGACGAGGTTTCTTGACATAACAAAGACACTGAAAAGTCCGAAAATTCATGTAAAGGTGAAAGAAAACGGTTCCACGCTTTTGCCGTCTAGCAAAGGATGTGTCTAAACTTAGAAGCAGCTGGAATGAGGACAAGAAAAGAGGGAAGGACAGAAGGATGAATTTGTGTTCAAAATAAGGCTGAACGTAAATAAAGGCTTTGTGAAACATCAGGAGCTTCACTGTCATCCCTCCCCCTCTCTCACACACATTGGCCTTCTTCTTCTTTGGTGTTCGACTCCTGTCTTCTTCTTTTGGAGTTAATGTTGGTTGGCAAACAGCTCATTTGTGTATGAGTGTCTCCTGGGAGGAAGTGTGGAGCAGAAGTTTGTCAGTAACAAAAAATATTCAATAATAATTTAAAAAGAAATCGGCAAATTTGCCGGTCGCACATGCGCGAGTAGATGAAAAATTTACTCGCACTCGCTCAAATTTTGGTCGCAAAATGCAACCATTTAGTCGCAGTCTGGAACCCTGAATATGGTTTGTCAGTTGCTTATCGGAGCCCAGAATCTAGTGGCAGTGATTTTGGGGATTTTTGTAAAGATTGTTGACGTTTTAGGGTTAGTAAGAGGAATTGTTTGATGTTTTAAGTGGCTCTGATCAGATTTCACCATGTTAAGCTTGGATTTGGTTATTTTTCCCCAACAGATCGTCACATCACAGAATAATGATTCAAGGACTATAAAAAAACGATTCAAACACTTTAAGACCTGTAGGATAAAGTGATTTTGATGAAAAATATGGATTTTAAGATTTGATTTGGGGATTTTCTTGATGTCAAACATGACTAAGATTCCAAAGATGGTTGGAATCTTAGTTTTCTTTTACTGTTTCTGGCTGATAAATGGTGTCAAATGGGGATTTCTGTAAAGATTTGTGAGGTTGAGAATGTTCAAATACTTCTACTGAATCCGGTGCAGTCTGGGTTTTTTTGTTGGAGAGTTTTTAAACGAGACGCGTAGAATAAAGTGATTTTGGTGAAATGCCACCATTTTCAGCGTAGTTTTTTTCCCCCCAACAGAACATCACATCACAGATTAATGATTAAAGGAATGTAGACAATTATTCAAACACTTTATTTTCCAAACAAGACCCATGGAATGAAGTGATTTTAATGACAAGTCTGGATTTTAAGGTTTGATTTTGGTAATTTTCTTGATGTCAAACATCAATAACGGTTGGAAAGTTGAAAATCTTATTTTTTTTCCCCCACTGTTTCCAGCTGATAAATGGTGTCAGTTTGGGTTTTTTGTACAGATTTCTGAGGTTTTGGAGTTGAGAGTGTACAGACAAACTGTTTTTCACTGAATTTGGTGCAAGCTGAGTTTTTGTTTGTTGGAAAATTTTTGAATGAGACGCGTAGAATGAAGTGACTGATTTGAATCGTAGAAAACGATTCAAACACTTTGGAGAATTTGCAAACAAGACCTGTAGTGATCTTAATGAAAAGTCTGGATTAAGGCTGGAATTTTGTGATTTTCTTGATGTCAAACATCAGTGATTGTCAGAAAGTTGAAAATCTTGTTGTTTTTTTTTGACTGTTTTTGGCTGATAAATGGTGTCAGTTTGGGGATTTTCTAAAGATTTTTTAGGTTTTCGGATGAGTGTTCAAACAAACGGTTTTTCCACTGAATCCGGTGCAAGCTGTTTTGTTTTTTGTGTTTTGAATTTTTTAACAAGACAAGTGGAATAAAGTGATTTTGATCAAATATCTAAATTTTAAGGTGTGAATTTGGTGATTTGTCTTGACGTCTATCAATGACACGTTCAATGATGGTTGGAAAGTTAAGAATCTTAGGGTTTTTTTTACTGTATCTAGCTGATTAATGGTGTCAGTTTGGGGATTTTTAAAAAGATTTTTGAAGTTTTAAGGTTGAGAGTGTTAGAACGAATAGTTTATTGCTGAATCTGTTGCAAGATATTTTTCTTTGGTTGGAGAATTTTAACGAGACTCTGATTGTGGTTTTAATGGAATGTCTGGATTTAAGGTTTGATTTTAGTGATTTTCTTGACGTCAGACGTGCCACGTTCAAAGATGGTTAGAAAGTTGAGAATCTTCCAGTGTTTTCTGTCATTTTGGGAATGTTTTTCCCAAACCCAGCGTCTGGTTGTGGCGTTGGGAGGGTTAACTAACCAGCGAGCGACTAACTAACCCTCGTCGTGACGGTCGCTGCTCTGATCTCCGTCACAGCCGCGATAACTCAGCGCTTTTTTTCCGGGTCGCGTTTCCCCCGATGACTCGTGTTTGGAAAAACTGAGGAGCTGAAGTGGGACAAAGGTCGCCGGACCAAACCGCTGTGGACCGAAGAGGAGGAGGAGGAGGAAGGAGCTGCTGTCAGACTGCAGAGATCAGAGGACGAACTTCCTCGCTGCCTCTTTAAACACTCTCAGACGCTGTCGTCCTCGTCAGCCCTGCAGTCTGTTGTCTGCTCCAGTCAGACGGCGGCAGCTCGGCCGGCGATGCTCCGTCACCTCAGTAGGTTCATTCACCCCCGGAGGCGCCGCTCCTCGCTCCCCCCGACCCGCTAACCGACCGCCACCTCCGTCGGCTCCTCTGCAGCCTCCCTGTTAGCGTCTGCAGGAGGAGGAGGGGGACACAAGGTGGAGTGAAGCCCCCCTCCCATCGTCTGCTCTCCAGCCAGCACCTCCTCCGTCACCCTGCAGCAGGAGCAGGAGGAGGCGACACCTTCACCACAGCAGCAGCAGCGGCAGCAACAAGCAGCATGCTCAACTCGGTGTGGTACGCCAAGAAGATGGGCCGCCGCATCATGGGCACCCTGAGGAGAACCAAGAGGCTGCACCGGCGCCTACTGGTAGGTCACCTCCCTCCACCTCCCTCCACGGCCAGTAGACCCTGCTGAAGGTGAGGAGGAGGCGCTACATGTGTGTGAGTGTGTCGAGTGGAAAAGTTGCTGCTGCGTCATGTGGCCGACTCACGCCTTCTGTTTTTTGGGGCTGATTTGTGTGTCAGCGACGAGGCTGCAGCGGCGTGTTTGATCACTACGCTGCAGCTGAATGTTCCAGAGCTTCTGACGGCGACGAAAACGAGAGCCGGAGTCCCCCCCCTACCCGCCCCCAGCTCCTCTGAGGAGGAGGCTTTTGGTGAATCTCTGACTGCCAGGCTGTGAGATTTACCTGCA
Source organism: Acanthochromis polyacanthus (assembly GCF_021347895.1). Classification (NCBI taxonomy): domain Eukaryota; kingdom Metazoa; phylum Chordata; class Actinopteri; family Pomacentridae; genus Acanthochromis; species Acanthochromis polyacanthus. The sequence continues at coordinate 6,001,593 of NC_067121.1, forward strand.
TAAACAGCAGCATCATGTTCTGGACAGATGTGAGGAACCCCTGCAGTAGCACATGCCTTCCCCAGCGTTGCCTAGCAACCGCCAGGCTCCTGACACGCAGTGCTTCCCCTCCACCTCCCTGTTTACCGCCTCCAGCACGCATGTTAACGTACATAGAAGAGCTCAGGCTGCAGATATGAGTTCTGTGGGGCAGTTTGTATAAAGTAGCAGACATCCGAAGACAGACCAGAGGAACAGTGATGAAGGAGAAAAACTGCTGTTTTTCTCCTTCATCACTGTTCCTCTGGTCTGTTTTCAGTGATATTTGATAAAAACAGAGCTTGAATCTCTGGATTAAACTGTGAATCTTCAGAGCGTCAAGCTTTCGACAGCTGCCCAGATGTTGTTGCTTCACCAGCCGACGTTCATCAGGTGGACACGACTCCCAGAATAAACAACTGCTGCCCTCAAGTGGATGAAAAAAAATCAGCTAATGCAGGTTTGAAGCAGCATTCGGGTAAAACCGGGGCGCTTGATGCAATCAGTTGGAGTCAAATCTTAATCTTTGGCTCTTTTGTTGCTTCTTTAGAGTTTGCTGGTTGTGTTTGGACAGAAGTTGACAAAGGATTTAAAAGTTTGTCTGTTGGGTTCTATTGGCTTGTTGAGAGATTTGAAGTGACGGTTCGGTGCATTTGAAGTGAATTTAGTGAAGTTTGCTGTGAAAGCTGAACAAAAAGATCTCAGCTTCCAGATCTTATGTACACTCAACAAAGATATAAGCGCAGCACTTTTGTTTTTGCTCCCATTTTTTATGAGATGAACTCAAAGATTTAAAACTTTTTCCACATACACAATATCACCATTTCTCTCAAATATTGTTCACAAATCTCTTTTCACTGTTTCTCTCAACAAAATCTCACGATTAGCTCAAGGACCATCAGAAAATTGTAAATAAGCCGATTTATTCTGTTTGTAGTGTTATGTTTTTCAAATCTGCCTGCAGAAGCTTATAAAAATATGAATAACAAGAATTAAACCCCAAATAAATGTAGCTGCTGTTCTATTTTAGGTGGAGGAAATAAAAAGCCTCACACGTTATTTCTGTCCTTTCTAAAAGTTATATCTGCCGTCTGTGACCCAGATAATGAAGAAAGCCTCTTAAATCAACCTCAGCACTTCAATAACAAGCTAAATTTAGACACGATCCACAATGATGAAGGTTCAGGAAGTGCTTGTAAGTAATTTAGATGAAAAACAAAATCACACGTATGATGTTTTCAGGGGAGATCATGTCTCGTCTCATGACTGCTGCTAACAAGAAGAAATCTGATCAGACATTTTATTTGGAGGAGAAAAAACTGATCTGATGTTTTTTTTCTTCACTGCTGCACGATGAATAAATTGACAAAACTACAAAAATAGGACCTCAGCTGTGATGAACAGAATTTAGGTTTAACTCTTTAAACTCCAAAACCCTCTGGCTGGTTTAACGAGCAGTGTTTTATTTTGAAAATCTGCAAAAATAACCCACTTTATCAAAGGCAGAAACGGTTAGAACTGGAAAAAATTATCGGATTATCAACTTTCCAATAGTCCTTGAACACAACAAATATGACTCCAAATTCCACCTGGAAAATGAACCAAATCTCTGCTTAAAATCTCTTTCTTTCTACTCAAAAATAAACTATTTGCAAGAGATTTAGGGGTTGGAATGTGTATTTTATTTTGAAAATCTGCAAACTGACACCATTTTTAATGGCCAGAAGATGTAAAAAACAGAAAGAACTGTTGGATTTTCAACTTTCTGTGAGCGTTGAACTTGAAAATTAACCTAATCCAAGCTTGAAATTGTGATATTTCATCAAAATCACTTTGTTCTACTGAATAACTTGTCATAAAGTGTGAATTTGTATCAGATCCTGTGATAAATATTCTGCACTCCACAGCACAATTAAAAATTCAGAGTTTTCACCTGAACTGCAGGCAGTGTTTCCACAGAGCAGAGGTTAGAATCAAAACTATGGGATGAATAAAATAAATGCAGCATGGCTCAGAAACAGTGAACAGAGGAGCAGGTTGTTGGAGATCCATTCAGCATGGAGAAACAGGGACTCCAAACTGGACTAAACTTGTCCAAAATGTTTTTTAAAAATGTCAATTTGAACTAATTTTGAGTCATTTTGGAGAATTCTTGAGTAAAATTCAACATTTTTTGTTATTTTGGAGCCATTTTTGTCAGTTTGAACTGGTTTCAAGTAACTTTGGAAAAATTTTGAGTTCTTTTGGAGAATTCTTGAGTCATTTTTTTGTTACTTGGGATTAATTTTAAGTCAATTTGGACACATTTTTGACTGAGAGAAAGTCTACTGGATGAATGAAATGAACGCGGCATGGCTCAGAAACGGTGAACAGAGGAGCAGGTTGTTGGAGATACATTCAGCATGGAGAAACAGACTCCAAACTGGACTAAAACCTGTCTAAAATATTTGAAAAAATCGTCCGTTTGAACAAATTTTGAATCATTTTGAAGAATTCTTGAGTCAATTTAGACATTTTTTTTTTACTTTGGAGACATTTTGAGTCAATTTGAACAACTTTAGCCAGAAAGTAAACCAAAAAAAACTTAATAGATGAATAAATAAATGCAGCATGGATCAGAAATAGTGAACAGAGGAGCAAGTTGTTGGAGATCCATTCAGCATGGAGGAACATCTTTCTACAGAACAGAAACACTGTTTATAACTTGGTCCTCGGTTGCCCAGAATTTTTTGTTTTTCTTACAATCTGCTGCAAACAGTCGATGTTTGAAGATTTTTTTTAAAAAACAAGACATGTTGAAAAAACAGATTTTATTGAAATTTAACATTTTCAATCTTTGATTTGTTTATTTTATCCACGATGCAACAACAGCTCATACATGATGTGTTCAGGGACCAGATGGAAATATGAAAATATGATTGTTTTTTCAGTCAGAGTTGTGGAAACAGAGTTTGTAGAGCTTTTAAGAATGCAAACACTTAAATATGTATAGCGTGTAGAGCCACCGTTATTTTTCCAGTGGTGGTAACACCTTGAAGAAATGTTGCAAATGTTCATTCCAGGTTCTTTAAAGTTTCTGTAGATAAATAATCTTAATGTTAATTTTCATTATAATTTTCTGGCATATAACTGAGTTCGTCATGGTTGTTGTGTTTCTGTAGAGCTGCAGGATTTTAGATTGCAGTTAGAAATGAGCCACAGTGATTAAAAACGTGACAGGAGTTAGTCGCTGCCTGAGGTCCAGAGGTTTATAGACTGGTGGGAGCTTTATTCTCCTCCTGCACGTTAAAGAGGACAAATATTCAAGTTAATCCACAGCAGCTCCTCTGTGTTTTTAGATATTCGCGTCATATTAATGCCGTGTTATTGAGAACAAGTGGCGACTTTTAAAAGCTCATTACTGACCCCATTAGTGGTGTTAATTCCTCAGCGTGACCTGCAGGTGGAGCTGCATGGCTGCTGGTCAGAGGCTGATGTTGATCTGCAGCAGCTCCTCAGAGTCCTGTTTTACTGTGACATGTTTTCACTCGAAACGCTGCATTTCTGTGGTCATGAATCATTCTCGATGCCGACATCAAACTGGTTCGTTTTTCTCAATCCATCAGAATCGATGTCTTCTGGAGCTGTGGACGCAGACGAGGCGTTCAGGGACTGAAGTTCATAGCAGCCGATTTGAGTCAAAAAGTTGCAGATAAACATCTGACTTTTGATCTTTTACACAATTTGGTATCAACATTTTTTCACCTTTAGATTCCGTTGTTTTCTTTAAAGGCATCTGTTGTTGTGATGTTCGTCAGCGTTGTATTTCTGAAAGAAAATCATCAGACTTCTACCCTTTAAAGTCCAAAGCGGTTCCTGGGCGTTTTTTTGAGAGAGAACTCAGGAATGTCTTGTGTCAGTAGCACACAGAAAGACAAAACAGGAAAAGTTTCTTTACGACGTTATTATATGTTCGCTGACCCTCTGAAAATTGGAAATTTAACAGTTGTTTGTGTCTGTATAGGTTCTCATTCATCCTGGTCATGGCATTCCCATCAGCTGGATGTCTCTTGGAGGTTCTTGAAGATGTTTCACCTCTTGAAGAGGTGACCAAGAAATCAACTGATTTCTGCTGAAGCTCCTACGAACAGTTGTTTGTTTTTAGAGGTTTTTTTTTGCAGATTTTCTGATAATATAATATCTTCAAGAACCTCCAAGAAATCCACTAGCCTTCTCTTGAAGACATTTCACCTCTCTAAGAGGGTCTAAGAGAGGTTAAGGTCTTCAAGAACCTCCAAGAGACAGCTAGTGGATTTCTGCTGAAGTTCCTACAGACAGTCGTTTGTGTTTTTACTTTGCAGATTTTCTTATAAAGTAACACATTTTGGCATTTGTTGTTGAACGTTGTTTCTCCCTGATGCAGCATCTAAAGGTTGTACTTGAAGTTATTGATGTTGCAAAGGAGTTTTGTGAAGTTTTGTTGTCGTTGTGGACAGAGACGAGGCGTTCGGGGACTTTGACTGTTGTTTGGTTGAAGATCTGAGAACGCTCCTCCCACCAAACCTCCTCCTGGATTTGTAAATCCACTAATGAAATCAAGCCTTTGTCCAGCGACGCGGCAAAGACATGCCGACATGTCAACACTCATCTGTGGGTCGCTCCGGGTCGTAGTTTGTGTTGCGTAAATAAGTAGGCCATTAATGACAAGGCTGGATACTACGATTCTGGATCATCTGTCACAGCAGGACCAGGATTCATTTCAACATAGGCCAGCATTTACTGGATATTTTGACCGAATTGCTCAATATTTTACTGTGTAAAAATAAACTTTTCAGTGTTTTCTGGTAGACAAACAGCGTCTACCCTCCGGACTGAGCAGTTTCTGGGTGTATTTTTTCTCCCGTCACATTTTTATATTTATGACGCCAGGACTAAGACTTGTTTTATTTAACAGAGCAGTTTGTATTACTGAAAAAAGTCATCACATTTCTGACTTTTGCCTTATTAGAAAATAGAAACCAAACAGTTGTACCTCCCACTCTTTCTGTTTAATACTGTAGATTAGAGGAGGCGGGTCGGTCTGTGCTGGTAAGTAGAGAACAGAGTGAGAATTTAGCGAGTATAGAGACAACATGACAAAGAACTGTGGGACACTTTTCTTTATATTATGAAACTTGCATGACAGCAGGCGTAAACAAAGGATCAGGCTTCAGTTTTTGTTGATAATAGGGACATCCATAGACAATACATCAGCGTTTTTAAAATTTAATGTTTTTCAGACTTTTTAAGAAGTTAAAGATCTTGTACAGCTGGTTTTTGTTAAGTCGACACTGAAAGTACAAAGCTGGATTGTTTACGTTCCTCAAACTGTAAAAGTCTGTCTGTCTGAACAGAGTATTTGATAGTAACGTAAAAGTCGTCGCTATTTTTATTTTTGGCTCATTTTTCACATTCAGGTTTTAACCATTGTGTAGAATAAAAATCCAAAACAGGAAACCCCTTTAGAAAAAACTCATCAGCTGTCCGACTGTCAGCTCTTTATCTCCAGCGAGGCTTTAGAGCTGACAGTGGAACAGGAGAGAATATCCAAATGAAAGCTGCAGCTTCCTGCCTGCCGCTGCCCGGGAGTCCTCGTCACATCCCCCCCCCCCCCCCCCCCCCCCCCCCGCTGACATGCACGTCGCTGTCTGAATCCGGGGGTGACATCGATTATTCATGCAGCAAGTGCAGCCGCCCCCCCTCCCGTGCTGACATGAGCATCGCTCGCTGGAGCCGATTAATTGGCAGCAGAATGAGGGAAGACGAGGGGGAGGCTGGAACCGAGAGAACGGCCGCTCTGCTCCGGAGCAGCAGTTCGGATGACCGCTGAGGCCTGACCGGCAGATCTGAAGGGAACGTCCCACATCTATTATTTAACCTCCTCCAGTCAGGAATCTCCTCCAGGAAGATGACCACGCACTACCCCCGGCAGGACTTCACCTCCAAGGCCGTGAACGGCGGCGAGAAGAAGCTGCCTCAGGTAAACCTGCAGGAGTCCATCGCCCACCTTCACCCGCTGCAGCGCCAACACGCCATCGAGCTGCACCGGCAGCAGCAGCAACAACAGCAACCAAACCGGCCGCAGGTTCAGGCGACTTTGTCCACGTTTACCGCCTGCACCGTCCCGGGATCCTGTCGAGCTCGCAGTCGGTTCCTCAACCTGCGCGATAGCGTCAAGAAAAGCCCGACGAAGAGCACGGCCAAAGTGGTGAGCAGCCGGACGGAGATCCCCTGGGTGCCGTTCGCCTTCAGCAAGGTACTTCAGCAGCGACGACGTGGTCAGTTTGGTGCTTTAGATCCACCACCGCCCAGTTTAGAGGTTAGATGAGGACCTACAGGGGTGGATGAAGTCCTGATACAGGATTCATTCATTAGAGGAATTAAGGATCGGTGCTGAGTTGTACCAAAAACTTAGCAACAGTCCATTTCTAAGGGAACTGGTCTTTGTGGGACTGAGGTGCATCGAAAAGTACCAATGTTCTTAGCAGCTGATTTGAGTCAAAAAGTTGCCAATGAAAATCAGATTCAGAGTCTTTTACAAAACTTGGACTCAACATTTTGCCACTTTAGCTTCCTTGGATTCATAAAATGCATATCTTGCTACGGTGCTTGTTAAAGTTGAGCATTTCTGAAAGAAAACTGTCAGACTTCTATCCTTTAAAGCCCAAAGCAGGCTCTGGACGTTTTTTTGAGACAGAATTTAGAAATGTCTTCTGTCTGTAGGACACCGTTGGAAAGTTTCTCCTATGACCATATTATATGTCTTCTGACTCTGAAAATTGGAAATCTAACAGTTGTTTGTGCCTGTGTAGATTCTCAGTCATCCTGGTCATGGTATTCCCATCAACTGGATGTCTCTTGGAGGTTCTTGAAGACATTTCACATCTCTAGGTAGAGGTAAAGCGTCTTCCAGAACCTCCAAGAGACGTCCAGTTGATTTCTACTGAAGCTCCTGCGGACAGTTGTTTGTGTTTTTACGGTTTCTTTTTGCAGATTTTTTGTATAACACGCTTTAGTATTTGTGGTTGAACATTGTTTCTCCATGATGAAGCATCTAAAGGTTGTACTTGAAGTCATGGATGTTGTAAAGGAGTTTTGTTGTCGTTGTGACCTCCAACCCTTGCCGTTGCTGGTGATTCGTCTGGTGGGAATATCAACGCTGAATAACGTGTTCGGTGGTGTGTCAGGAAGTCCCGGTTGAGTTACTACAGCGTGTCACGTTAAGGAGAATCAATACCGATCGTGTGAACCGTTGTCATGAAACCAAACCCTCGATCTTCCACTCCCATGTTTATGTTCGTCCCTCAAACTCACTGCAGCTTCCTGTTTTTATGAATGATTGAAAATTGTTGATTACCTTTGGAGTGCACTAATGTGAAGGACGAAACTGTAAACAGTAAAGTTTGACTGATACGTTAATTAGTGTCCAATCAGTTAATCTGTCGCTGCTACAATAATCAGAATCTGTGTTTATTTTGGATGGAAGTGAAGAATAATTGCCAAACATATACGTGGGGTTAATCCAAAGAGAGAAACACCAGAGAGAGTGTTTTTTTTTCATGTACTTATTTATTTTTATAAAGGAATGTGTACCTCATTGTTGTTCTATCAGGTGCTGCTTTTATTCTCATGTTATTGTCATTTTGTCAGAACAAAATCTCCTACAAGTTTGGGTTTAATGAAGTTCGTGTCCTGTCTTAGCTTATTTTATCTTAACTCAGCTTTTCCTAGCTTAGCTTATTTTAGGTTATCTTATCTTATTTTACTTATCTCAGCTTAGCTTAAATTTATTTTGTCTTATCACATCTTAGCTTAGCATATCTTAGGTTATCTTATCACATCTTAGCTTAACTTACTCTAGCTTAGCTTATCTTAGGTTATCTTATTTCGTTTTATCTTAGGTTATCTTATCTCATCTTATCACATCTTAGCTTAATTCATCTCATCTTAGCTTAGCTTAGCTTGTCTCGGGTGATCTTATCTTAGCTTATCGTTGCTTATCCAAGCTTTGCTTATCTTAGGTTGTCCTATCTCATCCCATCTTAGCTTAGCTTAGAATCAGACCTTTATTGTGACCTCTAGCTGTGTAAATTGATCAATTCTTTAAAAAAAATATCTAAAAATAATAGTAATGATTTGTGTGGACATATAACTGATGTAACTTTTGGTTTTTACACTCTGAGATATCCATTATCAGTTTGGCTGTAATGTTAATCGTCTTTCTGATCAATTATTCATCTTTTCATTTGTAAATTGTCATTCGTGGAAGTTATGTGATGAGTTCAGGTCGTCTGTTTTGTCCAGAAACCAAAGAAACTCATTTTGCTGATAGAAAAAGGTTAAAGACTTACATGTTACAGCAGTTTAGATACAAATTAGTAATAATTACAACTGTTGTGTCATAAGGGTTAAAAAATAAAGATATAATAAGATTTATGTTTACATTTCACGTGTTTATCATATGTAGAGGTATGGCATGATGGGAAATGTAGGGCACAAAGCAGAAAATAGTCACATCTGTTTGGTATTTATGTTCAATTAAAACCTTCAGAACAGTTAAAGCTGTCCAATCCTCTGATGTCTAATTGATTAATGGACCAGCAGGAGTCGGTTTGTTTCAAAGATCCTGTGTGAATGGGAGTGCTCACTCTCCGCCGTCAGTCTGGATGAGTTAAAACATGAACTCTGTCGTGTTCGTTGAACCGCTTTCGTGTCTTTTGGGAACAATTAGGGCTGGCTGTGAACGGCTTTCCGAGCGGCGCTGCAGAAGTAGGGCTGGCGGATCGAAGCGGTCGATGGGCGCGCGGCTAATTTTAGCGCCTGTTGGTTTTCCATAACAACAATTAAGCCTCTTCGAAACACGGCAACGCTTCCAGCCGGCGGCTTCACCGGGTCCTGCTGTTGCATAATAGAGGTCAGAGCGTTGGAGGCTTCGGATCGCTGCTCTTTATCGCGGTTTTATGTCTGAGCGGGATTTAGAAGGTGGTGCAACTCTGGAAAGGTTCTAAAGGAGAAAAAAAGTATATTTAAGAAAGTGTTTAAATTACATAAATTACAGACAAAAATCAAATTTTTTAAATTCATTTTTTTTCATCGTTTTTATTGGTGTGAGAAGTTAAATGTCTGACATTTCTAGATTTAAATAGAATTTTTTTTATTTGAAAAGTTTGGAAGTAGAGTGGTCTAATCCACCTTCCGTAATTTTTGAGAAAAATGGGTTCAAAGTTTTGTGTTTTCTAGAATAATCTAACATTCCACTGTAATATTATATTTGGGTTGTGGGTTAGATCACTCTGACACTAAAATGTAGACCATAAAATATGACAAAAATGATATAAAACTCAGTTTGGACTCTTTGTGGGTTTGACCACTCTGCTTCTAAACCCCTCAAATAAGCTGCATTGTTAGCTGCTTTCTATGATTTTACCTGTACTTCTACCTGTGTCTTTCAGTGTTTTTTTTAATTGGTGTGTAGTTAGCTGTTTCTACGACTTTACCAATGTAGTTAGCGTCTTTTTAATGCCATAGCTGTGTACTTAGCCGTTTTCTATTACTGTAGCTGCATTGTTAGCGTCTTTCTATAACTTCAGCTTTGTAATTAGCTGTTTTTAAGTTCATTTAGATATGTAGTTTGCGTCTTTCTTTGTCTTTGGCTATGCAGTTAGCTTCTTTCTACAACTTTAGATATGTAGTTTGCTTCTTTCTATAATTTCAGCTGTGTAGTTAGTTTCTTTCTATGACTTAGGCACATTGTTAGCTTCTTAAATAAAGCTGTGTAGTGAGTTGTTTTTCTATGACTTAAGGGTTTGGAAGTAAGTCAGGGGGCACCATGACTAAGACTCCTGTAGTTGTTGATGACCTCCAGCTAGATTTAGGATGAATTATATCTGCCTTTCTTTATCTCTGACACATTTAACCAACTTGATTTTCAGTCTCGTCTTATGTGTCTGTTGACTTAAACAGTTTGATGATCACCTGTTATCGATTATTGATTATCGGTTGAGGGAATTAGTCAAAATTTGCGTCCCTGCAAACGTGAAACAATTGGATTCACAATAATCTTGGAAAAGATAAGAAAAAAGCAGTTTCACCAGCATGCTGAATGTCATCTGCTGCCTTCAGTGGTATTGATTGATTATTGATTGGTAACACAGTTAAGAAATTGTTGTAGCCTAGATTTGTGTTGCTGTGACACACATTACCAAAAAACGTTTGCTGTGTTTTCGCTAATATTTTGATTAACTGTCCGGGTCCTCGTATACCGAGGGGTCCTGGGGGCGCCGTTCTTTGACCCTCTGTGCTGTCGGCTCAGATTGAAATGTCTGCTTCTGACTAAAAGGACATCCGGCCCGCTGCACCGAGGGGACGGAGGATTTAGCTTGTAGTCGGAGGTCACAGCGTCGTTTTAATCCTCCCAGCAGCAGATGGGAGAGCCGCTGTCAGTCACACGCTGTCTGCTCCGCAATTGGCCGACCTCTAAGCTCCGCCCGGCCGCCACCTCGACGCGACCGAAACGAACGCTCCCGTCGGTGAACATCCTGCTGCTGTTTGTCTGCAGAAAGATTTTTAATGTTTATTCCACATTTTTGAGCATGAACATGAAGACAGGTCAGATTTCTGCAGATTAACACCGTAATGTAATTCTAAAACCCTAAATAAAAACAGCAGAACTCGTCCTTTCTGATGATAAAAGCTGCTTTTCTCCTCAATTTAACAATATTTCTTCATTAAGTGGATTTGCTTGTCATTACAACAGATTTTAGATTACCTCGCTTTGATTTTCTGATTATTTCTCTCTAACTCTGAGTGCTTATTTCTTTATTTTTAAGTTTCCAACCATCATGATGTTGACAGAATCCAGACAGTCTCTCCTCGACACAGTTATGAAAAAATAATTCAACCGCCAGCAGTTTATGATGAGATATGTCTGAAAATACAATTTCAAACCATAAAATGAAGTTTTTACCTGATAGAAACGCTAATATAGAAAACCTGTGAGTGGTATCGTATGAAGATATGAAGAGACGAGCTTAAAGTGATTAATTTAACCCTAAAATAGCCTCATAGATTCAAACTAAAATTAAATATTTAGAGACTAAAGGTGTTCAGGCTTCTTTTGTGTCAGTAGAGAAGGTTCATCAGGACCTAAAATGATGAGTTCAGGTCGTCTGTTTGGTCTAAAAACTAAAGAAACTCATTTTGTTGTGATAAAAAACAAACATAAAGATACATTTTTGGTGATCAACGTGTAAAAAAAGCAACATTTTCATACAGTAAAATATATTTTTACTTGATATAATCTCCTGTGATCAAACTCCACCTGACTGGCACCTCAGCACCACCGAAACAAACGTCCTGAACGTCCACATGCACCAACATCCTCCTTCTGCTGCTCTTCATCCTCCTCCTCCTCCTCTTCCTCCCCGTCTTCCTCCTCCTCTTCTTCCTCCTCTTCTTCATCCTCCTCTGACCTCCTCCTCCTCTTCTTCAGGCCGAGGCTCCTCCCTCCTCCTCTCCATTAATCCCCGTGATCCCAATCCCTCCAATCCCGGCAGAGACCGCCGTCATCCCTCCGACGTCACAGGTTTTTTTTTTTTATTTGATCTTTTGTGATAAATTGTGTTTGTTTTTTGGTTCTCCTTCCACTTGTGTCTCCCTCCCTGCTCCTCCTCCTCCCTGCTCTTCCGTCCATCCATCCATGCATCCATCTGCAGATGTTTTGTTGCTGCTTGTTGCCGTCCAGCTGTGGCTCTGATGAGCAGATTAGAGAGGATTCCTGGTTTTCAGATCCCATCTGGCAGAGACTGGATCCAGATCTAGAGGAGGAGAACCCAGAAGAACCCAGGACCTCCCTCTTTGTTTTTATTTAGATTTTATTTAATTAGATCTTCGGGGCTTCATGCTTCAGCGTTGCGTCTTCTGCAGCGTGAAATGCCGCCATGTACGTAGCGCTAATCGCTAATCTGTGCTCAGATCCAGCGTAGCAGCATGAGGACCGTGAGTGTCGGCAGGAAGGGAGGATGCTCAGGTTTGTTTTTGTTTATCTTTTGTTTTTATTTATCTCCTCTCTTCTGTCCTCAGGCCAACCCTCCGCCCGTAGTGGTCAACACCGACAGCCTGGACACGCCTCCATACGTGAGTTTTTCACGAATGTGCTTCAAAAAATGTGGGTTTTTTTCAACACTGTGAGCTCATTTTCCACTGCCCCGTTTCAGAGAGTTTTCAGGTGAACTACAGGCAGTGGAAACACCGCCTGCAGTTCATCTGAAAACTCTCTGAATTTTCCTCACCTCACCGTCGGTCACAGACGAGTCATAAACGGCTTTTTATTTGTGTCGGGGAGCTCAGAATTTTTAGCTTTTTACAGAACCTGGTTTTAGAAAACAGAAAAAATAAGTAGAAAAGCTAAAAATGTAAAAATGATAGAATTAACAAATATATTTTTGAATATTTTTTTCATTTTTGTCGTTTTCTGTTTTGTTTTTTTTGCTTTCTGTTGTTTATATTGTTATTTGTGTAATTTGTGTCGTTTTTTACTCATTTTTGGTCCAATTTTTGTCGGTTTGTCTTGTTTTTGTTGCTTTCTGTATCATTTGTATTGTTTGTTGTTTTTTGTCTAATTTGTTTATTTGTTTTTTTGTTGCTTTCTATTTATATTGTTTTTTGGTCTGTTTTATATCAGTTTATGTCTTGTTTTTGTTGATTTCTCTGTTGTTTATGTTGTTTTTTTTGCCTCTTTTGTGTCGGTTTATGTCTTGTTTTCGGTGCTTTCTGCTGTTTCTTTAAATTGTTTTTCGTCTATTTGTTTCAGTTTGTGCTGGCTTATATCAGTTTATGTCTTGTTTTTGTTGTTCTTGTTGTTTCTGTTGTTTGTATTGTGTTTTTTGTCTCGTTTGTTTTGTTTAATGGGTTCATGTGTTGTTTTTATTGATTTTTGTTCTGGCTTTTGCCATTTTGTGTCTCGTTTTTGGTGTTTTTTTGTCTCGTTTGTGTCATTTTAATTCTTGTTTTTGTTGCTTTCTGGGTTTTTTTTTTATCGAATTTGTTCTGTTTTTTGTCATTTTATGTCTCGTTTCTCTTGCTTGCTTTGTTGTATTTATAGTTTTTAGTCATTTCTGTCATTTTTTGTCTTTTTGTACTTTATGTGTTGCTTTTATTGATTTTTGGTTATGTTTACTCATGTTTTTTGTCATTTTGTGTCTTGTTTTTGTTGTTGTTTTTTGATGCTTGTTTGTCTTGTTTGTATCATTTTGTGTCTTCTTGTTTTGTACTCTGTGTTGTTCATTTTTCGTCTGTTTTTTGTCATTTTGTGTCTCGTTTTTGTTGTCTGTCGTTGTTTTTTATTGTTTTTTGTCCCGTTTGTATCAGTTTGTGTCTTGTTTGTGTTGTTTTCTGTGTCATGTTTGTAGTTTTGTGTTCATCTACGTGTTGTTTTTGCTGCTGTCTGTGTTGTTTCTAGCATTTTTTAGTCTTATATTTCCACGTACTACAGACACTGAGCAGCTGTAGGAAGATGTTTCATCATGCTGTGTTTATTTTATTCATCCAGTAGCTTTGATTTTCAGCTCTAATCTGTGGAACACTGCCTGCAGTTCAACCTAAACACTACAAATCTTCCATTTGTGCATTAATTTCCAGGACACTGACACTTTGATAAATGAATATCCAGATTATAGACTCTTAGATGCATTAATATTCAGGTTATTAACCCTTTGGTGCTTTGGTATCCATATTTTCTATTTTCACGCTTTGACGTGTTAATGTCCAGGTTTTTCAAACTTTGTTACATGGATGTTGACATTTTGACACTTTAGAACCTTAATTTCCAGGTTTTTCCCACTTTACTGTCTTAAAATAAGGGTTATAGACAATTTAGTACATTAGTATCCAGATTATAATCACTTTAATGTGTTAATATGCAGGTTTTTGATATTTTGGTGTGTTTATAGCCGCGTTTTTGATATTTTAATGCAATAATATGCAGGTTTTTGACATGTTGGTGCATTAATATCCCAGTTTTTGATATTTTGGTGTCTTAGTATTCAGGTTCTGCAAATTTTGGAACATTAATATCCAGATTTTTGTTATTTTGGTGCGTTAATACATATATGTTTATATATTTTGCAATGTTAATATTCATTTTTTTTGATACTTTGGTGCATTAATATTGAGTGTAGTGGTACTTTGATGCATAAATATCCAAGTTTTTAATATTTTAGTGTTTTAATATTTAAGTTTTGAACATTTTGGGACTTTAATATCCAGATTTTAGTTTTTTGGGTGCGTTTATATTCAGATTTTTTTGTATTTTACTGTGTCAATATCCAGGTTTTGATATTTTGGTGCGTAAATAATTGAGGGTAATGGTACTTTAATGCGTTAATGTCCAGGTTTTTGACATTTTGGTGCATTTATGTCGAGGGTAATGGTACTTTAATGCATTAATATTCAGATTTTGACACATTGATACAATAATCAGAAAACTGACACCCTGACAAACATCCTAACCGACCAGTTTACTGTGGGATTGTTTAACATTTTCAATAATCACTCCATGTTTTCTTTCGTACTTGTTGATCGTCTTAAAACTGAACTTTTACCAAAATGGTTTCATCCTGAACATGCGACTGATATCAGAATTATTCCGTTACTATAGCCGAGTATTTTTCCTGTTCTGTTAATCAGACGAAGCTAAATGAGTGCCAATGTTACTGTTTTTCTGTTTGTTTGTTTTTTTGAGGCGACAGCAGCCCTGATTTTTGGCCGTCGTTTCACCAATCGAAGCCAAATGTTGGTTTGTTGCTTTCGGGATCTGCTGCTCCGTCAGTTTCACCAAACACCTCACAGAATTCCCTCCTCAGGACTCGTCCAACTCTTAAACTTCACATTTTTACCGTCCAACAAACAGAGCGTCTGATCCAGAGTTAATGAAGGCGTTTTCTGTCCATGAGGAGGTGAATCTCTGCGGTTTCCTGACCTGATGTGACTCCGTTAGAAATAAGAAGCCGGCTCAACGTCTTTCTCTTAACGTCTCTGAAAATTAAGCTTCTGAGTCGAGGATCTCGGCCAACGTCTCCAGACTGTTTTAATCTCTAATTTCACTTGGACCGCTCCGCTGCCAGAAACAAGTCGGCAGCTTTTACCTCAAGACAAAGTTGAAAAGTTGAAAGTTTCTGGAATCCTCCTTAATTTTGATGTGCAAAAATCAAAAAACCTTCACTTAAAGGCTGATTTCAGGTTTATTTCCATCTCATATATTTACCTTGAATGTGTCTTTGGGCTGATTTCAAACTTTTTACACTTTAAATGCAGAGATTTAGGAAAAGGAGTGACATAACCAAAGGAAGTGTCTTGTTCCATCAAGAGAATTAATTCCATCTGAGCAGAAATCTGTGTATTATTTTATAAAATGTCTAAACTCAACCATTTAAAGTAACTAAATTCTTTAAAAAGCAAAAAATTCAGTAAAATTTAGCGGAACTGAGAAGTCTTGCGTCACTGATCTATGACCAACAGTCGCATAACAAAAATTCAGCGAGTGTTTATGTTGAACTGCAGGCAGTGCATCAGCAAAATATTGGTTAAATTGGTACAACAATATCCAAATCTTTCATATTTTTGAGCAAAAATATCAACATTTTTGATGTTCTGGGTTGTTGATCTTTAAGTTTTTGATATTTTGGTGCCTTACTATCAGAATTTTTGAAAATTTGGTGCTTTATTACTCAGATATTTGATATTTTGTGGGGTTAATATCCAAGTTGTTGATATTTTGGTGCAATAATATCCACATTTTTGATAATTTGGTACAATAATATCAAAATTTTTGACATTTTGGAGCGTTAATATTCAGGTATTTCATTTTTTTGGTGCCTTAATATCTGATTTTTTTTATTTTTGGGGGCTTTAGTATCCACATTTTTGCTATTTCAATGTGTTAATATTTAAGGTTTTGATAATTTGGTACGATAATATCCATTTTTTAAAAATATTTTGGTTCAATAATATCCACATTTTCTATATTTTAATGCAATGATATTCAAGTTTTTGATAATTTGGTGCATTTTCATCATTTATGGCATCGATAATCAAACATTTTCATAAACTTTTGGTTGGTTTTTGATGTTTTTACTGAGTTCTCTCTTCTTCTTCATGGTTGTTCTGTTTCCACTGAGCCGCAGGACTTAAGATTGCAGTGAAAAATGAACCACAGTGAAGAAAAACAACCGAAACTTTCCTGTTTTGATGTTTTATTTGTGTTTTTTATTGTGTATAAATGAGCTGATGTTTTGTGTGTTTTTGTTGTGTATAAATGAGCTGATGTTTTGTGTGTTTTTGTTGTGTATAAATGAGCTGATGTTTTGTGTGTTTTTATTGTGTATAAATGAGCTGATGTTTTGTGTGTTTTTATTGTGTATAAATGAGCTGATGGATGTTTTGTGTGTTTTTGTTGTGTATAAATGAGCTGATGTTTTGTGTGTTTTTATTGTGTATAAATGAGCTGATGTTTTGTGTGTTTTTATTGTGTATAAATGAGCTGATGTTTTGTGTGTTTCTGTTGTGTATAAATGAGCTGATGTTTTGTGTGTTTCTGTTGTGTATAAATGAGCTGATGTTTTGTGTGTTTCTGTTGTGTATAAATGAGCTGATGTTTTGTGTGTTTTTATTGTGTATAAATGAGCTGATGTTTTGTGTGTTTCTGTTGTGTATAAATGAGCTGATGTTTTGTGTGTTTCTGTTGTGTATAAATGAGCTGATGTTTTGTGTGTTTCTGTTGTGTATAAATGAGCTGATGTTTTGTGTGTTTCTGTTGTGTATAAATGAGCTGATGTTTTGTGTGTTTCTGTTGTGTATAAATGAGCTGATGGGTGTTTTGTGTTCAGGTGAACGGGACGGAGGCTGACTATGAGTACGAGGAGATCACGCTGGAGAGGGTGAGACGGTTTATTTCTCTTTACGAGTTCAGAACTCAGATTAAAACTTTTAAACTCTGAAACCCTGCAGGTCTGTCGAGTCCAAACATCTTTTTTTGTGTGTGGAAATGAGGACAAAACTTCCTGATTCGTCTTTAATGCAGCTGCGTTTTAATCCTCCGCCTGCGGTATTATCTCCTACATTGTTCTCCTCCTTTTGTCTGATTCAGCCGCTCTGCTTCTTCAAGTGCAAATTATCGTCAGTGCAACGTAAATAAAAAAACGAATCTCTGCCAGATGAGTCCCGCTGGAGCTTTACCCGGCCTCGGGCTGAGGTTTGTAGAGTCGTTTCATCACCGAATTACGTCCTACATGTTTACCTGAAAACGAAGGTTCAAAAGTCCTTCAGGTGATTCTTTTCAATCTGGACACAGCAGCAAAATGTGGTTAAAATATTAAAATAAAAGCCCTGGTTTGGTCATTCTGACTGATTTATTATTATATTATTACATGTGGATCCATCCGCCAAAGAAAATAGTCCCTGAAATAAGAAACATGGATTCATCTGCTACAGAGAACAGTTCTTGAAATATCAAATATGAATCCATCCACTGCTGTAAATAGTCCCCAAAACAGCCAATATGGGATTCATCCGCCCCAGAAACGACAAATGTTGATCTGTCCGACACAGAAACTAGTTCCCAAAACAACAAATGTGGATCCATCTGTCACTAAATATAGAACCACCAAATGTGGATCCATCCGCTGCTGAAAATAGTCCTTAAAACATCCAATATGGGAATAATACCCACAGAAACAATAAATGTCAATCTATCCACCAATGAACATAGTCCTCAAAATGCCTAATATGGTGTTCTTCTTCCACAGAAACACCAAATGTGGATCCATCCACCACTGAAAATAGTCCCCAAAACAACAAATGCACAATTTCTTCCTGTTTGTTTGATTTTTAAAATGATTTTTGACTAAATATTCTGCATTAAATCAACACATTCTTAATTAAAAACTCTTTTTTACAGCTGGTTTAAACATGGGATGTCCTGTTACCAATGATATTTTAGCTGATTAGAATCAGTACAAACCTCACCCTGATCCTTTAGTTATGTACGCTGTCGTATAAGATTCATTCATTTGGATATAGTTTTTAATAATTCTGCATTTTTAATCAACATTTGTGTAATTTATAGAACAAATTGACGTTTTGTTTTAAGCCACAAACCGGTTGTTGATGTTGGAGGTCATTAAGTGTGACAGAAGTCTTTGTCATGGTGCCTCTTGGCTGTTATTTGTTCATTTGCTGCGTCTTCAAGTTTTTGTTCGTCCTAACCGTGTCGTTTGTTTTGTCGTGGTTTCCAGGGAAACTCGGGCCTCGGCTTCAGCATCGCCGGCGGCACCGACAACCCCCACATCGGTGAAGACCCCAGCATCTTCATCACCAAAGTCATCCCCGGAGGAGCCGCCGCTCAGGACGGACGCCTCAGGTGGAGTCTGAGGAGATTTTAGCGAAATTCAGACGATTTCAGCGTTTTTACCTGAAAAGTCTTAAAAACTGTCTAATAGTCTCACGTTTAATCTGTAAAAATCCTAAATCTCTGTTCTGACAGGATGTTTTTTTGTTGTTTGATTCATTCATGAGCTCAAAACTCAACTTCTAGATGAACTTTTACCCAAAACACACAAAACCTAAAGAAAGCATCACATGAACACAATAATCAAACTTAGTAATTTACTGTCCTCTTCGTATCTAAATGTTCTGACTCTTCCACCTCTGATCCGTTGCAATGAATCACCACTAAAAATAGATAAAAGTAAATTAAACACGCTAACAAAACATTTAAGTTGCATCATTTATTATCAGAACTGACAAAAATCCTCTCTTTTAATATGAAAAATGAAAATTTTTCGTCAGTTTTGCTGAAAAAAAATCAATTTCAGATGTTTTTAGAAGAAGTAATTTAATATTTTACTGTGACGTTTGTTTCTTACAGTAGTTTATTCTTTGGAGTCTTTGTACGTTATTCTTTGGAGTCTTTGTACGTTAAATATTTTGGCAGGTTGGGGGTTAAACTCCACCGTCCTACAGCACCTGAACCGATGATTTTTATGAAGCAGGTGAAGTTTAAACTCTCTGATCCGCTGCTGTCCCGTTTATAACCAGAACCTCCTGCTGCTCCTTTCACTCCTTCATCCATAATTCAGCTGCGACCGTCCGAACACCCGATCCAGGCGATGATGATGAAGATGAAGCTCCAGTTAGAATGAAGACAGGATCGGGTGTCTGTGTGAGAGTTTATAGACGAACAAGGAACGAAAACAGGATTTTATGTTGAGTTTATGCCGCTGTGTTTTCTCTAAAACATATGAAATAAGCACTAATCAGTAATTTAATCCACTGTTGATGGTAACATGAGGATTTTTAGGTCTTCTTCTTCAATTGAAAATAATTTTAGTGAAGATTTCATTGTGTAGATGTGGATTATCCAGAGAATTCTGTTTTTTATTAAATCAAATGCTGAATTCTCACTGTCTGATGTCTCAAAACCGTCGCCGTGAATTTCCAAACTAACCGCCAAACTTCCCGAATTACTCGAACTCCACAGAACTGAAACTCAGTTATAAAAATGTAGAAATAAAATCTATGATCCACCTGTAGATTTGTTTGTTTTTTGAATTTGCCAGTTCATTTACTTGATAACACTTTAAAAATAGCAGTAAAAATGTTTGGCGTTATTTGTGAAATAGTTGCTCGTTTTAAATTTTATGCTACAAACATTAAGGAAAGAAGATGGTTTAATGTTTGTGTTTATAGCATTAAATTTAAATAGAGACTTTAA
This sequence comes from Acanthochromis polyacanthus, assembly GCF_021347895.1. Classification (NCBI taxonomy): domain Eukaryota; kingdom Metazoa; phylum Chordata; class Actinopteri; family Pomacentridae; genus Acanthochromis; species Acanthochromis polyacanthus. The sequence continues at coordinate 6,021,397 of NC_067121.1, forward strand.
AAAAAACAATTTTAGATTTGTCTTTGTTTATCACCGAAATAAGAAGTGATTTTTAAAAAAAACACTCTAAAACTAACCATTAATGATGAGGAGTGAAGACAGTTAGTTGTATTTATGTTGTTTTAAACTAAATCTAAACCTTAAATAATATGCTTACATTCTGCATAACTTCTATGGAAACTAGATTAGATTAAATTCTATAAACGGTTCAGCGTGAAACTACTGAAGCACATTTTGAGTGTTTAAATGTTGTTTGAAGGAGATGCTCTGACCTGAGAAGGTTCAGTTTGACTCCAGATGGACTCACTGGTTCTGGTTCTGGTTCCAGGGTGAACGACGTCATCCTGCGGGTCAACGAGGTGGACGTCCGGGACGTGACCCACAGTCGGGCCGTGGAGGCGCTGAAGGAGGCCGGATCTCTGGTGCGGCTGTACGTCCGCCGGAGGAAACCCGTCTCCGAGAAAGTCATGGAGATCAAGCTGGTGAAAGGACCCAAAGGTAGAACCGAACCGCGGAACGCCGCCTCCATGTCCGAGTCGGTTTCAGTCTGAACGCGTCAGCAGCAGGTTCTAAAGAGCAGCTTTCAGTTCAGTGTTCACATCTTTTTTTTTTAAAATCACGAATTTTAATCAATAGTTGTTTAATTTAGAATGTGGATTCATCCGCCGCTGAAAATAGTCCCCAAAACACCGAATGCACACGTTTTTTGTTTTGTCTTTAAGTTTTCTTCGTCCGAAACTGAGACCTATTTTCTATATTTTTGTAGCATATTAACCCCTATTATGTAAATTATTCAGATAAAGTCACATCTAAGATATCACTATAAGGTCTTAACTCCAATATTTAATCTTTCTAGATTGATTTTTAACAGACGTCATGGTCCTTTTTTTTAAATTGAAAAGGACTTTCATGCAACAACTGTTTTAAATGTTCTACAAGAAAATCGTGCTGATTTAAAAAAAACAAAACTTGATTGACGTCTAGATATCGAAAATAGTCGAGTTCAGTCCAGTTTAACTCTGAAATCAGGGCAGTTTCTGGGTGTTTTTTTGCGTCTGTTACCTTTTTCTTCACTGTCGGTTCATTTTTTACTGCGATATCTGATGCAAACAATGAACTTTAAGGACAATGTTTAAATAAGATATGTGAATTAAGTTGATTTTGATGAAATTTCCTGATTTTTAAGCTGAGATTTAAGTTTCTAAAGGAATGACATAACAGACGAATAGTTTAAGGACCATCAGAAAGTTGAAAATCAGACGACTCTTAATGTTTTCACCATTTATGGCTGATCAATGGAGCCATTTTGATGTTTTTTGGGGGGCGTCTGAGGATTAATATGACTGTTAAAATCATTTTTAAGAACCTTTATGTGTCATAAAACATAGAAAATAATGCTTTCATTTTTAAATCGATAATTTCCAAGACAACATAAATGAAAAACCTTCAACCTTGAAGTTTCTCTTTAAGTCCTAGAGGTTGTATGTTGTGGATTAGACTTGTTTCAGCTTCACTATACCGCTGTCATCTGTCCAGAATAACGGGGTTCTTATCAAAGAGTCTCCAGTCTAAAAACCTTCTCCTGCATCAACACTTTGACTAGAAGAACCGATAGATCCAGATGTTCCTCCGTTAGTCGTCCTGGTGTTTTGACTCGTTGGTGAAGGTGACATGAAAGCGTGTCGGCCTCGTTGTCGGATCGTTTCTACTTCCAGAGGAGCTTTAGTGGAATCCCTCCGGGCCTCATGATTATTCAGACAAGGACCTCAGCTCAAGAACAAAGCCTCGCTTTCCTCACATGAGCTTCACGGCGGTTATGAGCTCGTGTTTTCAAAAACGTCCTGCTGTTTGTTCCCATGAAGAGCGTGTTGGACGGATAGAACAGCTGGAGACCAGAGTTCTGTAGCTTCTACGTTTGGGTTTCTACTCTACATTTGTCACTTTCCTCTTTTCTGACAGCACTTTGATGGTCTCGGTTCTGGTGTCTTCACAGGTCTTGGCTTCAGTATAGCAGGCGGAGTCGGGAACCAGCACATCCCGGGCGACAACAGCATCTACGTCACCAAGATCATCGAAGGCGGAGCTGCACATAAAGACGGGAGGCTGCAGATCGGAGACAAATTGCTGGCTGTAAGTTCTCCTCAAACTTTTACCAACATGTTGACTTTGTTTAGGCTTTGGAGACTAAAACCAGTCAGCAGGGTAAAAACATCAACAAACAGCATCGTCTTTAAGAAGTTTTCTGTTAATTAATCAAATAAAACCAACACCAAAAGCATGACTTAAAGTTCTTAATAGCCATTCAGACGAACAGACATTTAACTAAAAGAACATCTGTTTTATTAACTCTCTAATGCTAATTGCCTCAAATAGGGGTCGAGGGAAAATTCTGCTCATTCTTAAATAAAAAATCTCTTTCGGAAACCTTACGAGTTGACTAGTTTAAACACAGGGTGTCATGATCCCGATCGGAGCCAATTAGTGCAAATGTTTGTAATAAATCACCATTTTTAATCAATATTTTTTTATTTATTGTTCAGATTGAGTACAGTGGGTGTTTTTCCTGCGCTGACGTCACTGTTTTATGGTGGAGGTCATTAATGTTGGAGGTCATTTAGTGTGACAGAAGTCTTTGTCATTGTGCCCATTTTCAGCAAAACCCTTGGTTTTGTTTATTTATGAGGTCATAGAGACACATTTTGAGTAATTTTAGATCAAAGTTGAGTCACTTTTCTACAAGATTTACGTCAATTTCTACAAATTTGAGTAAATATGAACAGTTTTGTTGACAGGTTTTGGGTATTTATAGACAAAGTATGAGTAGTTTTAGCATTTTTTTTTTGTGGTTTTGGACACATTTTGTTAAAGTTTTTGTTATTTGACACAAGATTTGAGTCATTTTAGACTAAATCTCAGTAAATTTGGGCAAGTTTCTATTATATTTTGTGACTTGTTTTAGTTTCAGTCATTTTAGGCATATGCCAGAGTAATGTTGATAAAAGGTATTATTTTTGGACAACTTCTGAATTCTTATGGGCGAGTTTTGAGTCTTTTTGAGCAATTTTTTTGTCATTTTGAAGAAATTCTTGAATCATTTCAGACACATTTAATCTTTTTGAACAAGTTTGAGTCATTTTGAACAATCTGTGATGGTTAGGAGACAGCTATGGATCTGAAAACATGTTAAACCTCTACTCTGTCTCTATTTTTCTCTCGGCTGCATTTTAAACGAGGCCTTCAGACCTCAGTGTGCTCTGAGTTTAAATAAAGTTTACCTGGATGAATGGTTTTTGCTCTGAGCTGGTACATGTTGACGTGATGTGTCATCTCTCCAGGTGAACAGTGCTTGCCTGGAGGAGGTGAGCCACGAACACGCCGTCACTGCCTTGAAAAACACTCCAGACGTGGTCTACTTGAAAGTGGCTAAACCCAACAGTGTCTTCATGAACGACAGCTTCGCCCCGCCCGACCTCACCAACTGTGAGTTTCACCTTCTGCACAAACAGTAACACAACAAGAACCAGTACTGTCATTACTGTTGTTTTCCAAACAGTTGTAGGATTATCTATGGCTGCTTCCTAACTTAGCTCCTCGCCATTAGCATAGCCTTAAGAAAAAGAAAAAAAAAAAAAAAATTAGCATAGCCTTAGCTACTGTGAATAACTAATGTCCTGATTTGTGCCGATGGGTGTGCTTCCTGTTTAGTTTTTGTAGATTGTTTCTCTGCTAGAAAGATGTGTCTGTCAGTTAGAAAAATGGTCAAGTAAGTTAAGGACTTTAGAAAAATGTTACGGTTCTCCAGATAGCATTAGCCGCTAGCCTGACAGCAAGCCTCTCAAAGGTAGCCTGAGCGTAGCACCGTCAGCAAAACAACTTCCAGCTGCACTGACACCAAACAGTGAATTATTGTGGCTTTTAATGGCAGTGTTGATTCCAATTTCAGCAGCATCTCCTACCTCACCTTTCAAACACTTAACACCAAATGCTCCCGTCTGTCTTTCTGGGTAAACAATAGCTTTCGATGATTAGCAATGACTTGGAACTGGCAACCAATTGGATAGCGCTGTGGGTGGGAGATTACTGAGACCACAAGGTAGCTGGATTACAGCCAAAGTAGCACATTTAATTTATTTCGCAGTAACTAGCCAATAAAAATTCAATACAAGTAATTATAACAATGCCAAATATCACCCTCAATATTTGTTCAGTATATTTGTTCAGCCAAGTCTTAAAATCAAGCTGTGGTCACCTAGGATGGTGTTTCAGCCCATATCATGTGTCTGTGGGTTGAAACAACAATATCAGCACAAGACGTATGTCTAATGTGCTTAATTTGTGTCCTGAATTAGTCAATTATTGATCAATAATGCTGTTTTTTATTCAGAAAATTATTTAAATTTTGACATCTGTGAGTGCAGACGTAAACAAAGAACTAGTCTTATATTTGCGTCGATACCGATCTGTTCAGATTCGCCTTGATCGGCTCCAGCTGTCCCCAGTAGAAGCAGCTGTTTCTTCTCCTGATGGTAGCTGCAGACTCTCCTCTGGTCACCACCGATGATCGAAGGTTTCATGTTTGTTCCCTGCTGCACTTTGAGCTCATGTTCAGCTTCCAGTCGTCACAAAAACGTCTTTAACTCCTGATGTTGATAACACATCATCACACTGCCTCCTCGGTCGTGACGGTTACAGCTCGGATATGTTGCACCGTGACGAACTCAAACCGGATTAGCAGCTCCTGTTCACATGTCCTGGTTGACTTTGGGGTTTGACCCTGAGTTGAATCCGCTGCAGCATGTCTTTGGTGATGACGATGCCGTTCCCGGTGGCATTCATCAAACAACACGTCTCAAAGTCGAGGCTTTCAAACACATTCAGAGCACGAACCCTGGATCTGTTCCCAACGACTCCCTCGATGAGCCTTAATGTGGAGACACTGAAGGACAAACCGATCCTGAACAGACGAGGGCGGGAGGAACCGGGAGACGAGGATGGAGGCGATCAATCAGTGGACGGATCAATCAGACGCGAGATGATCGTCGGACGGAGGAACCTGAACTCTAATATGACATTGACTGGCTGAGAGTTCGTCCCCATAAAGAGGTTTAAACCACAGCGTGCATTTAGAAACTAATGGAAATGTGTTGGTTTGACACTTTGGCAGATCAAGGTGTTTCATCACATTACCAGTATTTCTTCAATCTGACTGAAAGCGTTCTTATTAGACGGTCCACCTTAACTGTTTACATGGATGTTAAATAACATGAGCCAATGTTTACATGGCTGCACAGCATTTAATCAGTATATGGCTTTTTGACACGAGGCTCTGCAGCGGACAGAAATGGTTGGATTTTACAACCTCCTGAAAAGCTTCGTACCAATTTAGTTCCATAAAGCCTAAAACAAACCAAGAGCAGCTGTGAAGAGACTTGAACAGAAGAAACTCAAGCAGACTGGTGTTGGTTTAAAGCATGTCTGCCAAATGTTCAACAAAGCCGAACAAAAACTGTAGATTTTGAGCTTTAGCAGTAAAATAAATCTACAGGGGAAGCTGTGTTGATTTTCTCAGCATCTAAGAAGGACTGGAAGTATTTTAACAACCGAAGCCTGACTGAACATCTTTGGTCACACTTCCTGCTTCTCTAAAGGCCTGTAATGATTTAGGTGTTTGCTGATCACGTAAAAAACGGATGTGCATGATGTTCTAATGCAAACTGCAAACTGCAAACAGGTTGTTAGAGATTTTGGAGCAGCTCAGGGGTTTCTATGGTGGACTGAAGCATGCTGACCATGTGTTGTGCTTTAAATTCGTTAGTGGACTAATTGCTGAATCTTTAACAGCTTTTGGCTCTGCTCTGGAAACACGTATGAAAATAACGGCGGTATCTTTACCCCTTGGGAAGGTTCCTTCACAGTAGTTCCTGGAACACTAGAGACCACCATCTTAAATTTGGGGAACATTGATAGGAACTTCGAAGGCATGATCTAATCAACCCTTTTAGTCTTTCTAGACCATTTTAAGGCAACATGAACCTCGGTATGTCTTCCAGCCTCTCTTTAGAACCTCTGTCAGGGGTTTGGGTCATTACCAAAAACATTGATGCTACCTCACATCTGCCCCAACTTCCTTTTGATGTTCCCTTAATGTAAGACAACATTTCCCTGTGTAAGGGGCTTGTCCATGAAGAAAGAAAGTTCCAGGAACGTTTTTAAGATCTAATGTTCAGAAACTTTGTAAGTCTAAACGGTTAATTTTACGTTGTTGATAGCGATCTTAGAGAGGGAAAGACAGCTACTGGATGAAGATTTTGAGAAGATATGGTCCACTTAGAGTTTAACCAATCAGAACCAGTTTATTTCCTGGAGTAAGTTCTTTTTTCTACTCGAAAAATGGTTCCACAGTGGGGGTTCTTGTGGTCGAAACAAGGCAAAATTAGAGGAAAGAACGACGAGGATATTGAGAGGAGTAAACAGCTGATGCTTGCTGTCCTCTGAGTTTAAACAATCACCGTCTGGAGTATTTTCAGGACCACTGATGGTTCTTTTTACCCTGGAAGAGATTCTGCAGAGGTTCAAATTGCCATGAAACGACTGCTAAGCTCCTGCATTGAAAGACGATTTAATAAGAACGTGTGAGAACTGACCTGAGATAAAAGAATCACTTAAAAAACGCTGTAAACCATCAGAGCTGTTGGTGTCACAAAGTCGAGCTCTGGTCCCAGGGTGACCTCAGATCCCTTTTCTCTGAAGACCTCGACTCTTCCTCCCAGTTTAACCTCCATGTTATCGTCGTCCTCCTCTGAGACGTGAAGGGTGAGCGGTAAATCCAATCAGCTGCATCCACAGCAGCGATGGAGGAGGAGGGGCGGCAATATCTATAATGACGGCAAAGATCCCGGCCAGAGGTAACGAATGGGAAATAATTCTGTTAAGTGCGCTCGGCCTCCGGGGGGATAACAGCGGTGACGACGGCGCCGTCCCATCATCCCCTGCTCCGGTTATCATATGCTCCAATTGGACAGATTGGATCAGATGAAGTGATCGGATTTAAACATGTCGCTGCCGGTCAAACCTCCGCTTGTCTCTGAAACTGGATTTTTATATTTCAGATCCTCCACAGTTTGGTTTGTTTGCAGCTCGTCGCCTTCAGTGGAAATATTTCTTCTGTTTTCTTAAAAATTAGAGACCAGACCATATTTTATTTTCTGTAAACACAGCAGTACCTTCTGCTCTAATTCTGAAATTTATGTCTGGGATATGACGAGTTTTTGAAAGAATTCCCGAGTAATCAGATGACTAAATTAACTAAGCCAGGGGTGTCAAACATGTGGCCCGCGGGCCAAAACCAGAGGCTCCAGTCCGGTCCTCAAAGTGTAAAAATTCCAGAGAGGACATTAACTGCAGATTTCAAACTTGTAAAACTAGAAATTAAAAATAATTTCTAGACCTAATTTTTAACCTCCTAAAATATTTTATCTGCTTACATTTATTATGAATGATAAAAAACTGAATATTTTGGGGGTTTTGGACACGATATAAGATTCTTTTTGACATTTCATCCACCAAATGATCCGTCAAACACCTGATTTTAAAATTATAAGATAAATAGATCAATTTAATCACAAGTTCCAGTTTACTTTGTTTTATTTGCTGCAGCAGGAACTGACCTTTCTTAGTGTTTTATTTATTTTTCTTCAGTTTCCATCTTTAGAATCAGTTTACTGTGAACTTTAACCTTCGTGTCGTCCTGTGGGTCAAAATTGACGCATTGTAAAGTTTGAAAATGTGGAAAAAGATAAATATTCTCACAGTGAAACTTCTGATGTCCACACTTTCAACTTTTTTTGGGAAATCTTTGAGCATTTTTTTGATGGAAAAAAGAAATGGTAAAATGTTTCTTTAAGAACATTCACAAAAAAATCAACCAAAATCCATCGAATTTCACTGGATTTTGGTTGATTTTTTTATGCGAATGTTCTTAAAGAAAATATTAGAAGTTTACTGATATATATAGAATCACTTTAGATATTTTAAAGATTTTTTGGTAAATTTTTTCTCATTTTTTGAAAATATTTACATGAATTTTCTTGCCAATTTTTTTTAAATAAAACTTGAGGGAAACTTTTAAGGAATTATTGGAATTTTCTTCCTGAAGGTTTGCAAATTTTCAGAAATTTGGGGATTTTTTTTGCTGAATTTTTGAATTTTTTTCAGACAAGGAAACAATATTTTTTGGTGCCTGTAAATGAAGACAACAGGAGGGTTAAAAAAAAAAAGCAAAGTCTGATCCCTGAAACATCAAATCTGTGTGGAGAAACTCTCCATGAAGCTTCCTGTCTGGGTTTCCTCGTGTATCCCATAAACAGTTTGACATCAGCCGGTTGAGGTTTCGACCCCCTCGGCTTCGTCCAATCAGACGGTAACAGGAGCCGGACAGGTGAGCAGCTGAAGCTTCAGGTGGAGAAACTGAAGGAGTCGACCGGTGGCTGCTGTGAGGAGGCTGTTCATCTGTTTGTTGTTGTTTTACGTCTGGACGTTCTGTCTGTCTTCCAGCGTATTCGCAGCATCTGGAGAACCATATCAGCCCCCCCAACTTCCTGGGTCAGCCGCTTCCTCCGCCGGCTTCCTCCGGACGCTACTCGCCGACGCCGAAGAGCATGCTGGGAGACGACGACGTCACGCGGTGAGCACGAAAACACCTCAGATACAGAGATCAGCTCCATATTTAACCTTCTGAACCCAGAAACCTGCAGGAAAGGAAGGTCGCCTTTAATAAAGTCACAAAGATAATCAAAAATCTATCAGCCAGAAGCTGAAAAAACAGAATTAGTTGTTGGATTTTTATAGTTTCTGACCGTCCTTGAAGCAATCGGGTAGTTCTGTCTAAAGAAATAACTGAACTGTGATATTTGTTCACCTACTCATTAAAAAATTCTCCTAAAAAATGAAACCATTTGTCTTAACAGGTTTAATCTTATCTTTACAAAAATCAACTAAACGTCACCATTTATCAGCTAGAAACTGTGAAAAAACTCATTCAATCATCGGATTTTCAACTTGAAGGAATTGTGTCGATAAATTTGTGTGAAAAATCAACCACATTGTGATGTTTTATCAGTTTTAAGTGGTGAGAAAGAAGCTGAAGAAGTTAAATTGTCTGTTTGAGCTGCAGTCATTCTGCCCCCTACTGGTTCAAAGCTGCAGTTACATCTTCATCAGTCCTGCTTTTATTTACAGTCTGTTTGCTGTGAAAACCATCGATCACTTTTCAACTATTGAATCTGTCACCAATAATCGTTTTACAGCATTTTATCAGAAGAAACGTCTAAATTCTCTGATTCCAGCCTCTTAAATGTGAATATTTTCTGTTTTTTACTGAACAAAACAAGACATTTGTCATCTTTGGTTTCGGGAAACACTGATGGACATTTTCTCACATTTTACAATCATCTGTTTCTAAAAAATCAGTCAATCAATCAATGGTGTAAATACTATTTAATAGTAAAAACACAGTTTCATAAACGAAGTGAAATTTTAATCTTCATTCTGCAGCAGGAAAGTTCAGTCCCACCATTGTGTTTTCCATCATCAACTGTTCAGTATCAGTATATTGAACTCTAACTTTATACCTTTTATACTAGAACCCTGTTCAATCATTTATATTTTCCACATTTAGTGCAACATCTAGACTTTCCACATAATAAAGAATCTGCACAATATCAGCGTTTATGTTTCTTGTTTATTTCAATTTTCTGCTGACGTTTCCTACGTTTTTGTATACAGTTTGATTTTATTTTGACTTTTCTGATTTGATATTTTCAGTTCTAATTAAAAGTTTATCTGCTGCCACCGCGGCACAGAAACACAGGACTGATTTTGCTTCCTGCCAGGTCACATGACTCCTAGCTGAGGTCACATGACTCCTAGATGAGGTGACATGGCTCCTAGATGAGGTCACGTGACTCCTAGATGAGGTCACGTGGCTCCTAGCTGAGGTCACGTGGCTCCTAGCTGAGGTCACGTGGCTCCTAGATGAAGTCACGTGACTCCTAGCTGAGGTCACGTGGCTCCTAGCTGAGGTCACGTGACTCCTAGATGAGGTCACGTGACTCCTAGATGAGGTCACGTGACTCCTAGATGAGGTCACGTGGCTCCTAGATGAGGTCACGTGACTCCTAGCTGAGGTCACGTGGCTCCTAGCTGAGGTCACGTGACTCCTAGATGAGGTCACGTGACTCCTAGATGAGGTCACGTGGCTCCTAGATGAGGTCACGTGGCTCCTAGATGAGGTCACGTGGCTCCTAGATGAGGTCACGTGACTCCTAGATGAGGTCACGTGGCTCCTAGATGAGGTCACGTGGCTCCTAGCTGAGGTCACGTGGCTCCTAGATGAGGTCACGTGGCTCCTAGCTGAGGTCACGTGGCTCCTAGCTGAGGTCACGTGGCTCCTAGCTGAGGTCAAGTGGCTCCTAGATGAGGTCACGTGGCTCCTAGATGAGGTCACGTGGCTTCTAGCTGAGGTCACGTGGCTCCTAGCTGAGGTCACGTGGCTCCTAGATGAAGTCACGTGGCTCCTAGCTGAGGTCACGTGGCTCCTAGCTGAGGTCACGTGGCTCCTAGATGAGGTCACGTGGCTCCTAGCTGAGGTCACGTGGCTCCTAGATGAGGTCACGTGGCTCCTAGCTGAGGTCACGTGGCTCCTAGCTGAGGTCAAGTGGCTCCTAGATGAGGTCAAATGGCTCCTAGATGAGGTCACGTGGCTCCTAGCTGAGGTCACGTGGCTCCTAGATGAGGTCACGTGGCTCCTAGATGAGGTCACGTGGCTCCTAGCTGAGGTCACGTGGCTCCTAGATGAGGTCACGTGGCTCCTAGATGAGGTCACGTGACTCCTAGCTGAGGTCACGTGGCTCCTAGCTGAGGTCACGTGGCTCCTAGATGAGGTCACGTGACTCCTAGATGAGGTCACGTGGCTCCTAGATGAGGTCACGTGGCTCCTAGATGAGGTCACGTGGCTCCTAGATGAGGTCACGTGGCTCCTAGCTGAGGTCACGTGGCTCCTAGCTGAGGTCACGTGGCTCCTAGATGAGGTCCCGTGGCTCCTAGCCGAGGTCCCGTGGCTCCTAGCTGAGGTCACGTGGCTCCTAGCTGAGGTCACGTGGCTCCTAGCTGAGGTCAAGTGGCTCCTAGATGAGGTCACGTGGCTCCTAGATGAGGTCACGTGGCTCCTAGATGAGGTCACGTGGCTCCTAGATGAGGTCACGTGGCTCCTAGCTGAGGTCACGTGGCTCCTAGATGAAGTCACGTGGCTCCTAGCTGAGGTCACGTGGCTCCTAGCTGAGGTCACGTGGCTCCTAGATGAGGTCACGTGGCTCCTAGATGAGGTCACGTGGCTCCTAGCTGAGGTCACGTGGCTCCTAGATGAGGTCACGTGGCTCCTAGCTGAGGTCACGTGGCTCCTAGCTGAGGTCACGTGGCTCCTAGCTGAGGTCAAATGGCTCCTAGATGAGGTCAAATGGCTCCTAGATGAGGTCACGTGGCTCCTAGCTGAGGTCACGTGGCTCCTAGATGAGGTCACGTGGCTCCTAGATGAGGTCACGTGGCTCCTAGATGAGGTCACATGGCTCCTGGATGATTGACGGCTCCTTTGGTTCAACAGAGAGCCCCGTAAGGTGGTGCTGCATCGAGGAGCGACCGGACTAGGCTTCAACATCGTGGGCGGAGAAGACGGAGAAGGAATCTTCATCTCCTTCATCCTCGCTGGAGGACCGGCCGACCTCTGTGGAGAGCTGAGGAAGGGAGACCGGCTGGTGTCGGTACGTACAACACAAACACAAACGGATACAAACAGACACACACATCTAAACAAAGGCACACAAACGCAAACAGACAAACAAAAACAAGCACACACCAACAGGTAAACAAACAAGTACAAACTGATAAAAACATGGACACATTGACATAGAAACAGATAACCAAAAACAAATACACAAACACAGATAAACACACAAAAGTAAACACAGACACCACAGTGCTAGTTTTATTGGACTTCATCATTTCCAATAAAGCTTCTTTGAGGTTAAACCTGAGCTAAGAGTCGACATCCAGAGATCTTCAGGACAGATTAGAACAACAGAAATGTTCTCAAAGCAACATTCAACAGCGTTTATCTAACGAGTTGTGGAGGCGTCAGAAGATTTATTTGTTATTAAACAAATGTTGGGACAAAAGTTTCGGATTTGACTCGTTTCTTTATAAAACTTTCCCACCGTGATGCGAAGGAAGAACGTTCTGAGTGTTTTCTCAGACGTTTACAGAACTTTATCGGACCTTTAACCCTCGTGTCGTCCCACGGGTGAAAACTGACCCGCTTTAAAGTCTGAAAATGTGGGAAAAATAAATATGTATTCACAGTGAAACTTCTGATGTCCACATTTTCAACGTTTTTGGGAAATTTTTGAACATTTTTTGGTGGAAAAAAAAATTGTTAAAAAAAGTTTCTTTAAGAATATTCACATAAAAATCAACCAAAATCCAGCGAAATTCGCTGGATTTTGGTTGATTTTTATGTGAATGTTCTTAAAGAAAATGCTCAGTTTTTGAAAATATTTACAAAAGTTTTTTGTCACATTTGAGGGATTTTCTTAAATACTTATGTTGATGTTTTTCAGACAGGGAAACAATAATTTTGGCGCCTGTAAATGAGGACAACAGGAGGGTTAAGAAGAACTTTCTCCTGTTTTTAGAACAATAAACACAAGTTTGAAGTCCATGAAGGATAAAATCTGTTCAAATGTTCTGTCAGTTTATTTATGTACGACTGAAACTAGAAGATGGAAACAAACTAAGCTGCTCGTGTTCTTCAGGTTTTCTGACATTCTTTTTTGTGTTTCAGGTGAACGGAGTCGACCTCCGTAACGCCACGCATGAACAGGCGGCCGCCGCCCTGAAGAACGCCGGTCAGACAGTGACCATCATCGCCCACTACAGGCCGGAGGGTGAGAAGTTTACAGGATCAGGAGGAAAAACTGGTGTTGGAGGATCAAAAGTCGCCTTAAATATTTAATTTAATGAGTTTGAACACAGGATTGAATCAGATTCATCTGAAAACTGAAGCAGATCTTTAAGAACCTGCTGCTGAAGCTGAAACTAGCTGGAGGTTTTCAGGTTCTTTGCAGATTTTCCTCCATTTAAATCAAATGTTGTTGAGCTGAGAACTTAGAATTTACTGAAGTTTAAACCTCAAACTTCACGACTTCAAAAAATTATGATAATATTGAGTTTACACTGAAGAAATATTTTTAGCAAAACTGTCGATTCTTTAACTTTCGAGGCTGAAATCAAGATATTTTTGAAGAGTTTCTGTATTTTCGGTTAATAAAACAAGACAAAAATAGTTGTTTTACAATAAGAATAAATAATAATAACGTTACCTTTATTATAAAATCTTTTACTGCCAGCGTTTGAAGTTTCTCTTGTGTAAAAATGATCCGTTTTAAATCATTTAAGTTATTATTTGTTTACATATTTGTGTTAAAGTGTTTGATTTGCTGATTTAAAACTTTTTGTTCAGTTTTTTTCTCTAAAAGTAACAACAGAAACAAACAAACACCATTCAGATGGTCTGGTTAAGGGTCTGGTTAAGAGGCTGGAATCAGGATGTTTTGGCCGAGAATCTGGATTTTTGGTTAAAAAAAACACTAAAATAGTTAATTTGTTATGAAACAAACTTTAACTGTTAACATTAGAAGTTTCTCTTTTGTAAAAACTTGTTTTATTTGTTAAAATGAGTCAAATAAACAGATAAAGCTGCAGTTTTCTGTTTTCCTTCAGACTTAAATAATATTCTAAAATCTTTCTGTGATGTTGAACCTTTTTATAATAATAATTTTATTACATTTTTCTCGTCGCTGCAGAATACAGTCGGTTCGAGGCGAAGATTCACGATCTGAGAGAACAGATGATGAACAGCAGCATCAGTTCAGGATCCGGGTCTCTGAGGACGAGTCAGAAAAGGTCGCTGTACGTCAGGTAAGACTCTGGAGGATTCGTTTATAGTTATTTATTTATTGTTTATGTTTATTGATTATATTAAAGCTGCTTTATGTGGAAGGCTTCACATTAGGACCACAGAACTAAAATAATGGTTTTATTTTTGACTAAAAAATGACAGAAAACTAAATAAAATGTTTGTTTTATTGAAATGATGTGACCTGTTAACTGTCTCTTGTTATAGAAAAATAAAGATTCTTTAGCTCAATCAGACTTTTAGTGAAAAAAATTAAAAACAGAATTTAATTGAATCAAAGACACAAAAAATACAATTCGTCTAAAAAAACTAACAATCCTTAACAAATAATTGAAATAAATGGTTTCACTGAGCTCAGTGTGTCAGGAGTAAAAAAAAAATTCAAGCTTTACTGACTTTTTTTTTTGATTAAATAGAAACACGAAATATAAAACTAGAAAAATTAAAGAAACACTAAAAATATAGTTAATTAAATAAAATTAAGTAGTTACATAAAATTACACAAAAATCATTTAATATACTTTAGAACATTTTAAATCCCTTATCTTACTCATTTTAACTAATTAGATTATAAATTCAATTAAATTAATTTAATTATTTTGTGAAAAATCTGTATTTGCACTGAAATAATTCATTTTGATTTTTTATTTTAAAAAGAGTAATTTTTGTTTATTTTTTCCTTTGTATTATATTTATATTGTAATTAACATTAAAACAAAAGTAATAAAATACAGCTGATCAAATATTTAGAAAAAATATTAAAAAGTCACAACAAATATTCACATTGCAAAGTTACTCGTGTTAGGAGTAGGGATGGGAATTTCGACTAATTTCCCCACCAACTAGTCTCAAATTTTATTTTCAACTAGTCGACTAGTCTATAAAGCCACATAATGACAGTGAAGAAACATTTTCATTTATATCCCGTTCCGTAAGTCTGGATGGGATCTGTAGTGACTTTGCGCATGCGCAATTCATCTGCTGTCTGGCTGCAGAGTGATCAGACACTGGGACTGCTGTGGGGTTACTGCACTGACAGCCTGTGCTTTGGGAGGGGGAGGAGCTCACAGCAGCACCTGCTGCTTGTTGAGGACAGTAACTGCAGAATGATCCAAGTTTTCCTGTCAGAGTCTCCAAAACGGCAGAAAAAGTCGCTAGATTTGTCGCTAGTCGCTTTTGACCAAAAAGTCGCTGCTTTGGAAAGTCGCTAGATTTAGCGAGAAAGTCACTAAGTTGGCAACACTGGTTTCTGCTTACACAGCCGACCTTGTTGTCATCTGCTGCGTCAAAATACTGCCAAACGGTGCTGATTTTCTTACGCGGGAGCGTCGCCATCTTCCCACTTTACCTTTCCAAACTTTCTTCCACAAACTGTGTGGCCCCGCCCCCTGCTACCTGTGAGGGGAGGAGGAGCGATTCTCTCCCTGCTCAGCATGTTTACAAAGAAGCCGAGGCACGAAGAACAAGGAGCATGATGCTTAATGCAGCGTTTAACCAACTAGTAAAGTACTAAATGTTTAATAAATGAGTAGGCGGTTAAACGATTAAACGCCCACATCCCTAGTTAGGAGTGAAAAATGTTATTTAATTAAATAAATTCAGTTAAATAATTAGTTAAGTTTATTTTTTGCTCAAAAAATTCTACATCAGTGTTTGATTTATTGATTTAAAAAGTTTTATTGACTTTGTTTTTCTGTTGCAAAATACAAATAGCAGCAAAACAGTGTTGTTGCTGTCCTGATAAGTTAAATAAAGTTTGAGTTGAACTGTTTGTGTGTATAAATAAAGTGACACTAAAAATGTGATGAAATAAACAACGTTAATTGGAGAATTACAAAATATACTGAAATTAATTTTTTAAAATCAATTTAAAATGAGTTTTACTGAGCATCACGTAGCTGTAAATATAAAATTAATCAGTTATTCACTTCTAATTCTTCTAAATTCTCATTTAGTTATTAGAAAGTTTGACTGAACTTCCCTTTTAAGCTTCACTGATTAGAACAAATATTTAACCTTTCATTTAAACAGTGTTGGTTGGAATGTTGTCGTCTTTGTGTTTGTTTTTAATGGTTTAACATCATTCCAGAGCTCTGTTTGACTACGATAAGACCAGAGACTCCGGTCTGCCCAGTCAGGGCCTCAACTTTAAGTTCGGCGACATCCTCCACGTGGTGAACGCCTCCGATGACGAGTGGTGGCAGGCCAGGCAGCTGACGGCTCAGGGGGAGGTGGAGGAGGTGGGGGTCATCCCCAGCAAGAGGAGGTCAGTGAAACGCAGAGCTGCAGCAGATCTGATTATGAAGGACTGATGAAGGCTTTGACTCACCGCCCAAGTGTCCCCTCTTACAAAGAAAGGAGAGGTCTGACTTTTATCGTAGGAACGCTTCAGCTGAGAGGCAGAATCTAGAATATAAATCCACTAAATTAGATTGTGTGGTTTTTAAATAGCTAATTGTTTTATTGTCTTTGTCAGTGAGGAAACTTGGGACATTGACGGTGCATCAAACACTTATTTTCCCCGCTGCATACACACAAACATCGATGATATGTCTGATTAAAGCTGGACTTTTAGAACAGCAGCTTCAGCTTGTTCATGAAGAATCTCATGGACTGAAGGATTTCTGACGTTTCCTTCTCTTTGACCTCAGAGTGGAGAAGAAGGAAAGAGCGAGATTAAAGACGGTGAAGTTTAACGCCAAGTCTCGAGAGCGAGGGGTGAGTGTTTACTTCAGTTAAACCGGCATTTTACTGCCAGGAGGAACCAGAAGTAGAGAAAATAACAGATGATTATAGATGGAGCAAAATCTAATGGAAGACGACGAAGAGCAGCGTAAAGATCAGTTTGAGTTCTGACTTTAAAAGTCTGACTTTAGAGCAGTCAGAATCTGAGGAAAAAAGTCAGAATTCAGATTATATACTTAGAATTTACTGAATATTTTACAAATTTAGTGTTGGACTGCTGACATTATAGTCAGAAAAATTCTGCATTTAATGTCTGAATTCTGAGTTTAATGCCAGAAGTTCAACCTCATACTTCCGAGTTTAAAGTCAGAATTAACATAATTCTGGCTTTAAACCGGAATTCTGACTGAGTTTAAAGCAATAATTCTGATGTCAGACTTTAAAGACAAAGGGAAAAGTCAGAATTTTTAATTTAAACCAGAATTTACTCAGAATTTTCCAAGTTCCATCTGAGGCTTCTGAATTCTGAGTTTGAGATCTGAATTAAGTCGGCATTTTCTGACCTTGATTCAGAATTAACTTGAATTTTTTTAAAGTTTAATCTCAGGATTCTACATTTGAAGTCCAAATTCTGTGTTTAAAGTCAGAATTTAACACAATTTTGAGATAAAAGTCAGAATTCTGAGTTTAATATAAATTTTTTTTTTAGATTTTTTTAAAATTTTAATCTCAAAACTCTGCATTTAAAGTCTGACTTTGGAGTTTAATCCTAGAATTAACTCAAGTTTTTTTTTTAATTTAACCTCAAAATTCTGAACTTAAAGCCAGAATTATGAGAAGAAAGTCAAAATTTTACATTTAAAGTCATAATTCTGACTTTAACAACATTATTCTGGACAATCGAAGGTCAGAACTTTTTTTTTTTAAACTTTGGTCCTAATCTTCCTCCACAGAATCTGAACCCTCTGGAGTCTCACCATGTTTTACTCATAATAACATAAATTATGTAGTTTCTTGTATTATTAATATTTGAATATAGTTCTAAGAAAATAGCATAAAAAGCACAGAAACAAGTTGTGATGAAATTCCTTCTTGCCAGCAGCTTTAATCTTCACATTTTCTGCTGTATTTGTGTGTTTAAGAACTAAAACTATTTTTCTTTGTGTCTGGG
Organism: Acanthochromis polyacanthus; assembly: GCF_021347895.1. Lineage (NCBI taxonomy): Eukaryota > Metazoa > Chordata > Actinopteri > Pomacentridae > Acanthochromis > Acanthochromis polyacanthus. The sequence continues at coordinate 6,039,279 of NC_067121.1, forward strand.
ATAATTTTTCTTGTATTTTGGGCTCTTGGTGGCTCCATAATTTATTAAATCGTTAAACTGAGACGTCAGAAATGTGTTAAAAACAGCAGAATGAACTCCAGAGGGTTGAAGAAATCTGTGAAGCTGCGTTTTTACTGAAAGGTTGCAGTTTCTCTGTGTGTTTTTATTCTAAAATGTGTGTTTTAAAGTGTTTTACTCTTATTAGATGTGCTTTAAAGTGTTTTATTCTTATTAAATCTGTGTTATAAAGTGTTTTATTCTTATTAAACGTGTGTTTTGAGCCGCAGCCACCTGATCTCCACCTACTAACGTCGACTAAAACCAGCTGCCAGTTAACAGCATGTCGTCTTCGTCGTCGTCGCTGAAGTCGAACGTTTTTTCCTCCCAGCTCTAAACCGTGTGTCGCTTTAACACGCGTCGCCACGGCAACGCCTCCAGCCCAACCTAACACTGGCGGAAGCAGACAAACCCCAAAACATGCATGAAACCCTCAGAGAGAAACGCTTGACATTGACGTCTGCTGCTCACACAAACCTTCCTCCTCCTCATCCTCCTCTTCCTCACCACTCACCCTCCCTCTGCTGGATAACAGCATGATGTCACTAAGCCCCGCCCCCAACACCTGCTGATCAGCACCTCAGATTCTGGCTTCCAGGTGCACTCTGCTGTAATCAATATTTTAATTAATAAAGCCACTATTTAGTTAGTGTTTAAGACCGATTCTGTGTGAAAAAAGTCAGATTTATCCCACAAAAAAGTCAGAATTTCAGGTTTAATTTCAGAATTCTGCATTTAATGTCAAAATAAGCGTCTCAGTTTTGAGAAAAAAAGTCAGAATTCTGAGTTCAGCTCCAGAAAGTAGCTGAATTTTAAGTTCAGTCGCAAAATTCTGCATTTAAAGTAGGAATTGTCCATAAAAACAGTCAAAATAGTCTCACAAAAAAGTCAGAATTTCAGGTTTAATTCCAGAGTTCTGCATTTAAAGTCTGAATTATCACATAAAAAAGTCAAAATTCAAGTTTAAACACAGAATGTTCCTTTAAAGATCAGAATTATCCCATGAAAACGTAAAAAATTTCAGGTTTAATCCCAGAATTCTGCATTTAAAGTGAGCGTAAAGGTCAAAAGTTTTTTTTTTTTTGGGGGGGGGGGAATCGAGTTTTTAATGAAAAAACTTCAGACTTTTGAGTTTAACATCAGAAAGTCACTGAATTTTAAATTTGATTTTAGAATTTTTTTTATTTAAACCAGAATTATCCCATAAAAAATTCAAACTTCCACATTTAATCCCAGAATTCTGCACCTGAAGTCAAAAAAGTCAAAAACGTCTCACAGAAACATCAGAATTTCAGGTTTCATCTAAAAATTCTGTATTTAAAGTTAGGATAAAGATCTGAATTCTAAGGAAAAAAGTCAGAATTCTAAGGGAAAAAGTCAGGATATTGTGTTCAACCCTGGAAAGTGGCAGTTTAAAAAAAAAAAAGTTTAATTTTATAATTCTGCATTTAAAGTTAGAATAAAGGTCTTTTGAGAAAAAAAGTCAGACTTCTGAGTGTGAAGTCAGAATTTCAAAAAGTCAAAGGAAGTCTCAATTTAGTGACAAAATTCTTTGAGAAAACTTCATCTGTGTTAATAATCAGTTATTCAATTTGTGGCATTTTTAATTTAAAAAAACAACAAAACAAGACATTTGAAGACAGTTGGTCCAGAAAACAATCAACAGATTATTCTACAGTGAAAATAACAGTTCTTTGTTTGGTGTTGCCTGCAGTAGTTTAAACCAATTATTAATACTTTAACTGTCAGTAAATGTTTCATAGATCAGCTGTAGTTCCTGGTTCATCCACCAGGTGGAGCTTCTTCCTGTTTAGTCCTGTACAGTTCAGCTCCATGAGGAAGTTTCCTGTGATGTTTAATCAGTCACTGAACAGGCTTTAAAAACCATTAATTCATTCTTACAGACGGACAGAAGATGTTTGTGATTCTTCTTCTTGGTTCTTCTGTTTCTTTAGAGGTTCAGGACTTTAGATTTCAGTAAAAATGAACCCACAGCGAGTAAAAACCCGACAGAACAAAGAGACATTCAGGAACCTCTCAGAGTTCAGGGAGTTTCCAGCTTCTCTCGGCTTCTCGCTGCTTCGTCACTGCATGTCGTCGCATGTTCACTTCCTGCTGCTGCCTTCACTGTCACTGTGGAGAAACCAGCGTCTGAAACAGCATCTGTAGGTCCACTCTAAAGGTGGAGACAGTCAGACGTCTGGTTGTGTGGTTTAATCTCAGGGGACAGAAACAAACATTAAAACTGTTCATTTAGCGTTTGGATTCAGAAACCAGAGTGAGTAGAAAACAAAGACCTGCAGCGTTTGTTAAAGTTAACGTAGAGACTCTCTGGATTAGAACCACTCCACTGTCAGCTTTACTTCTGGTTACAACTTTAACATTTCTACATTTAAAGTCTGTAACTGAGGATTCAACAACGATTATTCAGGATTTTCTCACATTTCAAGTCTTTGCTAGTTGGTCCTTAAACCCTCTGAACCCCAGAATCCACCGCCGTGCTCTAAGGCCTGTTACTGACAAAATATAGACCGAAACTTTAACAACTATTTAAAGAATTTAACATTTTCAACCGTCTGATGGACCTTTACCTACTCGTCTGAGATGTGCGGTTCCAAAACTTACTTTAAAAATTGGGATATTTATTCAAAACCATTTAATTCTCTATGTTGCTTTTATACATTCCACAAAAAATAGACATTTAGGTAAATTCTTCTTTTCTCATGTCAGATGTAATTGTTAGTCGAAGCCTCAGATCTTTTTCTCTCATTAAACCCGTATTTCCTTCAGCTGTAGAAACTGTAAAAACATCAACTTTGAACAAGTTTGAAGTAATTTCGAACGTTTCTCATTTTAGGCGATATTAGAGACATTTTGACCAGGTTTTGAGGCATCTTGAACAAGTTTTAAATACTTTAAACACATTTTGACTAATTTGGTGCAACTTTTCTTTACATTTTGGACCATTTTTGAGTTCTTATGAGCATTTTTTAGTCTTATTGGACAATTTTTATCATTTAAAGCAATTTTATTCATTTGTACCAAGTTTTGAAGATTTTTAGAGAAGTTTTGTCATTTGGGACACTACTTGAGTTGTTCTAAATCGTTTTTCAGCCATTTTGGACGAGTTTTTGAGTTGTTTTAAAAACATTCTGAGAAGGTTTTTGTAGTTTTCGTCAACTCTAATGACATTTCGTCAATGTCTTAAGTCATTTTTAGAAATATTTTAAACAGATTTTGAGTTGTTTTTAGCGGTTTCTAAATCATTTTGGACCAGTTTGAACAGATTCATGAAGCATTTTTAAGATATTTGAGACATTTTGAACAAATATTTGAGGTGTTTTTACCATTTCTGATTAATTTTACACAGATAAACCATAGTCTTTTTCTCTGATATTGAGCCATTCTGGACATTTATTTATTACTTTTTCTATATTGATCAACGTTAGCTCAACTACACAACCCACGAAATGTCATCAAAACACTTAGTCTAATCGTTTTAAAAATAAAGTCACCAAAAACAAACAGTTTGCTTTGATCAGATGGTGTAAAAAAACTAAAAATTTAGTGCAGATGTGAAGCTAATGGTGACTCAGCTGTGACCAACAGTGACTTCATTAAAATTCAGAGAGTTCTCAGATGAGCTGCAGGCAGTGCATCTGAGAACTCTCTGAATAAAGGAAACTAAAAAAGGATTTAAATCTGAGACTGGAGCTAAAAACGACCGTAGATCGTTGGAGTTCAGACGGTTTAAGTAGAGTTTAGAGCAGGTTTGTCTCTAAATCAGCCCCAGGCTCAGACAGGAAGCTTCTTATTCTGTCTGAAGCATCATCAGACCCCCTCATCTCCCTTCTTCCTCCTCTTTTTTTGTTTACTCCATCACCCCTGCTCCTCCTCTTCCTCCTTTTCCTCAGCAGTCTCTCAATGACAAGCGTAAAAAGAACCTCTTTTCCCGAAAGTTTCCATTCTACAAGAGCAAAGAGGCGAGTGAGCAGGAGACCAGCGACGTCGACCGTAAGTACGACGGTTTGGGGGGGCGGTCTGTCCGAGGGTCATGTGACTGGCAGCAGGAAGAGAGATCAGCTGGCGGCGGCGTGCTGCGAACGCCCCGGTTTGTCATGGTAACAGGCTGAGCCGATCAGTTTCACCAGTGATTGGGTTAAAAACTATGAAAGAGTCGAAGCAGTGAAGGAAGTCTGACTCATCAAACTGACTCCTCCTTAGAGCCAACATGGCCGCCCTGTTAGCCCTAAGAAGGAGCCAACATGGCCTCCTTGTTGAGTCCTTCTCAAGCCAACATGGCCACTTGCCGGCTCCTCCTTAGAGCCAATATGGCCGCTTTGCCGGCTCCTCCTTAGAGCCAACATGGCCGCCCAGTTGGCTCCTCCTTTGAGCCAACATGGACGTCCTGATGACTCCTTTTCAAGCCAACATGTCAGCCCTGTTGGCTCCTCCTTAGAGCCAACATGGCCGTCCATTCGGCTCCTCCTTAGAGCCAACATGGCCGTCCTGATAGATCCTCTTTAAGCTAAGATAGTGGCCATGTTGGCTCCAAGACGGGCCAACATGATCGCCTTGTTGAGTCCTTATTAAGCCAACATGGCCGCCCCAGTTGGCTCTAAGGAGTATCCAACATGGCCGTCCAGTCAGCTCCTCCTTAGAGCCAAACATGGCCGCCTTTTTGAGTCCTTCTTGAGCCAACATTGCAGCCCTGCAACTGGCGGCGTTCGCTCTGCTCTCTCTGTCCGTCGCTGTAACTCAGTAACTTTGTGTTTCTGTGGTTGTTTCTCTTCGTTGTTCACTTGGCTGCTGATCACAGGAAAACAGCGACGACGTTCTGTCCAAAGGCCACAGTAAGTTTCCCTCCAAACCCTCCTCAGAAACTCCCATCAGCCTCCTGGTCTCCACCAGTAAACTCTGTCAGCTGCAGTTTGAACCAAGAAATATGAAGCAAACCTTGCTGGCATTTACAGGAACAACAAGAAAAATGATGTTTAGATTTAGATGATAAAGATTTAAATAACTTCTAGAACGTTGTATAAATACATTTACTGACTCTAGTTGTTTTCTTTTTCTCCAGATCCTTTGTCTTTGATAGTAAAAAAACTATATTTAAGTGACTTACTGTCTCAGTTTCTTAGTTCACTTCTTCCTTTGTAAGTAAAACGTCCACAAGTTGGTTTAAACGTCTTTAGATGAAGATGTAATAAAGTTTGCTCTTAAGTTGTCAGATGTTTGCAGGAGATTCGTTTTGGTAAAAGTGTGGCTCAAAATTTAAGAAAAAACTGACAAAAGCAGCTAACTGATCCGTGTAAATAATAAAATCACAGAAACATTCAGCTGCATCGTCTGCAAAATGTTTTTTTAACTAAGCATTAAAATTCAGCTTTCAAAATCTTTCTGTGAACTTTATTGTTCTTCTTCGTTAGTGTAAAAATAACTTTTATTGTTCGGTGTTTAGAACATCATTTATCATCCAGAAACTAAAAAACTGAATTTCTACTTTCAAACCTGATTCTAGAGTCAAAGTAAAGTCGGTAAAAGTTTGTTAAATCGGTAAAATCTGACGCCGACGTTGGTTCTGGTGGAAACTCAGACCTTCCTCTTCCTCCTCTTCCTCCTCTTCAGACAGACTTCTTCACTTTTCATTCTCATTTCTGTTTTTTATTTTTTCTGCTGTTTTCTGCTCAAATCGTTGCTCCACAGAGTCCCCGAGGATCCGACGACGTTTAGTTTCAGTTTCTCTCTGGTTTTATGACGAGTTTGAACAATTCTTTGAAGCATTTTGAATAAGTTTTAAGTATTTTAGATGAATTTTAAGACATTTTAGTCACATTTTTTTAGGATTTTTTACCATTTCTGAACCATTTGAGGACAAGTTATTGTCATTTTGAACAATTCTTATGTTCTGATATTCTGTTTCTCTGATATTTGAGTGATTCTGGACATTTTATTTTCTGTAATACTGAACAAAGTTAACACGACTACATGACTCTTAGAGACGCATTAATGGAAACACAGCAGGATTCTCCTTTGAGTTGTTTTTCTCAGATGTTTTTACCTCGTTAATCATGTTTGTTTAGTATATCTTAACTATTGATGAAGTGATTGCTTGTTTGGTCTGTGAAGTCACATCATGATTTCACGGAGCTCATGGTCACAGTTTCCACAGAGCAGACGTGAAATAAAAACTATTAAAGTGAATATTTAGCTGTTGAGTTTGAAGTGAAACTCGTTGGGGACGAGACTTTTGTTGCTGATTTGTGGGTCTGATCGGAGCAAAGCATCGTGGGAATCCGTGCGCTGACCGGCTCTGTTGTGTTTGTTGTGATTCCAGAACACGTGACGTCTAACGCCAGCGATAGTGAGAGTAGCTACCGTAAGTGTGACTCCGATGCTAACCGCTAACTGATGTCATAACGAGGCACAGGCTGCCGATTGGCCGACAACAGCATGACCTC